>NC_047109.1:24669068-25347882 GCF_902500255.1 Thalassophryne amazonica
GCGTGTGATTACACACCGGACAGAAATACAGATAATGAACAGCGTGAGTGAAGCGCTGCGTGTGATTACACACCGGACAGAAATGACAGATAATGAACAGCGTGAGTGAAGCGCTGCGTGTGATTACACACCGGACAGAAATACAGATAATGAACAGCGTGAGTGAAGCGCTGCGTGTGATTACACACCGGACAGAAATGACAGATAATGAACAGCGTGAGTGAAGCGCTGCGTGTGATTACACACCGGACAGAAATGACAGATAATGAACAGCGTGAGTGAAGCGCTGCGTGTGATTACACACCGGACAGAAATACAGATAATGAACAGAGTCAATGGAGCGCTGCGTGTGATTACACACCGGACAGAAATACAGATAATGAACAGCATGAGTGAGCGCTGCGTGTGATTACACACCGGACAGAAATGACAGATAATGAACAGCGTGAGTGAAGCGCTGCGTGTGATTACACACCGGACAGAAATGACAGATAATGAACAGCGTGAGTGAAGCGCTGCGTGTGATTACACACCGGACAGAAATGACAGATAATGAACAGACTGAGTGAAGCGCTGCGTGTGATTACACACCGGACAGAAATGACAGATGAACAGACTGAGTGAAGCGCTGCGTGTGATTACACACTGGACAGAAATACAGATAATGAACAGCGTGAGTGAAGCGCTGCGTGTGATTACACACCGGACAGAAATACTGATAATGAACAGCGTGAGTGAAGCGCTGCATTTGATTACACACCGGACAGAAATACAGATAATGAACAGCCTGAGTGAAGCGCTGCGTGTGATTACACACCGGACAGAAATACTGATAATGAACAGTGTGAGTTAAGCGCTGCGTGTGATTACAAACTGGACAGAAATGACAGATAATGAACAGCGTGAGTGAATCTCTGCGTGTGATTACACACTGTACAAAAATGACAGATAATGAACAGCGTGAGTGAAGCGCTGCGTGTGATTACACACCGGACAGAAATACTGATAATGAACAGCCTGAGTGAAGCGCTGCGTGTGATTACACACCGGACAGAAATACTGATAATGAACAGCATGAGTGAAGCGCTGTGTGTGATTACACACCGGACAGAAATGACAGATGAACAGACTGAGTGAAGCGCTGCGTGTGATTACACACTGGACAGAAATACAGATAATGAACAGCGTGAGTGAATCGCTGCGTGTGATTACACACCGGACAGAAATACTGATAATGAACAGCATGAGTGAAGCGCTGCATTTGATTACACACCGGACAGAAATACAGATAATGAACAGCGTGAGTGAAGCGCTGCGTGTGATTACACACCGGACAGAAATGACAGATAATGAACAGCGTGAGTGAAGCGCTGCGTGTGATTACACACCAGACAGAAATACTGATAATGAACAGCGTGAGTGAAGCGCTGCATGTGATTACCCACCGGACAGAAATGACAGATAATGAACAGCGTGAGTGAAGCGCTGCGTTTGATTACACACCGGACAGAAATACAGATAATGAACAGAGTCAATGGAGCGCTGCGTGTGATTACACACCGGACAGAAATACTGATAATGAACAGCATCAATGGAGCGCTGCGTGTGATTACACACCGGACAGAAATGCCAGATAATGAACAGCGTGAGTGAAGCGCTGCGTGTGATTACACACCGGACAGAAATGACAGATGAACAGACTGAGTGAAGCGCTGCGTGTGATTACACACTGGACAGAAATACAGATAATGAACAGCGTGAGTGAATCGCTGCGTGTGATTACACACCGGACAGAAATACTGATAATGAACAGCGTGAGTGAAGCGCTGCGTGTGATTACACACCGGACAGAAATACAGATAATGAACAGCGTGAGTGAAGCGCTGCGTGTGATTACACACCGGACAGAAATGACAGATAATGAACAGCGTGAGTGAAGCGCTGCGTGTGATTACACACCGGACAGAAATACTGATAATGAACAGCGTGAGTGAAGCGCTGCATGTGATTACACACTGGACAGAAATGACAGATAATGAACAGCGTGAGTGAAGCGCTGCGTGTGATTACACACGGGACAGAAATGACAGATAATGAACAGCATGAGTTAAGCACTGCGTGTGATTACACACCGGTCAGAAATACTGATAATGAACAGCGTGAGTGAAGCGCTGCGTGTGGTTACACACCGGACAGAAATGACAGATAATGAACAGCGTGAGTGAAGCGCTGCGTGTGATTACACACCGGACAGAAATACTGATAATGAACAGCGTGAGTGAAGCGCTGCGTGTGATTACACACCGGACAGAAATGACAGATAATGAACAGCGTGAGTGAAGCGCTGCGTGTGATTACACACCGGACAGAAATGACAGATAATGAACAGCGTGAGTGAAGCGCTGCATGTGATTACACACCGGACAGAAATACAGATAATGAACAGACTGAGTGAAGCGCTGCGTGTGATTACACACCGGACAGAAATGACAGATAATGAACAGCGTGAGTGAAGCGCTGCGTGTGATTACACACCGGACAGAAATACTGATAATGAACAGCGTGAGTGAAGCGCTGCGTGTGATTACACACCGGACAGAAATGACAGATAATGAACAGCGTGAGTGAAGCGCTGCGTGTGATTACACACCGGACAGAAATGACAGATAATGAACAGCGTGAGTGAAGCGCTGTGTGTGATTACACACCGGACAGAAATACTGATAATGAACAGCGTGAGTGAAGCGCTGCGTGTGATTACACACCGGACAGAAATGACAGATAATGAACAGCGTGAGTGAAGCGCTGCGTGTGATTACACACCGGACAGAAATGACAGATAATGAACAGCCTGAGTGAAGCGCTGCGTGTGATTACACACCGGACAGAAATGACAGATAATGAACAGCGTGAGTGAAGCGCTGCGTGTGATTACACACCAGACAGAAATACTGATAATGAACAGCGTGAGTGAAGCGCTGCGTGTGATTACACACCGGACAGAAATGACAGATGAACAGAGTGAGTGAAGCACTGCGTGTGATTACACACCGGACAGAAATACAGATAATGAACAGCGTGAGTGAATCGCTGCGTGTGATTACCCACCGGACAGAAATGACAGATAATGAACAGCGTGAGTGAAGCGCTGCGTTTGATTACACACCGGACAGAAATACAGATAATGAACAGAGTCAATGGAGCGCTGCGTGTGATTACACACCGGACAGAAATACTGATAATGAACAGCATCAATGGAGCGCTGCGTGTGATTACACACCGGACAGAAATGACAGATAATGAACAGCATCAATGGAGCGCTGCGTGTGATTACACACCGGACAGAAATGACAGATAATGAACAGCGTGAGTGAAGCGCTGCGTGTGATTACACACCGGACAGAAATGACAGATAATGAACAGCGTGAGTGAAGCTCTGCGTGTGATTACACACCGGACAGAAATGACAGATAATGAACAGCATGAGTGAAGTGCTGCGTGTGATTACACACCGGACAGAAATACTGATAATGAACAGCATGAGTGAAGCGCTGCGTGTGATTACACACCGGACAGAAATGACAGATGAACAGACTGAGTGAAGCGCTGCGTGTGATTACACACCGGACAGAAATACTGATAATGAACAGCGTGAGTGAAGCGCTGCGTGTGATTACACACCGGACAGAAATGACAGATAATGAACAGCGTGAGTGAAGCGCTGCGTGTGATTACACACCGGACAGAAATGACAGATAATGAACAGCGTGAGTGAAGCGCTGCGTGTGATTACACACCGGACAGAAATGACAGATAATGAACAGCGTGAGTGAAGCGCTGCGTGTGATTACACACCGGACAGAAATGACAGATGATCAGAGTGAGTGAAGCGCTGCGTGTGATTACACACTGGACAGAAATACAGATAATGAACAGCGTGAGTGAATCGCTGCGTGTGATTACACACCGGACAGAAATACTGATAATGAACAGCGTGAGTGAAGCGCTGCATTTGATTACACACCGGACAGAAATACAGATAATGAACAGCGTGAGTGAAGCGCTGCGTGTGATTACACACCGGACAGAAATACTGATAATGAACAGCATGAGTGAAGCGCTGCGTGTGATTACACACCGGACAGAAATGACAGATAATGAACAGCGTGAGTGAAGCGCTGCGTGTGATTACACACCGGACAGAAATGACAGATAATGAACAGCGTGAGTGAAGCGCTGCGTGTGATTACACACCGGACAGAAATGACAGATGAACAGAGTGAGTGAATCGCTGCGTGTGATTACACACCGGACAGAAATACTGATAATGAACAGCGTGAGTGAAGCGCTGCGTGTGATTACACACCGGACAGAAATACAGATAATGAACAGCGTGAGTGAAGCGCTGCATGTGATTACACACCGGACAGAAATGACAGATAATGAACAGCGTGAGTGAAGCACTGCGTGTGATTACACACCGGACAGAAATACAGATAATGAACAGCGTGAGTGAAGCTCTGCGTGTGATTACACACCGGACAGAAATGACAGATAATGAACAGCGTGAGTGAAGCGCTGCGTGTGATTACACACCGGACAGAAATGACAGATAATGAACAGCGTGAGTGAAGCGCTGCGTGTGATTACACACCGGACAGAAATGACAGATGAACAGCGTGAGTGAAGCGCTGCGTGTGATTACACACCGGACAGAAATACTGATAATGAACAGCGTGAGTGAAGCGCTGCATGTGATTACACACCGGACAGAAATACAGATAATGAACAGCGTGAGTGAAGCGCTGCGTGTGATTACACACCGGACAGAAATGACAGATAATGAACAGCGTGAGTGAAGCCCTGCGTGTGATTACACACCGGACAGAAATACAGATAATGAACAGCGTGAGTGAAGCTCTGCGTGTGATTACACACCGGACAGAAATGACAGATAATGAACAGCATGAGTGAAGCGCTGCGTGTGATTACACACTGGACAGAAATACAGATAATGAACAGCGTGAGTGAATCGCTGCCTGTGATTACACACCGGACAGAAATACAGATAATGAACAGCATGAGTGAATCGCTGCGTGTGATTACACACCGGACAGAAATACTGATAATGAACAGCATGAGTGAAGCGCTGCGTGTGGTTACACACCGGACAGAAATGACAGATAATGAACAGCGTGAGTGAAGCGCTGCGTGTGATTACACACCGGACAGAAATGACAGATAATGAACAGCGTGAGTGAAGCGCTGCGTGTGATTACACACCGGACAGAAATGACAGATAATGAACAGCGTGAGTGAAGCTCTGCGTGTGATTACACACCGGACAGAAATGACAGATAATGAACAGCGTGAGTGAAGCGCTGCGTGTGATTACACACCAGACAGAAATGACAGATAATGAACAGCGTGAGTGAAGCGCTGCGTGTGATTACACACTGGACAGAAATACAGATAATGAACAGCGTGAGTGAATCGCTGCGTGTGATTACACACCGGACAGAAATACTGATAATGAACAGCGTGAGTGAAGCGCTGCATTTGATTACACACCGGACAGAAATACAGATAATGAACAGCCTGAGTGAAGCGCTGCGTGTGATTACACACCGGACAGAAATGACAGATAATGAACAGCGTGAGTGAAGCGCTGCGTGTGATTACACACTGGACAGAAATACAGATAATGAACAGCGTCAATGGAGCACTGCGTGTGATTACACACCGGACAGAAATGACAGATAATGAACAGCGTGAGTGAAGCGCTGCGTGTGATTACACACTGTACAGAAATGACAGATAATGAACAGCGTCAATGGAGCACTGCGTGTGATTACACACCGGACAGAAATGACAGATAATGAACAGCGTGAGTGAAGCGCTGCGTGTGATTACACACCGGACAGAAATGACAGATAATGAACAGCGTGAGTGAAGCGCTGCGTGTGATTACACACCGGACAGAAATGACAGATAATGAACAGCGTGAGTGAAGCGCTGCGTGTGATTACACACCGGACAGAAATGACAGATAATGAACAGCGTGAGTGAAGCGCTGCGTGTGATTACACACCGGACAGAAATGACAGATAATGAACAGCGTGAGTGAAGCGCTGCGTGTGATTACACACTGGACAGAAATGACAGATAATGAACAGCGTGAGTGAAGCGCTGCCTGTGATTACACACCGGACAGAAATGACAAATAATGAATAGCATAAGTGAGAAAAACCGTATGATCCGCTCAACATAACGGGAATGATGTATTAGTGCAGGAGCTCGCCCTGCATGGAAAAAACACGAGTAACAAACATCCTCCTTAGTAACGTAGAGTGTCACGGCAGGAAAAACACGGCATGTTACAAACATGCGCTGGGAAGCACCAGTGGAAAAAATACACAGCTATATATTCTCATGGACAAGGTTGCCCACAGCGAGAGGTTTACATCAAGAGCACGGAATTACAGTCCCGAAAAATGGAGCAGGAAGAGTCATGAGCTCGAAGCCTCACATCAGGTACACAACAGGTGGCATTAGCTCCGAATTTGACAACGGGACATCCGATAAAGAATACTAAAAGAAAACATAACCCGGGTTGCCACGAGTTCCCAGCTGTGCTCTTAGATCGCACCCAGCCGGTAACCCGTGGCAACCCGGTTCCAACCCAGAGGATGCAGAGGTTCTTAGGGCGGACTGCAGCAGATGGCAGCTGTTGTAGCAGTGCGTAGCAGTGAAAGAATCTGGCTCTGAACCCATGATAGGTTTTGGGTTAAATCTGTTATGGTGATGATCATCAGCTGTGAGCACCCACTCAGTAACGATGCAGATCAGCTGTGGGATGCCGCTCTGTCATTCCCATGCGCTGTCTTGATGGGGAATTCTTACCTGTTAGTTTCAGTGGGATTTATCTGAATAAATAATCCACATAAAGCATCCTTTTTTTGTTTTAAACCAAAACAGTGTCTAAACGTGAAGAAAAGTCCCTCTGTACACACAGCTGCACCGTGAGAGCTCCTCTCCCCCACCAAGTCTTGGCTATTAAATTACAGCCACAAAAAAATAAAATAAAATAATGTTAAAATGAGTCCAGGAGGAGGCCCCGGGGAAGACCCAGGACACGCTGGAGGGACTACATCTCTTGGCTGGCTTGGGAACACCTCGGGGTTCCCCCAGAGGAGCTGGGGGAGATGTGTGTGGATCGGGACATCTGGCAGCTTTGCTTGAGCTGCTGCCCTGCGACCCGACTCCGGATAAAACAGAAGAAAATGGATGGATGGAGTCCGTTTTGTTTTGGTGTCGAGCGGACTCACTCACTGTAACCTCCAAAGTGAACCTGAACTACTCTACCCACAATGCTCCCTGCGTCGACCGGCCAATCAATTTGTGCTTAATGATGACGTCATCAGCAAGCAGCAGGCAGCCAATCTGCTGCAAACACACAACAGAAGGACTAAAATGTTTGATTTCAGGGTTTACAAATATTTTTGACCGTTAAACTTTGCTCACTTTACTTTATCGGACTAAAAGTTATCTGAACTAAATTTATCGGAAGATAATTGGTGCTATGATGGTTTTAAAACTTATCTGAAAAGCTAATCCGCTAGCAAAAACAATAGCTTCAACAATTATCTGTTACCGGATTAGCTGAACTGTGTTCACCACTGCCATTAAGGAAAATCACATCCGTGGAATGTGGTTTACACACCAAGGTCGCCTGTAGCGCGCTCAGAATGTCCCTCACACATAAATTAATTGGGCATGATTGATGGAGGAGGAAACTATGTACAAAATGATCCTCTGCTAATCTACATTGTAGGGGACATGAAAAATAACATTTCTCAGTTTGTCCCGATCCAACCACATCTGTGTAACTGGATGAGGGTAAGAGGGCATTAGATATGATGGTGCTATATCAGGCCCCATATCTACTAAGAAATCATAGCTTGCACCTCCCACTTCCATACTAATTTTTGGTTCTGGGTATATGTCCTCCTCATCCTGGGTTGGATCTCAGCTCCCCTATGGCAAAATACATTGGTTGGGGGGCAGTGTGGCCCGCTGTTGACAGCTGTTGTGGTGCTGGTGGAGGGTGAGGGACCTGAAATGGCTGATGAGGAATGGGCTGCTGGTAACACTAATTGTATGGGTCCCACCCTCCTTGAGGGTTGGTCCAATGTCCTGAAGATGGAAACTGCCTTGCCCTACTGGCTCCCCTGCCCATTCGCCTTCCATACCCCTGTCCTCTCTGTTGGGGAAACTGATTATATGGGCAGGTACATACCCAATGGTCAAGAGCGCTGCACATAAAACAGCTTGTACCCTGCTTTAGGGGATAATATTGCTGTAATTTCCCTTGGGAGAGGTGCTGGGAATGTTGCACAGCCTGAAAAGGAGGGGTGCCAGTTTCTGCTCCCTCGGTTACCCCTTTTTTTGTGCCATTTGTGCTTGTTTTTTATTATCATTGTTTTTCTGTTTAATCTCCAATCCCTATCATTTTTGTGCTGTAGTCCCACTGTGTTTTCCACTGTAATTTCACAGGGCTGGGGAAGCTTTGTTGTTTTGGCATTTCTGAACTAATTCATGCAGGGGGCGCTCAAGGAACCTCCCATCTGACCTTCCCACTTTTCCTGACATCTTCTGACATATACATCACCATCCACACCCTCCTTCAGGGTGCATGACATCATACGTACTTCCACTATTTAGTGTGGGTGGATATAACTGTCTTATTGCTTTTCACAACGCCCTGCTTACTTCCTGTACCAGTGTGTCATCGTCATAGTCAACTGTTCCTGCTTCTTGCTTCAAATCATGAATCTCCCCACTCCCTGAACTCCCTTTCAGACACATCCTGTAGTCACCCAGAGTGGGTGTTTGCCCCACAAACATGTCTACAAATTTCATGATCCACTTCTGGCCACCTTGGTTTACAGGTGGCAGTTTCAGGGCATAATATCTGCGTCTTGCGATTTGAGATAGCTGTACTCCAGAGTTGCACCATCATCACCGTCTCTTTTCATGATCATTGGCATCTGCTTTGCTCTTGATTTGGAGGTGGAGCTTTTTGGTCTGTCACCCCCTACAGCACCATCACGCCAATTAAACCCTAATCAGGTGGTACCATAAATCAGTCAATAAACCCCTTGTACTGGCTTCCAGATGTTTCTCCAAGTACGACCCCTCTTAGGATGGCATATAAATCTCTGGGTGTCTTTTTATCACATGCTGGCACCTTTAACCTGCATATTTTCTTTTCCAGTTCTGTCCGTGCATCCCTTGTTGCCTCACTCCACAACACCTTCTCCCTGCCTTTTATGGGCACTGTCATGACATATGCAACATACCCTACGTCATCCTCCTTTGTGTCACCTGTTTCCCCATTTTCTACTGAATCAGACTGTATTTCCTTTTCTTCCTGTACACTCCTCCCAGCCTCAGCATCCTCCTGGCCCCTCTCTTTCCTCTTGCACTTTTTTCAAACCTCTTTGGCAGATTCAAAACCAACCTTCAATTCCTCCCTCTGTCTGTATTTTTCTCACCACTTCTTCTTCTGGGACCTCTGTGTCCACCACACCAGTCATCCTCATCAGAGGCATCTGTACCTGCCTGCCCTGTACCAATTGCTGTCCTTTCTGTCCAGGATGAGCCAGTTCATTGCACAGTTCGGGAGCCTGTGATGTGAGTGGGGTGTGGTGGTTAGTGGGTGCATCTCGTGGTGGGTTATTCTCCTCGAGGCAGGCATACAGTCTCAGGCTTACTGCAGGAGCTGCTCCCTGTTGATTAGCACATTCACCTCCAGTAGGGGATTTTATGTCGGATTTGTTCTTGGTGCCCCTGATGGTATTGTGTTAATCTGGCCATTGGCTACAGTGTAATTCCAGGCTCTTATTACTCTCCCCGTCCATTTGTGGTGGTCATCCGTCTATGTCAGGCTTTTGTGATATTTGTGTTTGGTCAACAAGTTTGGGTGTTCTGCTGCTGCATTAGCCAATTTCTGTTGAATTTGTTTGTGATATTCAAGTAGCCTCACCGTAGGAGGAAATGGCTCATCCCATTTTCCAAAAAGACCAACTTTCTGTGGGCGCCAGATCTGCCCACAATATGATGCCTTCAACTATGTGGCCCACTTGTTTTGCCAGTGCAGCTTCAGTCACTGTGTGACACTCTTTCAGCATCACCCAACCTGTACTCCCTTTCTGCAAATCACACCATTTCCCCAGTTTCTGTTTAGGAATTTATCCAAGCTCTCATCACTCCCCTGTTTCTCCATCGCCATCTTTTTGGGCACGGTACCTCCCCCAACACAATGTTAAAATCAGTGTAATGATTAAAAATACAGAGTGGAGTTGAGTAAAAACAAACTCTTAAGAAAAAGAAAATACTTCTGTAAGAAGTAACAGAACAAAAAAAATGTTTTTTTTTTTTGTTGTTGTTGTTCTATTACTTCCTACAGAAGTATTTTCTTTTATGGTTGTTTTATGCACCAATAACACCAGATGAAATTGCTTGTGTGTGAGAACCTACTTCGCCCTAAATTTGATTCCTAATAGCGGCAGGGCTGTCCCTAAGCAATGGCACAATGTTCTGTACCAGCATGCAGATTTTTTTAAGTATAAGGTGTTTCCTCTCTCTCTGTTTTCCAGGGTAATTATTTATTTTTTCACACCGTTATGAGTTTTGGAGCTTTGCCAGACCATAAGCGCAGACATTCTGTGAAATCTCCAGTCTGCAGAGAAGCTGCATGTGAGGGTGACCACCGCCTGTGAAAAACAGCTGTGGAGTGCGTTTTCACAGCTGCTGCACTCCATACAGCTGTGGAAAAACTCTAATCAAATCAGAATAAAGACAATTTTCAATAGTTAAACATGGTTCACTTAAAGTGTGTGTTCTTTCACTTTATCTGTGGAGGTGGAGAGCAGCCAGTGGGCCAAACCTTTTTTTTTTATATAAAGACACACTGCTTCGCTTTCAATGCTCAAATAGTCCTTCTCAGAAGATCAGCATTGACCCTCTTTCTCTTAAAAAGGCTTTATTTTACTCAGCGTGCGGCTTTGTAAAGTTGGGGCATTGGCTGCTACATTGATTAGCCCTTACATTCGTTGTGCGCATGATCTATCATCTTTTTCTCCGTTTTGTGGGAGCGTTACAGCGTTGCATACAGGCCTGGCATAAGTACTACAGCATAAAGCGAAGCCTCGTTACTCGATTAATCATTTCAGCCCTAATGTATGGAACACAATTAAACATACAGATACAGATGCATATATGTGTATCAAAAAAAATTGAAGCTTTCCAACAGTCTACTTTAACTATTCATTGGACTTCAGTTTTCACCGTTAGGGTTCCGCCCACCTGCTGCTTCGACTAATAGAAAATGCCTCCATTCATTCATGTCTTGTCAGTCACACAATAGGACAAACAGATTATACAATTTTACAATATATTGTAATTTTAGCAGAAACACCATCTGCAGAGACTTCAACCGAAGAATTTTGGGTGACCACAAAGTGGAGCTATGTGATTGGATGCAAATACTGGTGCATCAACATGGTAAGGGGTGACATGATCGCATTGTTTGTTCAAGCAGCATGTGTCATATAAAACCTTTGTGATGAATATGTTTGTGTCAGCACGATAAGCAATAATGGAATGTTCCATCAGGCACCGTGGTTTGTCCCAGACAGATATGAAGCACTTGGTTTTATC
The DNA here is from genome assembly GCF_902500255.1 of Thalassophryne amazonica. Classification (NCBI taxonomy): domain Eukaryota; kingdom Metazoa; phylum Chordata; class Actinopteri; order Batrachoidiformes; family Batrachoididae; genus Thalassophryne; species Thalassophryne amazonica. The sequence continues at coordinate 24,680,793 of NC_047109.1, forward strand.
AGTTTAGACTGCACGCAAATGATGACATTTGAGTGTCCATCATGACTGTATGTAAAAAAGTCAGGTCAAATCCAATTTGTAACATTAAGTGGTCTGAGGACTTTTGGACGTGTGTCATGAACCATTCCGATAGTATTGTTTCCTGGGTGGTTCACCTTTGTTTTTGCAGCAGTTTCGCCTTTCCGTCACCCACCTCCCGCCCATTGTCTGTTCTTTGTTTGGTGTCCCCGTGTTTGTCCAATGCCCCTTGTTTTTGGCTCTGTTTGAGTTTGGTTTGTGGGGGGTTGTTTGGGGCCATCACAGTCATTCATTGAGGGGGTGTCCTTGTGTATGTGTTCCTCTGGCCCTGTCTGTGTCTTTTGTTTTTGGATTCATGTCCAGTCCTTGTCTGCATATGTTTGGTCTGTTGCCCATGCCCCCTTTTGATTTTCTAGGTGTGTGTGTGTGTGTGTGTGTGTGTGTGTGTGTGTGTGTGTGTGTGTGTGTGTGTGTGTGTGTGTGTGTGTGTGTGTGTGTGTGTGTGTGTGTGTGTGTGTGTGTGTGTGTGTGTGTGTGTGCGTGCGTGCACCCTAGGTCATGTCTGTCAGGTGTATGTGTGAGTGGGTGTCTGCTTTCCTGTTTTGTGTCTGAGTCCCTTGTGTCACTCTGTCATGTGGGTCCTGTGTGTGTGTGTGTGTGTGTGTGTGTGTGTGTGTGTGTGTGTGTGTGTGTGTGTGTGTGTGTGTGTGTGTGTGTGTGTGTGTGTGTGTGTGTGTGTGTGTCTCCTGCTGTCAGTCTCCTTTGTGATCCGTCTGCTGTCTGTGCGTCCTTATCACTCCCCAGTTCCCGATCCATCATGTCTCTGTGTTTTTGCTCCTGTTGGGTCTCTGTGTTGCCCCATCCACTGTGCCCCAGATCTCAGCAGGGTCATTATTTTATTCTCTGTGATTGGTCAGTTCTTTATTTTTGTTAATTGCATTTGTCTCTTGGTTTGTGTTTTGATCAGTGTTTGAGGGTTTATCATTTACCATGTTGTCTTTGTGTTTTTGCATATTTATGTTCCTTTAGTTCCTGTGGTTTTCACGTGTCCTTGTAATTTCCTGTCCAGTGTAATTTTGCACATGTTACTGATTTGTTTTACTGCTTTTAAGGTACTCCCATTTGTCTTTCTGATGCTGGTCAATTAATGTTTTGCTTATGTGTAATGGTGTTTCTTGTTCATGGTCTCTCCATTGTTTGTTGTTGTAAATACCCTGTTTGGTTCATCACACCTTATTGTTAACTGTCATTGGTTTAATCCTCTCCATCACACCTACTAGTTTTCCTCCACCCTGTGTTAGTGTTGGACTCTTTGTTATGTTGTGACATCTCTGCACCTGCTTGTTTAGTTTTTTTTTTTTTTTTTCTCACCTTATTGGAATATTAAAGCACCTTGGACTTTTATAACTCATCCCTCTGTGTCCTGGTTGCCTGCTATTAGTGTTCAGTTTGATCATAACAGTAAATCTTTTACTCCAGGGCCCGGTTTCATAAAGCAATCTAATCTATCTAATACATAGATTAGATTGTAAGCTTAGAGAAGTAAACTTAGTAGACTAATCTAGTCTATTAAGTTTACTTTGTCATCCAAGATTATCCATCTAATCTCCATTTCACATTGACGGTCTTGGGATAATTCTGGGGTCTCCAGTCACCTTGCCTCCCCCTGCTTCTCTTATCCCGGGCTAGTCCACCACTCAGAGATTTATTGAACAGGATTTAAATGTCACAAATTTTTGACAGAATTTAAGTTTTATAGAATGAGTAAGATAAACAAAAACATACCCAGAAGTTCTGTGGGTCCCAGGAGCTGCAAGCTTCCAACCAGCAATATGCTGTTCCAGCAACCTGACAGCAAGGAGGAACCCCGAACAGTGGACTGAGTTGTATTTACACCCTATGCTATTACAATGTTTTTCTGCTAATCCTGGGTGTTGTCCTTCATCTGGGTGGTCTTGATCCCTCTATTTTGTGGCATGGTCCTGCCCACATGCACTGTAAATTCTTCTGGTCTTACACTGATAAGAAATTTTGGGCAACAACTGCTAACTGAAAAACTGTCAGCAAGTCACATTACGCGTTATACCACAAGAATGTTTACACATTTCAAAATTGCACAACCTTCTAACAAACAATTTAGTCTCCTTCTCTGATGGCCTCACCGAAACAGGGACACATCACATTTACAAGACTTTTGAAAATGATTATATAAGTAACATATCTTCATGAAAGCTTGCTAAGAAACTAAACTAATATTTGAGCAAAAGCAAATCTTAGAACAAAAAGTAAATGTAATCATAAACATAACATACCTTTAATACCTTTAATTCAACAGCATTCTAACAAATAACTCAAAAGTATTTGAATATATAGATACCATGTAATTAACCTTAGCTATTGATTTTGTGTTTAATAAGCATTGATAAATATTGATCACTATGAGCATATGAGTAATATATTCTTCAACAGCAACAGGCTCTATTAATATATAAATGATGACTTCTAAACATTAAAACACACCTATATATGTAACAATATATATTTTAGCTCAATAAAAGATAAATAATATTATGATAAAATCAAATCAAATCAGCTTTATTTATATAGCGCCAAATCACAACAACAGTTGCCCCAAGGCGGTTTATATTGCAAGGCAAAAGCCATACAATAATTACAGAAAAATCCCAACGGTCAAAACGACCCCCTATGAGCAAGCACTTGGCGACAGTGGGAAGGAAAAACTCCCTTTTAACAGGAAGAAACCTCCAGCAAAACCAGGCTCAGGGAGGGGCAGTCTTCTGCTGGGACTGGTTGGGGCTGAGGGGAGAGAATCAGGAAAAAGACATGCTGTGGAAGACAGCAGAGATCAATCATTAATGATTAAATGCAGAGTGGTGCATACAGAGCAAAAAGAGAAAGAAACACTCAGTGCATCATGGGAACCCCCCAGCAGTCTAAGTCTATAGCAGCATAACTAAGGGATGCTTCAGGGTCACCTGATCCAGCCCTAACTATAAGCTTTAGCAAAAAGGAAAGTTTTAAGCCTAATCTTAAAAGAAGAGAGGGTGTCTGTCTCCCTGATCCGAATTGGGAGCTGGTTCCACAGGAGAGGAGCCTGAAAGCTGAAGGCTCAGCCTCCCATTCTACTCTTAAAAACCCTAGGAACTACAAGTAAGCCTGCAGTCTGAGAGCAAAGCGCTCTATTGGGGTGATATGGTACTAAGAGGTCCCTAAGATAAGATGGGACCTGATTATTCAAAACCTTATAAGTAAAAAGAAGAATTTTAAATTCTATTCTAGAATTAACAGGAAGCCAATGAAGAGAGGCCAATATGGGTGAAATATGCTCTCTCCTTCTAGTCCCTGTCAGTACTCTAGCTGCAGCATTTTGAATTAACTGAAGGCTTTTCAGGGAACTTTCAGGACAACCTGATAATAATGAATTACAATAGTCCACCCTAGAGGAAATAAATGTATGAATTCGTTTTTCAGCATCACTCTGACACAAGACCTTTCTAATTTTAGAGATATTGCACAAATGTAAAAAAGCAGTCCTACATATTTGCTTAATATGCGCATTGAAGGACATATCCTGATCAAAAATGACTCCAAGATTTCTCACAGTATTACTAGAGGTCAGGGTAATGCCATCCAGAGTAAGGATCTGGTTAGACACCATGTTTCTAAGATTTGTGGGGCCAAGTACAATAACTTCAGTTTTATCTGAATTTAAAAGCAGGAAATTAGAGGTAATCCATGTCTTCATGTCTGTAAGACATTCCTGCAGTTTAACTAATTGGTGTGTGTCCTCTGGCTTCATGGATAGATAAAGCTGGGTATCATCTGCATAACAATGAAAATGTAAGCAATGCTTTCTAATAATACTGCCTAAGGGAAGCATGTATAAAGTGAATAAAATTGGTCCTAGCACAGAACCTTGTGGAACTCCATAATTAACCTTAGTCTGTGAAGAAGACTCCCCATTTACATGAACAAATTGTAATCTATTAGATAAATATGATTCAAACCACCACAGCGCAGTGCCTTTAATACCTATGGCATGCGCTAATCTCTGTAATAAAATTTTATGGTCAACAGTTTCAAAAGCAGCACTGAGGTCTAACAGGACAAGTACAGAGATGAGTCCATTGTCTGAGGCCATAAGAAGATCATTTGTAACCTAAACTGTTTCTGTATTATGATGAATTCTGAAACCTGACTGAAACTCTTCAAATAGACCATTCCTCTGCAGATGATCAGTTAGCTGTTTTACAACTACCCTTTCAAGAATTGTTGAGAGAAAAGGAAGGTTGGAGATTGGCCTATAATTAGCTAAGATAGCTGGGTCAAGTGATGGCTTTTTAAGTAATGGTTTAATTACTGCCACCTTAAAAGCCTGTGGTACATAGCCAACTAATAAAGATAGATTGATCATATTTAAGATCGAAGCATTAATTAATGGTAGGGCTTCCTTGAGCAGCCTGGTAGGAATGGGGTCTAATAGACATGTTGATGGGTTGGAGGAAGTGACTAATGAAAATAACTCAGACAGAACAATCGGAGAGAAAGAGTCTAACCAAATACCAGCATTACTGAAAGCAGCCAAAGATAACGATATGTCTTTGGGATGGTTATGAGTAATTTTTTCTCTAATAGTTAAAATTTTATTAGCAAAGAAAGTCATGAAGTCATTACTAGTTAAAGTTAAAGGAATACTTGGCTCAATAGAGCTCTGACTATTTGTCAGCCTGGCTACAGTGCTGAAAAGAAACCTGGGGTTGTTCTCATTTTCTTCAATTAGTGATGAGTAGCAAGATGTCCTAGCTTTATGGAGGGCTTTTTTATAGAGCAACAAACTCTTTTTCCAGGCTAAGTAAAGATCTTCTAAATTAGTGAGATGCCATTTCCTCTCCAACCTACGGGTTATCTGCTTTAAGCTGCGAGTTTGTGAGTTATACCATGGAGTCAGGCACTTCTGATTTAAGGCTCTCTTTTTCAGAGGAGCTACAGCATCCAAAGTTGTGCTCAATGAGGATGTAAAACTATTGACGAGATAATCTATCTCACTCATAGAGTTTAGGTAGCTACTCTGCACTGTGTTGGTATATGGCATTGGAGAACATAACAAAGAAGGAATCATATCCTTAAACCTAGTTACAGCGCTTTCCGAAAGACTTCCACTGTAATGAAACTTATTCCCCACTGCTGGGTAGTCCATTAATGTAAATGTAAATGTTATTAAGAAATGATCAGACAGAAGGGGGTTTTCAGGGAATACTGTTAAGTCTTCATTTTCCATACCATAAGTAAAAACAAGATCTAAAGTATGATTAAAGTGGTGGGTGGACTCATTTACATTTTGAGCAAAGCCAATTGAGTCTAATAATAGATTAAATGCAGTGTTGAGGCAGTCATTCTCAGCATCTATGTGGATGTTAAAATTGCGCACTATAATTATCTTATCTGAGCTAAGCACTAAGTCAGACAAAAGGTCTGAAAATTCACAGAGAAACTCACAGTAACGACCAGGTGGACGATAGATAACAACAAATAAAACTGTTTTTTGGGACTTCCAATTTGGATGGACAAGACTAAGAGTCAATCTTTCAAATGAATTAAAGCTATGTCTGGGTTTTTCTATTAATTAATAAGCTGGAGTGGAAGATTGCTGCTAATCCTCCCCCTCGGCCCGTGCTACGAGCATTCTGACAGTTAGTGTGACTCAGGGGTGTTGACTCATTTAAACTAACATATTCATCCTGCTGTAACCAGGTTTCTGTAAGGCAGAATAAATCAATATGTTGATCAATTATTATATCATTTACTAACAGGGACTTAGAAGAGAGAGACCTAATGTTTAATAGACCACATTTAACTGTTTTAGTCTGTGGTGCAGTTGAAGGTGCTATATTATTTTTTCTTTTTGAATTTTTATGCTTAAATAGATTTTTACTGGTTGTTGGTGGTCTGGGAGCAGGCACCATCTCTACGGGGATAGGGTATTGGGGGGATGGCAGGGGGAGAGAAGCTGCAGAGAGGTGTGTAAGACTACAACTCTACTTCCTGGTCCCAACCCTGGGTAGTCACGGTTTGGAGGGTTTAATAAAACTGGCCAGATTTCTAGAAATGAGAGCTGCTCCATCCAAAGTGGGATGGATGCCGTCTCTCCTAACAAGACCAGGTTTCCCCAGAAGCTTTGCCAATTATCTATGAAGCCTACCTCATTTTTTGGACACCACTCAGACAGCCAACAATTCAAGGAGAACATGCGGCTAAACATGTCACTCCCGGTCCGTTTGGGGAGGGGCCCAGAGAAAACTACAGAGTCCAACATTGTTTTTGCAAAGTTACACACCGATTCAATGTGAATTTTAGTGACCTCCGATTGGCGTAACCGGGTGTCATTACTGCCGACGTGAATTACAATCTTACCAAATTTATGCTTAGCCTTAGCCAGCAGTTTCAAATTTCCTTCAATGTCGCCTGCTCTGGCCCCCGGAAGACAATTGACTATGGTTGCTGGTGTCGCTAACTTCACATTTCTCAAAACAGAGTCGCCAATAACCAGAGTTTGTTCCTCGGCGGGTGTGTCGCCGAGTGAGGAAAAACGGTTAGAGATGTGAACGGGTTGGTAGTGTACAGGGAGCTTGTGTTTAGGACTATGCTTCCTCCTCACAGTCACCCAGCCGGCCTGCTTTCCCGGCTGCTCGGGATCCGCTGGGGGACAGCTAACGGCGGCTAAGCTACCTTGGTCCACACCGACTACAGTGGCCGGGCTAGCTGTAGGATTTTCCAAGGTGCGGAGCCGAGTCTCCAATTCCGCCAGCCTGGCCTCCAAAGCTACGAATAAGCTACACTATTACAAGTATCATTACTACTAAAGGAGACCGAGGAATAACTAAACATTTCACACCCAGAGCAGAGAAGTGCGGGAGAGACAGGAGAAGCCGCCATGCTAAACCGGCTAAGAGCTAGTAGCTGCGCTAAGCTAGCGGATTCCTAAAAACACACAAAGTGAAAAATGTGTAAATAATTTAGAGGTGATTCAGCAGAGGGAGTGCTTTAGTTAAGGCACGTGAAGATTACACTGTGAAACAAATCGTTATCTAGTTATCTAGATCAATCTAACTACGGAGATTAAACAGCTAACAGATACAGCAAAACACTGCTGTGCTCCGGAACAGGAAGTGATACAATACCGCAGTGAGAGCCAACCACCAGTAGAGGCCAGTCAATATCAATGATGATCAATGATCAATCAATGATGATACTGAATGGGGAAAAAAAAAACACAAAAGGTTAATGTATATTTAAGCACATTTAGGATATATTCCTTCAATTCCCCCTTTTGACCTCTGATACCAGAGGTCAACACCTTAAGGCATGGTTTCCAATTCAGGTCCATTTAATATGATAATTCAATTCCTGACAATGATCCAATACTCCAATCAAAGCACTACTGCTAAATATGTAGGCATATAGACAAACATCAATTTGACCCCACCACAGTACCCCTGTGCTGTCCCCTCATAACCAGATTTAGTGAGTCAGAGTCCCACAAAGACAAGGCTGAGTAGTCGTAACTGTGTCTGCCTTAGTTTGCCCCAGGGTTCAAGATGGGATCTTACCCGTCATGGGCCATGCAACCTTCCAGTACTCGCCTGAAAAAGGATACCAACTGGGCAGTGGTACCAAGGGGTGGGGGAACAACCATTTGAGGTGTCATATCCAAACAGTTTGAATTTTCACCGATCATCAAATTTGTAGTATCGCTGAAAGTGAATTGAAGTACCTCTTTAATAATTTATCTCAGATTTGATCTGTTGGATCAATCAATGCTTAAACAAAACATGGCAGTAGTATTATAATAATAATTATACAAATAAGAAATATTAATAATAATAATAATAATAAAGTGAACAAGGACAGGATCAGATATATATCATTACAGGATCTAAGGCCACCATTCAGTTTAGCCCCCAAACCGTCACCCTGATGGTGTGTAAGCAGTTACTTCACTGCAGCACCTATATCAGTAACAAAAAGGGTGTAAGCAGTTCTTTGTTGCTAGATTTAAGAGCAGGAAGTATTCTTCATTGCACAGTGCATTATGGAAAACATCTACAGTGTGTATCAGTGACTCACTAAAAGTAGAAAATAAATAAAAATTGTGAGAAGAAGAAGAGAGAAAAATAAAACATAGAACATAGTAATAGCAGTAATAACATATGGGTCTTCATTGAAGGTCTGGTTTCATTAGGAGAGTGCTGTGGCATTTATTAGGGGTGAGGGACCCCCAATTTGTTGTCTAAGGAAGCAGTGATGCATCTGAGAGACAAATGTTTTAGACAATGGACCAGTACAGTTACTGATACAGTCAGGGAAATTAGAATTGAAGCTACCAGTCCTTTCCACTTGCCAAAATGTTTGTAAAACCAGTCAACTATTATGTTACTAATTGCAGATTTTTCAGCCAATTCCTCAGAGAGTGTCTGTTAGTTCCATCCGGGCTCTGGTTACAGAACCGTCAAATACAACGCTGTTTTTGGGATAAATGCACAGCACTCTGTGGCCAAACATGTGGCACATGTGACTATAACTTTTTCAAAGTTTGAGTTTCATTAACTAAATGATTGTATTAAAATGGAGTGTTCGGTTTTAACAGTGAATGGATATAATTAAATCTATCTACATGTTTTGGTAATCTTGTACCCCTAACAGATGGTTGACTCAATCCCGCTACAATTTGATCCTCCATTTTATATCCATCAGCCACCCCCTTTTTACCCCAGGAAACTACACCCATCACAAGAGATACAGCAATAACAAAATGCAGACACGTGCATTCTCAAAAACATTCTTGTACCTTTCAGTCAGCTCCCTGTCCTTCAGCCTGACTTGAGTATTTTAATAGTTTATTTTTCATCCTCAAGGTTTTTTTCACAGAGTCACAGTCTTTTGTGGAAACTCCTCTCAAACAAAAATTAGAAAAAGACATCCACAGATCAAAACTGACCTGGGTCCTATTACACTTGACATATTATATACAAATGTATACATGTAGAACTCAAAGGGACTATTGGTTGCAGTGCCCTGATAAGAGACCTGCCCACCAACCTTCTACCAGACTTTTTAGGTCCTGGATGATGGGAACTGGGTGTTAATTCACAGTCTCACAATCAGTTTTAAATAGTCCACAGAGGATCTACCACAACCACCCACTCTATTCTATCTACCCACACAGGCAATTCTGTCTGTTATTTCAGTCAAAAGTAATTAGTTGATCAGTCAATTAAAAATGTATTTATTTTTTAGCAGCATTTAATATGTATACTGGGAAACTGATTCATAGAAATGTTTTATAACACAAATTCTTTATTGCCTAGATGAGCCTGCTTCCAAACGAGTTTATGAATACCCGCTAGAACTTATTAATCTAATTGGTCAGTTCCACAGTAGCTCATTCATGATAACTGAAGCAAAAATAAGCCAAATACTGCTGTGTTCAATTAAAACAGTCAATCTGAATTTTGTTCCAGACAGAAATGAACCAACCCACACAAATTTCAATATCCCCAAGTACATTTACAGAGGACAAATACACAATCCAACACCACATGAAAATACTCACAATAATAAATCCAATCATTAATTGTTTTACTGGTATGTAATTTGATTTGCCTTTTACTTGAAATATATTGAATACGCAAAACTAACCATCTTTCCACTAATCTGGTGCGCAAAAGTGAACAATATTTTAACCATTTTATCCTAGTTATTTGATCATTCAATATAGAAAGTAAGAAGGTAGTGGTATTTATTGTTTTTGGGTTATCATCTTACCAAACTGAATAAATTCACTTCATTAATAGGGTTTTCTCTGAATTTTCCCTTTAAAGAATTTTTCTTTTCACCCTGGTCACCGACTCACACACATACATATACACACATACGACAACAGACATCCGGGGTACATTTAGCAAAGTGGTCAGTGATAACACCGATTCTTAAAGAGCCAGTGTTAGTCTTGGCTTATAAACAGCTGTTTGTCCATCATGTTGAGTTAGTCAAATTCACACCAAAAACCCCACCATACACAATATCCACAGGCCAGGCAGAATCTTAATTCTCCCTCCGGTCTTTTTTAAGTCTACATACTATTTATTTATTTTTATTTATTTTTAGTATTTTATTATTATTTTTATGATTATCTTTTGTAGGTTACCTTAACCGGAGATCTATTTTTGTGGGTTACCTTACCCCTATATCTTTTGCTGGTTACCCCAACCCGATGGATTACCTCAACCCAATATCTCTTTGTGGGTTACCTCAACCCGATGGGTTACCTCAACTCTATATCTCTTTATGGGTTACCTCAACCCAATATCTCTTAATAAATCTCACTCACTCTATTTTAATGACAGGACATTTGCCTCACTTACAGACATCAATTTATAGAATGTCCAAAAATGCACAATTTTATTAAAAAGGCTTGTGCTTGCCTTTTACAGATGGGGCCTTTTTGATGTGCAAAGGGATTCAATGTCATTCACGCTGGCTCAGTCACCATCGCTGAAATAATCATTACAATATTAATCCATTAATTACCTTCTTCAAATCACATTAGGGTCACCACTTCTTGGGATAATTCTGGGGACTCCAGCGACCTTGCCTCCCCCTGCCTCTCTTATCCCGTGTGTCCGTTGATTTGAAAGAAGGTATTAACCAGTCATTTAAATTTGAACACAATTACTCTGAGGGCTAGTCCACCACTCAGAGATTTATTCAACAGGATTTAAATGTCACACATTTTTGACAGAATTTAAGTTTTACAGAATGAGTGAGAGAAACAAAAACATGAAAAATGTGGACAGGGCCTATAGTAAGTTTATGGAGATATTTATGGAATTATATGACACACACTGTCCAATTAAGAAGTATAGTTGTAAAAAAAGATTTGTGGAATGTCCTTGGATGACCAAAAGCCTACAGAATGCGTGTAGAAAGAAAATAATCTTTACAAAATATTTATTAAATTGAAAACTAAGAAAGCTGAAAGCAAATATAAACTATATAAGAACAAACTAACAGAGCTACTAAGAACTAGTAAAAAATTATATTATAGAAAACAACTGGAAATGAATAAATGTAATACCAAAAAGGTTTGGGGAATATTAAAAGATCTTATGCAGCATGGAAGGACAAAAACAACGATATATCCAGATTATTGAGAAGGATAAAGATAACTGTGATATGAGTGAAACTGTAAATCATTTTATTGATTTTTTTGTTAATACTGGCCCGGATTTGGCCAATAAAATTTCTGGTAAAGGTGCTGATGCTCCAGTACTTATTGAGAGAAATAGAATTTCTTTTTTCTCTCTCCTGTAGATGAACTTGAAATTATTACTATCGTTAGGAAATTTAAAAGTAAATCTTCAACTGATTTTCAAGATATTAAAATGATACTGGTTAAAAAAGTAATAGACAGTGTTGTGAAAGTGTAGGAACACGGACCCACAACAGGGGGCGCAAATGAACGGACAATGGAGGAAGTCAAATAACAACACTTTACTGTTGTGAATGAGCACAACAAACACGGCAGGTCACAATAGTATGCAATGAAGTCAATGTACAGAACGTGTCATGTGGGAAGGCTCGAAGATAAGAGACATCTGTCCAAAGCAGAACCGGAACCACACGATTTCCTCCGCCACCGAACCCCGGGAATACTGGAGCCGCCAAGTCCCGAACTCCCAGGTGGTCACTGCCTCCGCTTGTCGGATCTGGTACTGCTGGCGAGGAACAAAAACAGTTAGATGTAGGTGGGTTTACACCCAGCAACACGTATGGTGGGAAAATCCACCTCCACCTCTCATCAAAAAAAGCTGGTAAATGCAGGAGTATGGTTACTTATCAACAGGTAGGAGAAAAGTCCAACTCGGTCTCCAGCTGCAAGCACTCACTCTGCTGTCAAAAACACAAAGCAACAATATTCTGCTGTCAGAAAGATAAGTCAATCGGCTGAGCTCGTTACCTCCTAAGAATAGCGATATCTCGGCAAAGAGGTGGAGATGTCGTCCTGCTGATATACAGATGAAGATCAGATGATTGGTGACAGCTGTCATAGGTGATGAGTGACAGCTGTCACCCCAGCCGCTCCTGTGAGGCGGCAGCGCCCTCTTGTGCCTGGAGCCCGCACTCCAGGCAGGGTGCCCTCTGGTGGTGGTGGGCCAGCAGTACCTCCTCTTCAGCGGCCCACACAACAAGACAGTATTGTTAAACCACTTGTTTATATTTGTAATTTATCTTTTATAATGGGAAAATTTCCAAGCAAAATGAAAACGGCTAAAGTTGTTCCTCTATTTAAAAGTGGAGATAAACTCATTTTTACAAACTATAGATCAGTCTCTCTACTCCCACAATTCTCTAAAATTTTGGAAAAGCTATATGACAATAGATTAGAGTCATTTATTGGAAAGTATGAATGTCAATATGGTTTTAGGAGGTCCACTTCAATGGCAGTAATTGAAGCGACAGAGGAGATAACCAATGCTATGGAGAGAAAGAAATATGCAGTTGGCATTTTTATAGATTTAAAGAAAGCTTTTGATACTCTTAATCATTCAATTTTGATTAAAAAATTAGAAATGTATGGTATTAGGGGAGTTGCGTTGCAATGGATACAGAGTTACTTAACGGAGAGAAAGCAGTTTGTGAAAATGGGTGAGTTTACATCAAATAACTTGGAAATTTTATGCGGAGTACCCCAAGGTTCAATTTTGGGAGCAAAATTATTTAATTTATATATAAATGACATATTTAACATCTCCAAAATGATGAGAATGATTTTATTTGCGGACGACACAAACATATTTTATGCAAATGAAAATTATAGTGAACTTATCCGTATTATTAATGAGTAAATGAATAAACTAAAAAGTTGGATGGACACAAATAAATTATGTTTAAATCTAGATAAAACTAAAATTATGTTTTTTGGAAATTACAAAGTAAATTCTGATTTAAAAATATGTATAAATGGTGTTCTAATTGAAAAAAGTATCAGAATATAAATTTCTTGGTGTAATAATAGATGAAAAATAAGCTGGAAAAAAGCACATTAGATATATACAGAGTAAAGTTTCCAAACGTCTCACAGTTATTAATAAAGTTAAATATTTGTTAGAGCATGATGCCCTTCGTGTGTTATATTGTACATTGATTTTGCCATATTTAACTTACTGTATAGAATCTGGGGTAACAACTATAAGAGTCACTTCATCCCCTCGTTATATTACAAAAACGTACAGTTAGAATTTTGCACAAAGTAGGATATCTAGACCACACAAGTTAATTGTTTATCAGGTCAAATTTATTAAAAATGACTGATTTTGTAAAATTTCATACTGCACTACTAATCTATAAAGGTAATAAAAATGAATTGCCATGTAATATTCAAAAACTGTTCTGTAAGAAAGAAAGACAGTATGGATTGAGGGGGTGTGGTAACTTTATAGTACACTATGTAAGAACTACTCTGAAAAGTTGGTGTGTGTCGGTATGTGGAGTCAAGTTATGGAATCATTTGGACAACCACATTAAACTGTGTGGAAACATTTATAAGTTCAAAAACAAATATAAAGAAATTACGTTATCACAGTACACAAACGAGTAAAAAATGCTTATAGAGTTAGTAAGAAGTGTAGACTGTTGTATAGACATTGAACAGTAGTATCAGGTGTACGGCATTATGATATTAATGATCAGGGTGTAAGACTATTTGTAATTGCTTAGAAGGTAAAAATGTGTTAAACTTTAAATGAATTGAAAATAATGGAAAGCCATTCATGCAATTGTTAGTACTTAACAGTACATTCAAATATAGAAAATTATAAATTAAAAGGACAATATGTATGCATGCATAGATGTATGTAATTGTGTATGGGTTTTCGTGTACTTGTATATAGGTGTACACGTATAGGTGAATGTGCGTATATGGGTATATATTGATGAGCACTTGTAATGGGTTTGAATAACTGAATATGGAGTTGTTGAGTATGCTGCTATTGAGAATTGAATGTGTACCTCACAAAGAAGATCCGAATACGAAAGCAAGCAGAAAGAATTGATGGTGGTGATGGATGATGGGTAATGGGTGATTGTTGTAGTTCATTGCTCTACCATGAGTTTTATATTTTGCAAATTGTACTTAGGGGTGGGAGTTTATAAGTTATACTTCTTCCCACTCCTTTTTGGGTTGAGGAGGCACACTATATGCACTGGTGTGACAAATGGTGACTAATGCATCCTGATGGTAGAGCCAAAGTAAGCCCAGTCGGCCAATCAGCACGTCTCCTGGCAAAGTAAGCCCAAAGTAAGCCCAAAGTAAGCCCAACCAGCCAATCGGCGGCCGCCTCTCGAAAGTAAGCCCAAAGTAAGCCCAGCCGACCAACCAGAGCCCAGAGCCGGTGGGCTTACTTTTGACCAATCACTCTGCGTCTCCAGTTTGTAAAAGTCCGGGAGGAAAGTGCGGAGCCGTCGTCGTCTCGTTAACACCAGTCTGGAGGATTTTAGAGAGCGGTGAGTGTCCAACTCTTGATATTTTAACAGATAGATGTGTGTTACACAACGAGCACGTCCTGTATCGCGGGTGTTTTACCCACGTCAATGTGCCCTGGTCTATTTTATTGTGCTGCTATTATAAATACCGGATCCACAACAAAGACAGCGCTAAATCCCGCTTTATTCCTGGCGTAAAACACAGAATAAAATAAGATTGTTCAGTTGTCAAGTTTTCTAAAATATGAGTATCTCATATTACAGTTATTACTTAACATCTGAGTATCTGATATTACAGATTTTACTTAATATATGAGCGTCTAATATTACAGTTATTGTAAATATGAGTGTTTTATATTACAATTATAAATATGAGTGTTACAGTTGAGTATTACATATGAGTATTACAGTTATAAATATATATGAGTGTCTAATATTAGTTATTATAAATATGAGTGTTTAATATTAGTTATCATAAATATGAGTGTCTAATTTTACAGTTATAAATATATGTGAGTGTGTAATATTACAGTTATTATAAATATGAGTGTTTATTATTACAGTTATCATAACTATGAGTGTTTAATATTACAGCTATTATAAATATCAGTGTCTAATATTACAGTTATTGTAAATATGAGTGTTTTATATTACAATTATCATAAATATGAGTGTTACAGTTGAGTATTACATATGAGTATTACAGTTATTATAAATGAGTGTCTAATATTACAGTTATTATAAATATGAGTGTTTTATATTACAATTATAAATATGAGTGTTACAGTTGAGTATTACATATGAGTATTACAGTTATTATAAATATATATGAGTGTCTAATATTACAGTTATTATAAATATGAGTGTTTAATATTAGTTATCATAAATATGAGTGTCTAATATTACAGTTATAAATATATGTGAGTGTCTAATATTACAGTTATTATAAATATGAGTGTTTAATATTACAGTTATCATACATTTGAGTGTTTAATATTACAGGCCATGCTGCAGGAGGCGCAGAGGACCGGCGACAGCGAATGTCTCATGGTGGAGTTTGGTGACTTCAAGGGCAAGTCTATGAAGGAGGTGTTTGAGGACCCGAGCAAGGAGGCCCAGGCCCTCATCACCTACCTGAGGAAGGCAAAGGCCCGGCCCAACACCAACATGGCCGTCTTCAAGGCCTATGTACTGAAGAGGACGGCATCAGCTGCAGCCCACGTGCACACCGCCACTTCACCCACTGCTGCTGCTTCAGTGCCCACTGCCACTGTGTCTGCTCCACCACCTGCTCCTCCAGTGCCCACCTCTGCAGCTGCCTCCACCTCTGCAGCCACAGTGTCTGTTCCACGGCCACAGCTGGCTGCCAGTGTGAAGGCCTTGTTAGCACGTGGGAAGCATTTATCTGCTTCACAGCTGGCCCACAAAATATTATCACCTGCCAAACCGTGTAAGTACTTTGGTTCTTTACCATGTTTAAAACTGTTACAGTTCTGTAAATGACAGAAGTGATTTTGAAACAGCTGCAGTGCCACGTTGTCCCCCTCCATTGGAGTCCACAGCGTGGAGACAACTCTTTACCTGTGGTGAGGATCGGTTCCAGGTGCAGCTCTCGTATGCATGTGTGTTGTAACGTGCTGACTGTTCGACTTTATTTTACAGACACTGCAGCTGGAGATTTTTTTGAGGAGAAGGATGACCAGGAGTTGGTGCTTGTGGCCTCACAAGTTGAGGAACAACTTCCTCAAGGTATGTACATCACAAACAATTCTTTTTATAAAAACTATTCAGTGATGAAAGTATTTTTAATGACACACAATATTCCTTTTCTTTATAATGCAGATACGTGGCACTCATCAAGTGTCTGTCTACGGTCACTCTTTGAGTGCACTTCTTCAAAGAGAGTGAGCCGTCAGCAGCTCTGGTACTGGGCCCGGCTCCTGCTTCAGTCCCAACTCGTGCTCCTCTCCCAGCTCGTGCTCGGGTCCTGGCTCCTGCTTCTGTCCTGGCTCCTGCTCCTGTTGCTGGTCCTGCTTCACTCCTGGCTCCTGTGTCTGTCCCTGAGCCCGTGTCCCGCTTCACCCAGAGGAACAGGAGGCGCAGGGCCGAGGAGGAGGCCAGTGGGACGAACAAAAGAAAATATGTCCGTGAAGTGGCCTTTAACAAGTGCTCCAAGTGTGGGGAGCCAAAATCCAAAGACTTTGGACACAGCCGCTTTGGCAGTGCTACTTTTTGCCTCAGTTTTTCTGGTGGTAAATCATTGGAGCAGTGGCTCGCTGAACAGAGGCAGAAAAAACAACAACAAAATCCACCGCCATAATCTGGACACAAACACACACACCCACACACTTGTAAATAATGTAGATGTTAATGTGATACTTCATTAGATTTGAAGAAAATGTATTTTAAATATGTCTATGTAAATAAATGTATAATCATTGTAAATACTGTCACCTTCTCCTCTACCTGGGTCTTTGCTGTCAATAAATTCATGTAAATATAACTTTAAACTCACCTCAGAAGCTACAATAACAAACCCATAACAGTGAATGTAAATATTGTTACGCTTTAAATGCCTGTGTATAGATTTGCATGAAATATGAACCTTTGTGTATTTAATATTATTATTATTATTATTATCATGTTTGTGTTTGCTATGGAAGTGTGTTGTGTGAAATGCTTTGCTTTTTGTCAGTAAATGTTCACTGACTTTAAATTTTTCCACTGGTTTTATTGTGTTTTTATGACCCCGTGTTTTTATGACTTTAAATCAAGCTCAGTCACCAAGTTCAACCTCAAAGGCTTATACAATTAATGACACTTTTGATACATTAATAACAATCTTCATTAATAACAACTAGTATTAGTTATAGTTAAAACTTAAAACTGTCCCAGTTAAGTCCTGATTGACACCAATTTTATACCTGATTTAGACTTTTTTTATTCCCAGTGTTGCTCTTATTTAAGCTTGATTTAGACCTAGTTTAATCCTAGTTTGGTGCTGGTTTTAGACCTGGTTTAGCCAAGTTTTCAGTAGTTTAAAAAAAATCAGTGAAATATGTATACTTTTTACTTACACACTATATTTGAAAATTGATAATTTTGTAGAGATTTTGTCCCATACTTTTACTTTAGTGAATTTGTTGCTCCTGTATCTGCACTTTTACGGAACTGAAGTAATAAATATAGTACTTATTCCCCCTCTGATTAAAGTCAGCATTTTGTGCAGTATCTTATATTAGACATAATACATGTATAACATTAATAAACTACACATATAAACTATAACACATAATTGTGAGTCAAAATGGAAAAATAAAGATTTCGCCAGAAAATGTCTTTGTAGTTAAAATTGCAGAATGTGACAGTATTTTAATGTTATATAATGAAAGAATCAGCTCCACAGAGGGACTATATAACAGATACCTGTGGCAGAGGAATGGTGGCGGAGGAATGACACACACGGCTCATAAAAACAAGGGTTGTGAGTTCGAGACTCGCTGGCACAGCCTCTCCAATAAATAAAGTTTTCAACGTATTAAGAAACATGTGCTAAAATGTTTCCTCAGAATACTCCATTCACTAATCTGCCAAAACTCGCCCCGTTTGGGGCATTTGCGGCACTTTCGCATGTGCGGGGGGGCGAGAAGATTGGACCCCATCTTTTGCGCAGAAACTAAACTAATATTTGAGCAAAAGCAAATCTTAGAACAAAAAGCAAATGTAATCATAAACATAACATACCTTTAATTTGGTACACACAATACACAATTCAGCAGCATTCGAACATATAACTCAAAAGTATTTGAATATATAGATATCATGTAATTAACCTTAGCTATTGATTATGTGTTTAATAAGCATTGATAAATATTGATCACTATGAGCATATGAGTAATATATTCTTCAGCAACAACGAGCTCTATTAATATATATGAAATGATGACTTCTAAACATTAAAACACACTCATATATGTAACAATATATTTTTAGCTCAATAAAAGATTAATATTATGATGATACTGAATGGGGAAAAAAGCACAAAAGGTTAATGTATATTTAAGCACATTTAGGATATATTCCTTCAACGGCTAAACTTGTAGATTAGCCATCTTACATTAGTTGACGATTTCATAATTATAGCAACCTCACAAGTGCCACTGCCAAGAAATACCTCCAATGTGTGACAGTTTTGTTTACTTCCAGGTTGGTCCACCTGGTACAAACATGGCTGAGTCTGCCGCAGCAGAGGAGATGTGCTCCCGACCTTGGCATCCATAAACATCTCCCGGAACACCTGCTCCCGCTACAAGTCTCTCCTTCCTTCCTCCTCCTTTTGAGGTAAGACACTGAAGTTTTGTTGACTAAAATAAGATTAGCCTTCTCTGTACCAGACTAAAGTCTTTAGTCGTGTAATGTGAAACTTTAATCGACTAAACGCTTTGTGCAACGACTAATGTAAAAGATGAGTCGAGTATGTGAGTTTTGTCCACTAAACAAGATTAGACTGCTTTATGAAACCGGACCCAGGACAGTTAACCTGCCCATATACACCAGTTTAAGCAGGCTTCTGTTCGGGGAGGGAGGGGGGGGTTTCAGTTATAATGAGGGATGGGATGGCACACGTCACAAATTTCCAGCCCTACACATTCATTACCTTCATTTATTAACACATTTGTTCATTCATTCATTTTTGTACTCATCTGTTTTTGTCATATGTTGAAGCCTTTATTTTTATATGACTCAGCCTAATACATCACCCCCCAGGGTTGGTGGAGACATTAGATTTGTCAGCTTGAATAGCAAAGGCCTGAATAATTTGACCAAAAACAGTAAGGTTTCACATTATTAATAGCATGCAGTTTATCTACAGGAAACTCACTTGAGAAATATGGACAGTTCAAAGTTGAAAGATGGCTGGGTTGGGCAGGTGTATCTTTCCTTTTTTCCAGTAGATTGAGAGGTGTTTCTACACACGTTACTTTTACATAAAGCTTTTCCTTTTCTTCCTGTTAATATACGTTCATGGGGCATGTTGGGTTTGTTGGTTAGCGCTGTTACTTCACAGCAAAAAAAAAGTACTGGATTCACTTCCCACCTAATCTTTTCTGTATGGAGTTTGTGTGGGTTCTCTCCGGGTGCTCTGGCTTCCTCCCACTTCCAAAGACATGCTGAATTGGTGACTTTAAATTTTCCATGGATGTCAATGTGCCCTGCAATAGACTGGTGGCCTGTCCACAGTGTACCCTGCCTCTCACCCACAGACCACTGGAATAGGCTCCAGCACCCCCCCCCCCCCCCCCCCCCCCACCCACCCATGCCCATTAATTGTAATAAGTGGGTATATAGCAAATGAATGAATAAAACACATTCTGATTCCACTGAGAGGATTATTATTATCTTCAGGCAGATTTATGACATTAAGGTGTCCCTCATAAATGCTTACAGTCCCAAATGGGATGATGAAGCCTTTTTGAAATGGGTCTTTTCAAAGTTGCCAGATATTTCTCAATATCATCTAATTTTGGGAGGAGAATTTAATTGCTGCTTAGACCCCTCTTTAGACTGCTCTTCCTCGACTCCAGCTGCTCAGTCAAAATCAGCCAAAGTAACTGAAGCAATGAATTTCATGTTGATTCTTCATGCTTTTTCAAATCTTTTCAAAGAGAATACTTTTTTTTCTACATCCATCATACTTGGAGTTGGATCAGTTTACTTTTGGAAGACAACAGGATGCTTACATCAGTTGTAAATATGATTCAGTTGTCTTGTTGACCATGCGTCAATCTCTGTGAATATTTATTTTCAGACGTTTATCACAGTAATACGTGGCCACAGTGGCATCTTAATACAGGTTTACTCCAAAAGAACACACACAATGAGAAAATCCCCTCATTTCTCCTGCAAAATTAAACTTTACATTCAAAACAATGTTATTTCTTCTTAAAATTGTATTTTTTTTTTCAAATGACACACAAACCATCATATGAACAGACATTTATAAGAACCATTTATCGCTCATCTTCAACCACTTAGTCCAATGAAGGGATGCAGGGGCTGGAGCCTCTCCTAGCAGTCACAGAGCGTGAGGCAGGGTACACCCTGGACTGGACACCAGTCTGTCGCAGGGCCACATACACCCGCACACACACCTACGGACAATTTAAAGTTTCCAATCCACGTAACCTGCGTGTCTTTGGATGTGGGAGGAAGCTGAAGTACCGGGAGAGAACCCACGTAAACACGGAGAGAACATACAAACTCCACACAGAAAGGCCACAGGGAGGAATCGAGCCCATGACCTTCTCGCTGTGAGGCAACAGTGCTAACCACTAAGACACTGTGCTGCGGCCTTTTTGGTCCATGCTACACTTACTACAGATGCTATATACATACGTAAGTGTGTTGTAAAACATTTTTTAGGATATTGTTTTTATACTCAGAGCACACAATGGGGCAGTGCCGTCTCATTTGAACCCCTGCGTGATATCGTGGGATTTGACCACTTCCAGGGACAATCTGCCATTGTGCAACACAAACACAGCATCACTTCACATAGAAAGATGGTGTGCTGTTTTGTTTTCCGCTGCAATCACTGAAGTATTCACAAATAGTGGAGGTGTTTTCCAGTTGCTAATACAGAAGGGAAGACGAGGAAAATAAGAGAGGTTGTGTTGGTAAGTTTTAGCAAGATTTAATATGATTAATGATAATGAGGCTGTCCCTGGAAGTACAATTTTTGCATCCTATGCTCTTTCAGTTAACCCCTTTATCACCCACCCTCAAACGAGCCCAGTTTCATGGTAGCAAATATATTTTTATTTTTCTCACAAAATATTGTACAGAGTGTACATTCCAATTGACACAAAGTTGCACATGCAGTGGTCTACATGCAAAACAGAAGAATTTACTGTATACAGTTACAGTAAAAAAAAAAAAAAAAAAACTATGCTGTATCCTCTCTTCTGTTTTGATGTGGCCACAGCACCTTATCCACATCACAAGGCAGTGTTTTCCCTGGCCAAGCAGCAGGGGTAATATTGCCTAGCATGGCCAATCCAGCCATGAAAAGCATCATCTGCTATATCTCCACATACATCTTCCATAGCTTGGAGAAGGGTTATATATGTTTGTGGGTTTTGGTCATACACTTTCCATCTCCAGGCAGAAACAAATTCCCCTATAGGATTGCAAAATTGAGAATATGGAGGGAGATAAACAACTAAAAAGAGTGGCTGGGCAGTGAACCAGTTATGAACTGGAGCATCCCTGTGGAAACTTACATTGTCCCAAATGAAAACGTACCTGCATTGCTCTGGCTGTCTATCTGATCTGGTGGAATGAGTGTGTTGTGTAGGGTGTCCAGGACTGTGATCAGATGGGCAGTGTCATAGGGGCCAATGGTAGCATGATGATGGATGACGCTGTGGTGGGTCATCACTGCACACATTGTGATGTTCCCTCCACGCTGCCCAGGGACTTCAACAATGGCATGATGGCCGATGATATTCCTTCCCCTTCTTTGTCTTTTTGTGAGGTTGAATCCAACCTCATCATTGAAGATGAACTGGTGCTCTGCTGCAGCCACCTCAAGCTCAAGGACTCTGAAATGAGCATAACAGTATCAGAAATAGACATGGATTGGTCACTATTGTGAAGCACAATCATTATGATTACAGTACTGAAATATGTATAATTTATGCAGTGTTGAGAGTTTGCATCAATTGTGGGATTGTATACACTCACAGAAATATTTACTTTTTTAGATAATTTTAATACAAACCTACCAAATAAACCTTACATGATGCATATTCATTACTGTAATAAATCCTATTTATTTGAAATGCATAATCCTCAGCTTTATGTATTTAGTGTTAATAAAATATAATTACTCTAAATCAATAATAATGACAGTATTTATTTAAAACACATAAAGTATATTGTTTGAATTGCATAATAATTATGTTACCTATACAAGATAAATGGCATAGGTAACCTACCAACATTGGTAGGTTTGTATTAAAATTATCTAAAAAAAAAAGTAAATGAGAATTTGTCATGTAATAAAATTACATAAATCTTAATAGTTAGGGTTAAATATTTTTGTGAGCATAGGACTTACTTGCACATAGTTACTGTATATTGCAATTCTTTGACTCTTTATGAATTGCATTCAAATGGCACCCTGTAGACCTGCTTCATCCTCAGATTATTTCTGTGCAGGACGCGGTCCAGTGTTGATAAGCTTACCCATATCAGTATTTTGAAATATCTCACTGTTTTCTATTATTTTTCTTTGTATATGATGTAATGTTATGGTATTATTTTCTAGAACCATGTTCATGATTTCAGTTTCCTGTTCAGGAAACAGACGACGTTCTCAACCATATTGTGTTTGTAATCTTTCACTCACTGAGTACTGTGTTGATATGCAGTACTACAATTTTCTAGCAAGAGTAGATTTCTTACCTATTCTCATTTCGGAAAGTCCAGATGATGGATGCTACAGTGTATCTGCTGATATCTGGCTGTACTCATTGCCCAGCTTGCCTCATTGTTAGACCATGGTCAACCAAAGTGGCTCGGATCTCATCAGAGATTACAGTCCTTGCCCTCCCCGTCCTCCTCCTCTTTCTCGCACTCCTGTGGCTTTGACTCTGTTTCCAATGGTGGCATCCATTGCTCCAAAACACAGGGACTCACCTGTTGCCCTTTTATGCTAAAGTTTTGGTGACAGGTGACAGGTGTTTTGCGACGCGTGACAGTGCATAGTAGGGCAATTAACTTTAGAATTTTGAATGACAGTTTGTTCCTTGTGAGAACAAGAGATTTTTTTTGCCAAACGCAGAGAAGTGCGTGTAGTGTTTTGAAACAAAAGTGTGTTTTAGAACTGCAATTTGACTGTTGAGCAGGAACTGTGCTTGTAGTTCAGCAGAGTTGGTTCAGGGGGTTGGCACATGAGTTACATGTTGTAGTCATTGTGTCTCAAGTACCAGTATTTGTGTCTAAACAATGTAAAAAAAAAATTGTGAAAAAATGTATAAGGGGGGGAAATCATTTCATATGTGGCACATGAAAAGAAACTTAAGAGAGAAAAATTGGTTATCACAATTAAAGTTATCACAATGTAAAGCTCCCTTAGATGGTCTATATGCAGTGGTGGGCACAATTCCGCTAATCCACTAACCATTAATTAGCTAAGCTAACTTTTTTGTTCATCTCATGTGTTTTGCAACAGTCAGACCGCTGTGAGAAGCTCAGTCCTCTCCTAGCGGGGGGGATTCTGGCTGTTATTGCACAAAAACAAGTATCATTTACATTCCACATGCAACTACACAGACATGTGGCAGGAGACATGAAACGCAAAGCACTTTTCACTTATCGTTTTATTTAAAATCAAACTAATTCCAGACAGTTTATCGACTTTAACCGCAACTCTGCCAATTTTACAAAGTGGAAATATTGCACATATCTTTTAAAGTAATGTGCTAATTCTGAAGGTTTGTGCATTAACAGACACATGTGCCAAAAGGGATTATGGGAAATGAGTGTCCTCTCGTCCACATAGATGCTGAGAATGACAGCCTCAACACTGCATTTAATCTATTATTAGACTCAATTGGCTTTGCTCAAAATGTAAATGAGTCCACCCACCACTTTAATCATACTTTAGATCTTGTTTTGACTTATGGTATGGAAATTGAAGACTTAAGAGTATTCCCTGAAAACCCCCTTCTGTCTGATCATTTCTTAATAACATTTACATTTACTTTAATGGACTACCCAGCAGTGGGGAATAAGTTTCATTACAGTAGAAGTCTTTCGGAAAGCGCTGTAACTAGGTTTAAGGATATGATTCCTTCTTTGTTATGTTCTCCAATGCCATATACCAACACAGTGCAGAGTAGCTACCTAAACTCTGTGAGTGAGATAGATTATCTTGTCAATAGTTTTACATCCTCATTGAGCACAACTTTGGATGCTGTAGCTCCTCTGAAAAAGAGAGCCTTAAATCAGAAGTGCCTGACTCCGTGGTATAACTCACAAACTCGCAGCTTAAAGCAGATAACC
Organism: Thalassophryne amazonica; assembly: GCF_902500255.1. Lineage (NCBI taxonomy): Eukaryota > Metazoa > Chordata > Actinopteri > Batrachoidiformes > Batrachoididae > Thalassophryne > Thalassophryne amazonica. The sequence continues at coordinate 24,705,444 of NC_047109.1, forward strand.
CGTAAGTTGGAGAGGAAATGGCGTCTCACTAATTTAGAAGATCTTCACTTAGCCTGGAAAAAGAGTCTGTTGCTCTATAAAAAAGCCCTTCGTAAAGCTAGGACATCTTACTACTCATCACTAATTGAAGAAAATAAGAACAACCCCAGGTTTCTTTTCAGCACTGTAGCCAGGCTAGTAGTAGTCAGAGCTCTATTGAGCCGAGTACTCCTTTAACTTTAACTAGTAATGACTTCATGACTTTCTTTGCTAATAAAAATTTTAACTATTAGAGAAAAAAATTACTCATAACCATCCCAAAGACATATCGTTATCTTTGGCTGCTTTCAGTAATGCTGGTATTTTGGTAGACTCTTTCTCTCAGATTGTTCTTTATTATTAGTTATTTTCATTAGTCACTTCCTCCAAACCATCAACATGTCTATTAGACCCCATTCCTACCAGGCTGCTCAAGGAAGCCCTACCATTAATTAATGCTTCGATCTTAAATATGATCAATCTATCTTTATTAGTTGGCTATGTACCACAGGCTTTTAAGGTGGCAGTAATTAAACCATTACTTAAAAAGCCATCACTTGACCCAGCTATCTTAGCTAATTATAGCCCAATCTCCAACCTTCCTTTTCTCTCAAAAATTCTTGAAAGGGTAATTGTAAAACAGCTAACTGATCATCTGCAGAGGAATGGTCTATTTGAAGAGTTTCTGTCAGGTTTCAGAATTCATCATAATACAGAAACAGCATTAGTGAAGGTTACAAATGATCTTCTTATGGCCTCAGACAGTGGACTCATCTCTGTGCTTGTGCTGTTAGACCTCAGTGCTGCTTTTGATACTGTTGACCATAAAATTTTATTACAGAGATTAGAGCATGCCATAGGTATTAAAGGCACTGCGCTGCGGTGGTTTGAATCATATTTATCTAATAGATTGCAATTTGTTCATGTAAATGGGGAGTCTTCTTCACAGACTGAGGTTAATTATGGAGTTCCACAAGGTTCTGTGCTAGGACCAATTTTATTCACTTTATATATGCTTCCCTTAGGCAGTATTATTAGAAAGCATTGCTTAAATTTTCATTGTTACGCAGATGATACCCAGCTTTATCTATCCATGAAGCCAGAGGACACACACCAATTAGTCAAACTGCAGGAATGTCTTACAGACATAAAGACATGGATGACCTCTAATTTCCTGCTTTTAAATTCAGATAAAACTGAAGTTATTGTACTTGGCCCCACAAATCTTAGAAACATGGTGTCTAACCAGATCCTTACTCTGGATGGCATTACCCTGACCTCTAGCAATACAGTGAGAAATCTTGGAGTCATTTTTGATCAGGATATGTCCTTCAATGCGCATATTAAGCAAATATGTAGGACTGCTTTTTTACATTTGCGCAATATCTCTAAAATTAGAAAGGTCTTGTCTCAGAGTGATGCTGAAAAACTAATTCATACATTTATTTCCTCTAGGGTGGACTATTGTAATTCATTATTATCAGGTTGTCCTAAAAGTTCCCTGAAAAGCCTTCAGTTAATTCAAAATGCTGCAGCTAGAGTACTGACGGGGACTAGAAGGAGAGAGCATATTTCACCCATATTGGCCTCTCTTCATTGGCTTCCTGTTAATTCTAGAATAGAATTTAAAATTATTCTTCTTACTTATAAGGTTTTGAATAATCAGGTCCCATCTTATCTTAGGGACCTCTTAGTACCATATCACCCCAATAGAGCGCTTCACTCTCAGACTGCAGGCTTACTTGTAGTTCCTAGGGTTTGTAAGAGTAGAATGGGAGGCAGAGCCTTCAGCTTTCAGGCTCCTCTCCTCTGGAACCAGCTCCCAATTCGGATCAGGGAGACAGACACCCTCTCTACTTTTAAGATTAGGCTTAAAACTTTCCTTTTTGCTAAAGCTTATAGTTAGGGCTGGATCAGATGACCCTGAACCATCCCTTAGTTATGCTGCTATAGACTTAGACTGCTGGGGGGTTCCCATGATGCACTGAGTGTTTCTTTCTCTTTTTGCTCTGTATGCACCACTCTGCATTTAATCATTAGTGATTGATCTCTGCTGTCTTCCACAGCATGTCTTTTTCCTGATTCTCTCCCCTCAGCCCCAATCAGTCCCAGCAGACGACTGCCCCTCCCTGAGCCTGGTTCTGCTGGAGGTTTCTTCCTGTTAAAAGGGAGTTTTTCCTTCCCACTGTCGCCAAGTGCTTGCTCATAGGGGGTCGTTTTGAATCGTTGGGGTTTTTCTGTAATTATTGTATGGCTTTTGCCTTCCAATATAAAGCGCCTTGGGGCAACTGTTGTGATTTGGTGCAATATAAATAAAATTGATTTGATTTGATTCTTCTTCCCTCCCTCCCCCCAGAATGTCTCACGACTGCATAAACGATCAAGGCGATGAATGCATGTGATTGGTGATCTATAAAGGCTGAATCACACTTCACAAACAGACTTTTCAGTTTTGAAAATGTTCATAGACCACCTTACTCAGAATAATCTTTTTGAGCCACTGCAATCTGTTTTTAGAAAATATCATTCCATAAAGACAGCTCTCATTAAAGTGGTGAATAATCTGCTTGCAATGGATTCGGACACCACTATGGTTATGGTGCTGTTAGATCTTAGTGCTGCATTTGATACCGTGGATCATCATATTCTACTTGATATGCTGGAGAATCATTCTAGGAGTACTGGGAATGCCCTTGCATGGTTGACATCATGTCTGACAAGTCATTCTCACTGCATTTTCTACAATAACACTACCTCTAACCTTTGTGACATGAAATTTGGGGTTCCACAGGGGTCCTTCTTAGGCCCCCTGCTTTTCTCCCTTTATATAGCACCCCTTGGGCACACATTGCAGCGTTTTGGGATTACTTTCATTGCTATGATGATGATACTCATTTATACATGCCAATAACTACTGGTAATCTCATCCACATAAAATCCTTAGAAAATTGCCTTGCATCAGTGAAAAGCTGGATGTTGAGCAATTTCCAACTTTTAAATTCTGATAAGACTGAAACTGCATTTGAATTCTCCTGAAGAGGGAGATGGCGAGGCACCCATAAACTTGATCTTCGACCTTCGAACTGCATGATGATTTCCTTTCCCAGAGGTGGCCATTTCTCTTTCCATTCCATTGAGTATCCCAGTGTGGTAGTAGTATCACATCATTGTTCCACTTACTTTTTTGACCTTATAAGTGCATTTATAACTTATACCGACATACTTGTACTTATTGATATTATAATAGCCAAGTGGCCTCTATGTGTATGCATATGTTTGGCTTCAATCACGGCAAAACTGAGGAGAGCTGACATTTGCCATTTGGTATGCTTATGTATTTTGGGTCAAGGATGAACCCTGCGAAAACTGAAAGTTGATAGGACAAATATTTTTGGAGAAGTTAGCGATTTTATCTAACAAGTAAACAATGGATGTTGTGTTGCAATGCACCATGGGAGTTTGGGATTTTGAGGTTCTAAATGTTGTTATTGCGGTTCATGTTCGTGCAACAGTGTTGTTAGTGTTATTGATTTATAGTGTTTTTGTAGTTCAATTCATTAAGTTAGTTGAGTTAAGTGTTATGTTGCTGTTGCCATGAGTGACCTAAGTGTCATGTTGGTACCATGAGTGTAATGTGTATTGCTTTTAATGTCTTCCACCACCGTCTCTGTTTATCAAATTACAGTAGATTGCAGAAAAGACAAAAATGTGTGCGTGCAATTTTGATCATGCACAAACTGTGCAGAGGCTGACATTGGGTATGGTTATGTATTTTTACTCAAGGATGAACGGCGCCAAAACTGAATGTTGATAGGATTCACATTTTTAGAGAAGCTACATATATTAGCTAATAGTACTGAACAATAGACATTTACACATGCCAATCCAGCAGTTGGTAGTAAATCATCTATATATTAAAAGCGTGAATGCGTGAGTGCATGAGTGTGTGAGTGCGTGAGTATGTGTGTGTGTGATTTTATTTGCTGAGTACATAATATAATTGTAAATACACTAAAAATGCATGGATGGCACAAGAAAGTGAAAACACTTATTTCCATTGTGGGCTATTTAAAATTCAAAGAACAAAATAGAAGTATAAATAAAATAATAATAATAATAATAATAATAATAATAATAATAATAATAACATTAGCAATCAGAGATTTCTGATGTCTGCCAGTCCGGATCCTGATCACCTTCCATGGCCTAATATGTATCTGTGGTGAAAATGTTGTCAAAATCTGTGCAGTTGTTTTGGCATAACTGTGCTCACAGTAATCCTTCAAAGCTTATATAAAGTGAAACGTGATCCAGAATCTGGATCTGGATCCACATCATCTCCAACAGTTAATGGTGTCTTCCATGGCCTACTATGTATCTGTGGTGAAAATTTCATCAACATCAGTGCAGTAGTTTTGATGTAATCTTGCTTACAGACAGACAGACAGACAATAAATAAATAAATGCCAATGATTTTATTATGTCATTGGCGGACGTAATAATAATAATATGAGCGAAGCGGCGTGAAGAAGTTTAGGGAGTCCTAAACAGGAAGTGCCAAAATTCAAATTCACAGTAAAACACGAAATGTTCAAATGTCAAACAATTCCTGGATTAACAGACTAGATCCCATGGAATCTCACAAGAACTCAGTGGCAAACTCACACTCAAACAGGAAGTGCCGAATTCTCAGTCACAGTGAAACAGGAAATGTTGAACACTTCCTGGCATGGGTAGAGCTAGAGTGGAGGCTGGGGTTTCACTGGACACCCCTGAAATCTGATTGGACACAGATGATTGACATGTCACGGCACCACACGTCTGGTTTCAAATCAGTGAGTCATATTGACTGCTAGGTTCCTCCTGTCCAGTAGTTTGTGCTGTGTACAACAAAAAGTTCTAATCCACCTTGGTATAAAAAGAAAAATGTTTGCTTCAGATTTGAACTGAACCCGTCATTTGAACTATGGAATTCTAATCACACCAAACTTATATTGGCGAGTAAACAACTATATTTTATGACAGACATGAGGTCCAGGTTGTTAAAAGCAGCATTTCTCCTTTAATTTGTGTTGCCTTATATACACATGTTTAAGCTAACAGCTGGTTCATACTCTGTTGGCTTATTAGTGCAGCAGATAACTGAAACAATCCTTCAAATGGTGATACAAGCATCAAATTCAGCACAAATACAGCTGGAGCAAAATTAATGGAGCAACTTTAACTTTTGACTCCGAGCTCCTCCCGATTGACCGAGCTCCTCACCCTATCTCTAAGGGAGCGCCCAGCCACCCTGCGGAGGGAACTCATCTCGGCCACTTGTACTCGCGACCTCATTCTTTCGGTCATGAGCCAAATCTCATGACCATAAGTGAGGATCAGAACGTAGATCGATTGGTAAATCGAGAGCTTTGCCCCCCTACTCAGCTCTCTCTTCACCACGACGGTCCGATACAGCGACCGCATCACTGCAGATGCTGCACTGATTCATCTATCGATCTCACACTCCATCTGTCCCTCACTTGTGAACAAGACCCCGAGATACTTAAACTCCTCCACTTGAGGCAAGGACACTCCACTGACCTGAAGACGGCAAAGCACCTTTTTCCGGTCGAGAACCATGGCCTCGGATTTGGAGGTGCTATTTTCATCACGGATGTTTCACACTCTGCTGCAAACTGCCCCAGGGAACGCTGAAGGTCCTGATTTCACGAAGCCAACAGAACCACATCGTCTGTAAATAGCAGAGACAAGATTCTGTGGTTCCCAAACCAGACTCCCTCTACACCCTGGCTGCGCCCAGAAATTCTGTCCATAAAGATAATGAACAGAACCGGTGACAAAGGGCAGCCCTGGCAGAGGCCAACGTGCAATGGAAACAGGTTTGACTTACTACTGGCAATGCGAACCAAGCTCCTGCTGCGGTTGTACAGGGACTGGATAGACCTTAGCAAAGGACCCCAGACCCCGTACTCCCAGATCACCCCCCACAGGGTGCTCCAAGGGACACGGTCAGATGCCTTCTTCAGATCCACAAAGCACATGTGGACCAGTTGGGCAAACTCCCATGAACCCTCGAGCACTCGATGGAGCGTGTAGAGCTGGTCCAGTGTGCCGTGACCAGGACAAAAACCACACTGCTCCTCCTGAATCCGAGGTTCGACCATCAGTCAAATTCTCCTCTCCAGTACTCTGGATTAGACCTTACCGGGGAGGCTGAGGAGTGTGATCCCCCTGTAGTTGGAACACACCCTCCGGTCCCCCTTCTTAAACAGAGGGACACCACCCTGGTCTGCCAATCCAGAGGCACTGTCTCCAACCGCCATGCGATGTTGCAGAGGCGTTTCAGCCAAGACAGTCCCACAACATCCAGAGACTTAAGGTACTCAAGACGGATTTCATCCACCCCAGGAGCCTTGCCACCAAGGAGCTTTCTAAACACCTCGGTGACTTCGGCCTGGGTAATGGATGAGTCCGCCTCTGAGTCCCCAGTCTCTGCTTCCTCTTCGGAGGATGTGACGATGGGATTGAGGAGATCCTCGAACTATTCCTTCCACCACCCAACAACATCCCCAGTCGGGGTCAACAGCTCCCCACCCGCACCGTAGACAGTGCTGGTGGAGAGCTGCTTCCGCCTCCTGAGGCGTGGGACAGTTTGCCAGAATTTCTTTGAGGCCAACCGATAGTCCTCCTCCATGGCCTCCCCGAACTCCTCCCAGACCCGAGTTTTTGCCTCTGTGACCGCACGGGCTGCGGCACGCTTGGCCTGCTGGTACCTGTCAGCCGCCTCCGGGTTCCCACCCACCAACAAAGACAAGTAGGACTCCTTCTTCAGCTTGACGGCATCCCCTAGTATGGGGGGGCAGAGGCCTTCAGAAGCTGAAAGGCAAAATAAGGAAAATGCTTAAAAATGAGGAGGGTCTGGGGGGAGGAGCCCCACAGAAGCTGAAACGTTTTTGCTATGCTAATGCTCTGCTGAAGCATTTACTCAAAATAAAGAATGAAGGGCGTAAATGACATGGTGAGATGCTGATGAGCTTCGCTCATTCATGTCTGCGACATATGCATATTAGCAGTGGTGGGCACACTTCAGATAATCCGATAACAGATAATTATCGAAGATAATGTTTTTATTATTGGAATCTTTTTAGATAGCTATAAAAACCATTATCGACTAATTATCTTCCAATAAATTGTCGTCCGATAACTTTTAGACCGATAATGTAGTAAACCAAGCTGAACAGCGGCAAACATTTTTAAAATTTAAAATCAGTTGAGACCTACCTGTTAAAAGTTTCTTAAGAGATGTATAGTTCTACCCTCCGCAAACAGAAGAGAGCTGCTTTGTCCTCTGCAGGCAAAGGAGAACTGGTCACCAAAAAAAAAAAAAATCATTTTCTTTAATACCATTCTGATACACTGGCAATATCACCCAAGTCATCCAGAGGCATACATTTTTAACTTATGGTTCAAATTTTAACCAAACTAATTTTGGACAAGTCCTTTAAAATTACTGTCATGTCTGAAGTTTTATAAAGTAAAGTTTTGGTTTTAAAGTAATGTGCTAATTTATAAGGTTTTGTGAGCACATGCTGTGCCCAGCAGTGCATTATGCATAGGATAGTGTAATCTCAGTACGTTCACGACAGGACAAATGCATTTCAGACACTCTATTCAGGCTCCACGGACAGCAGCATTAAACTCTACTGCCTAAAGCTCTCGTGAATATATTCTCTGGGTTTATAGACATTATTGTATTTGCGTTTGTTAAAATCCACGCATCTTAAATGTAGCAGACACGGATTATCTGGAATTTTGTTTTGGCAAGTTTTCAAGGCCTCTACTGCCATCTACTGGCCAGTATTGTTCATGGCAGTATTCACCCTAAGTACTAAGCGTCTGGGCACCAGTAGATGGCAGTGTTCTATATATTTTGACCCCAGTTATATCAGATGGTTGTCAAATCAACTTTTTAGCTTTGCAAATGGCTTTTTTTTTTTTACAAATTAAGTTTAAAAAAAAAAAAAACCATTACAAGACAGCTCTGCGGTGTTTGCACAGGCACACTGCGAGTGGTTAGATGCTTGTAGCTCTTCAGCAGCCAGACCAGAATAATATCAAACAGGTTTGATTTTCATTCGACCATACAATTGGCGATCAGGAGGTGGTCATGAGATGTTAAACGCAGCTTGTTACTCCATGTACACTACAGGATGCAGGATGCGCGATTAACCTGAAACTCGGTCCAAAAAAATTCTCGCACGAATGAAAAATCATCTGAAAAAGGGCCAAAACAGTGTAAAGCCAACATTTATGTGTCAAGATAATATTGAGTGCATGTTTTACAACATCATAAAATGTGCGCACATCATAAAACGAGCGAATATAAAACGAACATAAAACGAACATTCTCTCCACATGCAAAACATTTTGCAATGACACTTCAAAGGATCCGTAAAAATGCCTGTTTTTACAAATAAAAAACTGAATATTTTTACAAAAGCACACTTATCTATAAACACCAACACACGACACACGTCACATTAATGTGTTGGTTTACATAATGAATGACTGAACCAGAATCCTTTGCGATCTATCTGTGTTTGTTACAAAAACTCAGAATTAGTGTAGAATTATTCAACATTAAAAGATATATGTTATATTTTAACTTTGTACAAATGACAGAATTGACATTAATCAGTATTCACACAAAACCATAAGTCAGTATGCCTTTATTTTTCAATTTTTTTTTTTTTCAAATTTTGTGGCTGCTCTCATGGTGCTTCTGTGCTGTAGCTGTATAGCTTCCAGCAGGGGCAGCATGTTCAAACGTAGAAGTGCTGGCTCATTGTTTGGGTTTTTGTCGCTTTTGATGTTTCCAAAAGCGATCGTGATGTTAAAACTCAAATTCAGCTGGTTAGTAGTTGCAAATATACCAGAAACAATACTGAAATTTATCGGTTATCTGTAACTTCCGATACATTTTTGGGTGGTTTATCTTTATCAAAGATAACTTTTCAGTTATCTGATTATCTGTTATCGAAATTAATGTTTTGGTTATCTGTGCCCACCACTGCATATTATGGTAATTATAACACATATAATAATAACAGTAGTGTGTATATGATAACAAGAATCTAAACAATTTCTAAATACATTAAGGCAGTAAATTAACAATAAAAAATTACATAATTAACAGGCATTAAAAGGGTTGAGTTCTCATTACTCATTACTGAAACTTTGCATAATTTATTACCGCCCTTGAAAATGTCAGCTACCTATTTAATAAACAGTATCTGATCTAGAGCCTGTGGCTCCCCATGGGCAACACATTAGTTACCTCCGCCAAGGAGGTTATGTTTTCGGTCGCGTCCGTTTGTTTGTTGGTTGGTTGGTTGGTTGGTTGGTTGGTTTGTTAGCAGGATTACTCAAAAAAAATCCTCAACGGATTTCAATGAAAGTTTTACCAGGGGTGTATCTTGGCCTAACTTAGAAGTCATTAAATTTTGGTAATGATCTGGAACACGATCCGGATCCAGTAATTTAATAGGGCCAATTTCAACATTTTTAAATCTAACTTCATGAAGACGGGTCACAAAGGCTGAACAAAAATGAAGTTACGACACAACAATAATTTAGCATTTGTTTCTCCTCATTGAATAAACTTGTTATTAGAAAATAAAAAAAACTTGTGTAGTTTATGCAGTTTCTCTTTATAAATACATTTGCTGAAGATCTAAGGGTTTAACCCTCTGGGGCCGACGCTGATGTATCCGATGGCTGAGACCAAGCTTTACTAAATTTTAAATAACTTTTGAATGATATGAGATAGAAACTTTTTTTTTTTTTTTGCTGAAAAGTTAACTCCACGGACTTTCGAGCCACCATGCACCATCTTTGTACTCCTCATAGAAGCTGTGTGATGACGTGAGCAATGTGAGTGTCCAATCGGAATTGGACACTTGGAATTTTCCAAAATCCAATCGTAGGGCAGATTCACCTCACGTGACACACCAAGATTGTTTTTAGGAGTGATGTGTTACTAGTTGGCCCGTTTGAATAGCCCCCTGGCTGCTCCAATGCGCCCTGTGCCATTATGCACAGCGAAAGTGAAAGTGAGCAGACGGAGCAGATGGAGCAGATGGAGAGCCTCTCATACAATCTCACGTACTCAAACAGTGTGTGAGTATCAGGATTGCTCAACTAGTTTTCCTGTGAATGTTACTGGATAAGCCTGTGGCAAGCTCTCTGGCTCCAGTGTAAAGCACTGTTTGCCATATCAATGGAGCGAGGGGGGAGGGGCCACTCCTCAGAGTGTAAATGGGCCTTGAAGTGTGAATGTTGCTTTCAGAGCAGGAGAGAACAAACACACAGTCAACTTCATAGTAGAAGTTTGTGATGTGACCTTTGTGTAATAGCAGACAGAAATTGCTTTGAGATGAAAACAAACAAAACACATAGACCTTTTGTATATATTATTCAAAAAGTGCATTTGAGTTTATTGTTTTAACATTTTTGTTGTAGTCTTTCACACAAGAGCCCAAATTACCTTCATAAACTTTAAAAACAATTGTTTATTTTAGTTTGCTGTGTGTTTTGAATAAATGTATGTGGAAAATTATTTCCGCTTTACTTTTCCGTTCTCCGTTCGTGTAAACCTTTATTACACTTATAAAACACAACTATAGCATATATTTTTGAAAAGTACAGGTTGTCCTGAAAAAAGAGACATTAAACTTGATTGTGGGATGCAGGGAGAGCTGTTAACAGCAATAATAAAACATTTATGCCAGGCGAGTGAACTGTCCAAAAAATGCCCTCGGACCCCAATTCCAGTGAAGTTGGGATGTTGTGAAAAATGTAAATAAAAACAGAATGCAATGATTTGCAAATCCTCTTCAACCTATATTCAACTGAATCCACCACAAAGATAAGATGTTTAATGTTCAAACTGATAAACTTTATTGTTTTTGTGCAAATATTTCCTCATTTTAAAATGGATGCCTGCAACACGTTTCAAAAAAGCTGGGACAGTGGTATGTTTACCATTGTGTTACATCACCTTTCCTTCTAACAACACTCAATAAGCATTTGGGAACTGAGGACACTAATTGTTGAAGCTTTGTAGGTGGAATTCTTTCTCATTCTTGCTTGATGTACGACTTCAGTTGTTCAACAGTCCGGGGTCTCCGTTGTTGTATTTTATTTTATAATGTGCCACACATTTACAATGGGCGACAGGTCTGGACTGCAGGCAGTCCAGTCTAGTACCCACATTCTTTTACTACGAAGCCACGCTGTTGTAACACATGCAGAATTTGGCTTGGCATTGTCTTGCTGAAATAAACAGGGACGTCCCTGAAAAAGACTTTGCTTGGATGGCAGCATGTGTTGCTCCAAAACCTGGATGTACCTTTCAGCATTGATGGTGCCATCACAGATGTGTAAGTTGCCCATGCCATGGGAACTAATACACCCCCATACCATCACAGATGCTGGGTTTTGAACTTTGTGCTGGTAACAATCTGGATGGTCTTTTTCCTCTTTTGTCCGGAGGACATGGCGTCCATGATTTCCAAAAACAGTTTGGAATGTGGACTCATCAGACCACAGTACACTTTTCCACTTTGCGTCTGTCCATTTGAAATGAGCTCGGGCCCAGAGAAGGCAGCTGTGTTTCTGGATGTTGTTGATGTATGGCTTCCGCTTTGCATGGTAGAGTTTTAGCGATGAACTGTGTTAACTGACAATGGTTTTCTGAAGTGTTCCTGAGCCCACGCAGTAAGATCCTTTACACAATGATGTCAATTTTTAATGCAGTGGTGCCTGAGGGATCGAAGGTCACGGGCATTCAATGTTGGTTTTCAGCCTTGCCGCTTACATGTAGAAAGTTCTCCAGATTCTCTGAATCCTCTGATTATATTATGGACTGTATATGATGGAATCCCTAAATTCTTTGCAATTGAATATTGAGAAAAATTGTTCTTAATTGTTCTTGGACTATTTTTTTCATGCATTTGTTCACAAAGTGGTGATCCTTACCCCATCTTTGCTTGTGAATGGCTGAGTCTTTTGGGAAAGCTCCTTTTGTACCGAATCATGACACACACCTGTTTCCAATTAGGTGTTCTTTGAGCATTCGTCAACTTTCCCAGTCTTTTGTTGCCCGTCCCAACTTTTTTGAAATGTCTTGGCATTCATTTCAAAATGAGCAAATATTTGACCAAAAACAAAGTTTGTCAGTTTGAATATTAAATATCTTGACTTTGTGGTATATTCATTCAGTTGAATATAGGTTGAAGAGGATTTTCAAATCATTGTATTCTGTTTTTTATTTACATTTTACACAATGTCCCAACTTCATTGGAATGGTTGTATTAATTTTGTTAATAATTATCCATTTTCTTTGTTGTTGTTCTTGAATGATTTGTAATACAATAATATTTTTGTTAAACATCCGTTGTGGCTCCAATAGCTTATTGTGTCATCTGTTTCTTTCCAAATTACATACGATCCCTCCATACAAACCTAGACACTGGTCCATACATATCAAAAGCTGCAACCACTAGCTGGTTACATACGTACGTCACCATTTTTGTACCCACTGCTGTGTGCATGTGTGACTTTGAAGGTGACTGTGCGTAAGCCTGGAATAGCAGACAAAAAAAATATTTGGTGGTGTGATAGTCAAGAAAATATTTGTTGGACCAGTTTCGCTTCAACATTGTGCTTGTTACTGAAATAATCACGTTAGAGGCATAACTTTTCAGCCGACTCTCGTTTATAGACAGTATGATGGGAGTTGTAACCTGCTGTTCAAATCATATTTTAATATATATTTCGGATAATATTTGTAAATGCTTATTTTGAACTCACAGATAAGGACTGTCATTTTAACTAAAAACACGACAGCAGTACATTTTATGCATGGACAAGAAGATCAGAACATAAACAATCCATTTTTCATTAATTTCTCCATGTCAGGTAACATGTGGTCACAAAGATTTTTGTACATCTAGGACTACTTCACTGCTGACAGGTCTCAAGATAGCAATGTTTAGTATATTCCATTCAATATATTTTTACAGAGAAGCCAAATTATGGCCACTTTTGTTCTAATTTTAAATCTCATATGAATAACGGCATGTTCAGATACTGATATAATCATCGCTTTTAACAGCATGTGTTCAGTTTGTGATACATTTTGTATCCACTTTCTTTTTAATTACATATTACTGAAAACTTCAAAGACATTGGTGGCTCTTGACCTTAGATGATCATTGAGCTAAATTTTAAGCTGTCTCCAGGCACCAGAACTATGAATTATATAATTTTACACCCCTTTAAACATTTATTAGAAATGGTCAGTGGGAGAACAATACTGATTATAAAATAAGTAGCACCAAAAACCTAACCACCCCATGGGAGTACATTTTACACAGTAAAATCACCAGTGTTAAACTAACACTGACAGTGAACATATGGTCCCACTCTGGCCAGAGTAGGACCATATGTTCACTGGCAGTGTTAGTTTTATACTGGTGATTTTACTGTGTAAAATGTCCTCCAAGTGGGTAAAGGCACTAAATAGAGCCCACTGCTATTCACCTTTTAACACCTTTTTATGCTGTCATTCATGACATGACATACTCTGTGCTGTGTACACGGCATACAAAATGTATCTGCCCTAGCTGGAAATTCATGTTTTAGTTGTCATGTCGTAAAGTACTGTGACCTTAAAGCACTTGCTGTTAAAATTCAAAATAAATTAATAAATAAAATCATCCAAATGCAATAAAAATGTGAAGCAAAAATTATGATGGTCAACAGCCATAAACTGTCAGGGTTTGAAAATTTGTCCTTTTTTCTATTTTATTTTTTTGGTCTGTTTTGTTATTTCCTTTTGGTTCATTGCTTTTCTGTGTGTTCATTCTCTTGCTGAGTTTTCCTACTTGGGTCTGTCTGTGTCTATCTCTCTTGTCTGTCCCTGGGTTCTTGGTGATGGGCGTCCCTCTCTGTGACCATGTCCTTGTTCTGGTGCTTTCCATGCACACCTGTTCCTAAATTGCTGCTCATCACCTGGGTTATATAAGGTTCACTGGGTGCAGTAGTTCCTTGTTATGTGTCGACGCTGATTGAGGAGCGAACCTGCGTCAGACAGAACCCAGCGCTAAAAATAACCAGAAAGCGGTTCCAACAACAAAAACAATTTATTTTTCACCTGTGCCTAAATAAAATGTACAAAACCAAAACCAACGTCCTTCTGGAGGAGTGACTGCTGGCACACTCTCCAGCGCCCGCAAGGAGAGAAGTCCGGCGTTCCTGGACCCACTACCACCAGACAAACACCCCCCAGGTGGACATGACAAACTGACTCTCTGTGAAGCAAAGAAGATGTGAGGTAAGTCAGCAGTTACAACATCTTTCAAAAGACACACGCTATCAGCAACACATTCAGGTCTGTACTTTTTATCTTTATGCAAATGAGCAGCTTCTCACAACAAGTGGAGGATCACTTATCCTGCACGCCACAGCAGTGAGAAGCAAGCTGCACAATTCTCATCACAATTCAAGTATACTATGTAACAAAACACCAAGTTACTATCAACAATTAGTCACATACTTAATTACCTTTAATGTGTGCTGACAGCATGTGTCCTCACCCTTCCTTGCTTCACGGGCTCGATGTGTCAAACCCAGGTGCGGTCCTCAGCGTCTCACAAACGAACATCACAAGGTCGAGTTCCCGGCAGTTCTGCTTGAATCACACATGCCTTAAAAGCAGAACGCCATCCAATTATCTGCTTCAGCTGAAAGTTTTTAAGGTTGCATGTGAGCACCAGTCACAGGTGCTTCACATGATGTTGATGAGGGTGAGGATTCTTCAGCCAGCACCTTCTCCACAGACAAATCAGTTTCCATGCCACCTGAAGAGCAAAGAAAAGAAAAGAACACCAAAACATCCAGCCACACCCCCCAACACACAACAGTACCCCCCCATCAACGGGAAGCCTCCCGGCGACCGAACAGACCAGGCCCGAGAACAGCACCTCCCTCCGGGGTCCACGTCAGGAAGTAGACAGCACCACGCTCCCAAGGTCCACCACAGACAGCAGGACAGGCACCGCAGCTGGAAGGCCGGCTGGAATCAACAAAAGCCCCAAAACATACCCCAATACACTCCAACACACAGAAAAAAACATAAAACCCACCCAAAACCTCCCCAGGGGACCGTCCCATCAAACCCCAGGAAGAAAAGAAAAACTCCCAAACGCCAAAACCCAACACAGCCCCACAAACACAATACAAACAGAAATGCATAAAAGAAAAATAACAAACAACCCCCCCAGAATGACCTACAGAGTCCAACCCCCCCCCCAGAAGGCCTTCATCGCCAGTTCCAGGAGGAACAGCCAGAACCATGATCCCACACAGGTCCCCAGGTATACATGGAGCAAAACGGCGCCCCCCAGGGGACCGTACCATCAACCCCAGGAGGTACCCTCCCCACAACCCCGGAACCCCAGACCCGGTCACACTTGGCCAGTTGGACCCAAGCCAATTCCCCCCCAGAGGACCGTCCCATCAACCCTGGAGGTAGAACCCGGAAGGAAACAGAACAAAATCAAACATCAACCCCCGGAGGACTACCAAAAACAACCCCGGGGGGATATAAAACGACTGTAAACCCTGTTACCCTCCCCGGCACCTCGAAAGACCCCAGGTCCCTCCCAGAGCCTTCGGCGGCTCAATTTTGGCAAACGGCTCAAAATATCAAGCCGGAGAAGGGAACAGGAAAAAACTAACCCAGCTCCAACCCCAAGGCGCAGCAGAGAACCGGAAATACGTCCGGTGCCCCAACTCGACCACACCCCAGCCTCTCGGGAGGGGTGGAACTACCGAAATGGCGAACGGCAACAGATCGGCCCACCCCCCCGACTGAGGTAAGTCTCCGCTGCACCACACCCTGGCAACACCAATGACGAACGGTACAAAGGCTCACCGAGGCTGGAGTGGAACCGGGCCCTAACCAAACCAAAAAAAATGCCTCCAACACCCCCCCCCTAGGTGCAGAGGTCTTCTGAGAATGCTCAGCGTGACCAACCTGCACCACCCCACCACCCACAAGACAAACGGGCTTGGGGCAAGTGAGGTTGGGGTTAGGGATGTAGAGAAATAAAAAACAACAAAATAAAACGACCCAACAACCCAAACAGAAAATACCTAAAAACACATAAAAAATTAATAATGACGTGAGCCCAGGCGGACTTCCAACCGCCTAACAGTCACTCCACCAGATACGCCTCCAACTCCCCATACAATTATAACCCCTATTTAAGAAAAAAAAAAAAAAAAAAAAAAACGTTTACCCGTGCTAGATTTTTTTTTTTTTTTTTATGTGTGTTATGTTGCCTGTCCCGGAACACGTGGAGACACGTCACCATTATTTCTCTTGACGTTTACATGTCGGGGCAATACAGTAATCTCTGCTCGTCCGAGCTGCATGGGCTCGTCAACAGGAGGAGCCAGAGGTCCCGTCGGAGGAGCCTCAGTGGGGCGAAGAAGAGGCGGCCCAGATCTGTGTCAGGGAAAGCCCCGAGATGAAAAAACCCGCTCTGATGGGCGTCCTCTCTTGCGTCCACGCTCCTTCATCCGATCATCTAGATGAATCACCAACGATATTAGCTCATCTAATTCGTTTGGCTCGTCACGGACTACCAGCTCGTCTTTCAATGACTCACCCAACCCATCTACAAATACGCCTCGTAAAACTGCGGCATTCCAACCTGTGGGTGACGGAGTTATCGGCACCGGTATCGATAGTACCGCAGCTGGAGCAGCAGGAAGCAGAACGGCTTGCGCTGCAAGCTCCGTAACACGGGCGTCTATTTGTTTAATTTGGTTCGCGAGATGCTGTAATTGCTCCCGTATGTTCTCCAAGTGTTCTTGAACTTTTTCAACAAAAGGAACCGCTTCTGCCGCTGGGTCCATTATGGAATGGCCGGGAACTACTGTTATGTGTCGACGCTGATTGAGGAGCGAACCTGCGTCAGACAGAACCCAGCGCTAAAAATAACCAGAAAGCGGTTCCAACAACAAAAACAATTTATTTTTCCACCTGTGCCTAAATAAAATGTACAAAACCAAAACCAACGTCCTTCTGGAGGAGTGACTGCTGGCACGCTCTCCAGCGCCCGCAAGGAGAGAAGTCCAGCGTTCCTGGACCCACTACCACCAGACAAACACCCCCCAGGTGGACACGACAAACTGACTCTCTGTGAAGCAAAGAAGATGTGAGGTAAGTCAGCAGTTACAACAATATCTTTCAAAAGACACACGCTATCAGCAACACATTCAGGTCTGTACTTTTTATCTTTATGCAAATGAGCAGCTTCTCACAACAAGTGGAGGATCACTTATCCTGCACGCCACAGCAGTGAGAAGCAAGCTGCACAATTCTCATCACAATTCAAGTATACTATGTAACAAAACACCAAGTTACTATCAACAATTAGTCACATACTTAATTACCTTTAATGTGTGCTGACAGCATGTGTCCTCACCCTTCCTTGCTTCACGGGCTCGATGTGTCAAACCCAGGTGCGGTCCTCAGCGTCTCACAAACGAACATCACAAGGTCGAGTTCCCGGCAGTTCTGCTTGAATCACACATGCCTTAAAAGCAGAACGCCATCCAGTTATCTGCTTCAGCTGAAAGTCTTTAAGGTTGCATGTGAGCACCAGTCACAGGTGCTTCACATGATGTTGATGAGGGTGAGGATTCTTCAGCCAGCACCTTCTCCACAGACAAATCAGTTTCCATGCCACCTGAAGAGCAAAGAAAAGAAAAGAACACCAAAACATCCAGCCACACCCCCCAACACACAACAGTTCCTCGCCAGATTGTTGCGCCTTGTGCCTTCTCTCCAGCTCTGTACTTCATGTTACATAGTCCTGCCTGCCTTGTACCTGACTTCCTGCCTGTTTGAACAACCACCCCTTAGCCTGATGATTTTTGAACTCCGGTGGTTTTTGGACTGCCTCCTTGTGTACCGACATCTCCTAACCACACCAGGATTCACCCAAATAACCTTGGCTCCAGATATCTTGGCTACAACATACATCACACCATCGACTCTTCTTATCAGAAATTATGTGCATTGATAAGGAGGAAGGTCAAAAAAACAACAACTGCCTCCCATGATGATGGCATCATGGGCCATGACTTTGTCCTCCACATTACAAGAAACCTGCAGAGATTCTTTCTATCCAAGCAAGAATATCAAGTAAAGCAGAGATAGGACAGTCACCATGCCACTTTCGCCCTTATGCTGACAACTTCACTCAGCTGGTGGCATGGCAAAAATAAGAACTGCAGAATATCAAGGACAGTTAACCCTTCTAATCTGATATGTATCTCATATCAAATGCAGTCTGTTTCTACATGTATGGCTAATCTAATTCCGACATTGGATGACGTTGAAAATGAGGATGGCACGTGGCTGTTCCAGCAATATCAAATATTTTGTGTCTGCCACCTACAACCCACATGGAATGTCTCAAACCTAAACCAACTTCCAGGCATCTTATATATGCTACTCTGCAACTACCCCTAAATCCAAACAGTCCAACTGTCAACCACACATCAAAATCATTGTTGACAAATGATCTAATTATGGATCATCACTTAGATATGATTGGATTATGTGAAACCTGTCTTAAACCTACAGCTGTCCTCCCCTTAAATGAGGCCTGCCCACCGGCATACACATTTAGTCATGTCCCTCATGATGCGAAGCAAGGTGGGGGTGTTGTTTTTATTTATAAATCTAGGTTTAGCTTATTAACTGTTGGGGGCCACAAATACAACCCCTGGCAAAAATTATGGAATCACCAGCCTCGGAGGATGTTCATTCAGTTGTTTGATTTTGTAGAAAAACAGATCACAGACATGACACAAAACTAAAGTAATTTCAAATGGCAACTTTCTGGCTTTAAGAAACACTATAAGAAATCAGGAAAAAAAATTGTGGCAGTCAGTAACAGTTACTTTTTTAGACCAAGCAGAGGGAAAAAATATGGACTCACTCAATTCTGAGGAATAAATTATGGAATCATGTTCTGAGTTTATTACTATTACTACTGTGATCAACTTGCTCTATAAGTAGTTAATTTACTATTGTGATCAAAAACATTGAATCTCAATTCTGAGGTTGTCCTATAAATATTCATTCATAAGCAAGAATATTAATGTTCTGAGTTCATAAAAACTTGTTCTGTAAATAGTTATCTTGCTTTTGTGATCAAAAACATTGATTTGAATCTCAATTTTGAGGCTGCTCTGTAAATAGTTTTCAAATAAACAATAAATATTGCAACTTCTGATCAATCCATATAAATTTCAGACTTAATAATGTACCAATTAAAGTCCCAGCCATTTTGGTTAAACCACACCCACTTCCGGTTTAGGCCACACCCACTACGAGTACAGATACGGATACAGATAATTTAGATGGTTAAACAGATACAGATACAGATAGTGGTGTACTCGCTCATCCCTACTACATAGTGCCAAGGTCAGAAGAATAAAAATCAGCCATATAATTTTGTCACAGTATATAGGCCCCTTGGCCCATGCTCTGAATTCTTAGATGAATCTCTAATTTGTTAACTAGTGCAGATAACATTCTGATTATTGGTGGCTTTAACATTCATCTAAATTAGCCTTATGAGCCCCTCTGCAGTTTATGAAAATTGTGGATGCATTAGGATTTCAGCAATGCATTCAGGACTCCACACACATTAGTGGAAATACCCTTGATTTGGTTCTTGTATGCAGTGTTGCAGTCATGAATTTTGACATCATGCCTCTTGCATCTGTGGTCTCTGATCACTCACTTATTAGTTTTACAGTTTCGCTGCCGTGTTTAGTGGAACAACAACCTTATTTATCACTGCAGCGACACAACAACTCAATGATGATTGAACTTGAAGCTAAACTGCCTGATATCTTAGCTTCATGTTTGGAAAATGCCCAATCAGTAGACAGTCTTGTGAATAATTTAAAATCAGTGCTCAACACTACACTCGAAATTATTGTGTCACCTTTATTAAAATCATGCCCCCCCATACACATTCACCTTGGTTCAATGATTACTTGCCTGACTTCAAGCACAAGGCAAGAGGTCTAGAGCGGAAATGGTGTAGTTAAAAATTAGAAGTATTCCTCCTTCCGTGGCCTGATGCTATTTTAGAATATAAGCATGCAGTAATGGCTACAAAGTGGACTTCTTACACTGATTTGTTGAACAAAAACAAGCATAACTCAAAGTTCTTGTTTGACACAGTGGCAACACTTATGCATGGACAAACACCTGTAAGCCATTCTCCTTTTACAGCACAAGATTTCTTGGATTACTTTGAAAAGAAAATAGAAGACATCAGGTTAAACATATTCCAGCATGCCTTAACCCAGCCACTACACCCTGCTATTGAGGTGGGTGTCATTAGTGAGGTATTACCTAGATTTACTGAGTTTGATAGTATCTCACTGGGCGTGCTAATGAAACTTGTAATGCCTACAAAAAGCACATCCTGCTTATTTGATCCTATACCAACAAAACTGTTTAAGGACCTGTGGCCCACTCTTGGGCCAACTGTGCTAGAAATTATGAATCTCTCATTAACTTCTGGATCTGTTCCTAAATGGTTCACATCTCCAGTGATTAAACCATTACTTAAGAAATCTAATCCTGACCCTAGTGTATTGAAAAAATTTAGGCCAGTATCAAATCTATCATACTGCTCTAATATTCTGGAAAAGTGGTTTCACAGCAGTTCGTGGACGACCTCACTGAGAATAATCTTTTTGAGCCACTGCAGTCTGCTTCTAGAAAATATCATTCCACACAGACAGCTCTCACCAAAGTGGTGAATGGTCTTCTGCTTGCAATGGATTTGGACACTACTACGGTTCTGGTGCTGTTAGATCTCAGTGCTGCATGTGATACCGTGGATCATCATATTTTACTTGATAGGCTGGAGAATCATTTTAGGATTACTGGGTTCTCACTGTGTTTTGTACAATAACACTACCTCTAACCTTAGTGACCTGAAATTTGTGGTTCCACAGTTTTAGGCCCCCTGCTTTTCTCCCTTTATATACCACCCATTGGGCACATATTGTGGCATTTTGGGATTACCTTTCACTGCTATGCTGATGATACTCAGTTGTACATGCCGATAACTGCTGGTAAGCTCATCCACATAAAATCCTTGGAAGATTGCCTTGCATCATTGAAAAGTCTAGTAATATGTCTAGTAACTTCCTACTTTTAAATGCAGATAAGATTGAATTGATGGTTCTTGGTCCAGCAAGACATCTGCATCAATAAGCGAAGTGCACATCTCGGGCCGTGCAGTGCATTATGGGTACGCTAAATTTTTCGACTACCAATCCACAAGCTATGACGGCGGAAAGCAGTGAGGAGTGCTGTGATTTGGAACATTTCATCCGCTGGAAAGTTGATGATTTAAAGCATTTTTGTAAGCTCCGCGGATTGCCTGTTACAACCAGGACTACGTACGGCAGTACAGAGAAACAGAAAGAAGAGCTGGCTGTGCTTGCGTGTGCTACATCGTTACAGAAACTACCGTTGGTGCCAACAAAGGAGGAAGAGAGTGCTGCTGTCGAAAATGACCAGTCCTTGTTGACAGTTGGAGACAAACAAATTTCTGACCCCTTGAAGGCAACTGATGGATGGATAGATGAAGTCCAGAGTCTGAAACTATGGATATTGCAGAATATTTGCAAAGCAGGGATGAGAAATCGCCGGCTTCGTAATGACTACAAGGAAGGTGGGTCTCACATATAACCTCTTTGATGTCACGTTTGTTTGGATAAGTTGACAGACACACAATGATATGTGCATGCATGCAGTTTGTTTAGAGAACATGTCAATTTTACAATATTACGCGCCACATCATTCATAGTGTGACATTACAGTCATAAGCCGATGCACGAAAACGGCATCATCAGCCACATTATAATTTGACAGTTTCAGGATTTTGACAAAATAAATGTGTGCAAGAAACTTACAATTTTAGTCCGTCTTTTACGTCCATCTGGATCTTTTTTTCTGTGGGGAAATTGTGTCGAATGAACAGAGGTTTACAACCACATTTCTTCTTCTTTCCATCTTTGTGTGGACTCAGCAAAGCTTTGCAATCATGTGTTTTCAGCCAACTTTCAAGCCTATGAATTCCACTCAAGCTGTTGAAAACAGCAAAATGCGCACCTGTCATTACTGTATGTGTCGCTTAAGGCTTAAAGCCTTTGAAACAATCCCTGTAAGCCTTAACTTTTACATTCTGCTAATGCTACTGAATATGAAATTCAGTGGGAGCGGTGTGAGTTTGGTAGTTGGAATTTTTGCCCCTGTTTGACCCACGCATGCACAGATGCGTTGTGCACTTTGCTTATTTGATGAGATAACGCTTAGCCTAGGTTCATGTTTCATACGTCACACTGACAAAGTGAGGAACCTTGGGGTAATTTTTGATCCAATGTTGTCCTTTGATCACCACATTAAAGATATTACAAGAAATGCTCTCTTCCACCTGTGACATATAGCAAAGATTCATTCCATCCTGTCTATGGCTGGTGCTGAGACCTTGATTCATGTGTTTTTCTCTTCTAGATTGGCTACTGCAGTGTTCTATTTTGTGGTTTACCGTAGTCCAGCATTAGGGGTCTCCAATTTGTTGAAAATGCTGCTGCCAGACTTTTGACATGAAACAGAATGTTTGACCACATTGCACCCATTTTGGCATCTCTTCCTGGCTTCATATCCCTGTGAGATCAGATTTTAAGGTTCTGCTACAAACCTATAAAATTGTTCATGGACTGGCACCTCCCTACTTAGTTGACCTAATTAAACCCTACGTACTGTCTCGGACTACTTTGTGTCCCTAGGGTGAATAAAAAGTCTGTGGGTCACAGAGCTTTATCTTATCATGCCCCTGTTCTGTGGAATGATCTCTCTGCATCAATAAAACAGTCCGATTCTGGTGAGACTTTCAAGTCCAGACTTAAGACGCACTTATTTTCCCTTTCGTATGTCTAGCACACTGGCATAGTGTGTTACTATGCTTTTTTAATCTTTTAAATGTTTTTAATATTTTAATGTTTTTTTTAATCTTTTAATTTTAATCTTTTAATGCTTTTTAATCTTTTAATTCATTTTATTAGGAAACAGCCATGTGCCATGGCCAGCTTGGGGCATGTGGCTGGCAATCACCTTGGTATTTCTTTTGCTTTCTTGTTGCTTAATGCTGAGTAATTGTATTGTATATTATACTGTAATTGTACTCTTGTCCTTCTCATGCCTGATTCTTTTTTCTGATGCCTGATTTTTTTGTTTGTGTGAAGCTCCTTGAGGCAACTTTGTTGTGATTTGGCACTTTCGGGGTCTGACTGTTTATCTGGTCAGTTGCTTGGTTTTTGGTTTGTTTTTGTTCTCATTTTGCTTTTGTATTACTTTTCTGTGTATTCTTTTCTTGTGGGGTTTTTATTGCTGGGGTCTGTCTATGGTTCTCTCTCTTTCCATCTCTGGCCACAGTCCGTAATCTGCTGATTACCACCTGAGGTTTTATTAGCTCATGGGTTGTGTTGGTTCTTTGCCAGTTTGTTGCGCCCTGTGCTTTCATACCAGCTCTCGTTCTCGTCTTTCCTAGATCTGCCTTCTTTAGTGTGTACTCGACTTCCTGCCCGTTTATTCCGACCTCGATTAGCCTGGTGATCTTTGTACTGCTGCTGTGCCTTTTGGACTGCCTTCCTGTGTACCGACCATTGCATTCCTTCTTACTAAAGCCTTTTTACAATCAGAGCTGTGTCAGTAAGCCTTGCATTTGTCTCCTACCAAACCAGCCTGTCAGGAGCTATATAAATAAATAAATTGTTTGTGCCTTGCATTTGTGTCCAACCATTTGTGACCAACCTACTTGTCATAAATCAGTTCTGTAAATATTTCAGCAGTGAGGATTGCTTTAACTTTTCTTCTGTACAACACCAGAATGAAGTTAAAATTAAGCATTCGAGATGTTCCTGTAGTGTAGATTTTGTTAAAGCTTTAATCCAAGGGGTTCAACAGAAATATCATAAATACAACATAAATACAAAGCACCACTTTTACAGCCAATTTTTTCTTTGAGTATGAATACATGGATATTTCTGCAGCCAAGTGAAACACAGGTGTGCCCTTGGCCTTGTCTAGTTGCTGACACCAGCAACCAACATACTGGATCGTGCACACAGATACGTGCCACATGGCTAAAATGTTGTGATTGCTGTTCCCTCACAATGAAAGTGATACTTCTCATCTGAGTGATAACAAGATAACCCAGCCCTTAGGAGAACTCAGGCTAGGTTCAAAACTTGGCCCCCTGGACAAATTCTCATCTGAGTTCTCATCTGAGTGGTACAAGGCCTAAGTTAAAAACATGGCCCGGGTTAGGTTTAGCCTGGCATCCTGTTGGCACCTTTGGCAGAGTTTCTTGTGGTGTGTCCCTGTCTGCTTCCTGTGTTTGTGTTCTCAGTGTCCAGTCCCCTGTCTGTATCTGTGGTTTTGTTCATTATGCATTCTTATGGTTTGTCTTTTGGTGTGTGTGCCTTTGGTCATGGTATGATGTCAGTGTCTCTAGTCTGTCCTTTGTTTGAGTCCCTGTCTATTGGTCATTAACCTCTGCCTCCCCGTTGTGACTGTTCCTGGTGTTGTTTGAGTTAGCTGTGGGTTTTTATTTCTGTATCTGTCCTTGCTCTCTGACTCCCACTTGTGACTGTTCCTTGTGTTGTCATTGTCTAAGTCCCTGTGGGCTTGCTTGTCTGTGTAACTGTCTTTATTTTACTGTCTGCAGTTTAGTTCCCTTAGTTTTTGTAGTCTGGTTTTATTATGTCTCATTCCTGAGTTTATGTGATCTTGGTTTTGTTTCTATATTGATGGTAGTTTGTTTTCCTGTTTTATTTTAATGGTCATGGTTTGGTCATGGTTTTAGTTAACTTCTTCCTGTGTGTCTTCTCCAGTTGTTGATGATTACCCAAGGCCATCAAATATGGCTATCGGGTATTGCAAAAGTTTTTCATCACCCTCTGTCCATCTGCCTATACTCAGCATGCATAAATCCAGTCCTATTACTGCCAGACTCTTGAGATTCACAGGAAAACATTTTGGGACACAGACCTTGGAGAACGTCAAAGATGGTTAACCTTGATGTATTTTAAGAGGTTAAAAAGTCACATTCAGTTCCAATCTGATACGTTTTGTGTTTGGGTGACGCGGGTGACATCCAATCAGAGTAGAGCTACATCATGACACCAGTTGGTGGTCTCTTCAAAACCACTTATATGATTAGACAGCATGAATATTGCACAGGTGTGCCTTAGGATGATCATGATACAACCCCAAATCCAATGAAGTTGGGACGTTGTGTAAAATGTAAATAAAAACAGAATACAATGATTTGCAAATCCTCTTAAACCTATATTCAATTGAATACACCACAAACTCAAGATATTTAATGTTCAAACTGATAAACTTAATTGTTTTTGTGCAAATATTTGCTCATTTTGAAGTGGATGCCTGCAACACATTTCAAAAAGTTTGGGACGGGGCAACAAAAGGCAGGGAAAGTTGATGAATGCGCCAAGAACACCTGTTTGGAAACAGGTGAGTGTCATGATTGGGTATAAAAGGAGCATCCCCAAAAGGCTCAGCCATTCACAAGCAAAGATGGGGTGAGGATCACCACTTTGTGAACAACTGCATGAAAAAATAGTCCAACAGTTTAAGAACAATGTTTTTTGACATGTAAGCGGCAAGGCCGAAAACCAACATTGAATGCCTGTGACCTTCGATCCCTCACGCGCCACTGCATTAAAAACCAACATCATTGTGTAAAGGATCTTACTGTGTGGGCTCAGGAAAACTTGAGAAAAGCATTGTCAGTTAACACAGTTCATCGTTACAAGTGCAAGTTAAAACTCTACCATGCAAAGCGAAAGCTATACATCAACAACATCCAGAAATGCCACCTCCTTCTCTGGGCCCAAGCTCATTTGAAATGGACAGACGCAAAGTGGAAAAGTGTGATGTGGTCTGATGAGTCCACATTTTGTTGAGTCCACAATTGTTTTTGGAAATCATGGAGGTCATGTTCTCCGGACAAAAGAGGAAAAAGGCCATCCAGATTGTTACCAGCGCAAAGTTCAAAAGCCAGCATCTGTGATGGTATGGGGGTGTGTTAGTGCCCATGGCATGGGCAACTTACACGTCTGTGATGGCACCATCAATGCTGAAACGTACATCCAGGTTTTGGAGCAACACATGTTGCCATCCAAGCAACGTCTTTTTCAGGTACGCCCCTGCTTATTTCAGCAAGACAATGCCAAGCCACATTCTGCACATGTTATAACAGCGTGGCTTCGTAGTAAAAGAGTACAGGTACTAGACTGGCCTGCCTGCAGTCCAGACCTGTCACCCATTGAAAATGTGTGGCGCATTATGAAGCGCAAAATATGACAATGGAGACCCCGGACTGTTGAACAACTGAAGTCGTACATCAAGCAAGAACGGGAAAGAATTTCACCTACAAAGCTTCAACAATTAGTGTCCTCAGTTCCCAAATGCTTATTGAGTGTTGTTAGAAGGAAAGGTGATGTAACACAGTGGTAAACATACCACTGTCCCAGCTTTTTTGAAACGAGATGCAGGCATCCATTTCAAAATGAGCAAATATTTGCACACAAACAAAAAAAGTTTATCAGTTTGAACATTAAATATCTTGTCTTTGTGGTGTATTCAGTTGAATATAGGCTGAAAAGGATTTGCACATCATTGTATTGTGTTTTTATTTCCATTTTACACAACATCCCAACTTCATTGGAATTGGGGTTGTAAAAGGCCACTCTGAAATGTTCAGTTTTATCACACACCACAATGTCACAGATGTCACAAGTTTTGAGGGAGCGTGCAATTGGCATGCTGACTGCAGGAATGTCCACCAGAGCTGTTGCCCATGAATTGAATGTTCATTTCTCTACCATAAGCCATCTTCAAAGGCTTCTGAGATTCAGATTCAGATTCAGACAACTTTATAGATCCCTAAACGGGCAATTCATTTCACACCCAATTACCTCAGACAAATATTGTAGCAGAATCAGGAAGAATATAATATGTGGTTTAGGATATTTGAAATTATAACTTGTAGATCATTTTACCTCGAAGAAGGGCACCACCTATTTGAAGCATAGGTACTTTAATTTAAACATTCATTAATTAATTAGTCTCAATTTAATTACTCAGTCTCAATTTAATTACTCAGTCTCAATATTCTAGGCATGCGTTCTGCAGGTCTGATCCGACACCCTGTGTAAAACCATACAAAATCACAGACAACTTCACACGTTTAAGATATTTATTTAACTCAGGCAGGAGTTAAATAACAGGACATATCACAGTAAGCAATTTGATGATGACGAAGTTCAATGAGCAATGATTATATGATGTTCAGATCATTTGGTTTCGTAGCGGGAATTTAGGAGTTAAATCGTCCTAATCAGCAGGGAATTTACTTTGGTATTTATTAACGTGAGAAAAGATTAGTACTGTTGGTTAGAGTTAAATAAAGCCACTCTGTTTTATCTCACACCATAGCCCGGTCTTACTTTGGAGGCGCTGTGCACATCTGTCTCTGTGTCAGGTGCTGGACTCGTCTCCTTTTCAGTCGATGCTCCGTCCGTCACAGCTGCTTCAGGGACCTTGACAAAGAGACTCTGCAAAGAGACTCTGCCGGTCAACACGCCCAGTTTCGTTGGTTACCGGGGATGCTTTCAGTTGTTATGCTGTGACTTGCGGCGGCGGTTCAAATCGCTGTTGAAGTCTCAGCTGACCCGGGTGTTTTTATCTCTGCAGCATGTGTAGTCTGGGCTCAGAAGAATAAAGGTTTGAGTGTCTTTATTCTCTATCAAAAAAACAAAAAATCAAAAATTTATCTTTGGTTGTCGTCTGTGAGAGCCGGGTCAAATCAAAAACTCACAAGAAAATGTTCACGAGAGGAATTTGGAGTTTAAGAAGAAAACGGTTTTAATTTGAAAAATTGAAAAAGGAAGTTAAATGCGCCTGCGCGTTTAACTTTACAAAAGTTGAAAAAGTTATCTGTAGGAACAAGGAAAAAGTCATTTCTTGTTGGCGCGCACAAACAAGAAATAGGTTTAAGCCACGTGGTGGTGGACAAAAGGTCATAAATCTAGACGGATGAGGCGGTGGGCCGAGCAGAAGAGAAGGGAAGAGAAGGGCGTAAGAGAGCGATTTCCTGGGGCGCAGGATTTTTAAAGGGTTAAAAGCTCCACCCCCAAGAATTCTGGATACTGTAGTTTTTTTGTTTCTTTGTCTGGTTTTATATATATAAATCACTGTCCACTCCTAGATTCCCACTTTAAAACCAAACAAGTCCTGTACAAGTAAATGGTCTTGTAAATGGTTTTCCATAGAAATGTACACACAACACAATTATATATGAAAAAGCACATTAGATAAACATTCTAAAGTCTATAATCCAAGTACAAAATACCATATATATATATATATATATATATATATATATATATATATATATATAAATCTCACGTGTAAGGTTAAATGGTCACATGTTTATTTTTCTTTTTTCTGTTACAATAATAAAATGCACTTTTTAAAACATGGTTAGAATTTAAAATACTATACCAGTCAGGCATATGTCCTTCCCCAATTCATCCAACAGGGGTCACAAGTCACCTGGACAGCTTCTGCAACAATCGGTTTGCAGAACCAAAGAATTTCTGCACAAACTGTCTGAAACCGTCTGACGGAAGCCCATCTGCATGCTTGTCGTCCTCATCGAGGTCTTGACCTGACTGCAGTTCTTCGTTGTAACTGACTTCAGTGGGCAAAGGCTCACATTCAATGGCGTGTGGCTGCTGACCAACTCTATGTGAAGGAGATGGTGATCACACCAGATACTGACTGATTTTCTGCCCCCCCCCCCCCCCCCCCCCCAGTAAAGCAAAGCTGCACATTTCCAAGTGGGCTTTTATTGTGGCCAGCCTAAGGCACACCTGTGCAATAATTATGCTGTCTAATCAGCATCTTGATATGCCACATCTCAACAAAGGAGAAGCGCTCACTAACCTAGATTTAGACAGATTTGTGAACAGTATTTGAGAGAAATAAGTCTTTTGTGTATATAGTTATGTTTTAGATCTTCAACTTCAGCTCATGAAAAATGGGAGCAAAAACAAAAGTGTTTATATTTTCATTTAGTATATGTCATATATCATAGAATCTAATGGATGCTGACATTGTTTAACCTTTATTTTGCAGACCAAGCATTCAACACAGTCAAAACTATTCAATTTATTAAGCTTATTAGCTCAACCAATATTTTGCACTGTTTTGTACCAAAATTGGAGCATCTTTACTTTATCTGTATAAACTGAAATTGACCTGTCTCACAATTATTGTGAAAAAAGCTGGGACTTCAGCAAGGGCGGTCGCATCTCCTCCTCTCTCCTCTCCTCTGTGTTTTTCTATCTCTGCTCCAACCTTCAAAAGTCCCAACTTCACCAGATTGTGAATTTTTCAAGCTATATTTGGAATAACCATGGAATTGAACAGCTTGTCTCTGAACACTATTGACACCATTTTTTCAACAAGGAAATCAGGGCTAGGGGACCCTGCGTGCCCAGATGGAGACTATCCTGTGGGCTATGTTCTTGATGCCTGGGAGAAATGGCGCATTGCGTGCTTAGCACCACTCTCTGTGGAAGACGTTGAAGATTTTTTCTTATTTGCTTTTATGATAGGATCTGATGGTGGTGTCAGCATCATGCTGTGGGTATGCTTCTCTGCCACGGGCACTGGAAGGCTTGTTAAACTAGACAGCTGCAAAACACCACAGAAATCCTACATGAAATCTTGATTTGGTGTGTAAATAATTTGACATGTAGATTGATTTTCCAATCAGACAACAACCCAAGTGAAGCCAAATATGGATGGACTGATACTGTATGTAAAACAGCTGTTATATTTCCTGAGATTCATTCATTCAAATAATTTTGTCCAGATTCAATTCAATTCTGTTATGTGGGCCGCTGAAGAGGAGGTACTGCTGGCCCACCACCACCAGAGGGCGCCCTGCTTGGAGTGCGGGCTCCAAGCACGAGAGGGCGCCGGACCCTGAAGAAGTGACAGCTGTCATTCATCCCCTGCACCAGCTGTCACTCGTTCATCATCATCATCACCATCTTAAAAGCCGGATCGGGACTCCACCTCCTTGCCGAGAAAGCGACTACCGTGAGGTACTTTCTCTGCTGATTAACACGTTGTGTAGGATTCTGAACTTCTGTTGCAGCCGGTATCCTGTGGTGTTCACCCTTATCTGGGAAGTGGCGTGGAGCGTGACGACGACAACCGCGCTACAGATAAGTGGTCACACTAGGAGCTGCACGAGTGTGTGATTCGGAGGTGGAGGTTCTCCTCCTAACTGTGCACAGACTGTAGACCACTGAGTGTAAGGATTTACACTCATTCATCTTTTTTCTGCTTTCTGCCAGCAGTACCAGGGTCGACAGCCGAAGACAGAGGTCACCTGGGGATTCGGGACTTGGCGGCTCCGGTGTTCTTCAGACCGTTGGTGGTGGAGGCCGTGTGGGACGCGGTCTCTCTCTCGTCGGGGTCTTCTATCTTCGAGCCTGCCCACACGTCACCTGGTGTTCATTGACTTTGCAATTTCTGTACATTTAGTTGTGTATTGTCACAACAGTAAATTGTTACCTTTTGGCTTACTCATTGTCCGTTCATTTGCGCCCCCTGTTGTGGGTCCGTGCTACGACACCTTCCCAACAAATTCTGTTCAGTACTGATATTTTATGAATCTGTGGTACACAAGAATACTTACTGATATTGTGGAACGTGCAAATAGTATTGTGTTTTGGGAATGAGTGTGGTTTCACAGTGATAGCTGCAGGGAGAAATGCCAGTTGTCTTTCTAATTGGCAATGCTTTTTTGTTTATGCAGATGGAGACTCGCTGAGACAACTCATGCGTGACAGTTGCTACAAGAAACATTATTATTCTAAAATAAATTCAGTCTTGTATTAAGTCAATCACGTTTTACAAACGTGCTGCAGAAGAAGTGTACATATCTGAGGGCCAAATAATATGTTGAAATTGATCATTCTGGGACTGACAGCTACAGTAAACAGAGCTGTACAAAACAATGAACACAAACAATTAATAACAAAAACAGAAGAAAAAACTTTGCAAGCAGAAAATTTGAAATGTTCACTCAAATACTCAGAGAGCCCTTTTAGAGCTGTTACACAACTGCCAAAGAGACAGCTATCATGACATTATGGTGATTGTCACTGAGATAGGGTCACTATCTCATGTCCTGAGGATATGCAAGATTTTTTAAGTTGTACAACATTGAATTACGCTATGAAATCATTATTACTAGTATATCTGGATTATTGCCCAGCAATTTGGTCAAATGCTTCTGGTGAAATGATTAATAAATAAATCAGATTATTCAAAATAGGGCTGCTCAGATAGCACTTAAATGTAGTTATAGGACTAACATTATACAATGCATAAAAGTTTCAACTGACTGTTAGTTAAAGATAGACTATTATAGTCAGTGATTATTTTTACTAGAAAGATTATTGTCACTAAGTTACCTCAGATTTTGTTCAGGAATTTCTGCTTCAGTTCAGAAAATCATAGATACATAACCAGATTACGTTACCTGTGGCCAGTACTAATGGAATTCATTGCCGGAATGTATTAAAATGTATTGCAAATGAATGTTCCTTTAGGGAACCTCTGCAGCAGTATTTACTGACGTAGTGAGCAATCTGTTTTTTTTTTTTTTTTTTTTTTGTCTTTTTCAGACAAGTTTTTTGTGTATATTGATTGACCAGCTGTGATGATTAATGTGTAATTTATCCATCCATCCATTTTCTTCCGCTTTATCCGGAGTCGGGTCACGGGGGCAGCAGCTCAAGCAAAGCCGCCCAGACCTCCCGATCAACACACACCTCCCCCAGCTCCTCCAGGGGAACCCCAAGGCGTTCCCAAGCCAGCCGAGAGATGTAGTCCCTCCAGCGTGTTCTTCCCCGGGGCCTCCTCCCAATGGGACGTGCCCGGAACACCTCTCCAGCGAGGCGTCCAGGGGGCATCCGGAAAAGATGCCCGAGCCACCTCAACTGACTCCTTTCGACGTGGAGGAGCAGCGGCTCAACTCCGAGCTCCTCCCGAGTGACCGAGCTCCTCACCCTATCTCTAAGGGAACGCCCAGCCACCCTGCGGAGGAAACTCATCTCGGCCGCTTGTACTCGTGATCTCGTTCTTTCATTCATGAGCCAAATCTCATGACCTTAGGTGAGGATCGGAACGTAGATCAATCGGTAAATCGAGAGCTTTGCCCCCCTACTCAGCTCTCTCTTCACCACGATGGTCCGATACAGCGTCCGCATCACTGCAGATGCTGCACCAATCTGTCTGTCAATCTCACGCTCCATCCGTCCCTCACTCGTGAACAAAACTCCGAGATACTTAAACTCCACCACTTGTCTTGTCTGTATAAATCTTGGAATTTATACAGAATATCAATGAATTTTGACATTTTGGATTGAACATATTTTTTGTGTGTTTTCTACCTTAATTTATCATCAATAATAACTGAGAAATTTGATAAGATTTTATAAATTTGATAAGATAAGATAGTATAAAATATTTAATAAAATATACGGCACAGACCCATGAGCGAATTCTGGCAGACATCCCGAGCTGGCATACTTTATATATACTTCTCTTGCCTCTAAACTTCCTCCAAACACTTCCCCCAAATTGGGAGGGCTATTTAAGACTGATTTCACCAGCTCTCCCTTCTGCCTGTGAATGTGACCATTGCTGCATCAACATCACTGCCTGCTGTCAGCCCCTTCTCCCCCCAGGCATCCACGATTTGTATAGCGCCTTATTACTTCCCAATATCACAAGTAATAATCTGCAGGGAGTGTTGTGGTCAGAGCCTAGACACCAAACTGTAACCATATGCTGCTATTGCAATAAAGATGATCAGACATGAGTTGTAAGACTCAAATATTATGAATAATAATGAAAGGATAGTCTTTCCAGCTAGCCAGTATTGGACTATACAGGCTGTTGTACTGTAACATTTCTGTCATTGTGCTGTGCTTTTTGTTTTGTCTTGTTTGTGTGACCACAGCACATGGTCATCTGACTGAATTTGGTTTGCTTCAGGTTTCTTCCTACAATAATAATAATAATAAGAAGAAGAAGAAAAACCCAGGTTTTCCTAACCACTGTCACCAATGTGTATGCCCACATGCTGAGTAAAGGGCCTTTCATATTGCATGCATTTAGGGCGTTAAACACATTGCAGATCACCCTAAAACCCATTATTTTCAATGAGCAGCATCAGGTTTTTGATGCAAAGCATTGCTTCACCGGGAGCGCGCATTGCTGCTTGTCATCAGGCTGGCGCGGTCTAAATTCAACCCAATCCAACTTTCACCACTGCGCACTGTGACGTAACTTCATGCTGTCCAAGAGAAATGAGGCATGAACCTAAAACACAGAAGATGAGAGTGCAGAAATGTGTCACAGAACTGCTAATTTAAGAAAATCCTAACAAATGTTTTTTAACCTCAAGATTTTCTGATTACTGTACATTTTGAAGTTAAAAAAAAAGTTTCTTACATTACAAAACTTGTAATTAAAATAGGTCAAGGTAAAAAATAAAGATTCTTTAGAAGTCTCTATTCATCTGTAAATTAAAACCATAAATTACCTGTTGTTGTTTCAGATGAGATGATTTCTTGATTAGCATTATGAGGAACCTTGGACATTTATTTTCAGACAAAATAGCATGAAAAGTAACATGTACATTTTTACATCTGGTAAATTCATCCATTCATATCTGCATTTCAACCATGAAAAAAGACACCATAAATAAATATAAATATTTATTATAAACACAACAGGAAATGCTTTATCAATGACCACAGTGTGTTGGTTAATTAGGATTTTTCAGTGTGACATAAACCTCATGAAATCATTTTTTAATTTAGTAATTTCAACATTTAATCATGTGCTTATTGACTATGTAATTGCTTTTAATGTTGTGATCAGGACAAAGTAATTAATAAAATATGAATTTATTTATTTATTTATTAGTTTATTTGACAGGGACAATGTACATTAATGAACATTTCTGTAAATGCACCAGAATTAGTCTTATCAGCTATTTTTCATCTGCAGTCCCTGGACAGGTGGTAGCAATCACCCTAAAAATAAGTGTAATAATTTGACTATTCTAGTGATTGTGAATGTCCGGTGCAAATGTCTTTTTGACTTAACTTTGACTTCATGGACATGTTTAATGATTCATTCATTTAATGTTAAACTATAAAATTAATCAGCTTTTTCAAATAATAAAATAGTTGCTCTTTAAAGACCTTTTGTTTCATTTAGAATTGTAGCAGCAGGTGTTGGGTTTCAGAGATGACAGTTGAGCTGGACTCTCAGGATATTTAACCAGATGAAGGTCTCCTCTGCAGCTTCAACCTCTGGTGCAGTTTTTGGAGCTATTTGTCTCACATTTTGAAGATTTCAATTTCAATTTATATAGCGCCAAATCACAGCAAAGTTGCCTCAAGGCATTTCACACATGTAAGGTCTAACCTTACCAACCCCTGGAGCAAGCACATGGGTGACAGTGGTAAGGAAAAACTCCCTCTGATGATTTGAGGATGAAACCTCAAGCAGACAAGACTCAAAGGGGCAACCCTCTGCTTGGGCCATGCTACCGACACAATTGACAAAACAAATATACAGGAAATTTTGGGAGTCCATGCCAGTGCACAGGACAGGAGTCTTGCAGAAAAAGACACTACCCCTCTGGATGGATCCACACTTCAAACAGAGAGAAAAAACAGAATCAGGCATCAGAAAAACAACAAATACAGTATAGTTTTTTAGCATTAGGCAATAAGAAAAACAAGAAATACTAAGGTGATTGCCGGCCACTAGCCCTAAACTTCACTAAAAAACCCAGACTTTAGATAAAGTTGAGGCCGTGTCCCACTCCCTTTACTAATAAATTAATTTAAAAGGGTAAAAAGCATAGTCACATACTATGCCAGTATGCTAGCCATATGAAATGGAAAATAAGTGTGTCTTAAGCCTGGACTTGAAAGTGAAGAGATGCCAAAATGTGTGTAATGTGGTCAAACTTTCTGTTTCCTGTCAAAAGTCTGGCAGCAGTATTTTGAACCAATTGGAGGCCCCAAATGCTTGACTGCAGTAAACCAGAAAATAAAACATTGCAGTAGTCCAATCTAGAAGAAACAAATGCATGAATCAGGGTCTCAGCATCAGTCATAGACAGGATGGGAGGAATCTTCGCTATATGTCACAGGTGGAAGAAAACAGTCCTCGTAATATCTCTAATGTGGAAGTCAAAGGAGAATGTAGGATCAAAAATTACCCCAAGGTTCCTCACTTTGTTAGTGTGATGTATGACACATGAGCCTAGGCTAAGCATTAGCTGCTCAAATTGATGCCGATGTCTCACTGGACCAAGAACCATCATTTCAGTCTTGTCAGAGTCAACTCGACATCCAGCTTTTCACTGATGGAAGCCAATCTTCTAAGGATTTTATGTGGATGAGATTACCAGCAGTTATCGGCATGTATAACTGAGTATCATCACCATAGCAATGAAAGGTAATCCCAAAATGCCGCAATGGGGTGGTATATAAAGGGAGAAAAGCAGGGGGCCTAAGACAGACCCCTGTGGAACCCCACATTTCATGTCAATAAGGTTAGAGATAGTGTTATTGTACAAACACAGTGAGAACGATTGGTCAGGTATAATGTCAACCATGCAAGGGCCTTCCCAGTAATCCTAAAATGATTCTCCAGCCTATCGAGTAGAATATGTTGATCCACGGTATCAAATGCAGCACTAAGATCTAACAGCACCATGACCGTAGTGGTGTCCGAATCCATTGCAAGCAGAAGATCATTCATCACTTTAGTGAGAGCTGTCTGTGTGGAATGACATTTTCTAAAAGCACACTGCAGTGACTCAAAAAGATGATTTTCAGTAAGGTGGTCCATGAGCTGCTGTGAAACCACCTTTTCCAGAATTTCAGAGCAAAATGACAGATTTGATATCAGTCTATAGTTTTCAATATACTAGGCTCAAGATTAGATTTCTTAAGTGATGGTTTAATTACTACAGATTTGAAACATTTAGGAACAGATCCAGAGGTCAATGAGAGATTAATAATTTCCAGCACAGTTGGCTCAAGAATGGGCCACAGGTCCTTAAACAGTTTTGTTAGTATGGAATCAAATAAGCAGCTTTTTGTAGACGTTATGAATTTCATCAGCATGCCTAGTGAGATACTATCAAGTTCTGTAAATCTAGGTACTACCTCAGTAATGGTATCCACCTCAATAGCAGGGTGTAGTGGCTGGGTTAAGGCATGCTGGGATATGTTTAACCAAATGTCATCGGGGCTTCCCCAGGAGAAACTTAGGCTGTGTAGAGCAATATCTGAGCAACCTTGAATTATTTCTGGTTCCGGAGGGGACTGTGTTGCTGGCTCTCGGAAAAACTATTGAGAATCGTTTCAGATATTATGGACTTTTGCTGTCCTGATCGCACTAAAGTTACTGGAGTGTGGATGCTATTGTGCCGCTGAAACCACTGAGGGTGAAAACTGGAGTGGTCAACTGCGGATTTGCTTAGCGGAGCCGATTGGCAGTCTGTTTACTAGCTGCTGAGCTAACTGGCTAACACGAGCTGGAAGCTAACAGCTGATTGCAGCTGTGAATCAAAACACCAACAATCCTTGGGAAAATTCTTGCTCTGGTGTTCCACAAGGAGCTCCACACATGGAAGAAGCTGTGGATCTTAAGGATATTAAATCCTCACTCAGCTTTCTGTCCGATGAAGTTACGACGATC
This sequence comes from Thalassophryne amazonica, assembly GCF_902500255.1. Classification (NCBI taxonomy): domain Eukaryota; kingdom Metazoa; phylum Chordata; class Actinopteri; order Batrachoidiformes; family Batrachoididae; genus Thalassophryne; species Thalassophryne amazonica. Next base: position 24,742,558 of record NC_047109.1, read on the forward strand.
AGAACCCAGCAGAAATCTATACTCGAACTTTTAAAGGAAGTGAAAACGTTGAGAATCTTAGTGGACGAAAAGGATAAACGAATTGCACACTTGGAAAATAGACTTGAAGATATTGAACAGTACACTAGGATGAACAACGTCATTGTCACCGGTTTCAATATACAGCCCAGGTCATATGCTAATGCTGTTAGCGGCAACATGGACACTGGGGACCAGGATGCTAGCTCCAATTCAACGGAGCAGCAGGTGGCTGCCTTCCTACGGTCCAAAGGGATTGAGATGGACTGCAGTAAAATCGAGGGATGCCACCCTTTACCCAGGAGGAACACCGGTGAGGAACACCGGTGAGGAACACCGGTAAGAACACGGTCAACAACCCGGCCATCGTCATCAGGTTCATTAATAGAAAAGACAAGGCTGCGATCCTTAAGCAAGGGTGCAAGCTGAGGGGATCCAATATGTTTATGAATGAGTATCTCACTAAGAAGAACGCTGATGTGGCCAGAAGAGCTTGAGATTTAAGGAAGCAAAGGAAAATTCAAAGTACTTGGACAAGTAACTGTAAAATCTTCATTAAGCTGAATGGAGAAATGCCTGAGGAGGCCAAAGTATTACTGATCAGGAAAATGGAGGATTTGGAGAAATACTGCTAAGGGCATCTAAAGACACAAGTTCAACAAGGTAAAAATCTACACTACTGCCGACAGTTCAACAATATGTCACTGACTGTGGAAAATCAACATGCAGATGGAGACTATAACAGAAATATGAACATAAGTGAGCATTATCAGCAAGAACTGATACCTTATGAAGATACTGAGCATAATCTCTTTGATGTGGACTGTGAATTAGACCCGGACAGTAATTTGTTTTACTTCAATTAAAAATAATTGTTGTTATTACTCTGGTGAAGACTTCAATCAAAAATAAATTTAAAAGGATCACTTTCAATCATTCACTTCAATTGCAGACATTTGTATTCAAATTTTGATCACATTAAGGAATATTTACAGCAGTTCAGTGAACCTTTTAATGTTATTGCATTAACGGATACTTGGATGAATAATGGCAAAGAAATGAATTTTGAGTTATATGGCTATGAATTTATTCATGTAAACAGACAAAACAAAGGTAGAGGAGTCATGGGAATATTTATTGCTAAATCATTTAAATGTAAAATTATTGACAATATTACAATGGTCATGAATGATGTGTTAGAGTGTATAACAATTGCAATCTGTAATAAGGATAAAAAAAATATATATAATTGTTAGCTGTATTTACAGAACACCTGGATCAAATATTGAAATATTTAGAGATTGGATGGAAGAGACATTTGCAAAGATGGGTCATAAACATATGTTAATTTGTGGTGATTTCAATATTGACCTATTAAATTCAGAAAATAATAAAACTGAAGATTTCATCAACACTATGTACAATATGGGTTTATATCCCCGAATCACCAGACCAACTAGAATTACTTCCCATAGCGCTACCCTGATCAATAATATCTACACCAGTGATGTGGACAACAATTCTGTAAGTGGTATACTTGTATGTGATATCACAGATCATTTACCTGTATTCACAGTATCCAAAGGGTACTATAATGATAAACAAATTGATAAAAAGGTAAATATATGTATATATAGTCGTGTAAAATCTGAGGATGCCTTACTAGCCTTCAAGAATGATTTACTAAGTCAGGATTGGGAAGATGTGTATTTCAGATGCAGTAATTCAGATGCAGATAGTGCATACTGTCACGATTTTGGCCGGCTCTGGGCTTCAATCCTCATTTTTCCTCCTTCTTTTACTCACCGTCTGCCCCAGCTCTGTTTTATTAGCCATTTTTCTTGGGTTTATTGTGTTTTATTTTACTTTGCTTCTTTGCTACTTTTATACTTTAGCCATTGTCCGGTTTTGTTCAGCCAGTTTGTGTTTCCATTGTTTACCATTTGTTTATTTTGTCCATCTCATTTGTGTTATCAGTTATGCAGTAGTATCATGTTTTGTTTTCTGTTAATTATTAGTCTTTGTTTCTTTTGTCATCTGCTTGTATTCTTCAATCATAGTCAGCTCCAGTTCAGTTTTGTCTTAGTGTTTATTTTCCAATTCAGTTCTTATGTAATTTATCTTCTGTTATCTACTGGTTCGCTTTTTGTTCTCATGTTCATGCTTAGTTCTGGTGTTGTTCATTATGGTATTTTATTCTGTTCTTAGTTGCTGTTCATGCTCGATTCTTAGTCCTCTGTTTCTGTTTGATCTCTGTTCTCAGTTTGCCCTCATGCCCATCTGTATTGGTTCACTTCACATCACTGCACCTGCCTCGTATCTTTCACTCACACTCTTGCCACCAGCTCATGTGTCTTTGTCTATTACATCACTCCACTCTGTGTTTCCTTTCCTTCGCTGTCTTGCACAGTGTTTAATCCTCATATCTTTCACTCACACTCTTGCCACCAGCTCGTGTGTCTTTGTCTATTACATCACTCCACTCTGTGTTTCCCTTCCTTCACTATCTTGCACAGTGTTTAATCTTTGTCCACTAGCCACACCCCCTTTCTAGAATCTTCCCTTCACACATGCACCTTGTTACCTAATCAGTTTGCACATGCACTTCATTTACACCACCTGTTATTTAAGCTTCCACAGTCTCGCAGCTCACTGCCAGATTGTTGTCTTTGTACACTTTCCAGCGCCCATCACAGTCCTGTTTTTGTCTTGCCATGTACTGAACTTTGCTCTGTTACCTCGACCTTGCCTTTTGCCTCATCCCAGATGTCGGTGTTTGCTCGTGCCTCTGACTCCTGCTTGTTTTTGACTGCGCCTCAGCCTGATCTTGTTGGTACCTCTGCCACGCTGACTGACAAAACGTGTGCTGAACCTTTGCCTGAAATAAAGACCACGTTTTCTCTTTCACCTAAGTCAAGTCTGGGAGTCTGTATTGCGGGTCCAGCCGCCCCGGGTGACGAGCTCCCACCCGTCCTGACACATACAATGAATTCTTGAAGCATTTTCTGTCTTCATATGATAAAAATTGTCCTATGAAGATGTATATAAATAGAGGAAAAGGTAAAAATTGTCCATGGATAACCAGAGGGCTAGCCAAAGCCTGTAAAAAGAAGAATAAGCTATACAAAGAATTTCTGGTTAAAAGAACAGAAGAAGCAGAAAATAAATATAAAACTTATAAAAAGAAATTAACCAATATAATAAGGACTGCCAAAAAAGAATATTATCAAGAATTGCTAAAAAAAAAACCTGAAATGATACTAAGGGGATATGGAATATATTAAATATTATCAAAAAGGGAAAAAGACAAAAAAAAAATCCAAATTATTTTCATGAGAATAATAAAGAGGAATATAATATGGATGCTGTAGCTCATGGATTCAATGATATTTTTTTTAATATTGGACCTGAACTGGCCAGTAAAATTCCTCTTACCAATGAAACTGAAAATAATGAAAATCAAATTATAAAAACTAATTCACAGTCTATATTTTTGAGGCTGTTGACAAAGCAGAAGTGGCTAATGTAGTGAGTAAATGTAAAAACAAAAAGTCAACTGATTGTGATGGAGTAGACATGATAATTGTGAAAAAGGTTATTGTTGAAAATCGTAAAACCATTAACATATAGAATCTGTCATTTCAAACTGGCATATTCCCTTCAAGAATGAAACTAGCAAAGGCCATCCCTCTTTATAAAAGTAATAACAAACATAAGTTTACAAACTATTGGCCCATTTATATTCTGCCTCAATTTGGCAAAATTTTAGAAAAATTATTCTGCATTAGGCTGGAATCTTTCATTGAAAAAAATATATATACTCTCAGAGAGTCAATACGGCTTTAGAGCCAAAAGATCAGCCTCACTTGCTTTAATTGACACAATAGAGGATATAACTAATTCTCTAGATAATAAAAAATATGCAGTTTGGATATTTATCGATCTAAAAAAAGTGTTTGACACTATTGATCATCAAATTCTAATATACAAATTGCAGAGGTATGGCATTAGAGGTGTGGCTTCACAGTGGGTTAAAAGCTATTTAAGAAACAGGCAACAGTTTGTGAAGCTGGGTGAGAATTGCTCCTCATGTCTGGACAGTCCCTGCGGTGTCCCACAGGGGTCAGTATTGGGACCAAAATTTTTTATCTTGTACATCAATGACTTGTGTGGTGTATCTAAATTATTGAAGCTAGTGTTGTTTGCAGATGACACAACTATTTTTTTATCAGATGGTAATTTACAAAATTTATTGAAGAATGTTGCATCAGAAATGAAAAATTACAAATGATTTAACAGGAACAAATTATCTCTAAATTTAAGCAAAACATTTATGATGATATTTGGTAATAAGGAGATAAATGTTGAAATAAAGGTTGTGTTAGATGGCTGCAATATAGAGTGGGTTAAAGAAACAAAGTTCTTAGGAGTATTGGTCGATGAAAAGCTTTCTTGGAAAGCACACATCAAATATGTGCAATCTAAACTTGCAAGAAGCATTGGAGTGTTAACTAAAACAAGATATGTGCTTGACAAAAAATCATTACATTTATTGTATTGTTCATTGGTTTTACCCTATTTAAGTTACTGTGCTGAAGTGTGGGAGAACAACTATAAAACGGCTTTACAGCCCTTGGTATGTCTTCAAAAAAGAGCCATTAGGATTATGCATAATGTCAGCTTCAGGAGCGACACAAATCACCTGTTTCTTGAATCTAAAATACTGAAATTTTTGGATCTGGTAGAATACTTAACTGTAATTATAATTTATAAAGCAAAAAATAATAGTTTGCCTGATAATGTTCAAAAACAGTTTATGGAGAGAGAAGGGGGATACAATCTGAGAGGCGCACTAAAATTCAAACACGCCAGAGCTCTCACTACCAGAGAGAGTTTTTGTGTCTCGGTCTGTGATGTGAAGCTCTGGAACTCAATCAGTGAAGAGCTGAGAGGGTGTCCAGACATGAAAAGGTTTAAAAAGAAGTTTAAAAAGGCTGATACTGTCACGATACAGTGAAGCAACTTAGAACTAATACATTTTTAAGTGTTGAGCAAAAGAAGAAACCCTGTTGCACGTGTCTTATTAAATGATGCAAATGAATGTTGAAATTTCTCATGTGTAAATTATAGAAAAGTTGCCTGAAACTGTGAAAGCAACAAGAAATGTTCACAAATAAGTGATTATAAATTGTAGCTTGAAACTTCTGAAATATATACACTCAACAAAAATATAAACGCAACACTTTTGGTTTTGCTCCCATTTTGTATGAGATGAACTCAAAGATCTAAAACTTTTTCCACATACACAATATCACCATTTCCCTCAAATATTGTTCACAAACCAGTCTAAATCTGTGATAGTGAGCACTTCTCCTTTGCTGAGATAATCCATCCCACCTCACAGGTGTGCCATATCAAGATGCTGATTAGACACCATGATTAGTGCACAGGTGTGCCTTAGACTGCCCACAATAAAAGGCCACTCTGAAAGGTGCAGTTTTATCACACAGCACAATGCCACAGATGTCGCAAGATTTGAGGGAGCGTGCAATTGGCATGCTGACAGCACCACACCAGCCCAGGACCTCCACATCCAGCATGTTCACCTCCAAGATCGTCTGAGACCAGCCACTCGGACAGCTGCTGAAACAATCAGTTTGCATAACCAAAGAATTTCTGCACAAACTGTCAGAAACCGTCTCAGGGAAGCTCATCTGCATGCTCGTCGTCCTCATCGGGGTCTCGACCTGACTCCAGTTCGTCGTCATAACCGACTTGAGTGGGCAAATGCTCACATTCGCTGGTGTTTGGCACGTTGGAGAGGTGTTCTCTTCTCGGATGATGCGAAGGAGATGTGTTGCACTGCATGAGGCATATGGTGGTCACACCAGATACTGACTGGTATCCCCCCCAATAAAACAAAACTGCACCTTTCAGAGTGGCCTTTTATTGTGGGCAGTCTAAGGCACACCTGTGCACTAATCATGGTGTCTAATCAGCATCTTGATATGGCACACCTGTGAGGTGGGATGGATTATCTCAGCAAAGGAGAAGTGCTCACTATCACAGATTTCGACTGGTTTGTGAACAATATTTGAGGGAAATGGTGATATTGTGTATGTGGAAAAAGTTTTAGATCTTTGAGTTCATCTCATACAAAATGGGAGCAAAACCAAAAGTGTTGCATTTAAATTTTTGTTGAGTATAAATTGCAGAAGTGGGAACAACACTGTAACCAAGGAACCGAATGATGATATAAGTTGTATTGTAAGTTCAGAGTAAAGGGATGGGACTAATAAGTCTATACTTCTTCCCATTCTTTTTGAATATGTACTTTCTTTATGTAGTAATGATATTGTTCTGTCTTGTCTTGTGTACTATACACATATTCAAATAAACAAACTTGAACTTGATGTCATCTATTTTCTTCTCGAAGTAATCCAAGAACTCTTGTGCTGTAAAAGGAGAGGGACTTAACGATAGATAGATAGATAGATAGATAGATAGATAGATAGATAGATAGATAGATAGATAGATAGATAGATAGATAGATAGATAGATAGATAGATAGATAGATAGATAGATAGATAGATAGATAGATAGATAGATAGATAGATAGATAGATAGATAGATAGATAGATAGATAGATAGATAGATAGATAGATAGATAGATAGATAGATAGATAGATAGATAGATAGTCATTACAACAGGCACAATGATATTTCTTCACACCCAATCACCTCAGACAAAAATACAATTAATCCACAATTATTACAAGTTGAACATAATAATGGCGCACATCAGAATTAAAACAACCATACATATACATTTGATTGTTTATGTACACTAAACTTTAAGACAGTCCGTCATCTGAATTGAGGCAATGTGAGTGTCAGGGGACCGCAGCCAACATCAGACTGGAGGAAAACAGCAGGGTGTTTTGACCTTCGGAGGCTGATAAGCCTGCCATGTTTAGGGCTGAGCAGAGAAACACATTTGCAGCTCCTCTGACCGACCAAATCCAATTTATGAGTATTCCCTGGTCTCCGACATCTTCCTTTGCAAAGCGTACTTTAGCTCCGAGATTTTATCCAATTTACATCTGAGTTCAAGGGTTAATGCAGTCTGAGACCATATCACCTTACTCAACTCATTAATCAGGACGGACAGGCGAGGGGTCGTGATTCTGGTAGCAGCCGTCTTGCCAATTCTCCGGGAGGTGAGGGCAGCACATAAATCAATAAGCACCAGCTCTCCCATAATAAATCCAAATATCAATAAGTCTTTGACATCCTCCACAAAGAGTGGTACCAAGCATGCAACATGCCACTTCTCCCAGGCGTTGAGAACATAGCTGCAGGGTTGGTTCTATCTGGGCAAGCAGGGTCCCCCAGCCCTGATTTCCTTGTTGAAAAAATGGTGTCAATACCGTTCAGAGACCAGCTGATCAATTCCATGGTTAATCCAAATATAGTTTGAAGAATTCACAGTCCAGTGAAGTAGGGACTGTGAAGATTGGAGCAGCGATAGAGAAGAGAGGAGGCAGAGATGCGACTAGCCTTGCCGGAGTCCCAAGCAGTTATAGGTGGCTGTCCATGAATAAGTGTTGCCACCGTGTCAAACAAAAACTTTGAGTTAGGCTTGTTTTTGGTGATCAAATCAGAGTAATAGGCCCGCTTTGTAGCCAGAGATGTTCTCTTTTTCCCTCTAGACTTCAGGTTTTGATGTTCAGCTCCATGACTGGACGTTTTTGAAGTGTGTGTGTATTTAGGTTCTCTGCACAGCAAATGTTGAAATGTTCGTGATGTGGGACAAGTTAAGAAATATATTTCATAAAAAATATAAAGAAACACGAAACAGTTAAAAACTAAAACATTTAAGTTATTTAAAGTTTAGTATTTTTTGTTGTAGTCACAGAAGTAACAATTTTAAAAAACTGTAGCTTTATTTGGTAAAAATAAAAACAGTTTGAACATTTACAAATTAAAACATTCACTTGGCTCAACTGAGTGCAGCTAAAGGCTAATGTTAGCAGATCATGAACCCCGTCAGCAGTGCAGTAACGTCACATTTTATTTTTAATTATTCTCACCTCAGAGAAATTTAAAGTTGCCATTGCTCATACTGGGAGTTTGTATATATCAGAAGTGGAGAATTTCAGATTGAGTGGGTCTGCTCCATCACCTTGGCTGCAGTGTCTCGCTCTGTCCAAGAATGTGGCCTGAACCTCGGCTGCTCTGTGTTGCTTTGTGTGGTGTCATGGTCTGGTCGATCCCACCATCTGATCAGTCCTCCCTTAACTCGGCATCACTCCAAACAAAAAGTAATTGAAAAAAATGCTTCTCCCAACAGGGTGATGGGTGACTTGTTCTGCATTTTTTCTCTCTTAATATTGCGGTTCTGGCAGATGCAAACCCAAGACGTTGACGCTGCTTTTTCGGACTTTGGAAAAGCCAGATAATGATGTAGGAATCTCTGACCCCTTGCTGCGTCCAATGCATTGAACACCACCAAAGCATTCAAAATATGCAAATTACGCATGCAGTGTGAAAGGCCGTGAGGTCTAGACCTTACGCATAAATGTCAGCTTGAGATGACATAAGAGTTGGCTTCTGTATACAATCCCTGGCAAAAATTATGGAATCACCGGCCTCGGAGGATGTTCATTCAGTTGTTTAATTTTGTAGAAAAAAAAGCAGATCACAGACATGACACAAAACTAAAGTCATTTCAAATGGCAACTTTCTGGCTTTAAGAAACACTATAAGAAATCAGGGAAAAAAAATTGTGGCAGTCAGTAACAGTTACTTTTTTAGACCAAGCAGAGGGAAAAAAATATGGACTCACTCAATTCTGAGGAATAAATTATGGAATCACCCTGTAAATTTATATCCCCAAAACTAACACCTGCATCAAATCAGATCTGCTCGTTAGTCTGCATCTAAAAAGGAGTGATCACACCTTGGAGAGCTGTTGCACCAAGTGGACTGACATGAATCATGGCTCCAACACGAGAGATGTCAATTGAAACAAAGGAGAGGATTATCAAACTCTTAAAAGAGGGTAAATCATCACGCAATGTTGCAAAAGATGTTGGTTGTTCACAGTCAGCTGTGTCTAAACTCTCGACCAAATACAAACAACATGGGAAGGTTGTTAAAGGCAAAGATACTGGTAGACCAAGGAAGACATCAAAGCGTCAAGACAGAAAAATTAAAGCAGTATGTCTCAAAAATCGAAAATGCACAAAAAAACAAATGAGGAACGAATGGGAGGAAACTGGAGACAACGTCTGTGACCGAACTGTAAGAAACCGCCTAAAGGAAATGGGATTTACATACAGAAAAGCTAAACGAAAGCCATCATTAACACCTAAAGAGAAAAAAACAAGGTTACAATGGGCTAAGGAAAAGCAATCGTGGACTGTGGATGACTGGATGAAAGTCATATTCAGTGATGAATCTCGAGTCTGCATTGGGCAAGGTGATGATGCTGGAACTTTTGTTTGGTGCCGTTCCAATGAGATTTATAAAGATGATTGCCTGAAGAGAACATGTCAATTTCCACAGTCATTGATGATATGGGGCTGCATGTCAGGTAAAGGCACTGGGGAGATGGCTGTCATTACATCATCAATAAATGCACAAGTTTACGTTGATATTTTGGACACTTTTCTTATCCCATCAATTGAAAGGATGTTTGGGGATGATGAAATCATTTTTCAAGATGATAATGCATCTTGCCATAGAGCAAAAACTGTGAAAACATTCCTTGCAAAAAGACACATAGGGTCAATGTCATGGCCTGCAAATAGTCCGGATCTAAATCCAATTGAAAATCTTTGGTGGAAGTTGAAGAAAATGGTCCATGACAAGGCTCCAACCTGCAAAGCTGATCTGGCAACAGCAATCAGAGAAAGTTGGAGCCAGATTGATGAAGAGTACTGTTTGTCACTCATTAAGTCCATGCCTCAGAGAGTGCAAACTGTTATAAAAGCCAGAGGTGGTGCAACAAAATACTAGTGATGTGTTGGAGCATTCTTTTGTTTTTCATGATTCCATACTTTTTCTGCAGAATTGTGTGATTCCATATTTTTTTCCCTCTGCTTGGTCTAAAAAAGTAACCGTTACTGACTGCCACAATTTTTTAGCTGATTTCTTATAGTGTTTCTTAAAGCCAGAAAGTTGCGATTTGAAATGACTTTAGTTTTGTGTCATGTCTGTGATCTGCTTTTTTTCTACAAAATTAAACAACTGAATGAACATCCTCCAAGGTCGGTGATTCCATAAATTTTGCCAGGGGTTGTACATAATATGAAGTGAATACGAGAATGGGGCTTGTTAGTGTGCATTCCTCAGCCAGTGTCCTAGCTGCACTATTTCATTAAGATAAACAAAAATTTAGACCAGACAATGCCTACTCAAAAGAAATTTGTCTAAAAACAGATTATTTTATTCAGTGATTCTAAGTAACAATAATACGAGTGAAGTGCCGCGCAGCGGCACATAGCTCGCTCACGGTCATGGCACTGCACGTCTGGTTGAAAAGAGCTGCATTTTAAAATCAGTGACACATATTGACTGCTAGGTCCCGCCTGTACAGTAGTTGATGCTGTGTACCACAAGAAGTTCTAATCCACCTTCGTAGAATAAGAAAAACATTTGACCCAGCTTTGAAACTGAACACGTCATCTGAACTATAGACTCCAAATGACACCAAAGTTATATTATTGAGTAAACGGCTGTATTTTATGCCAGAAATGAGGTCCAGGTTGTTAAATATGGCATTCCTCCTTTAATTCAGGTTGCCTTATATATATGTGTTTCTCCAATTACTGTAAACAAGCAGGCAGCTGTCGATTCATGAGATATAACGTGAAGACGCTCAGGCTGAAAGGAATACAAATAATTTACTCCTCATCTGTTCTGTATAAAACTTGTGTAACCTCTTAATTTTGCTCTCTGGAGGACGTATTTTTAAATAAGCTCTTAATTTTGCTGTCTGAGTGGCACACCAATTACACAAGTTTAGATAAATAAAGCTAAAGTTGTCTTCCTTGAACTCAAATTGAAAGCAAATCTCTACAACTTGATATAAATTCATTAAAAATATAAAATTCAGCTTCCTGATGAAGTGGTGTAGAGGAGGATTTTCTTAAAAAGAAGACCTGAAAGTTCAGCTACAATTTGACAGAAAGTACATTTGAGATGAAAGCCTAGATTTGATGTTTTGGTGAAAGAAACGTTTGTATTTCTTCATAATTGAAGTAAATAAAATCAGTAAAGACAAATTCAGTGACTTGGAAATGTTCCTGTTTCCATCCCCTGACTTGTCTGAAGAAAACTGGAATTAAAAAAAAAAAGAATTATCATTATTTACAGGTTTTATCAAGTTTTAGAGATTTGCCTTCAATTTGAGTTTGAGGAAGATAATTTTAGAAATTTTTATTCTTTACATTTTTTGTATTTCTTGTATTTAAAATGGCATAAACAAATTAAATGTGTGAAATACCAAGTGTTGTAATACTTTTGGAGGGCACTGTATCTTAACCTTATGATGATTGCAAAATGAGTGGGGTATTATTACTGTTTTGTTTAAGAATGTGTAATTTTCACTGTTGCTGCACTTTGTGTGAAATCATGAAGTCATGTCGTATACCATATTGATGTGACAATATTGAGATATGATAATTTGGCCACATTGTACAGCCCTACTGTCAACTCGCTGAAAAGTTTGAAAAATGCTTAAAGTGGCAGGGGGTTAAAAGGGCTGTAATGGGGGGGGCGGGGGGCTGAAATGTTTTAGCCATGCTAATGCTCCCCTGAAGCATTTGCTAAAAAAAAAAGTCTGGAGGAACTAAATGACATGGTGAGATGCTGAAGACCTTTGCTCGTTCATGTCTGCAACATATACATATTACTAACAATAATAATGAACAAACGATAACAAACCACAAAAAGTGCCCTGTAGTTCTCTGGGTGCAAAACAGTGCAAGTATCTTTGCAGGTTTCTTCCCAAACAAAGTTATCCTTTTCACACCCAGCACCTATGTTCTTTACATTTTGAGTGCTTGGAGGGCTGTGCATTATGGGGTGATAGAAGATGTGTACAAGCTAGTGCAGTAATCAGCGAACACTTTACTGTTACCAAGTAAAGTTGGTTCAGATAGTCCCTTAATCTGATGGCTGCAGATTGGATGTCAGCGTTCCACCATTTCTAAGGCATGACCCTTCACTTTTGACCCAACTCCAAAGAGGGTCAGGTCTCCCCATTTGCTGCTGGGTAGATAGTTATCCAGTCATTGGCTTGAGGGGTATTCAAATCAGTTGTCTTCCGCACCATACCTGAATGCTCTAACCACTTGTCCTCAAAGCAAAGGAATGATAACACAAAATAGAGAAGGTCATTTTTCCAGGACAAATAGGCTCCCTTAACTGGAGTGATTAGGTTTAGAAAATGGATGGAAATTGACAAAGGAACCCAGGAACCAATATTTTTCAAAGCAAATTAATTATTTTTAAGGGATTAGCCCCCTATGAATTTCCAAACATGGAACAAACAACCATGGACCAGTCATCCTGACTTGCTCCACCCGTTAAATATAATACTGGCTAAAGCACAAATCCAGCATAATGTATATAATCATCATAATTCTACAGTCACATTTACAACTTGTCATTGAATTCTCAGGGTGTCTGTGTTTTTCTCTGTGAGTGGGCACATGAATGAAGGAGAACACAGAAGAATGCAGATCTTAAATGCACTTTGATTATCTTATCAGAATGAAAATCTAAGGTGCACACTCTCATCCATGTCAGGATCTTGTTGAATGTAGTACTTATTTGTCTAACGACTAACAACAAAGCCATTCAAGGTCCCTTTGCAAGCACTGCAACCTGGCTTCTCTCCTTTTGGGGTCAAGCAAGAAAGTCATGAAAACTGTCTATTCAATATGTACCACGTTGGTCATGTGAAGCACTACAGTACTTTGTGACACATGTCATAATTACCAATAACTTCCTGAAGAATAGCAAAAGATACAACAAGTACAAGCACCTAACTCCTAATGTGGATGATATACTGGCTATAAAACAAAACAGCATCCAGTGTAGTAATCGCCCAGAAGGCACTGTGGCCATCCCAAGCCCTATTTGTGTGTGAGTGGGTCTGTTGGTCTTAAGTTTAGGAGTAGTCAGGAGCAGTGTTGGAGCATTGTTGTCCTGATGAAAATATCATTCCACAGAGACAGCTCTCACAAAAGTGGTGAATGATCTTCTGCTTGCATTAGATTCGGACACCACTATGGTTCTGGTGCTGTTAGGTCTTAGTAGGTATGGGTATCAAGAACCGGTTCCTTTCGGGTATCATTAAGAAATGATTCGATCCACCGACATCAATAAGCTTTTTGCTTAACAATTCTGTTATCGGTCCTTCAGAGTGGCTGTTATTTTGGGGGGTGTTTGTCAGGAAAATGCTAATTTCTCTACATTGATTACAGACACTGCAGTGGGTCCGTAATCAACTTTTCTGCAGCGCAGCTTTGCTTTGAAGCTTGAACCAATCGAAGCAGTGGTTCACAGATTGAAGCAGTGCTTCGATTTATTGCTTCGTTTATTCTTTCTTTCTTTCGCCTAATTTTTCTCGCGTTAAACCCTAAAGAGCATACATCTATGAGTATTATTTACCATTTTTGTGTTAAACCGACCTGTTACGGTCTTCTGAAACAGTTGATGTATTTTATAACTTAAAAACGGGAGCAATGCTAATGCGTTAGCATGTCTATGGCATTTTCAATGTTAAAAGTTAGCATTTAGCTGTTGCAGCTGTCACGTTCGGGTGCATTTGTTTTCAAATTGTAATATTTTTAAAATTTATTTTTGTTTATATATTAATAATCGAATGATTATTATATACAATACATACTTATTATATACAGTTTTAGAGAAAGAGACAAAAAGAACCTGAATAGAAACACACAACATATATATAAATATAAAACCAACTAACAATGAACATACATAAATAAATACATACATACATACATACATACAGAAATAAATAAATGTTTCCTGTGAACACCTAATGACTCTTACACCTCCATTTCATCCCTGTCTTATTTAGGTTTAATGACAGTTTGTTTCGGTCAAACCATATTTTCAATTTGTTAATTTCTTCAGTGATTTCCTCCAGAACTATCTGCCAAGCTAGAAAACTGCTGCATCCTAGTAAGAGCAGAATACTACTGGAATGAATTTGAATAAGGAAAGTTGTTTTTTTTTTCTCACTAAATGGATGCTGCAATCACTGCAGTTTATTGTCTGGAATAGTCCCAGATTGCATTTCAGAGCTTCCAGAATTGAAACATTTTCATGCACGTGGTGTTGGGGGGTAATTTTGGGCTTCAGTTTTTTGTTTTTCACCACTTTCATCCCTGAATATGTGAAACTGTGAGTCACTTTTGTGCGGATTAAAGTTACTAACTGGGACTCCTGTCTTGTTGCGAGAAAGAAACGAGAATCGTCCTCCGTTCTGTTCACACAGCTCCAAATGCTGCGCGGCTCTCTGCCAAGTCAAGTTAGAACGATAGAGTCCAGTCGGAATTAATAACTTCAAAGCGAAACACTGTTTTGTTTATTTTTATTTATGTCCAGAGATCAAGGATACAGTGACTAATCTCATATTTATTTACTTTAAGACTCAATGAAATACATAGAAAACCTGTAAAGCCTACTTTTAGTACAAAATTCACGAGGTATCAATAAGGAATCAGATCGATATCGATAAAATCTTATCAGTACCCATCCCTAGGTCTTAGTGCTGAAGAATCATTGTAGGATTACTGGGAGTGCCCTCGCATGGTTAACATCATACCTGACCAGTCGTTCTCACTGTGTTTTGTACAGTAACACTACCTCTAAACTTTAAACCATTTTACTTCTGTTTCATGAGGACACAAATATAACACCAGACAGGCATTAAGATCTTCTTACTCACTACCCTCAGCACGCACTCACTATGGAAAATGTAATATTTAATATTTTTAGTCTTGGTAAATTTAAATATTCAATGTAAACACAATTATATTTTCATATTAGATTTGCTTTTGATCAGTAATTATACGAGGGCTGTCCGTAAAGTATAGGTCCTTTTTATTTTTTTCTAAAACTATATGGATTTCATTCATATGTTTTTACGTCAGACATGCTTGAACCCTCGTGCGCATGCGTGAGTTTTCCCACGCCTGTCGGTGACGTCATTCGCCTGTGAGCACTCCTTGTGGGAGGAGTCGTCCAGCCCCTCGTCAGAATTCCTTTGTCTGAGAAGTTGCTGAGAGACTGGCGCTTTGTTTGAGCAAAATTTTTTCTAAACCTGTGAGACACATCGAAGTGGACATGGTTCGAAAAATTAAGCTGGTTTTCAGTGAAAATTTTAACAGCTGATGAGAGATTTTGAGGTGATTCTGTCGCTTTAAGGACTTTTCACGGTGCGAGACGTCGTGCAGCGCTCTCAGGCAGCGCCATCAGCCTGTTTCAAGCTTAAAACCTCCACATTTCAGGCTCTATTGATCCAGGACGTCGTGAGAGAACAGAGACGTTTCAGAAGAAGTCGGTTTCAGCATTTTATCCGGATATTCCACTGTTAAAGGAGATTTTTTTAATGAAAGACGTGCGGGCGGATTGGTAAGGATAAATTTGGGCACCCTTGTCATTTTATTGATTTGAATACATTTAGCACAAATTACTGGAACACGAAATTGGTTTGGTAAGCTCATTGACCCTTGACCTCCTTAAACAGGTGAATCCACTCGTGAGAAACAGTATTTAAGGTGGCCATTTGCAAATGTTTCTCTTCTTTGCATCTCTTCTAATGAGTGGCCACATGGGAGCCTCTAAACACCTCTCAGATGATCTGAAAACAAAGATTGTTCAAGATCATGGTTTAGGGGAAGGATATAAAAGCTATCTTAGAGATTTCAGCTGTCAGTTTCCACTCTGAGGAACATAGTGAGGAAATGGAAGACCACAGGCACAGTACTAGTTAAGGCCCGAAGTGGTAGGCCAAGAAAAATCTCAGATAAGGTGAAGCGAAGGATAGTGAGAACAGTCATAGTCAACCCACAGACCTGCTCCAAAGACCTACAAGATGATCTTGCTGCAGATAGTGTCTCTGTGCATCATTCAACTATACAGCACACTTTGCACAATGAGATGCTGGATGAGAAGAGTAATACAGAGGAAGCCTTTTCTGTGTACATGCCACAAACAGAGTCACTTGAGGTATGCTAAAACCCATTTGGACAAGCCAACTTCATTTTGGAATAAGGTGCTGTGGACTGATTAAACTAAAATTAAGCTATTTGGACATAACAAGGGGTGGTATGCATGGCTGAAAAAGAACACAGCATTCCAAGAAAAACACTTGCTACCTACAATAAAATTTGGAGGTGGTTCCATCATGCTGTGTTGCTGTGTGGCCAGTGCAGGTACTAAGAATCTTGTTAGTTGAAGATCACATGGATTCCAGTCAATCGGCAGATTCTTGAGAACAATGTTCACGAATCAGTGACGAAGTTGCACCGAGGTTGGATCTTTCAACAAGACAACGACCCTAAACCCTGCTCAAAATCTACTAAGGCACCTAATTAACATAAATGTACATATTTTGGGCCCTTCCACCCATTCTATTGTTCTATATTTGCAATATATTATTCCTGGGGTATATCAGATGAGAATCCCACATAAAACCTTTTTTTGTTGGGGTTTTTTTTTGGGGGGGGGGGTTTGCTTTTGGTTTTTTGCAACTAGTGGTGGGTCAAGTCTCCATATGACAGGACTACCATCGGTACAAGTTCTTTTCTCCTTCCTTACTACTCACCTTCTTGTGCAGCTCGCTGGACAAGAAGTTGAACTTGTCATCGAAGTTTTCCTTAGCTTTTGTCACTTCTCTTTGCGCCTTCTGCCTTGTACTCCTGTCTACTTTCTTCATCTCTGAGACTATCCCAATTCTTTTTTGCCAACCTCTTTCTCCTTATGCTTTCCTGGACATCTTTGTTGTACTGCCAAGCCTTCTTCTCTTCCTTCCGCTGTCCAGATGTCACACCCAGTACCTTCTTAGATGTCTCCCTCACCACATCTGCAGTACTTTTCCAATTGTACAAAATTGTTTACCCTCTGAATTTCACACAACATTCTTCCTCCTTTAGCTTCCACCATCTGCTCCTTAGAAGTCTCACTCTCTTCTTCTTCTTCTTCTTCGCTACTAAAGTCATCCTACAAACCGCCATCCTATACTGTCTTGCTACACACTCTCCTGCCACCCCCTTATAGTCTCTAATTTCATTTAGCTTGCATCTCCTACAAAGAATGTAGTCCTGGGTGAACCTTCCTCCACTCTTGTTACCCTGTGCTCCTCCCTTTTCTTAAAGTAGGTGTTCACCAAAACCATTTCCATCCTTGTTGCAAAATCAAATACCATCTGCCCTTGCACATTCCTGTCCTTGATACCATATCTACCCATTGTTTCCTCATCACCTCTGTTTCCTTCACCAACATTCCCATTGAAATCTGTTCCTACCACCACTCTTTCATGCTTGGGCATGCTCCACCAATTCATGTAACTCACTCCAGAAATCTTCTTTCTCCTTCTTCTTGCAACCTAACTGTGGGGCATATGCAGTGATGATATTCATCATCAACCCTTGAATTTCCAACTTCACACTCATCCTCCTGTCAGACACTCGCTTAACCTCCAACAAACTCTTAACATACTCTTCCTTTAAAATGATCCCAACACTATTTTTCTTCCTATCCACATCATGATACAACAACTTGAGTCCAGTGCCTATGCTCCTGCTCTTATGTCTCTTCCACTTGGTCTCTTGCACACACATTATTTCTAGCTTTCTCCATTCCATCTTATCAGCCAGCTCTCTCCCTTGTCCAGTCATACTGCCAACATTCAAAGTTTCAACTCTTACTTCCACCCTTTTATTTTTATTTTTCTGCCACTGCATCTGGACACATTTTCCTCCATCTCTTCGTCTTCGCCTTGCAGTAGCCCAATTTCCACTGGCACCTTGTTGGGCAACAGCACAGGTGGCGGTTGTTGTTAACCCAGGCCTTGACCAATCCGGTATGGAAATTAGATTTATCTGCATCTTTAATTTTGGCGCTTTTTACACCAGATGCCCTTCCTGACACAACCCTCCTCATTTATCCAGGCTTGGGGCCGGCGCTCAGAATGTACTCACTGCACACCCCATGTGGCTGAGTTAGAAGGCAGAATATGTTGATTTAAAATCTCAGTTTTCTGCATTAAAGTGGAAGGTTCTCAATTCAAACCCCATCCCTACCACATTTCTTCGTGTAATGCAGAGCTGCATCAGGAAAGGCATCCAGTGTAAAATGGTGCCAATTCAACATACAGATTCATCTTGAATTTGCAGTGGCGGCACCGAGTACAAATGAGAGCAGCCAAAGGGACTTAGTTTTACTTTTCTGCTTTAATGCTGCCATCACAGGAGAGCAAATTATCTTTGACAAAGGCACTGCCCCAACCCCTTTTGGCATTACTTAAGATATGTTTCAAGTAGGTGTTGGAATGCACTAGGGCTTGCATCTTGTCACCAATCCATTATTTCAAGGTGCAGTCAGGGAATAGAGGGCATCCACTTTGGTGACCTCAGAATTATGTACAGCTCTGCTTTTTACAGATTATGTCGTTTTGTTGATATATTAGACTGTGACCTCCAATATGCCCTGGGCAGGTTTGAGTGTGTGAAGCTGTCTGAAAAGGGTGGATTGTCTACTCTGGGTCAGGGTAGAGATAGGTGGAGAAGTTCAAATATCTCTGAGTTTCGTTCACAAGTCAGGTTAAGATGGAGAGTGAGACTGACGGTGAGATTGGGGCTACATTTGATGTTTTGCTGACTCTGTAAAAGACCATTGTGGTGAACAAAGAGATGAGAGAGAGGGCGAGACTTTTGATTTATCAGTGGATTTATACTTCTATCCTCACCTATGGTCATGAACTTTGGAAAATGACCAAAAGCACAAGATCACAAATACAAGCAGCAGAAAATGATATTCATTTGTCTGGTATCTGGGGTTACAGGGGACAGGCTAAGAAGCTAGAATATCCAGGAGAGACTTCGAGTAGAGCTGCTGTTTGTTCACATCGAAAGGAGCCAGCTGATATGGTTCAGGCATTTGGTGAGGAAACCCCCTGGAGGGATTATATTTCCTACTTGGACTGGGAACGCTTCAGGATCACCCAGAAAGAGTTAAAGGACTTGGCCAAGTATAGGGAAGTGTAAGGTGAACTGTTTGATCTACTGCCACCACAACCCAGACTCTTATAAGCAGGAAAAAATGAATGACTCAAACAATCAATCAACAAAGAATTTAACAAAACAACATGGCAGTTTGACAAAGAGTGAAACAATTTCAAGGAACCAAACTAGTCGAGTTCACCTGACTCAACCTACTTGGGAAACATGGCAAATATTAAAACAGGCACAGTTATGCACACAGAATCCCACACAGATCATTTGCACTGAAGGCTCTTGTTGAAAGCCATAATATTAAAATTCCATCTGCTCTGAGCTACTCTCATTTTGGATACCTCCCTCAAATTTGGTGAAAATTGGTTATATTTTTCTTGAAGTTATGACATGGACAAGGAACTGTTACTGAGACATACACACACAAAGGATTATGATTACATATGGTACTTATGTACTTCTTTACTCTTCAAAAACACTAATACCACTGTCACACATAGCCAGAATGAGGCCGAATGGTGTCAGAATGACAATTCGGCCCACATCTGAAAAGTTTTGAGCAGCACTTCGAAAATGTTCTGACAGCCATCTGCGAGAGTCCACACAGTTGGTCCCAATCGGATGGCAGCCCTGAGTGTGTTGCACATGTTCAAAAACCCTCCGGGCGCCGTTGAGATGGGACACCTATCCCGCGGCAGTCTATGTGCACTCTGAGCACCATCTGACTACAATTTACGTATTCTGCTGGCAGCAAAACAGGATCCAAAATGATTTGACCACATACAAGGGAACCTCAAGATGAATCCGGCAGGGATGGCCTGCATGTGCCACGTATAATAATGTTCACCTCCAGTGTCCGTCTCCAATGTCTCCATGCCGGCTTTGACATATATGGCTTTGGTACGGTCCATGCCTTGGTTCTACTGCGGTGTCCAGTACCAGCAGGGACTGTGCAAAGGGAGGAACAAAACACTCCCTCCCACTCCAGTCCCATGTTTGCCATCCAGACGTTTGGACATCGGCCAGTCTTTAGCACCCTTTATGGCCATCTGACAGCAGTCTGTGTCATCTACCTGTTGTCTACATATGCTTTGGATGTCATCATGCAGGTGTGGACAAGGTAATCTGAATGTGTTCTGACACTGCTGACCACGCCTCTTTCCCTTTCGACTGCATCCAATTATGACCATATTTGCCGCGTCAGGCTGGTTCCTGTACATTCTTGTTATGTGTGATGGGGGCTTAAACAAGAAGTCCAGTGGCTTTCATCTTCTTATTATTTTTGAAAAAGACAATTTAAAAGATGAATATTTCAATCCAAAAAAGACAGTGAGTGGCTTCAGGAAAAATATTCCTTGAAAATGTTGACCACTAACTGCTGAGAAGAATCTGTAATAATATATAGACTCTGTATCTGCTGAAGCCACTTTTCTTTTTTCAGTTAAACCTTCCTGCTGTCTGTTACATTTGCTTTAAACCTGTTTGTTTCCTGCTGTGTTGTTTGTGCACTGATGGATTGGTGTGTTCTGGCCGTCTGCTCACTCAGTAATGATCTGTGAGCTTCTTCAGTGATGTTAACTCAAGTGCTTTTAAGTGAAGTGTGTGCATTTGGCTCCTCAGCCTTGTTTTTGATTAAGTCGATGCTTTTGTGCTTCCACTGAAGTCAACTTGCATTTTCTGTACTTCATACCACAATTTCATGGCTAAATCAGAGAAAACGTGGGATTACAGTGGTCCTTATTTTGCAAAGATTTTAAATTTAATACTCTGACTCCCTGAGTAGATTCCAATTGATAAGAAAACATGGTGTGTGAAATTTTGTTTGTATAAATTAGTTTTTAGAGGTAGCCTGAAAGCATTAAAATTTTGCTATTTAATATTATTATTATTTAGTATAATATTATTTCATATTTAATACTAACCTGGGGGTTAGTATTAAATTTCAAAACTTTGAAAAGTAAGGAACACCCTAATGTAGGATAAGTGGTGAATTTTTCAAATTGAAAATGGTACACAAATATATGCATATGTGATGCCTGTATGAAAACATCAGCACAAAGTGTGCTTGGTGACCTTAACCTGTGTGAGCTGTGGAAAATTGGTCTTTGGTCATATATATATATATATATATATCAGGCAGGCCGGTCGGCATCACCGCGATTGCTCTCACTGCCTCCAATGCACTTACCGAGTCTGCGGGCTCGGTAAACGCTGCAGCGGGCCACTGTCTGCTGTGCGGAGTTGCGGCCAAACTCTGGCAACAGGTCCAGAGACTACGCTCGCTGTTTTGATGCAGAGCGCTCCAGCAGCCCGCAAGGATAGAATTCTTGTGGAAAAATCCACAGCACTGCATGGTCTCGGTAATCGCAGCCGCAGAGCTCCGTGGTCACTGAAAGAGGTTTGTATCTTTTTAATGACTTGGATTCTTTGCGGGTCCCGCATCCATCCCGCAATGGTAACACCGGAGGCAGTGAGCGAAGAAAGAGCATGCGCATTGTGTTCTACGTGTGCCTGTTTATAATCTTCTCGCCCAACTACCCATAACTGTGTTCTTCACTCAGAAAAAGACACCTGCACTGAGGTGGCACTCAGTGGAGAAAGACGCTACAGCGGAGCGGCACCAGGACGAAGAGGCACGGTCAGAAGGAACTGTGAAATACTTGTCAGTCCCTATTAATAATTTCTTATGTGTCCAACCTCGTAGGTTGATCGTTAAAATTAAATTCGTTAGTTCTAAAAGCTATCATAATTATTTATAGGAAAATGTTCTATTTTTATTTCTCAAACAAATGTTTGGGCCTGAAAACAGGTTTTGATCTTTGGTTTCATTCTATAATACTGGACTTATTTTTCTACTAAGGTTTGAACTTTGAGAGTGTTTACACAGGAGACAAAAGTGAGAAAATGTTAATGCCTTTTTGAGAAAATTGAATAAAGTGTGTAGTGAGGGGATTTACAGCCTTAAAACATCTATAATAATTGTAAAAAATAACGCTGACTACTTCGCGGACTTCGCCTATCACAGGTTATTTTTAGAACGTAACTCCCGCGATAAATGAGGGACCACTGTATATATATATATATATATATTAGGCATGTGAATCTCATCACTGACAATGATACGATACATATAACGATACATAACGATACTGATGATGCGATGTGATGTGATGCGATACGATTCATCCCTGTTCCCGATTCAATGCGAATTGATATGTATTTGATGGCAATTCAGTTCCTCACAATGCGATACAATGTAATTTGGTGCAATATGATACGATTCAACATGATGCAAAGAAATTATACCAAAAATTTAAATAGGAAATAAGACGCTGCAATTCAATGTGGTACTATGGGATAATTATTCTTCTTCTGATTGTACTAGAGGCAGAGGATTTGTTTTACTCCTTATAAGCAGCAAATTTACCAGATTCAACATTAAGGAACAGGAATCAGTTCCCTCATATGTGTAACCTGCTTCATCATACTGTCAGAACTTAAACAGTAAAAAGTAGGACAACATCACTCTCAATGAGTGACTTAAAGTGGGTCACTCATTGACAGATTACCGCCTTGGCAAAAGTAATTTGACATACTTTTCTCACCAGAGTTGTTCTGGAGCTCGGTTTATAATCTGAGGAATAGCTGAGTGGAGCAGCAGCGCTGTATGGTTTAGCAGCACAGGATTCTTCACAAATGACCTGTGTCTTGTGAAGTTTCCCATCTTTTTTAAAACAGCCAAAGTATCTCCAAATGCCTGATTGAAATGTTTTAGGTTATGTCATAAATCTCCAACCGCTCGTGGACCTCTATTTTGTTGTGCTAGAAATGTGCTTTCTGGCTTCCGTCCGTGTTCAAAACAAAATGTGAAGCAAGGATGGTGCTTTCAATGTGCCTCAGAAAAAAATGGATGCAAGCACGCAGTGAGCGATCCAATCACGATTTCATCCATCAATTGAATCGATGCACACTGAATGAATCGATACAATTGCATCGCGCATGTTTGTATCTAGATACCGATTCTTATCAGTTCATCTCCACCTGCCTAATGTATGTATATGTATATATGTGTGTACACTGCTCAAAAAAATTTTAAGGAGCAGTGAAAACTCATCAGCTCTCAATGTGGAAAAAAAAATCACGCTGATATCTTTCCTGGTCTTCCATGGCTGGACTAGGTAAAGTGTTAGGAATGAAAGGATGCCACATCATTTGATGGAAATGAAAACTGTCAGCCTACAGAGGGCTGAATTCAAAGGCATGCCGAAAATCAAAACGAAAAAATTATGTGACAGGTTTGTCCATTTTTGCCAAAGTGTCATTGCAGCAACTCAAAATGGTACTCAGTAGTTTGCATGGCCCCCACATGCTTGAATGAATGCCTGACAACACTGGAGCATGCTCCTAATGTGACGATGGATGGTGACCTGGGCGATCTCATCTCAAATCTGGACCAGGGCATCACTTAGCTCCTGGGCAGTCTGAAGTGCAACCTGGTGGCTTTGGATGATTCGAAGTATAATGTCGCAGACTTATTCTATTAGATTTAGGTCAGGCGAGTTTGGGGGCCAGTCAGTGGCATCAATTCCTTCATCCTCCAGGAATTGCCTGCATACTCTTGCCACATGAGGCCGGGCATTGTCGTGCACCCAGAGGAACCCAGGACCCATTGCACCAGTGTAAGGTCTGAAAAGGGGTCCAAGAATTTCATCCCAATACCTAATAGCAGTCAGGGTGCCGCTAGCTAGCCTCTAGAGGTCCGTGTGTCCTTCCAGGAATATGCCTCCTCAGACCATAACAGACCCACCACCAAACCAGTTATGCTGAATGATACTGAAGGCAGTATAATGGTTTCCATGGCATCTTTACACCCTTACATGTTTGTCACATGTGCTCAGGTTGAACCTGCTCTCATCTGTGAAATGCACAGGGCACATGCCAATTCTGTTGTTCTGTGGAAAATGCCAATTGAGCTTCACAGCGCCACCCAATGAACACAGGGCCCACTACAGGATGTGGGGCCCTCAGGCCACCATCATGAAGTGTGTTTCTGATTGTTTGGTCAGAGACATTCACACCAGTGGCCTGCTGGAGGTCATTTTGTAGGGCTCTGACAGTGTGCATCCTGTTCCTCCTTGTACAAAGGAGCAGATACCGGTCCTGTAGATGGGTTAAGGACCTTCTAATGCCCTGTACAGCTGTTTTAGATTAACTGCCAGTCTCCTGGAACCTCCTCCATGCTCTTGGGACTGCTGGGAGACACAGCAAAACTTCTGGTAATGGCATGTATTGATGCACCATCCTGGATGACTTGGACTATCTGTGCAACCTCTGTATGATCTAAGTAATGCACCATACTACCACTAGTGACACTGTCCCTAGCTAACGGTAAATTTGTGAAAATTCTGTCAGAAAAGATGAGGAGGGGAAAAAATCTCAGTCGCCTCCACATGTTAAACCATTCCTGTTTTGGGTGCCATCTTGTTGCCCCTCCAGTGCACCTGTTTCATTATCAACAAAGCAGCTGGAACTGATTACCATTGTGCCCATTGCCCAAGCATGAAAGAGTGGTGATAGGAGCAGACCTCAGTGGCGAAGTTGGTGAAGGGAACAGAGGTGACGAGGAAGTAATGGATAGATATGGCATCAAGGATAGTAATGTGGAAGGGCAGATGGCACACTGAAAAAAGTGAAACACAGTGCACTTCATTCAAAGTACTTATTTACATTGGTCTAATGGAAAATTGTGGTTTCCAGTTTAAATCTGCTGGATTCGCTTTACAAAATCAGAAATATACTTTGTGAGAAACTAAAAAAAATTAGCTGTAACAAATTACATCAATTTTTTTAAGTTGATCCAAAGTAGCATTTTTTTCAGTGCAGTTTATTTTGCAAAAAAGATGGAAATGGCTGTGGTGAATACCTACTTTAAGAAAAGAGGGGAGCACAGGAATAACACGAGTGGAGGAAGGTGCACAGAGGTGGACTACATTATTTATAGACGATGCAAGCTAAAAGAAATCAGAGATTGTAAGGTGGTGGCAGGAGAGAGTGTAGGATGGTGGTTTATAGGATGACAGCATAGGATGGTGGATTATAGGATGACTTTAGAGGTAAAGAAAAAGAAGAGAGTGAGCACTCAACAAAGGATCAGATGGTGGAAGCTGAAGAAAGAAGACTGTTGTGTGAAATTTAGTGAGCAGGTGAGAGAGGCACTGGGTGGAGGGGAAGCAGTTTTGGACAACTGGAAAAGTACTGCAGATGTGGTGAGGGAGACAGCTAGGACAGTACTGGGTATGACATCTGGACAGCGGAAGGAAGACAAGGAGACTTGGTGGTGGAACAAAGATGTGCAGGAAAGCATAAGTAGAAAGAGGTTGGCAAAAACGTTTTGGGATAGTCGGAGAGATGAAGAAAGTAGAGAGCAGTACAAACAGATGCAGCGTAAGGTGAAAAGAGAAGTGGCAGAAGCTAAAGAACAGGCATATTGCGAGCTGTACAAGAAGTTGAAGAGTCAGGAAGGAGAAAAGGACTTGTACCAATTGGCCAGACAAACTAACAGAGCTAGAAGGGATGTGCAGCAGGTTAAGGTGGTAAATGATGCACATAGTAATATGCTGACAAATGAGCAGTGTGTGTTGAGAAGGTGGAGGGAATTTTTTGAGGAGCTGATGAATGATGAAAATAAGAGAGAGAAAAGGCTGGATGATGTGGTGAGAGTAAGTCAGGAAGTACAAGAGATTAGTAAGGGAGAAGTGAGGGCAGCTATGAAGAGGATGAAGAGTGGAAAGGCAGTTGGTCCAGATGACATTCCAGTGGAGGCATGGAAATGTCTAAGAGAGGTGGCAGTGGAGTTGCTAACCAGGTTGTTTAATAAAATCTTGGAAAGTGAGAGGATGCCTGAGGAGTGGAGACGAAGAGCTACAGTAACTACAGAGGCAAAAAGTTGATCAGCCACAGCATGAAATTATGGGAAAGAGTAGCAGAAGCTTGGCTTAGAAAACAGGTCAAGATCTGTGAGCAGCAATATGGTTTCATGCTGAGAAAGAGCACTACAGTTGCAGTGTTTGCTCTGAGAATACTGTTGGTGAAGTACAGAGAAGGTCAGAAAGAGTTACACTGTGTGTTTGTGAAAAACAGAAAAAGCTTATGACAGGGTGCCAAGAGAAGAGTTGTGGTATTCTATGAGGACGTCTGGAGTGGCAGAGAAGTATGTTAGGGTAGTACAGGACATGTACATGAATAGTGTGACAGCGGTGAGATGCACAGTAGGAATGACAGACTCATTCAAGGTGGAGGTGGGATTACACCAAGGATCAGCTCTGAGTCCTTTCTTGTTCGCAATGGTGATGGACAGGTTGACGGATGAGATCAGACACTAGTCTCCATGGATTATCATGTTTGCAGATGACATTGTGATCTGTAGTGAGAGTAGAGAGCAAGGTGAGTCTAGCCTGGAGAGGAGGAGATATGCTCTGGAGAGAAGGGGAATGAAAGTCAGTAGGAGCAAGACTGAGCATGTGTGTGAATGAGAGGGAGCCCAGTGGAATAGTGTGGTTACAAGGAGTAGAGGTGTTGATGAGTTTAAATACTTGGGGACAACTGTCCAAAGTAATGGAGAGTGTGGTAGAGAAGCTAAGAAGAAAGTGCAGGCAGGGTGGAGTGGGTAGCGAAAGGTGGCAGGAGTGATTTGTGACCGCTGAATATCAGCAAGAGTGAAGGGGGAAGTTTACAAGACAGTAGTGAGACCAGCTATGTTATATGGCTTAGAGATGGTGGCACTAACAAAAAGACAGGAAGCAGAACTGGAGGTAGCAGAGCTGAAGATGTTGAGATTTTCTTTGGGAGTGATGAGAATGGACAGAATTAGGAATGAATATGTCAGAGGGACAGCTCAGGTGGGACAGTTTGGAGACAAAGTCAGAGATGTGAGACTGAGATGGTTTGGACTTGTGCAGAGGAGGGACCCAGAGTATACATATATGGAGAAGGATGCTGAGGATTGAGCCACCAGGCAGAAGGAGAAGAGAGAGGCCAAAGATGAGGTTCATGGATGTACTAGAGGAAGATTCAGAGGACAGAGTAAGATGGAAATGATTGATCTGCTGTGATGACCCCTAACGGGAGCAGCCGAAGGAAAGAGAAGCACAAGTCCCAAAGTCCCGATGGGCGATGCCACCAAAAGTGGTTGAGAATGACAGGGCTAAGGTCCTGTGGGACTTGAAATTCCAGAAAGACAAGCAGCTGCTGGTCAACCAGCCGGGCATAGTGGTGGTTGACAAG
Organism: Thalassophryne amazonica; assembly: GCF_902500255.1. Lineage (NCBI taxonomy): Eukaryota > Metazoa > Chordata > Actinopteri > Batrachoidiformes > Batrachoididae > Thalassophryne > Thalassophryne amazonica. The sequence continues at coordinate 24,770,142 of NC_047109.1, forward strand.
GGAAAGAAGGCTGCAGTTGTGACTGATGCAGTAATCCCAGCTGACGGCAACATCAGAAAGAAGGAGCACAAGAAAATAGAGAAGTACCAAGATCTGAAGGAGCAACTGGAGCAGATGTGGAAGGTAAAGTCCAAAGTGATCCCAGTGGTAATAAGAGCTGTAACCCGCAATTTGGAAAAGTGTGTCCAGCTGATTCCAGCCACAACATCAGAGGTCTCTGTCCAGAAGAGTGCAGTTCTAGGAACAGCTAAGATACTACGCCAAACCCCCAAAATCCCAGGCCTCTAGTAGAGGATCCAAGCTTGAAGAACACACATACAATCCTCTGTATGTGTGTGTGTGTCATGTGTGTGCGTGTGTGTGTATGTGTGTGTGTGTGCGCGCGCGCACGCGTGCATGCATATGTGTGTGTGTGTGTCAATAAGTTCATGTATCTGGAAAGTATTCACAGCGTTTCACTTTATCCTTATTTTGTTATGTTACAGCCTTATTCCAGAATGGATTCCCCCTCCCCCCAAAATTGTATTCACAACACTCCTTAATAACAAAATGAAAAATGCCTCTTTTTTTAATTTAGCAAATTTCTTAAAAATAAAAAACTAAGAAATCACATGTACATAAGCATCCACTCTCTTTGCTCAATACTTTGTTGATGTCCTTTGGCAGCAATTACAGCCTCAAGTCTTCTTGAATATGATGCCACTAGCTTCGTGCACTTATCTTTCAGCAGTTTTGCCCATTCCTCTTTGCAGTACATCTCAAGCTCCATCAGGTTGAATTGGGAGTGTCGGTGCACAGCCATTTTCAGATTTCTTCAGAAATATTCAATTGGATTCAGGTCTGGGCTCTGCCTGGGCCACTCATGGACATTCACAGAGTTGTCCTGAAGCCACTCCTTTGATATCTTGGCTGTGTCCTTAGGGTCGTTGTCCTGCTGTAAAATGAACCGTTGCTCCAGCCTGAGGTCAAGAGCGCTCTGGAGCAGGTTTTCATCCAGGATGTCTCTGTACATTTCTGCATTCATCTTTCCCTAAATCCTGACAAGTCTCCCAGTTGTTGCTGCTGAAAAACATCCCCACATCATGATTCTGCCACCATCATGCTTCACTGTAGGGATGGTGCCTGGTTTCCTCCAAACATGCCGCCTGGCAATCACACCAAAGAGTTTAATCTTTGTCTCATCAGACCAGAGAATTTTGTTTCTTACGGTCTGAGAGTCCTACGGGTGCCTTTTGGCAAACTCCAGGTGGGCTGCCATGTGCCTTTTATTAAGGAGTGGCTTCAGTCTGGCCACTCTAACCATATAGGCCTAATTGGTGGATTGCTGCAGAGATGGTTGTCCTCCTGGAAGGTTCTCCTTTCTCCACAGAGGAATGCTGGTCACGATTTTGCTGGTCATGATGGTCACTCTGTCAGAGTGACCATCATGTTCTTGGTCACCTCCCTGACAAGCACCCTTCTCCCCCCGATCACTCATATTAGACGGGCAGCCAGGTCTTGGGAAGAGTCCTCGTGGATCCAAACGTCTTCGGAAGGCGGACGCCACTGTGTTCATTGGGACCTTCAAAGCAGCAGAAATGTTTCTGTACCCTTCCCCAGATTTGTACCTCCAGACAATCCTGTCTAAGAGGTCTACAGACAATTCCTTTGACTTCATACTTGGTTTGTGCTCTGACATGCACTGTCAACTGTGGGACCTTATATGTAGACAGGTGTGTGTCTTTCCAAATCATGTCCAATCAACTGAATTTGTCCCAGGTGGACTCCAATTAAGCTGTAGAAACATCTCAAGGGTGATCAGTGGAAACAGGATGCACCTGAGCTCAATTTTGAGCTTCATGGCAAAGGCTGTGAATACTTATGAGCACGTGATTGCTTAGTTTCTTATTTTTCATAAATTTGCAAAAATCTCAAACTTTTTTCACATCATTATTACAGGCCATTATGTGTAGAATTTTGAGGAAAAAATGAATTTCATCTTCTGGAATGAGGCTGTAACATAACAAAATGTGTAAAAAGTGAATCGTGAATACTTTCAGATGCACTGCAAGTTCTTTACATTTGGTGAGATATACGATGACAGCCTTTGCTGTTTTAGAGTTACAGTCTACACAAGCTGGCTGGGATAGACTCACTCACTCACTCACTCACTCACTCACTCACTCACTCACTCACTCACTCACTCACTCACTCACTCACTCTCCTACATTTGTGTTGTTTGCAGCCCTGGGAATGAACTGAATTGAACTGAATCACCATCGTCTGAATGCAGCACGTCAGCACTTCAGCAAAGTGTATTTCAGCACATGCTAATTAACTACATTGTTACACTGTGGTCAGTTAACCAAATTACATCAGCAACAAATCAATACTTGTGCTATCTGTTCACGAAAGCATGTTAAATTGAAAAAGCTCTTACCACATTACACTTTACAGTAGCACCAATTAGAGTACAAAAACCTCCAACAACAGCAATCAATCTTCAACATCATCCAGCTCTGGATCTGCGGCAGGTCCTCTCCAGCTTTACATGGCTCAAGATTCATGGATTTGCTGTCAGATGGAGTCAAATCCTCTCAGCCAATATGTTCCAGTTGGAATGATAAGGACTAAAGCTAATCTAAAGTATTTTGGAGAAGCTGACCCAACAAAACATCCTTGTCATGCCATATAAAATATATCTTGTAGCGCACACACAAAAGGATTGTCTTGTACAGAATTCACAGACTGAAACTTTGTTCAGAAGTAAATGCAATAACTTGCAAGAACACTGGTTTCCCTGTTTCACTCAAGGACATGGTCACACCTCTGTGGACCAAATCTGTCCTCATACAAATGTCTTCTGCTGCTGATTGCTTCATACTTTTCACACCTTGACACTCATAACCCCCTTTCACACCGGGCCTGCTTTAACTTGCATTAGCTGCATAGCTAATAACGCACAAATGTCTGCATCAGTTGTGTACAGCAGGGGGTGAGAAGCTTGAGGGGACTGCAGAGGACCTGCAGCCAGACTGTGTGTGCTCTGATTTCTCTTCTAGTTTATATTTCTTCTTGTGCAGCGCTGCAGGTCTGCGTTCTGATTTCTGTTATAGTTTATATATCTTCCTGTGACCGCAGAGCTGCGGCTGGCGTATGTGCCCATGCGCACGCTCACGAACTGTCCGAGTGAACGTGGAGATGTCCGGAGTTATACTGGATGTCGACATGTCCTGTCTCTGGCAATCAGTCTGTGAGCAGGACTTTTATGGCCTTTATTTAACAAAATTGTGAGAGAATTTGAGGAGGTGAGCGTGATCAGCTGCAGCCAAAATTTTTTTCTTTTAATTCTTTACATGTACTCTTTGGCGGTGTAGTTTTACTGCATTGTGTACACGGTATAAAAATTTCGAGAACAATCCTGCGTGATTTATAGCTTGGCAACAGTGGAGCACAGCAGAAATCATAAATTAGTGTCGGATAACGTTATATTGTGTGGGTGTGGCATCCAGTCACTTTAAGTACCATTAAGTTGCCTCAATTTGCAAGAAAACTACTTCCTTTCTGCACCCTGTGCTCAACGCAGAAAAAAATGAAACGTTTAATTTTTGCATCCGTCTCGATTCGCCCTTTGTGTCCCTCACGGTGTTGTGGCGTTGAGCTGCATCAACTCTGCACTAGGTTGCATCAACGTGGCGTCGTCATGATGCCGCATGACGCAACTCGAAGCAGGCCCGGTGTGAAAGGGGCTATAGTTGCATGCTTCTGTGAATTGCCCAACCCAGTGTCACAGTTTTTTTTTCATGCGCCTGTCACGAAATGAGTCAAATTTTCGTGACTTTTTTTTAACTCACTATTACTAACCCTACTCCTACCCCCAACCCTAACCTTAACCATAACCTAATCCTACTCCTTCCCCCAACCCTAACCATAACCACCCCGACCCCCCGCTTCACTTTTAATTTCATGCAGCCATCACAGAATGAATTACAATGAATTTGTGCTGCCATGAAAAAAATGAGGCGCTTTTCGTCACAATATCACGAACCAATAGATTAATTCAGGGGTGCCCCACCTTTTTTGAAACGAGATCTACTTTTAAAGTTGACAGTGTATTGAGATCTACCAAGCCATATAGAACGCCACAGCGTAGCTACAATATATTGTGCACCAATATAATAACACAATTTTCTGGCAGGTTTTAACAATAATAATGCATCATTGAAGTAAATGTGCATGGTGGAAAAGAATAAACACAAGGTAGACCTAGGACTGGCCTCTAGTTGGAAAAGTTGTTCCCTACCTTAGTGGGACTTCTGGCCCCGAGAGGAGGAAGCTTGTCTCTCATAGTTCGGACATTAGGAGCTGAGAGCAGTCATAAGCAGGCACTCAGGCACTCTCTGTCTGCATTAGATTCCAGATTTGGACATCCATGTCAGGTGTTTCTCTGGATTTGAGATCAATGTCATTTTTCAGTGTGAGGATCCAGGTTGAAGAGTGATGCCACTTTGGACGATATACAGTCCACATCTATATTTTCCCCACATGGAAAACACAGAAAACTGACAACAGGCTCTTTGGATGCAAAGTCAGTGAAGCGCCTGTCAAATTGTGACAAGTTGCTCTGCACATGATCATCATAACGTGGACTCTTAGGCTCCACAGTCTTTGTCCTGGTGCTAAGGTTCTGTGTCCATGTGTGGAAAGTTCTGCAGGTCACACTGTTGCAACCTGCTTGATAGCACATGTAAAATGCTTTTAAACTTGCTTTCAAATCCAAAAGCTGTGTATAGTCACCATGGTTTGAACGTCTCAGAAATTCTTTAATTTTAGGCAGAAGACCGTTCCAGAAAGAGCTGGACTGAAAGGCGCAGGATGCGGAAGAGCCGAAAAGATCACAGTAGTGTGCAGGAGGCCTGAAGAAAAACCCGCTTATGTGCCGGGGTGGCTGCTGTATCAATTGTATTGCATTACTAAGCCATATATATTGATTTATAACACAAAACTGACAAAACATAACGTAATACAGTGATACAGCAGCCACCATACCTCTGCTGAGCCACCCAACGTTTGTGTGCAGCAGATGTTTGTCTCCTCCTGCTGCGAACAGAATAAATGCATCCTCAGACTAGAGGTGGGCGGATTGATCCTAATATAGATAATATACACTCAACAAAAATATAAACGCAACACTTTTGGTTTTGCTCCCATTTTGTATGAGATGAACTCAAAGATCTAAAACTTCTTCCACATACACAATATCACCATTTCTCTCAAATATTGTTCACAAACCAGTCTAAATCTGTGATAGTGAGCACTTCTCCTTTGCTGAGATAATCCATCCCACCTCACAGGTGTGCCATACCAAGATGCTGATTAGACACCATGATTAGTGCACAGGTGTGCCTTAGACTGCCCACAATAAAAGGCCACTCTGAAAGGTGCAGTTTTATCACACAGCACAATGCCACAGATGTCGCAAGATTTGAGGGAGCGTGCAATTGGCATGCTGACAGCAGGAATGTCAACCAGAGCTATTGCTCGTGTATTGAATGTTCATGTCTCTACCATAAGCCGTCTCCAAAGTCGTTTCAGAGAATTTGGCAGTACATCCAACCAGCCTCACAACCGCAGACCATGTGTAACCACACCAGACCAGGACCTCCACATCCAGCATGTCCACCTCCAAGATCGTCTGAGACCAGCCACTCGGACAGCTGCTGAAACAATCGGTTTGCATAACCAAAGAATTTCTGCACAAACTGTCAGAAACCGTCTCAGGGAAGCTCATCTGCATGCTTGTCGTTCTCATCGGGGTCTTGACCTGACTCCAGTTCGTCGTTGTAACCAACTTGAGTGGGCAAATGCTCACATTCGCTGGCGTTTGGCACGTTGGAGAGGTGTTCTCTTCACGGATGATGCAAAGGAGATGTGTTGCACTGCATGAGGCAAATGGTGGTCACACCAGATACTGACTGGTATCCCCCCCCCAATAAAACAAAACTGCACCTTTCAGAGTGGCCTTTTATTGTGGGCAGTCTAAGGCACACCTGTGCACTAATCATGGTGTCTAATCAGCATCTTGGTATGGCACACCTGTGAGGTGGGATGGATTATCTTAGCAAAGGAGAAGTGCTCACTATCACAGATTTAGACTGGTTTGTGAACAATATTTGAGGGAAATGGTGATATTGTGTATGTGGAAAAAGTTTTAGATCTTTGAGTTCATCTCATACAAAATGGGAGCAAAACCAAAAGTGTTGCGTTTATATTTTTGTTGAGTATAGATACCAACGCTGGTATTGATATTGAACGATCCTCATGTAAAAAGATTGATACTCAAGCTCTTTTTCTGTCCCGCACGCACTGACTGCTGCACACGCAGATTCATCAAAGTCTACTCTCTGTCTGTGAGAGCAGCACTGCACTGTGTCACACAACACGGTGCAGCGCACCATCCCCCCTCTGGTCTTTTGTTGTTGCACAGTCACTTGGCTCAGCGGCGCCAGCCAATTTTGTTGTGGTGTGTTAATTTTGTTGTATTGTGCTTTGTCAGCCCTCTACCTCAGGAGATTTTGTTTTAAGTTGTGTTGAGTGATATTTTTTTAAACAAAAATGTTGATTGTGATAATAAAGTATTTTGTTGTCACGTACAGTGTTTGGCAAAATTCTATCCTAGGATTTTTTGGATCCTTTGGATCTATGAAGCTTAACTATGAAAAAGTATCGGTATCGATATCGGCAATAGTAAGCCTGTATTTACTTGGTATTGGATCAATACCAAAAATTCCCAGTATCGCACACCTCTACCTCAGACTCCTGGCCTGAACAGAACACTGCAATCTTGTTCTCCACGTTCATCACTCTTCATATTTATGGACCATGAATCATTGTACTGCTCGCCAACTTTTCAATTCCTGGACTTTACTTTCACTTTCACTTTCTTGGGCACAGGGCAAGATGACGCCTGTGTGTTTGGCATGCCGTTAGCCCTGTCTCTACCGCTCATCGAGTTTTTTGTTATTTGTTGCTGTGTTTTTGCTCTGTGTGTTCTGCCGGGACACCTCTGCCTTGCTTGTGTATAATCGTCAGTCACTCTTGTACATTAATGCTCTTTATGAGCCGCTGCTGTTGTCTGGGTCCGGGCTGGGAGGGCCCCGCCCTGTTCTGCGACCTGTGCTCGCGGATGTCCCACTGCACCTGCTCCGTTTTCCTTGCGCTCCTCTTCGGAGGAGGTGCTTTAGAAGGCGCGGAAAGCGGAGCAGGGCATCAGTGAAATTTAAGTTTTACCTGGCAGCCTTCACTAGAGGGTCTGATCCTCGGCCTCCTGTGGGATGGACGATATTTTTGGGAGTGGGAGCGCGCGCTGCGCACGAGAGGCTGCTGGATTCATCCTGTTGTTCCTGGACTGTCCTCTCCGATGACTAGACCGGCTCCGCTAAAGCTGTGCCCGTTTGTGCCGCAGCTTCCTGCTGCTGCCTCTTGCCGGGCTGTGGAGTTTTTACACTAGTGCTGTCGTCTGCAGGCTCGCAGACGCGGCGTTTCACCTGAGCTCCTCCGGCCGCTGAAACACGCTGCGTCACTGGCTGCTGAGGAGCAGAACTTCCGCATGACTTCATTAAAACCTGCTGATCCCACTGAGATCCTTAGTTTGGGTCTTATTAACATCAGATCATTGTCTCTGAAGTCATTGCTGGTGAATGACTTAATTGTGGATCATCGCCTGGATATGCTTGGATTATGTGAAACCTGGCTTAAATCCACAGCTGTCCTTCCTCTAAATGAGGCCTGCCCACTGGCGTACACTTTTAGTCATGTTTCACGTGATGTGAGGAAAGGCGGGGGTGTTGCTTTTATTTATAAATCCAGGTTTACTTTAGTAACTGTTGGGGGTCATAAATATAATTCATTTGAGCATCTGATTCTCCGATATGCCCATGATGCTAAGTACTGTCAAGGTCATAAAACTGGAAATCAGCTATGTTATATTGTCACTGTCTACAGGCCTCCTGGCCCATGCTCTGATTTTTTAGATGAATTTGGCATGTTCATCTCTAGTCTTTCAACTAGTGTAGACAATATTTTGATTATTGGTGACTTTAACATTCATATAAATAAGCCCTCTGATCCCCTCGGTAAATCATTTATGGAAATCATGGATGCACTAGGATTTCGGCAGTTCATTCATGGTTCAACGCATATCAGTGGTAATACTCTGGATTTGGTTCTTGCACGTGGCCTTGCTGTCACAAATATCTTGCATCGGCGGTCTCTGACCACTCGCTTATTAGGTTTACAATTACGCTGCCGCATTTAGTGGAGCAACAACCTTGCCTATAATTGCGGCAACGTATTAAACCTTCAACTTTGACTGAACTCAAAGCGAGACTACCAGAAATCTTGACTTCAAGCTTGGTGAATTTTCTGTCGGTAGACAGCCTTGCGGATAGCCTGAATTTAGTGCTAAAAGCCACACTCGATAAGACTGTGCCTCCTCTATTAAGGCCATGCCTTCCCAAGGCACAGATTCCTTGGTTCAACAGTTATTTGCGTGACCTTAGGCAGAAGGCTAGAGGGTTGGAACGGAAATGGCGTAGTTCCAAACGAGAGGTGTTCCACTTTGCATGGCGTGATGCTGTCTTAGATTATAAGCATGCACTACTGGCTACAAAGCATGCCTATTATTCTGATTTGATCAATAAAACAAGCATAACTCAAAGGTTTTGTTGAAACTGTGGCATTTCTCATTCATGGACAGCCACCTGTTATTCACTCTCCCTTTTCAGCACAGGATTTCTTGGACTATTTTGAGAAGAAAATTGAGGATATTAGGTTGAGCATATCTCAGCAGGCTTTGGTCCAACCACTGCATACTGCTATGGAGGTGGATGCGCCCACTGAGGTGTTACCCAGATTTACAGATTTTGATGGTATCTCGCTTGGCGCGCTGACAAAGCTCATGACGTCTACAAAAAATACAACTTGTTTACTTGATCCTATACCAACAAAACTATTTAAGGACCTGTGGCCCATTCTTGAACCTACTGTGCTGTAAATTATAAATCTCTCATTAACTTCTGGATCTGTTCCTAAATGTTTCAAGTCTGCAGTGATCAAACCATTACTTAAGAAATCCAATCTCAACCCTAGTGTATTGAAGAATTATAGACTGATATCTAATCTATCATTTTGTTCTAAAATCCTGGAAAAAGTGGTTTCGCAACAGCTCATGGACTACCTCACTGAGAATAATCTTTTTGAGCCACTGCAGTCTGCTTTTAGAAAATATCACTCCGCAGAGACAGCACTTACTAAAGTAGTGAATGACCTTTTGCGAGCAATGGACTCAGATACCACTACAGTCTTGGTGCTGCTGGATCTTAGTGCTGTGTTTGATACTGTGGATCATCATATTTTACTCAATAGGCTGGAAAATCACTTTGGGATTACTGGAACTGCTCTTGCCTGGTTGACATCATACCTGTCCAGTCGCTCTTACTGCGTATTGTGTAATGGCATCTCCTCTGATTGTAGGGACATGAAGTTTGGGGTTCCTCAGGGATCCGTTTTAGGCCCCCTGGTTTTTTCCCTTTATGTAGCACCTCTTTGGAATATCCTGCTGCGCTTTGGGATTTCCTTTCATTGCTATGCTGATGACACTCAATTGTACATGCCAATAACTGCTGGTAATCTCACTCACATAAAATCTTTGGAAGATTGCCTTGCATCAGTAAGAAGTTGGATGTCTAATAACTTCCTACTTTTAAATTCTGATAAGACTGAAGTTATGGTTCTTGGTCCAGCAAGGTATCGGCATAAATTTGATCAGCTAGCACTTAGCTTAGGTCCATGTGTTATACATCATACGGATAAAGTGAGGAACCTTGGAGTAATTTTTGATCCTATGTTGTCCTTTGATCTCCACATTAGAGACATTACGAGGACTGCTTTCTTCCATTTGCGAAATATAGCGAAGATTCGTCCCATCCTGTCTATGGCTGATGCTGAGACTTTGATTCATGCATTTGTCTCTTCTAGATTGGGCTATTGTAATGCTCTATTTTCTGGCTTACTGCAGTCCAGGATTAGGGGTCTTCAACTGGTTCAAAACGCTGCTGCCAGACTCTTGACACAAAGCAGAAGGTTTGACCACATTAAACCCGTTTTGCCGTCCCTGCACTGGCTTCCTGTTCCTGCAAGATCGGATTTTAAAGTACTGTTATTAGTTTATAAAATCGTTCATGGACTTGCACCCCCCTTTCTGGCTGACCTGGTAAGCCCTTATGTACCAGCTCGGGCCCTGCGTTCTCAGGGTGCAGGACTTCTATGTGTTCCCAGGGTGAATAAAAAGTCTGCCGGTCACAGAGCTTTCTCCTACCATGCCCCAGCTCTGTGGAACGATCTCCCAGCACACATTCGGCAGTCGGATACTGTGAAGACTTTTAAGTCACGTTTAAAGACTCATTTGTTTTCTCTGTTTTATCATTAGTATTATGAAGTGTTTTTATTCTTGTATTCTTTTATTTTATTTTATTTATTTTTTATTTTATTTTATTTTATTCTTTTGTATTTTTTATGTTTTTATTCTTTTATTCTTTTATGGTTGTCTTTCTTTTATGGTCGTTTATTTTTTTTATTATTGTGTTTTAAATTTTTTTATTGTTTTTTGTGTGAAGCGCCTTGAGACAATTTTATCATGAATTGGCGCTATATAAATGAATAAATTTGAATTTGAATTTACGAGCAAGCAGAGGGGATTTAGCTGGGTTAGCATTAGAAGTTAGCATCAAATTCCCTTTCCTCATTAAAGCCACATTTACATTAAAGATAAGCCATTCGAATAAATGAAAAAATAATCTAGGATGAAAACTGCAATTTTTCCTGTCCACCATAGAAGAAGAGCTCTTCTTCTACTCTGGCATTTAACAGCAGCCAGCATCCTTGTTGGTGCATTGCTGCCACCTGCTGCATCAGTCCGTTATAGCAGCACTTAATCCTCTCGAGTGTAGTGACAGGTTTTTTTTTTTTGTTTCTTTGTTTGTTTTTCATGCTATCAACTGGAAATCAGCCAGCGATTGACAGGTCAATCGCAATCAACTGGTTGGGCACACCAGGATTAATGTATATTTCGTGCTGCTGAATCACTACTTGCCGTGAGACCAGGTTGGAATTGCCAGAATGTCTGCAACTTAAGAATGTGTATTTGATATGCCCAGGCTTTGGTCCTCCACGGGCACACCTCCCCCACAGAGTTCCAGCTGGGCCAGGAGTATTTAAGGTGTGTGCCTGAAAAGTGGAAGCACTGTATTTTACTTTGCTGCAATTAAAGTACATGCTCTGCGTGTTTGAATGTATAGAACTTGTCTCCTTTTATTGTTTCCAACTCAGTTTTTACACTGGTGACCCCAACATCTGCTTTTCAGTGTTTTTGAAAGATACTGCAGCATCAGCATGACAGAGAATGTGAATGCAGTGTGAGTGAAAATCCCAGAGTTCTGGGAGTCCTCCGCTGCCTGGTTTGCACAAAATGAGAGACGTCACTGTGGAAAACACAAAATATTATTACGTTGCTTCGGTCTTGTGCAGGTCCATGGCAACAAGGCTGGTCACCCTCCTACAAAACCCTGCAGCTGCAAACGCATATGCAGCCATCAAGGATCACCTACTCAAAAGCTTTGAACTGTCAGAAAGAGCCAGCAGGCTGTTCTCCCTGAACAGGCTGGGGGACAACAAGCCCTCAGAGCTCATGAACAGAATGCGGAAGCTCTTGGATGGACACTGGCTGGACTTTTTGTTCACCCATCTATTCCTGCACCAACTTCCTCCTCAGGTGCATGTAGTGCTCAGGTGCATGCACTGCTGTACACTGGTGGAGGAGGCCAGAAATTCTTCCTAGCTGGCCAGCACCACGGCATGACAGCAGCTGCACTCACATACAGCTGCAGCGGCTCCACAACACAAACCAGCACCGCTCCTGGAGGAAGCAACACTTATGGCAGCTGCACCTCTCCTACATGATAACGTTCACAAACCGGCTTCTGTTTCTACCACGTAACATTCGGAGCCAAAGTCAGATGCTGCCGCTCACCACGCACCTTTCAGCGTAAGGGACACGGCAGGGCTGGCACTCTTAGTAGCCGTGAGCACCGGCCGCACCAACAGGCTACTGTTCATTGAAGATGACATCTCGGGTTGACAGTTCCTGTGCGACACCGGAGCACAACGGAGCATACTGCCAGCATCCAACCTCGATGTCTTGGCGAATGGAGTGGGCCCACCCCTCACAGCTGCCAACGGCACTTCCATACACACATACAGCACCCGGCATGTCAACTTTTGTTTTGAAGGACAGACTTTTAACTGGGACTTCATCACGGTGAAGGTCGCCGTTCCTGTCCTGGGTGTGGACTTTCTGTGTGCATACGGACTGCTGGTGGACATCAAAAACCATTGTCTGATCTACGCTATTAGCTTTTCGTATTACAACTGCATCCTTAGTGGCGTGAGCTCCATCAGGTTGTCCAGTGTGTGTGGTCGCAGGTGGACATTTTACACTGCCTGCTCAGTGAATTCCTCGCTCTCACGCAACCCACTTTCTCCACCCCCGCTGCCAAGCATGGAGTGGAGCGGGGGTGGAGAAAGATGCCTCGATTCAGCCAAGCTCAGCATCACCAAAATGAAGTTAAGGCTTCTTTCATCACAGTATTTATGAAATGGGTTGATGAGTACAATAGAATTTATTTGATAATAGCCAATAAATTAGCCTATGATCTGTTGAATCAGAAGTCTTTCCTCAGAGTAATTATTGGGGAAAAAGCCTTGATACATGTTTCAAGCTCCTTCTAAATTACATACCTTTAATCCAGTTACAGTCCATAACTGCACTTAACATAACGTGAGCTGAGCGCCTCCATTGTGAGCATTTATAAAGTGCTACAAAAGATACATTTTTGTGGTGGATGAGGACTTAAAGCACGCTGGATTTAATTGTTCACAGGTCTTGAAAACTCGCTAGCATCACATAACAGGATGGTAATGGTCGAACATTAACATGGCATCTCAGGAGTGTTGCATAATTTGATGCTAAAGGTGCACTGACACGAGCATGCCTGAGACGCACGCAAGAGCACGAACTGTGTCGTGATGATCCCACCCGCTGTGTTCACAGCCGGACACTGTTCTTTGTTCTAGCAGCTGCCACGCGCGCTGCACTGGACGCTGCGTATATAATTGAAAAGAAAAGAAATCACAGAAAAGAAAAAAGGCTAATTTCTTTTGACCCATACTGACTCGCTGGCAATATCACCCAAGTCATCCAGAGGCATACAGTTTTAACTTATTGTTAAAATTTTAACCAAACTAATTTTGGACAAGTTATTTAAATTAATGTCACTTCTGAAGTTTATAAACTGAAAATATCAGATATATGATTTAGTTTTAAAGTAATGCACTAATTTTGAAGGTTTAGTGTGGACATTGTGTCTCCACAAAGTGGAGAGTAGTGGCTGCACAGCACCATCTTAATATCCACTCCTGGAGGTTGCTTGAATTGGTGGCCATTGTTTTTGGTTTGTTTGTTTGTTTGTTTTTGAGATAGACAAGTGTAAATCCACTGAATTAAAAAAAAATAGCAACATAAGTGTATGTGCAAAGCAGAGTGGTGGGCCAAAAGCATGGGCTTTTGCACTTGTAAGAGTTTTTGTGCCTGCTGAACCCCACCAGGTAGTTTTATGTGGTAAGCAAACTGTTGTTTGAGCTTAACACAGTTCAATTCAATTTATTTATACAGTGCCAAATCACAACACAAGTTGCTCCAAGGTAATATGAGTAAGGTAACACAGGACTGGTAACACAGGTCAGGAAAAAGTCCCTGAAGTGTTTTGATTACTGGAAGAAACTTCAAGGAGACAAGACTCAGTGGAGTGACCATCTGCTTTGGCCATACTGCCAACAACAAAATAACAAATAAGATAAAGCACAACAACTCTGGGCCCGGGTCATGATGGCAGCAGAGCAAGCAGCTCATCCCACACCTACCTATCCTAGGACAAGTCCTGTAACTCTTCCTGGGGACCTCAAAGCATTCACAAGCCAGCTGGGAAATATAATCACTCCAGTGTGCCCTTGGTCTTCCCCAGGGCCCCGTCCCGGTTGGATGTGCCTGGAAGACCTCCTTAGGGAGACGACCAGGGAGCATCCTCACTAGATGCACGAACCACCTCAACTAGCTCCTTTTGATGTGAAGAAGTAACGGCTCTTCTCCAAGTCCTTCCTGGATAGTGTAAGCACAGATTCCTGTTTGAGGAATGTCATTTCTGCCACTGGTATCCATGATCTTATTCTTTCAGTCATTACCCAAGCTCATGATGATAGGTGAGGATAGTAGCGTAAATTGAGAACCTCGCCTTCCGGCTCAGGTCCCTTCTTTACCATGACAGTCTGGTACAACCCCCATAAAATTTCAGATGCCACCCGAATCCATCTATAGATCTCCCGCATGAGGAGATCAAAGATGGAACGGGAGATCAATACACGGATTGGGGCACCTAAGCAACTATATAATATGCAGAGCAATTCGATCTGTCAATGATGGGAAGATTTCCCCAATGTTCTGTCATGTAATCCACCTTGAATTCATAGGCACACGCCAGATTTGTACAGTTACCATGTGGACCCCACATGTCCCAGTACTGGAAGGGTTATGACTGGATGGATGAAAGGCAGGTCAAAAGACAGGTGGCTTCATGAACATATGTGTGCCTACTCTGAATGTACGTTCTTTTCCTTTTGCTTGTACTTTTTTTCATTTTATTGCATGTCTTGATGTGCCACACTGCTGACGGAGAGGTTTCATGGCGGTCTTAGAGCAGTGTTTTATGGCTGGGGTTTAGTTGGAGGCCTGTCTCTTTCCTGGGTAAGTGGGGGTTCATTTCAGGTTTAGTCCTCCATGCACTAACAAATGGGCCTTAAGGATATGGATTGTGGTGTGGGCCTTGCGAGATCCATTGCCCTCCCTCATGAATAATCCTCACACATTTGTGTTGAGTTGTTTGTATATGCCATCTGTATATCCAGACAAGATTTTGAAAAAGAAAAGTGGAATTTTGGGTTTACCAAGCAATACAAACTGAGGTGGACAAGTCGTTAGTGCACTTGGTTTCATTATGAAAGGTGTCTGGTTCAAACCCCACTCCTGCCGCATTTCTCCATATAATGTGAAGTTGCGTCAGGAATGGCATCTGGTGAAAACCTGTGCCAAATCAACATGCAAATCCACCTTGGATTTGCTGTGGCGACCAAGTCAAAAACATGCTTACTTTTTCTGTAATAACTAAGCCTGTATGCATCATTTATTGTTTTTAGTTTGAGCCAGGGTAAATACAAGCATCTATGCCTAAATAAATATGCAGCTTGCAACTTTACAATTTGCAATGCTTTGGGATCAGATTTTGCAATCCAGATCTAGAGTCATATTGTCATTGTAACCAGTACAACAAAAGGTAAGGTGCAGGCCTTCACTGCAAATAAAACCTGAGTAACCCACGCACAGACTTGAAAGGTCAGAAGAAGAAAAGAAAAATAAATATAAAATTTAAACAAATGAAAGAGGTATGTCCAGAGCGTGAATTAAAAAGAAAACAAAAATATATAAGAATGTAGGAGCAAAAAAGAGATTGCATATAAAAAAGAGAAAACTATGCACAAAACTGTGTATATGTCTGTGGCTGTGGATATTGCACAGAAACAAATCCACTGCCACTGAAATATACACCGTTTTGCACATACTTATGTACACTAAAGCCATTTCAGGCAAGTGGCTTTAACCCCTCACATGATGAAAACCTTGGAGGGGATTATTCTCACCCACCTCAGACACCTGGTGAACAATGAGATGGACTCCTTGCAGTTTTTGTATCGACCTGGTATCGGTGTGGAAGATGTTGTCATCTACCTGCTGCACAGGTCACTGTCACATCTGGAGAGCACTGGGAGCACTGTGAGAGTCATGGTCCTTGACTTCTCCAGTGCCTTCAACACAATTCAGCCATCACTTCTCAGGGTTAAGCTGGAAGGAGCTGGAGTAGACAGTCACCTGACCACATGGACCATCGACTACATCACCAACAGACCACAGTATGTGAGGTTTCTCGACTGTGTGTCTGATGTGGTAGTATGCACACGAGGGCCCCTCAAGGTACAGTGCTCTCTTCCTCTTTACACATCAGACTTCAGCTACAACACAGACAGTTTTCATCTCCAGAAGTTTTCAGATGACGCAGCCATCATTGAACATGTGTCTAAGGCAGGGGTGGGCATCGAGGGCCGAGACACTGCAGGTTTTCCATGCAAACCATTCACCTCAGCAGGTGGGTTGCTGATGAGCTTCTCCTCTGAACATAAACACCTGGTTGTCAATGAAATCACCTGCTGAGACACCTGATCATTAATGAAATCACCTGCTGAGGTGACTGGTTGCACGGAAAACCTGCAGTGTCTCGGCACTTTATGGCACATGATTGCCCACCCCTGGAAGGGGACCGATCTGCAGTACAGGGAGGTGATTACCAACTTTGTGGCCTGGTGTGAACAGAACCATCTGTGCATCAACGCCAGCAAGACAAGGAGGTGCTGATTGACTTCAGAAGGGAAGGCTCCTCAGACTGTGCCGCTGAACATTCAGGGGCTTGGACATAGAGATTGTGGAGTACAAATACCTGGGTCTTCACCTTAACAACAAACTGGACTGGGCACACAACACAGATGTCCTGTACAAGAAGAGCCAAAGTCTTCTTCACCTGCTAAGGAGACTAAGGTCCTTTGCCGTGTGCAGGACACTGCTGAAAATCTTTTATGATTCTGTGGTGGCATCAGCCATACTTTACTCTGTGGTCTGCTTGGGCTGTAGAAGTTCTGAGAGGGACAGGAAGAGACTCAACAAATTAGTCAGAAGATCTGGCTCTCTCCTGGAATGCATTCTGGACCCCAGAGAGGTTTTGGGTGAGAGAAGGATGTTAGCTAAACTGACATCAATGATGGACAACCCCTCTCACCCCCTTACATGAGACTGTGGGAGCCTTAAGCAGCTCCTTCAGTAATAGACTGCTGCAACCTCGATGGAAAACGGAACACCTCCACAGGCCATTTATTCCAACTGCAGTCAGACTGTACGTATAATGCCTCAAAATGTTTCTAGCATCATAATCACCAGCTGATTTTGCACTGTCAACTACATCTACCATCACCTTTTGTGCTTTATTACATGCACAACTGTGCAATGTATCCTGTGCAGTCATTAACAAGTATACATAATTATACTCACGATATTCTATTTTTTCACATGATCTGTCCACATCAGTATTTATGCACCCACCCAGCAAACATCACAATTAGACTTTAGTCACCTTTCTTTAATGTAAATATTTTTCTTTTCTTTACTACTATATGACTCTTGGTGCTGCAACAAGTATTTTCCCCGCTGTGGGATCAACTTTATTGATCCACAGCTCCCTGGGATGCGCGGATTTCATCATGGGGGAGGGGGGTGTTAGTGTGCACTCTGTAATCGTGATCATCATTGACAAGCAAGTCTTGCGGGGGGTAAGTTCCGCGGAAACTGATTTGTATCTGTAACACACAGATCAGTGTCCGCTGACTTAAAAAACTTGATCCCATGATGAAATCCACGCATCCCGCAGATTTGCAGAGTTTTCACAGCCCTGAGTTTATAAGCGCTAAAGGATTCTATTTATATTTCTATATTAAAGTGCAGATAAAATTGCTTATCGTTATGCTAACCCAATGTTCCTGCCACGGTGCCGTGATGCGGACCACATCTGTCCCAGATCCGTGCCAGATATGGGCTGTAAACGGCTGGTCTTTTGCGGATCCGTTCAGATCTGTTCCAGAACTGTAAAATGGAGCCATGCCGGATCTGGGCCATGGTGCAAAAATTGCCTGGACCGGATTTGTTTTCAGGAATGGTACCGGATGTTGGACTACATCCGGCCCGGATCCATTTGCTGTCTGGGTGTTTGCTGCATAAATCATAGAGAAACGCTCCACATGGCCTAAATGTTGTAGATGCATCATAGTGCAAGTAATACTTTTCATCATTTTCCCGATGTCAGAGCTCATTTGAAAAAAGTCATTCCAGCATGTCGAGATGTCTTTGGAGGATCACTGGGGACCAGTGATCCTCCAAAGACATCTCGTACCAATGATGTCTAGTCGCCGGCTTATTTCACTGGTCAGCATCCAAGTTTCACAACCATACAGTAAGACAGGAACCACCAGGACCCTAGCAATTTAATTTATCCTGGCAAAGATAATGGAATGCCAAACACCTCTGTCCAGCCACTTACTCAAAACTGTCTTTCCAGGCATCTCGCATCCTCAGAGGCCAAGGTAAGTGAATGCCTCTACAAGTTCAATAGTCTAGACAGAATTCACATTGCATGCATTTAACCCCCGCACTGCTGCGAAATTTGTCATACTAATGCAACTGTGTTATGTTATGTTGTGTTATATAAAATAATTATTCGTAATTATTAATATAATATAAAATTATTACGTATTTCGTAATAATTAATCATCTTTCTTTGCGCACCATTGCACAAAGCCGCACACAGTTTACAACGGTTTACAATGAGTTTACTCCAGCACAGCAGATTACGTATATACCAGTGCATACAAGCGTCAATGCACTTTAACTTGTCGTGGAAAATGGGATACCAAGCTAACATGTTTAGTTTTAGCTTCTCAATGGACAATAAATGTATACGGTAGATAAACAACAAATTTTAAGGTGTTCAACATTTCTATTTATTATACATCTGACTGAAATCCTTTGTTCTGATTGGGCTGAATTGCGTGTAATAATTGCAATACTTTTCACAATAAATCATCCAAAGTTGACAATAGCCACATTACTGACTGATTCTGCACCATTTTCTGCACCAACATTATGAGTGATTGCGGGCCGATTTGTCATAACGGGGGCAACAATGTTTCACGCATGCGCAGGGGTGATGCGATGCAGACTATACCATAAACATTGCCAAACACGAGACCATAAACAAACTAGCTTATTTTCATTATTTACAATTTTATTTACATGGTGTAGATTTTAATGATTCATTCAATTTGTGTTCTTTTAAAGACATCAACATATAGCACCTAAGTTCTTAGGTTCCATTTGATAGCATATAGATTATGCTTTTATTTTCCTATAGTATGCTAGCAGAATTACTTACATAGATACCAATACACATACATCATAGCTTCTGTTTCTATAATAAATACCAGATTTATAGCTTAGCCTACTCACTATAATTTAATTTTGCTACTATTCTACATACTAAATTACCTATACTACAATCTTCTCCTGTATTAATATTTAGGGTTTAATACCTTTCTCCTGTACATTATATAGTACCATATTTTATTGTATATGTTTGTTTTATTACCCTTAATATTTAAATATAACATATATATATATGAGTTCTTATCTTTCTTATGTCTTATTATTTATTATTATTATATATATTTTTTCTTGAGCCGCTTGGTTGGGTAGGGGAGAGTTCCTAAGGGATAGAAAAGCTTTCAACCTACCATCCCTGGGTTCTCAAGACCAGAGCACCTAAGTGGCTCTAGCTCTACTTTTTTCAACTCTTCTATTTTACTCTTCCTTTTAGATATTTAATATACCTATATACTACATAGTTCCACCTTAGAAATGGAATAATAATATATAAAGATATACAGTAGTGTTCAGAATAATAGTAGTGCTATGTGACTAAAAAGATTAATCCAGGTTTTGAGTATATTTCTTATTGTTACATGGGAAACAAGGTACCAGTAGATTCAGTAGAGTCTCACAAATCCAACAAGACCAAGAATTCATGATATGCACACTCTTAAGGCTATGATATTGGTCTATTAGAAAAAAAAAATAGAAAAAGGGGTGTTCACAATAATAGTAGTGTGGCATTCAGTCAGTGAGTTTGTCAACTTCTGGAACAAACAGGTGTGAATCAGGTGTCCCCTATTTAAGGATGAAGCCAGCACCTGTTGAACATGCTTTTCTCTTTGAAAGCCTGAGGAAAATGGGATGTTCAAGACATTGTTCAGAAGAACAGCATAGTTTGATTAAAAAGTTGATTGTAGAGGGGAAAACTTATACGCAGGTGCAAAAAAATATAGGCTGTTCATCTACAATGATCTCCAATGCTTTAATATGGACAAAAAAAAACTAGAAACGCGTGGAAGAAAATGGAAAACAACCGTCAAAATGGATAGAAGAATAACCAGAATGGCAAAGGCTCACCCATTGATCAGCTCCATGATGAGTCCAAAGACAGTTTGGAGTTACCTGTAGTGTTTGTGACAGTTAGAAGACGCCTGTGTGAAGCTAATTTATTTGCAAGTAATCCCCCGCAAAGTCCCTCTGTTAAATAAAAGATGGCAGAAGAGTTTACAAGTTGCAAAGAACACATCAACTGCCTAAAGAGAAATGGAGGAATATTTTGTGGACTGATGAAATACAATTGTTCTTGTTGGGTCCAAGGGCCACAGACAGTTTGGAGATGACCCCCAAACCTGAATTCAAGCCACAGTTCACAGTGAAGACAGTGAAGCATGGTTGGTGCAAGCATCATGATATGGGCATGTTTCTCCTACTATGGTGTTGGGCCTATATATCGCATACCAGTAGCATGGATCAGTCTGATATGTCAAAATACTTGAAGAGTCATGTTGCCTTATGCTGAAGAGGACATGCCCTTGAAATGGGTGTTTCAAAAAGACAATGACCCCAAGCACACAAGTAAATCTTGGTTCCAAACCAACAAAATGAATGCCTCGCAGATGTGAAGAAATCATGAAAAACTGTGGTTATACAGCTAAATACTAGTTTAGTGATTCACAGGATTGCTAAAAAAAGCAGTTTCAACACAATAGTTTTGAGTTTGTAACGTCAACAGCAGATGTTACTATTATTGTGAACACCTCCTTTCTACTTTTTTTTACTAATAGCCCAATTTCATAGCCTTAAGAGTGTGCATATCATGAATGCTCGGTCTTGTGGGATTTGTGAGAATCTACTGAATCTACTGGTACCTTGTTTCCCATGTAACAATAAGAAATATACTCAAAACCTGGATTAATCTTTTTAGTCACATAGCACTACTAATTATTCTGAACACTACTGTACCTTACTGAATTTTGTTTGTAAGGCCATAAACATTTAAATGGGTTTATTGACATTGAAGCAGTTAAGTGAGTTCGGTTAGCTTGTGCATACTAGATTACTAGTACATGTAGAAATAAATGATAAATATTGGCACATCTGTTAACTGTCCAGTTAACTATGTTATTGCCTAGTTATTGTTAGTGGTGTTATATGATACAAGATGATAGTTACGATTGTTGTGTGCAATAATTCTGTGGAATTTATATGTAATTCTACTGGAATTGTAGAGATTTGAGAAATTTTTATGTATGAATGAAATTTAAATTAATTATTTGTTTCTAGTAAATTAAATTATTTGTTTCCTAGTAAAAAAAATAACCAAAAATACAAAGAATAAAAATGACAGCAATTTTTTCACACAATTGGAAAGACAAATGTATTAACTACACAGATGTATATAAAACAATGGTGACTGGTTTATCGTTGCCCGCGGGCCGCGGGCAATGATGATCTCTCGGGGTGACATTCCATTACGCTGCCCTCCAAATCAGTCACTATTTGTATAGTATACGAGGTCTGTTAGAAAAGTACCCGACCCTTTTAATTTTTTTTCAAAAACCTGATGGATTTGAATCACGTGCGCTTGCATGAGCCAATCTTGAACCTTCGTGCACATGCGGTGAGTTTTTTCATGCCTGTTGATTGCGTCATTTGCTTGTAAGCAGTCTTTGTGTGAGGATGAGTGTAGTCTCTCGTCATTTTTTCTTTGCAAGGAAATGGCGGAACGACTGGAGCAGCACGACTGCATCAAATTTTGCCAGAAACTGGGTGACAGCCAGGTGGAAACCATTCGGATTATTCAGATGGCTTTCGGTGGCGATCCTATGGGCATCACACAGATTAAGAAGGCGGTACAACCGGTTAAAGAAGTGCCGCCAACGGTGGAGAGCGAGCCACACTCAGGTCGGCCATCAACATGCTGAAATGACCGATCATTTCCAAAAGTGAACGCTGGTGGTGATTGTGGGACCATCGTGTGACTATCCGAGAAATTGTGGAAGAGGTGGACATCCGCACCTTTTCCGGCACATTCCACTGTGACAGAAGATTTTGTCATGAAAAGAGTTGCAGCGAAATTCATGCCGATGGCTTTGGCACGAAGCTGATGGCAGAACAAAAGTGCTTTGTGTTGAAGTCTCACAGGACATGCTGTAACAGTGCCCAGCTCTTCCACAATTCTCAGATAGTCACACGACTGAAAAGCTACCGAAAGCCGTCTGAATCTTCCGAATGGGTGGAAGAGCTGGGCATGTCACAACATGTCCTGTGAGACATCACCCACAGAGTTCACTTTGGAAATGATCCGTCATTTCAGCGTGTTGATGGCCGACCGGAGCGTGGCTCGCTCTCCACTGTTGTGCGGGCCGTCGTTAAACTGGTTGTACCGCTCCTTAATCTGTGTGATGCCCATAGCATCGTCACCGAAAGCCGTCTGAATAATCTGAATGGTTTCCACCTGGCTGTCGCCCAGTTTCTGGCAAAATTTGATGTAGTCGCGCTGCTCCAGTCATTCAGCCATTTTCTCTCACAATGAAAAAAACGATGAGCGCACACACGTCCTCACACAAAGGCTGCTTACAAGCAAATGACACAATTGACAGGCATGAAAAATCACGCATGCGCACGAAGGTTCAAGGTTTGCTCATGCAAGCACACATGATTCAAATCCATCAGGTTTTTTGAAAAAAAATTAAAACGTGGATACTTTCTAACAGACCTCGTATTCCCTGAGTAACATCATGGCAAAAAATCATATTATCTTAAAATGGAACAGACCTACCAGATTAGAAGTGTTGATGCATTGGCTGTTTTTTGTTGTTGTTTTTATGTTGTTGCTGTCACATTTAATGTCTGTGTTCTGTAGTCACCATTCAAATGGCTGCTGCCCCACTTGTCAGTGGAGACTCCAGTCAAGTAGCCTCTAATTAGTAATATTTCCAAGAAGGATTCTTGGAGACTATTTTGCCGCAGTGTTGTGACAGATATTGGTCTCATGTGGTAGACAGGTTGAACCACAACTCTGAGAGCACATCGTCAATCCATGTTGAAGCAGTGTGATATTTTTTTTTCTTTTTAAATTCTCATTTATTAAAAGTTTTTCATTTGCTTATTACACAGTCAGCAGCATCAGTGTGGTGACGGTGCAAAAAAGTCTCCAGCTCCAGACTGCAGATGAAGGCGCTCTCGCTTTGTGTGTGGAAGGTGATGGAGTACATCTTACCTGTGACATGTCAAAGACAGCAATTGTACGTGTTGATGGATGACGTTTCTCAGTGCAGGCGTGTCTGGCTGCTCGCTGGCTTAAATCAATCTGTTCATTTAGTTTCTGACATTGATCATGTACAAATGCAAACAAATTTTTCCTCAGCAATATACCGCTACTAAATCACAAATTTCCCACTGTTTCAGACACATACGTAAGTAAATATGTTACATAAACTGTCAAACAGATAAGGGCAGAGAGAACATCAGATGAATTTTTGCCATGACTCAATTACATTTGATTTTTTTAAACCATCAATCTAGATCTATGTTACCAGCAACACAAACAGCTCCATGACAACAGTGTCATCACACCCTCTCTGTCTCTTTTTTCCTTTGGCAGGGATTTTGTCATGAATGTGGTTACTGACTCTCCTCTTTTCTACTTTTTCCCAGACTTGAAAGTGAAAGTTTACACTAATTTCCTGTATCCAAGAGCACCCACTCTTGTTGTGATCCATACCATGACTGCACCTCCCTGAGCTGACTGACCACACACCGACAGGATGAGGAGATTTTTTTGGGGAAGGATTTTGTAAAAAAAAAAAAAAAAAATTACTGGGCAGTGCGGTGGCTTAGTGGTTAGCACTGTTGTCTCACAGCAAGGAGCTCATGGAATCGATTCCCACCTGTGGCCTTTCTGTGTGGAGTTTGCATGTTCTCCCTGTGTTTGTGTGGGTTCTCTCTGGGTACTCCAGCTTACATCCAAAGACATGCAGGTTATGTGAAGTGGAATCTTTAAATTGTCCATAGGTGTGCGTGCAGGTGTCAATGTGTTTGTCTGTCTATATGTGGCCCTGCGATAGACTGGCGTCCTGTCCAGGGTGTACCCTGCCTCAAGCCCTATGACTGCTGGGATGACCGTTAATCGAGTAAGCAGGTTAGAGACAATGGGATGGATGGATGAATAAAAAACTAGATGTGAAATTTCAGTTGCAATTTGGCAAAAGGCACTGGACTCTGGAGGCTGTGCCTTGATCTGTTTGGGAGTAACCACTCCTTGAAGGTAACTCTATCTTATGGTTCTGCTCCTTTCTTTTTCCCCTGCAGACACTTCCGATGTTCTTGTGCCAGTCTGTGAGAGTGGCAGATGAGCTCACTGTGCATGCTCACCACGCATGCACAGTGCAGAGCCTCTTTTCCATGGAGGGCTCACCGCTTTCAGTGTTGTTCTAACATGGTTGTGATTTTTAGCCTCATTGCTTGTTTTGCAGCATGGTGGCTTAGTGGTTAGCACTGTTGCCTCACAGCGAGAAGGTCATGGGTTTCAATTCCCGCCTGTGGCCTTTCTGTGTGGAGTTTGAATGTTCTCCCCATGTTTGCGTAGGTTTCCTCCGGGTGCTCCAGTTTCCTCCCCAATCCAAAGACATGCGGGTTTGGTGGATTGGAATCTTTAAATTGTCCGTAGGTGTGCGAGTGGGTGTGACTGTGTTGTGTTGTCTATATGTGGCCCTGTGACAGACTGGCATCCTGTCCTGGGTGTACCCCGCCTCGCGCTCTATTGACTGCTGGGATAGGCTCCAGCCCCCCATGACCCTTAATTGGACTAAGCAGCTGATGAAAATCAAATCAAATCAATCAATTTATTTATATAGCGCCAAATCACAACAAACAGTTGCCCCAAGGCGCTTTATATTGTAAGGGAAGGCCATACATAATTACGGAAAAACCCCAACGGTCAAAACGACCCCCTGTGAGCAAGCACTTGGCAACAGTGGGAAGGAAAAACTCCCTTTTAACAGGAAGAAACCTCCAGCAGAACCAGGCTCAGGGAGGGGGCAGTCTTCTGCTGGGACTGGTTGGGGCTGAGGGAGAACCAGGAAAAAGACATGCTGTGGAAGACAGCAGAGATCAATCACTAATGATTAAATGCAGAGTGGTGCATACAGAGCAAAAAGAGAAAGAAACACTCAGTGCATCATGGGAACCCCCCAGCAGTCTAAGTCTATAGCAGCATAACTAAGGGATGGTTCAAGGTCACCCGATCCAGCCCTAACTATAGCTTTTTTAGAAAGTTTTAAGCCTAATCTTAAAAGTAGAGAGGGTGTCTGTCTCCCTGATCCGAATTGGGAGCTGGTTCCAGAGGAGAGGAGCCTGAAAGCTGAAGGCTCTGCCTCCCATTCTACTCTTACAAACCCTAGGAACTACAAGTAAGCCTGCAGTCTGAGAGCGAAGCGCTCTATTGGGGTGAAATGGTACTATGGAGGTCCCTAAGATAGATGGGACCTGATTATTCAAAACCTTATAAGTAAGAAGAAGAATTTTAATTCTATTCTAGAATTAACAGGAAGCCAATGAAGAGAGTTGTTGTGAAAGTGGAGGAACACGGACCCACACAGGGGGCGCAAAGAACGGACAATGGAGAAGGTAAATAACAAGTTTTACTGTTGTGAAACGAGCACAACCAATACAACAATCAACAATTTGGGATTAAGCCGAATTCTGCTGGTGGTCGTGTGGGCAGTCTCGAAGGTAGGGAGACGTCCGGCCGAGTCGAACCGGAACCACCCAGATGCTCCTTCTGCCACCGAACCCTGGAAATACTTGAACCGCCAGAAGGTCCCGAAGTCCCAGGTGGGCCACTGCCTTCCGCTCGTCGATCCGGTACTGGCTGTGCAAGAGAGGAGCAACAAACACACAGGTTGTGGATGCGGCTGCACCCAGTAACACTGAGAGGTGAAGAAGCCGCCTCCACCTCTCGTCACGTTAAAACAGGAAGGTGAGTACTTATCCAAGCAATTGGCTTTTGGTAGTCAGCTGTCCTGAAAGGTGTAACACGTATTATCAAATATACAGAATATGCTGCAGAGTAGTTTACCTCTATCTCAAGGCGATATCTCGGCACTGAGGTGGAGACGCCGTCCTCCTGATATACCTTGGTGCTGAGTAGAACAGCTGTGTCTGGTGATGGGTGACAGCTGTCACCCAGGCTACTCCCATGATGCGGCAGCGCCCTCTAGTGCCTGGAGCCCGCACTCCAGGCAGGGCGCCCTCTGTTGGTGGTGGGCCAGCAGTACCTCCTCTTCAGCGGCCCACACAACAGGACCCCCCCCTCAACGGGCGCCTCCTGGCGCACGACCGGGCTTGTCCGGATGGCGTCGGTAGAAGTCGGCCAGGAGGGCCGGGTCCAGGATGAAGCCCTTCCTCACCCAGGAGCGCTCCTCGGGGCCGTACCCCTCCCAGTCCACCAGATACTGAAAACCCCGGCCCATCCGACGGACGTCAAGGAGCCGGCGGACAGTCCAAGCCGGTGCTCCGTCGATGATCCGGGCAGGAGGCGGCGCCGGACCCGGGGTGCAGAGGGGTGAGGTGTGAAGAGGCTTGATCCGGGAAACGTGGAAGACTGGATGGATCCGCAGTGAGGCCGGAAGCTGGAGCCTCACTGCGGCGGGGTTGATGACCTTGAGGATCTTATAAGGTCCGATGTACCGTTCTTGCAGTTTTGGAGAATCAACCTGTAGGGGAATGTCCTTCGTGGACAACCAGACCTCCTGCCCAGGACGGTACTTGGGGGCCGGGGCTCGCCGCCGGTCTGCATGTGTCTTCGCCCTCGTGGCCTGCAACAAGGCAGAGCGGGCGGCCGCCACACCCGACGGCACTTCCGTAGGTGGGCCTGGACCGAGGGCACACCGACCTCTCCCTCAACCACCGGAAACAAGGGGGCTGATACCCCAAGCACACCTCAAACGGGGAGAGGCCGGTGGCTGATGACACTTGGCTGTTGTGGGCGTACTCGATCCAGGCCAGGTGGGTACTCCAGGCCGTCGGGTGCGCGGCTGTCACACAGCGAAGTGTCTGCTCCAGTTCTTGATTTGCCGCTCTGCCTGCCCGTTGGTCTGGGGGTGGTACCCAGACGAGAGGCTGACCGTGGCCCCCAGTTCCCGGCAGAAGCTCCTCCAGACATGTGAGGTGAACTGGGGACCGCGATCGGAGACGATGTCTGATGGTATGCCATGCAGACGGACGACGTGGTGGACCAGGAGGTCCGCTGTCTCCTGGGCCGTAGGGAGCTTCGGGAGGGCCACGAAGTGGGCCGCCTTGGAGAAACGGTCCACTATCGTGAAGACGACGGTGTTTCCCTGGGACGGCGGGAGACCCGTGACGAAGTCCAGGCCGATGTGGGACCAGGGGCGATGAGGCACGGGCAATGGCTGTAGCTGCCCTGAGGTCTTCCTATGGTCGGCCTTGCCCCTGGCGCAGGTGGTACAGGCCTGGACGTAGTCCCGGACGTCGGTCTCCAGGGATGCCCACCAGAAGCGTTGCCGGACGACTGCCACGGTCCTTCGCACCCCTGGTGACAGGAGAGCTTAGAACCGTGACAGAAGTCCAGGACTGCAGCCCTAGCCTCTGGTGGGACGTATAGTCTGTTTTTTGGTCCGTTTCCGGGGTCCGGGACACGGGTCAGGGCCTCCCGGACGGTCTTCTCCACGTCCCAGGTGAGGGCAGCCACGATAGCGGACTCCGGGATGATAGGATCCGGGGGATCCGACGGTTCCGTTTTGACCTCATCTTCGTGCACCCGGGACAATGCATCCGATCTCTGATTCTTGGTCCCGGGACGGTAGGTAATCCGGAAGTCAAAACGGCCAAAGAACAGTGACCAGCGGGCTTGCCTGGGGTTCAGACGCTTGGCGGTTCTGATGTACTCCAGGTTCCGATGGTCAGTGAAAACCGTGAACGGCACGGCTGTTCCCTCCAACAGATGTCTCCACTCTTCGAGGGCCTCTTTCACAGCAAGGAGTTCCCGATTGCCGACGTCATAATTCCGTTCAGCGGGGGTCAACCTGCGAGAAAAATAGGCACACGGGTGAAGGACCTTATCGGTCTTCCCGCTCTGGGAGAGCACCGCTCCTATCCCTGAGTCCGAGGCATCCACTTCAACCACTAACTGGCGGCTAGGATCGGGCTGCACCAGAACTGGTGCAGACGAGAAGCGCCGTTTCAACTCCTTGAACGCGGCCTCGCACCGGTCCGACCAGGTGAAGGGAACTTTTGGAGAGGTCAGGGCTGTCAGGGGGCTAACTACCTGACTGTAGCCCTTAATGAACCTCCTATAAAAATTAGCAAAACCGAGGAACTGTTGCAGCTTCCTACGGCTTGTAGGTTGGGGCCAGTCTCTCACCGCCGCAACCTTGGCCGGGTCCGGGGCGACGGAGTTAGAGGAGATGATAAACCCCAGGAAGGACAAAGAAGTGCGGTGGAACTCACACTTCTCGCCCTTCACAAACAGACGGTTCTCCAACAACCGCTGCAGGACCTGACGGACATGCCGGACATGAGTCTCAGGATCCGGGGAAAAGATGAGTATATCGTCCAGATACACAAAGACGAACCGGTGCAGGAAGTCCCGCAGGACATCGTTTACCAACGCTTGGAAGGTCGCGGGAGTGTTAGTGAGACCGAACGGCATGACCAGGTACTCAAAATGGCCCAACGGGGTGTTAAATGCCGTCTTCCATTCGTCTCCCTTCCGGATCCGAACCAAATGATACGCATTCCTAAGATCAAGTTTGGTGAAGATATTGGCTCCATGCAAGGGGGTGAACACCGAATCCAACAGGGCAACGGGTATCGATTGCGAACCGTGATTTCGTTCAACCCCCTATAGTCAATGCATGGACGAAGCCCGCCATCCTTTTTACCCACAAAAAAGAAACCAGCACCCATCGGAGGTGGAATTCCGGATCAACCCGGCAGCTAATGAGTCCCGGATGTAGGTCTCCATTGATTCACGCTCCGGCCGTGAGAGGTTGTACAGCCTACTGGACGGAAACTCACTGCCTGGAACCAAATCAATGGCACAATCATACGGGCGGTGAGGAGGAAGCGTAGAGCCAGATCCTTGCTGAACACATCAGCGAGGTCATGGTACCGCTGGCACCGCCTTCAGATTGGGCGGGACTCGGACCTCCTCCTTAGCTTGGGAGCCGGAGGAACCGAGGAACCTAGACACTCCCGATGGCAGGTTTCGCCCACTGAACCACTACCCGGACGGCCAATCATCCGGGGATTGTGCTTTAGCATCCATGGAAACCCTAAAACCACACGGGAGGTGGCCTGAGTCACGAAGAACTCGATCACCTCCCGGTGGTTACCTGACACCACCAGAGTTACAGGAGGTGTCTTATGTGTGATTGGTGGGAGTAGGGAGCCATCTAGCGCCCGAACCTGCACAGGCGAGGTAAGAGCCACCAGAGGGAGCCCTATCTCCCTGGCCCATCTACTGTCAAGCAGATTCCCCTCAGAGCCCGTGTCCACCAGTGCTGGGGCCTTCAGGGTTGAATCCTCATAAGGATTGTGACTGGGAGTCGTGTAGCAATGTGGGTGTGTCCCACGTGAATGTTTTGGCCCACCCCTGGCCCAGTCTCTAGGGGCGGGCGTTTGGCGTTTGACCGCTCAGGGCAGTCTCTCACATGGTGCTCCATTGAACCACAACCAAGACACCTCTGTGGGTCCATCTCCTCTGTGCATCTGGTGCCCTAAATGTTGCCCTACTCGTGTCCCTAGCTTCGTCAGTAGGGGGAGCTGTGACCCCACGGAACGCAGGAACAGAGGAGCGTGGGGAGGGCGGAGCTCGATCGGACCCGGAAGGGAGAGGGACGACGCGTGCCTGGCCACGCCCTTCGCCTCGTTCCCGACGGCGTTCTTCTAACCGGTTGTCGAGTCGTATGACTAGATCGATGAGCCCATCTAAATCCCGCGGTTCGTCCTTAGCCACCAGGTGCTCTTTTAGGACCAGAGACAGTCCGTTTACAAATGCAGCGCGGAGGGCAGTGCTATTCCAGCCGGATCTCGCCGCCGCGATGCGGAAGGCGACTGCATAGGCAGCTGCGCTCCGACGTCCCTGTCGTATGGACAGTAGCGCGGTTGAAGCGGACTCTCCTCTGTTGGGATGATCGAACACCGTTCTGAGCTCCCGTACAAACCCAGCGTACGTATGAAGGAGCCGTGAGTTCTGCTCCCAGAGCGCTGTAGCCCAAGCGCGTGCCTCCCCGCGAAGCAGATTTATCACATAAGCTACTTTGCTAGCATCAGTCGCGTACATCACGGGACGCTGAGCGAAGACGAGCGAACACTGCATAAGAAAGTCCGCGCATGTCTCCACACAGCCTCCGTACGGTTCTGGAGGGCTTATGTATGCTTCTGGGGACGGAGGAAGGGACCGTTGAACGACCAGTGGAACGTTACTTTCGCACGCAGGGTCCTCGGGAGGGAGAGCCGCAGCGGCGCCCGAAGGGCGCGCCTCCACTTGTGCGGCGAGAGCCTCCACCTGCGGTTTAGGAGAACGTGCTGCTCGGTCATTAAGTCGATCCGAGAGGTGAAAGCGGTGAGGATCCGCTGCAACTCACCGATTACCCCTCCCGAAGCCTCCGCCGCGCCTTGGTCTTCCATTGGCCGTTCAACAGCCGGTTGACGCCCCTCGGATCCATGACGCTGGCCGAGATATCCTGTTGTGAAAGTGTAGGAACACGGACCCACAACAGGGGGCGCAAATGAACGGACAATGGAGAAGGTAAATAACAAGTTTTACTGTTGTGAAACGAGCACAACCAATACAACAATCAACAATTTGGGATTAAGCCGAATTCTGCTGGTGTCGTGTGGGCAGGCTCGAAGGTAGGAGACGTCCGTCCGAGTCGAACCGGAACCACCCAGATCTCCTCTGCCACCGAACCCTGGAAATACTGGAACCGCCAAGTCCCGAAGTCCCAGGTGGCCACTGCCTCCGCTCGTCGGATCCGGTACTGCTGGCAAGAGAGAGCAACAAACACACAGGTGTGGATGCGGCTGCACCCAGTAACACGGAGAGGGAAGAAGCCGCCTCCACCTCTCGTCACGTTAAAACAGGAAGGTGAGTACTTATCCAAGCAATTGGCTTTCGGTAGTCAGCTGTCCTGAAAGGTGTAACACGTATTATCAAATATACAGAATATGCTGCAGAGTAGTTTACCTCTATCTCAAGGCGATATCTCGGCACTGAGGTGGAGACGCCGTCCTCCTGATATACCTCGGTGCTGAGTAGAACAGCTGTGTCTGGTGATGGGTGACAGCTGTCACCCAGGCTACTCCCATGATGCGGCAGCGCCCTCTAGTGCCTGGAGCCCGCACTCCAGGCAGGGCGCCCTCTGTTGGTGGTGGGCCAGCAGTACCTCCTCTTCAGCGGCCCACACAACAGAGAGGCCAATATGGGTGAGATATGCTCTCTCCTTCTAGTCCCTCTTAGAATAGAATAGAATAATTCTTTATTGTCTACCGATGTGGAAAATTGTCTTCGGCTCACCAGCACAAAAAAGACAAAAAACAGTCATAAACATTCATACACACCACGAATAAACAAAATAAGATACATAAATACATGGAAGTAAAAGAAGAAATAGAAAAGACCTAGTAAGATAAATAAAACGTACAGTAAGATCTAATAAAATCAAATAAAACAGAAGTAAAGCAGTTCAGGTTTAATTTGTGGAGTGTCCACTTTTTTGAGTTCATTATGGTGACGGCATTTGGTATAAAAATTTTTTGAAGAACCTTTGGCCAGAGGAGCTCTGTAGCGCCTCCCAGACTTCAAGAGCTCAAACTGACAGGACAGAGGATGTCTTAATAACAAAATGAAAAATGCCTCTTTTTTTAATTTAGCAAATTTCTTAAAAATAAAAAACTAAGAAATCACATGTACATAAGCATCCACTCTCTTTGCTCAATACTTTGTTGATGTCCTTTGGCAGCAATTACAGCCTCAAGTCTTCTTGAATATGATGCCACTAGCTTGTGCACTTATCTTTCAGCAGTTTTGCCCATTCCTCTTTGCAGTACATCTCAAGCTCCATCAGGTTGAATTGGGAGTGTCGGTGCACAGCCATTTTCAGATTTCTTCAGAAATATTCAATTGGATTCAGGTCTGGGCTCTGCCTGGGCCACTCATGGACATTCACAGAGTTGTCCTGAAGCCACTCCTTTGATATCTTGGCTGTGTCCTTAGGGTCGTTGTCCTGCTGTAAAATGAACCGTTGCTCCAGCCTGAGGTCAAGAGCGCTCTGGAGCAGGTTTTCATCCAGGATGTCTCTGTACATTTCTGCATTCATCTTTCCCTAAATCCTGACAAGTCTCCCAGTTGTTGCTGCTGAAAAACATCCCCACATCATGATTCTGCCACCATCATGCTTCACTGTAGGGATGGTGCCTGGTTTCCTCCAAACATGCCGCCTGGCAATCACACCAAAGAGTTTAATCTTTGTCTCATCAGACCAGAGAATTTTGTTTCTTACGGTCTGAGAGTCCTACGGGTGCCTTTTGGCAAACTCCAGGTGGGCTGCCATGTGCCTTTTATTAAGGAGTGGCTTCAGTCTGGCCACTCTAACCATATAGGCCTAATTGGTGGATTGCTGCAGAGATGGTTGTCCTCCTGGAAGGTTCTCCTTTCTCCACAGAGGAATGCTGGTCACGATTTTGCTGGTCATGATGGTCACTCTGTCAGAGTGACCATCATGTTCTTGGTCACCTCCCTGACAAGCACCCTTCTCCCCCCGATCACTCATATTAGACGGGCAGCCAGGTCTTGGGAAGAGTCCTCGTGGATCCAAACGTCTTCGGAAGGCGGACGCCACTGTGTTCATTGGGACCTTCAAAGCAGCAGAAATGTTTCTGTACCCTTCCCCAGATTTGTACCTCCAGACAATCCTGTCTAAGAGGTCTACAGACAATTCCTTTGACTTCATACTTGGTTTGTGCTCTGACATGCACTGTCAACTGTGGGACCTTATATGTAGACAGGTGTGTGTCTTTCCAAATCATGTCCAATCAACTGAATTTGTCCCAGGTGGACTCCAATTAAGCTGTAGAAACATCTCAAGGGTGATCAGTGGAAACAGGATGCACCTGAGCTCAATTTTGAGCTTCATGGCAAAGGCTGTGAATACTTATGAGCACGTGATTGCTTAGTTTCTTATTTTTCATAAATTTGCAAAAATCTCAAACTTTTTTCACATCATTATTACAGGCCATTATGTGTAGAATTTTGAGGAAAAATGAATTTCATCTTCTGGAATGAGGCTGTAACATAACAAAATGTGTAAAAAGTGAATCGTGAATACTTTCAGATGCACTGCAAGTTCTTTACATTTGGTGAGATATACGATGACAGCCTTTGCTGTTTTAGAGTTACAGTCTACACAAGCTGGCTGGGATAGACTCACTCACTCACTCACTCACCACCACTCACTCACTCACTCACTCACTCACTCACTCACTCACTCTCCTACATTTGTGTTGTTTGCAGCCCTGGGAATGAACTGAATTGAACTGAATCACCATCGTCTGAATGCAGCACGTCAGCACTTCAGCAAAGTGTATTTCAGCACATGCTAATTAACTACATTGTTACACTGTGGTCAGTTAACCAAATTACATCAGCAACAAATCAATACTTGTGCTATCTGTTCACGAAAGCATGTTAAATTGAAAAAGCTCTTACCACATTACACTTTACAGTAGCACCAATTAGAGTACAAAAACCTCCAACAACAGCAATCAATCTTCAACATCATCCAGCTCTGGATCTGCGGCAGGTCCTCTCCAGCTTTACATGGCTCAAGATTCATGGATTTGCTGTCAGATGGAGTCAAATCCTCTCAGCCAATATGTTCCAGTTGGAATGATAAGGACTAAAGCTAATCTAAAGTATTTTGGAGAAGCTGACCCAACAAAACATCCTTGTCATGCCATATAAAATATATCTTGTAGCGCACACAAAAGGATTGTCTTGTACAGAATTCACAGACTGAAACTTTGTTCAGAAGTAAATGCAATAACTTGCAAGAACACTGGTTTCCCTGTTTCACTCAAGGACATGGTCACACTCTGTGGACCAAATCTGTCCTCATACAAATGTCTTCTGGCTGATTGCTTCATACTTTTCACACCTTGACACTCATAACCCCCTTTCACACCGGGCCTGCTTTAACTTGCATTAGCTGCATAGCTAATAACGCACAAATGTCTGCATCAGTTGTGTACAGCAGGGGGTGAGAAGCTTGAGGGACTGCAGAGGACCTGCAGCCAGACTGTGTGTGCTCTGATTTCTCTTCTAGTTTATATTTCTTCTTGTGCAGCGCTGCAGGTCTGCGTTCTGATTTCTGTTATAGTTTATATATCTTCCTGTGACCGCAGAGCTGCGGCTGGCGTATGTGCCCATGCGCACGCTCACGAACTGTCCGAGTGAACGTGGAGATGTCCGGAGTTATACTGGATGTCGACATGTCCTGTCTCTGGCAATCAGTCTGTGAGCAGGACTTTTATGGCCTTTATTTAACAAAATTGTGAGAGAATTTGAGGAGGTGAGCGTGATCAGCTGCAGCCAAAATTTTTTTCTTTTAATTCTTTACATGTACTCTTTGGCGGTGTAGTTTTACTGCATTGTGTACACGGTATAAAAATTTCGAGAACAATCCTGCGTGATTTATAGCTTGGCAACAGTGGAGCACAGCAGAAATCATAAATTAGTGTCGGATAACGTTATATTGTGTGGGTGTGGCATCCAGTCACTTTAAGTACCATTAAGTTGCCTCAATTTGCAAGAAAACTACTTCCTTTCTGCACCCTGTGCTCAACGCAAAAAAATGAAACGTTTAATTTTTGCATCCGTCTCGATTCGCCCTTTGTGTCCCTCACGGTGTTGTGGCGTTGAGCTGCATCAACTCTGCACTAGGTTGCATCAACGTGGCGTCGTCATGATGCCGCATGACGCAACTCGAAGCAGGCCCGGTGTGAAAGGGGCTATAGTTGCATGCTTCTGTGAATTGCCCAACCCAGTGTCACAGTTTTTTTTTCATGCGCCTGTCACGAAATGAGTCAAATTTTCGTGACTTTTTTTTAACTCACTATTACTAACCCTACTCCTACCCCCAACCCTAACCTTAACCATAACCTAATCCTACTCCTTCCCCAACCCTAACCATAACCACCCCGACCCCCCGCTTCACTTTTAATTTCATGCAGCCATCACAGAATGAATTACAATGAATTTGTGCTGCCATGAAAAAAATGAGGCGCTTTTCGTCACAATATCACGAACCAATAGATTAATTCAGGGGTGCCCCACCTTTTTTGAAACGAGATCTACTTTTAAAGTTGACAGTGTATTGAGATCTACCAAGCCATATAGAACGCCACAGCGTAGCTACAATATATTGTGCACCAATATAATAACACAATTTTCTGGCAGGTTTTAACAATAATAATGCATCATTGAAGTAAATGTGCATGGTGGAAAAGAATAAACACAAGGTAGACCTAGGACTGGCCTCTAGTTGGAAAAGTTGTTCCTACCTTAGTGGGACTTCTGGCCCCGAGAGAGGAAGCTTGTCTCTCATAGTTCGGACATTAGGAGCTGAGAGCAGTCATAAGCAGGCACTCAGGCACTCTCTGTCTGCATTAGATTCCAGATTTGGACATCCATGTCAGGTGTTTCTCTGGATTTGAGATCAATGTCATTTTTCAGTGTGAGGATCCAGGTTGAAGAGTGATGCCACTTTGGACGATATACAGTCCACATCTATATTTTCCCCACATGGAAAACACAGAAAACTGACAACAGGCTCTTTGGATGCAAAGTCAGTGAAGCGCCTGTCAAATTGTGACAAGTTGATCTGCAACATGATCATCATAACGTGGACTCTTAGGCTCCACAGTCTTTGTCCTGGTGCTAAGGTTCTGTGTCCATGTGTGGAAAGTCTTGCAGGTCACACTGTTGCAACCCTGCTTGATAGCACATGTAAAATGCTTTAAACTTGCTTTCAAATCCAAAGCTGTGTATAGTCACCATGGTTTTGAACGTCTCAGAAATTCTTTAATTTTAGGCAGAAGACCGTTCCAGAAAGAGCTGGACTGAAAGGCGCAGGATGCGGAAGAGCCGAAAAGATCACAGTAGTGTGCAGGAGGCCTGAAGAAAAACCCGCTTATGTGCCGGGGTGGCTGCTGTATCAATTGTATTGCATTACTAAGCCATAATATTGATTTATAACACAAAACTGACAAAACATAACGTAATACAGTGATACAGCAGCCACCATACCTCTGCTGAGCCACCCAACGTTTGTGTGCAGCAGATGTTTGTCTCCTCCTGCTGCGAACAGAATAAATGCATCCTCAGACTAGAGGTGGGCGGATTGATCCTAATATAGATAATATACACTCAACAAAATATAAACGCAACACTTTTGGTTTTGCTCCCATTTTGTATGAGATGAACTCAAAGATCTAAAACTTCTTCCACATACACAATATCACCATTTCTCTCAAATATTGTTCACAAACCAGTCTAAATCTGTGATAGTGAGCACTTCTCCTTTGCTGAGATAATCCATCCCACCTCACAGGTGTGCCATACCAAGATGCTGATTAGACACCATGATTAGTGCACAGGTGTGCCTTAGACTGCCCACAATAAAAGGCCACTCTGAAAGGTGCAGTTTTATCACACAGCACAATGCCACAGATGTCGCAAGATTTGAGGGAGCGTGCAATTGGCATGCTGACAGCAGGAATGTCAACCAGAGCTATTGCTCGTGTATTGAATGTTCATGTCTCTACCATAAGCCGTCTCCAAAGTCGTTTCAGAGAATTTGGCAGTACATCCAACCAGCCTCACAACCGCAGACCATGTGTAACCACACCAGACCAGGACCTCCACATCCAGCATGTCCACCTCCAAGATCGTCTGAGACCAGCCACTCGGACAGCTGCTGAAACAATCGGTTTGCATAACCAAAGAATTTCTGCACAAACTGTCAGAAACCGTCTCAGGGAAGCTCATCTGCATGCTTGTCGTTCTCATCGGGGTCTTGACCTGACTCCAGTTCGTCGTTGTAACCAACTTGAGTGGGCAAATGCTCACATTCGCTGGCGTTTGGCACGTTGGAGAGGTGCTCTTCACGGATGATGCAAAGGAGATGTTGCACTGCATGAGGCAAATGGTGGTCACACCAGATACTGACTGGTATCCCCCCCCAATAAAACAAAACTGCACCTTTCAGAGTGGCCTTTTATTGTGGGCAGTCTAAGGCACACCTGTGCACTAATCATGGTGTCTAATCAGCATCTTGGTATGGCACACCTGTGAGGTGGGATGGATTATCTTAGCAAAGGAGAAGTGCTCACTATCACAGATTTAGACTGGTTTGTGAACAATATTTGAGGGAAATGGTGATATTGTGTATGTGGAAAAAGTTTTAGATCTTTGAGTTCATCTCATACAAAATGGGAGCAAAACCAAAAGTGTTGCGTTTATATTTTTGTTGAGTATAGATACCAACGCTGGTATTGATATTGAACGATCCTCATGTAAAAAGATTGATACTCAAGCTCTTTTTCTGTCCCGCACGCACTGACTGCTGCACACGCAGATTCATCAAAGTCTACTCTCTGTCTGTGAGAGCAGCACTGCACTGTGTCACACAACACGGTGCAGCGCACCATCCCCCTCTGGTCTTTTGTTGTTGCACAGTCACTTGGCTCAGCGGCGCCAGCCAATTTTGTTGTGGTGTGTTAATTTTGTTGTATTGTGCTTTGTCAGCCCTCTACCTCAGGAGATTTTGTTTTAAGTTGTGTTGAGTGATATTTTTTTAAACAAAAATGTTGATTGTGATAATAAAGTATTTTGTTGTCACGTACAGTTTGGCAAAATTCTATCCTAGGATTTTTTGGATCCTTTGGATCTATGAAGCTTAACTATGAAAAAGTATCGGTATCGATATCGGCAATAGTAAGCCTGTATTTACTTGGTATTGGATCAATACCAAAAATTCCCAGTATCGCACACCTCTACCTCAGACTCCTGGCCTGAACAGAACACTGCAATCTTGTTCTCCACGTTCATCACTCTTCATATTTATGGACCATGAATCATGTACTGCGCCAACTTTTCAATTCCTGGACTTTACTTTCACTTTCACTTTCTTGGGCACAGGGCAAGATGACGCCTGTGTGTTTGGCATGCCGTTAGCCCTGTCTCTACCGCTCATCGAGTTTTTTGTTATTTGTTGCTGTGTTTTTGCTCTGTGTGTTCTGCCGGGACACCTCTGCCTTGCTTGTGTATAATCGTCAGTCACTCTTGTACATTAATGCTCTTTATGAGCCGCTGCTGTTGTCTGGGTCCGGGCTGGGAGGGCCCCGCCCTGTTCTGCGACCTGTGCTCGCGGATGTCCCACTGCACCTGCTCCGTTTCCTTGCGCTCCTCTTCGGAGGAGGTGCTTTAGAAGGCGCGGAAAGCGGAGCAGGGCATCAGTGAAATTTAAGTTTTACCTGGCAGCCTTCACTAGAGGGTCTGATCCTCGGCCTCCTGTGGGATGGACGATATTTTGGGAGTGGGAGCGCGCGCTGCGCACGAGAGGCTGCTGGATTCATCCTGTTGTTCCTGGACTGTCCTCTCCGATGACTAGACCGGCTCGCTAAAGCTGTGCCCGTTTGTGCCGCAGCTTCCTGCTGCTGCCTCTTGCCGGGCTGTGGAGTTTTTACACTAGTGCTGTCGTCTGCAGGCTCGCAGACGCGGCGTTTCACCTGAGCTCCTCCGGCCGCTGAAACACGCTGCGTCACTGGCTGCTGAGGAGCAGAACTTCCGCATGACTTCATTAAAACCTGCTGATCCACTGAGATCCTTAGTTTGGGTCTTATTAACATCAGATCATTGTCTCTGAAGTCATGCTGGTGAATGACTTAATTGTGGATCATCGCCTGGATATGCTTGGATTATGTGAAACCTGGCTTAAATCCACAGCTGTCCTTCCTCTAAATGAGGCCTGCCCACTGGCGTACACTTTTAGTCATGTTTCACGTGATGTGAGGAAAGGGGGGGTGTTGCTTTTATTTAAATCCAGGTTTACTTTAGTAACTGTTGGGGGTCATAAATATAATTCATTTGAGCATCTGATTCTCCGATATGCCCATGATGCTAAGTACTGTCAAGGTCATAAAACTGGAAATCAGCTATGTTATATTGTCACTGTCTACAGGCTCCTGGCCCATGCTCTGATTTTAGATGAATTTGGCATGTTCATCTCTAGTCTTTCAACTAGTGTAGACAATATTTGATTATTGGTGACTTTAACATTCATATAAATAAGCCCTCTGATCCCCTCGGTAAATCATTTATGGAAATCATGGATGCACTAGGATTTCGGCAGTTCATTCATGGTTCAACGCATATCAGTGGTAATACTCTGGATTTGGTTCTGCACGTGGCCTTGCTGTCAAAATATCTTGCATCGGCGGTCTCTGACCACTCGCTTATTAGGTTTACAATTACGCTGCCGCATTTAGTGGAGCAACAACCTTGCCTATAATTGCGGCAACGTATTAAACCTTCAACTTTGACTGAACTCAAAGCGAGACTACCAGAAATCTTGACTTCAAGCTTGGTGAATTTTCTGTCGGTAGACAGCCTTGCGGATAGCCTGAATTTAGTGCTAAAAGCCACACTCGATAAGACTGTGCCTCCTCTATTAAGGCCATGCCTTCCCAAGGCACAGATTCCTTGGTTCAACAGTTATTTGCGTGACCTTAGGCAGAAGGCTAGAGGGTTGGAACGGAAATGGCGTAGTTCCAAACGAGAGGTGTTCCACTTTGCATGGCGTGATGCTGTCTTAGATTATAAGCATGCACTACTGGCTACAAAGCATGCCTATTATTTGATTTGATCAATAAAACAAGCATAACTCAAAGGTTTTGTTGAAACTGTGGCATTTCTCATTCATGGACAGCCACCTGTTATTCACTCTCCCTTTTCAGCACAGGATTTCTTGGACTATTTTGAGAAGAAAATTGAGGATATTAGGTTGAGCATATCTCAGCAGGCTTTGGTCCAACCACTGCATACTGCTATGGAGGTGGATGCGCCCACTGAGGTGTTACCCAGATTTACAGATTTGATGGTATCTCGCTTGGCGCGCTGACAAAGCTCATGACGTCTACAAAAAATACAACTTGTTTACTTGATCCTATACCAACAAAACTATTTAAGGACCTGTGGCCCATTCTTGAACCTACTGTGCTGTAAATTATAAATCTCTCATTAACTTCTGGATCTGTTCCTAAATGTTTCAAGTCTGCAGTGATCAAACCATTACTTAAGAAATCCAATCTCAACCTAGTGTATTGAAGAATTATAGACTGATATCTAATCTATCATTTTGTTCTAAAATCCTGGAAAAAGTGGTTTCGCAACAGCTCATGGACTACCTCACTGAGAATAATCTTTTGAGCCACTGCAGTCTGCTTTTAGAAATATCACTCCGCAGAGACAGCTTACTAAAGTAGTGAATGACCTTTTGCGAGCAATGGACTCAGATACCACTACAGTCTTGGTGCTGCTGGATCTTAGTGCTGTGTTTGATACTGTGGATCATCATATTTTACTCAATAGGCTGGAAAATCACTTTGGGATTACTGGAACTGCTCTTGCCTGGTGACATCATACTGTCCAGTCGCTCTTACTGCGTATTGTGTAATGGCATCTCCTCTGATGTAGGACATGAAGTTTGGTGGTTCCTCAGGGATCCGTTTTAGGCCCCCCTGGTTTTTCCCTTTATGTAGCCCCTTGGAATATCCTGCTGCGCTTTGGGATTTCCTTTCATTGCTATGCTGATGACACTCAATGTACATGCCAATAACTGCTGGTAATCTCACTCACATAAAATCTTTGAAGATTGCCTTGCATCAGTAAGAAGTTGGATGGCTAATAACTTCCTACTTTTAAATTCTGATAAGACTGAAGTTATGGTTCTTGGTCCAGCAAGGTATCGGCATAATGTGATCAGCTAGCACCTAGCTTAGGTCCATGTGTTATACATCATACGGATAAGTGAGGAACCTTGGAGTAATTTTGATCCTATGTTGTCCTTTGATCTCCACATAGAGACATTACGAGGACGGCTTTTCTTCCATTTGCGAAATATAGCGAAGATTCGTCCCATCCTGTCTATGGCTGATGCTGAGACTTTGATTCATGCATTTGTCTCTTCTAGATTGGGCTATGTAATGCTCTATTTTCTGGCTTACTGCAGTCCAGGATTAGGGGTCTTCAATGGTTCAAACGCTGCTGCCAGACTCTTGAACACAAGCGATAAGGTGTGACCACAGTTAAACCGTTTTGGCCGTCCCTGCACTGGCTTCCTGTTCCTGCAAGATCGGATATTTAAAGTACCTGTTATTAGTTTATAAAATCGTTCATGGACTTGCACCCCCCTTTCTGGCTGACCTGGTAAGCCCTTATGTACCAGCTCGGGCCCTGCGTTCTCAGGGTGCAGGACTTCTATGGTACCAGGTGAATAAAAAGTCTGCCGGTCACAGAGCTTTCTCCTACCATGCCCCAGCTCTGTGGAACGATCTCCCAGCACACATTCGCAGTCGGATACTGTGAAGACTTTAAGTCACGGTTAAAGACTCATTTGTTTTCTCTGTTTTATCATTAGTATTAGGAAGTGTTTTTATTCTTGTATTCTTTTATTTATTTTATTTATTTTTTATTTTATTTTATTTTATTATTTTGTATTTTTGTATGTTTTATTCTTGTATTCTTTTTGGTTGTCTTTCTTTATGGTCGTTTATTTTTTTATTATGTGTTTTAAATTTTTTTATTGTTTTTTGTGTGAAGCGCCTTGAGACAATTTTATCATGATTGGCGCTATAAATGAATAAATTTGAATTTGAATTTACGAGCAAGCAGAGGGATTTAGCGTGGTTAGCATTAGAAGTTAGCATCAAATTCCCTTTCCTCATAAAGCCACATTTACATTAAAGATAAGCCATTCGATATAATGAAAAATAATCTAGGATGAAAACTGCAATTTTTCCTGTCCACCATAGAAGAAGAGGCTCTTCTTCTACTCTGGCATTTAACAGCAGCCAGCATCCTTGTGTGTGCATTGCTGCCACCTGCTGCATCAGTCCGTTATAGCAGCACTTAATCCTCTCGAGTGTAGTGACAGGTTTTTTTTTTTTGTTTCTTTGTTTGTTTTTCATGCTATCAACTGGAAATCAGCCAGCGATTGAAGGTCAATCGCAATCAACTGGTTGGGCACACCAGGATTAATGTATATTTCGTGCTGCTGAATCACTACTTGCCGTGAGACCAGGTGGAATTGCCAGAATTCTGCAACTTAAGAATGTGTATTGATATGCCCAGGCTTTGGTCCTCCACGGGCACACCTCCCCCACAGAGTTCCAGCTGGGCCAGGAGTATTAAGGTGTGTGCCTGAAAAGTGGAAGCACTGTATTTTACTTTGCTGCATTAAACGTACATGCTCTGCGTGTTTGAATGTATAGAACTTGTCTCCTTTTATTGTTTCCAACTCAGTTTTTACACTGGTGACCCCAACATCTCTTTTCAGTGTTTTGAAAGATACTGCAGCATCAGCATGACAGAGAATGTGAATGCAGTGTGAGTGAAAATCCCAGAGTTTCTGGGAGTCCTCCGCTGCCTGGTTTGCACAAAATGAGAGACGTCACTGTGGAAACACAAAATATTATTACGTTGGCTTCGGTCCTTGTGCAGGTCCATGGCAACAAGGCTGGTCACCCTCCTACAAAACCCTGCAGCTGCAAACGCATATGCAGCCATCAAGGATCACCTACTCAAAAGCTTTGAACTGTCAGAAAGAGCCAGCAGGCTGCTTCTCCCTGAACAGGCTGGGGACAACAAGCCCTCAGAGCTCATGAACAGAATGCGGAAGCTCTTGGATGGACACTGGCTGGACTTTTTGTTCACCGATCTATTCCTGCACCAACTTCCTCCTCAGGTGCATGTAGTGCTCAGGTGCATGCACTGCTGTACACTGGTGGAGGAGGCCAGAAATTCTTCCTAGCTGGCCAGCACCACGGCATGACAGCAGCTGCACTCACATACAGCTGCAGCGGCTCCACAACACAAACCAGCAGCTCCTGGAGGAAGCAACACTTATGGCAGCTGCACCTCTCCTACATGATAACGTTCACAAACCGGCTTCTGTTTCTACCACGTAACATTCGGAGCCAAAGTCAGATGCTGCCGCTCACCACGCACCTTTCAGCGTAAGGGACACGGCAGGGCTGGCACTCTTTAGTAGCCGTGAGCACCGGCCGCACCAACAGGCTACTGTTCATTGAAGATGACATCTCGGGTTGACAGTTCCTGTGCGACACCGGAGCACAACGGAGCATACTGCCAGCATCCAACCTCGATGTCTTGGCGAATGGAGTGGGCCCACCCCTCACAGCTGCCAACGGCACTTCCATACACACATACAGCACCCGGCATGTCAACTTTTTTTTGAAGGACAGACTTTTAACTGGGACTTCATCACGGTGAAGGTCGCCGTTCCTGTCCTGGGTGTGGACTTTCTGTGTGCATACGGACTGCTGGTGGACATCAAAAACCATTGTCTGATCTACGCTATTAGCTTTTCGTATTACAACTGCATCCTCAGTGGCGTGAGCTCCATCAGGTTGTCCAGTGTGTGTGGTCGCAGGTGGACATTTTACACTGCCTGCTCAGTGAATTCCTCGCTCTCACGCAACCCACTTTCTCCACCCCGCTGCCAAGCATGGAGTGGAGGGGGGTGGAGAAAGATGCCTCGATTCAGCCAAGCTCAGCATCACCAAAATGAAGTTAAGGCTTCTTTCATCACAGTATTTATGAAATGGGTTGATGAGTACAATAGAATTTATTTGATAATAGCCAATAAATTAGCCTATGCTCTGTTGAATCAGAAGTCTTGCCTCAGAGTAATTATTGGGGAAAAAAGCCTGATACATGTTTCAAGCTCCTTCTAAATTACATACCTTTAATCCAGTTACAGTCCATAACTGCACTTAACATAACGTGAGCTGAGCGCCTCCATTGTGAGCATTTATAAAGTGCTACAAAAGATACATTTTGTGGTGGATGAGGACTTAAAGCACGCTGGATTTAATTGTTCACAGGTCTTGAAAACTCGCTAGCATCACTAACAGGATGGTAATGGTCGAACATTAACATGGCATCTCAGGAGTGTTGCATAATTTGATGCTAAAGGTGCACTGACACGAGCATGCCTGA
Organism: Thalassophryne amazonica; assembly: GCF_902500255.1. Taxonomy (NCBI): domain Eukaryota; kingdom Metazoa; phylum Chordata; class Actinopteri; order Batrachoidiformes; family Batrachoididae; genus Thalassophryne; species Thalassophryne amazonica. The sequence goes on from NC_047109.1 coordinate 24,814,697, forward strand.
GACGCACGCAAGAGCACGAACTGTGTCGTGATGATCCACCCGCTGTGTTCACAGCCGGACACTGTTCTTTGTTCTAGCAGCTGCCACGCGCGCTGCACTGGACGCTGCGTATATAATTGAAAGAAAAGAAATCACAGAAAAGAAAAAAGGCTAATTTCTTTTGACCCATACTGACTCGCTGGCAATATCACCCAAGTCATCCAGAGGCATACAGTTTTAACTTATTGTTAAAATTTTAACCAAACTAATTTTGGACAAGTTATTTAAATTAATGTCACTTCTGAAGTTTTATAAACTGAAAATATCAGATATATGATTTAGTTTTAAAGTAATGCACTAATTTTGAAGGGTTTAGTGTGGACATTGTGTCTCCACAAAGTGGAGAGTAGTGGCTGCACAGCACCATCTTAATATCCACTCCTGGAGGTTGCTTGAATTGGTGGCCATTGTTTTTGGTTTGTTTGTTTGTTTGTTTTTGAGATAGACAAGTGTAAATCCACTGAATTAAAAAAAAATAGCAACATAAGTGTATGTGCAAGCAGAGTGGTGGGCCAAAAGCATGGGCTTTTGCACTTGTAAGAGTTTTTTGTGCCTGCTGAACCCCACCAGGTAGTTTTATGTGGTAAGCAAACTGTTGTTTGAGCTTAACACAGTTCAATTCAATTTATTTATACAGTGCCAAATCACAACACAAGTTGCTCCAAGGTAATATGAGTAAGGTAACACAGGACTGGTAACACAGGTCAGGAAAAAGTCCCTGAAGTGTTTTGATTACTGGAAGAAACTTCAAGGAGACAACACTCAGTGGAGTGACCATCTGCTTTGGCCATACTGCCAACAACAAAATAACAAATAAGATAAAGCACAACAACTCTGGGCCCGGGTCATGATGGCAGCAGAGCAAGCAGCTCATCCCACACCTACCTATCCTAGGACAAGTCCTGTAACTCTTCCTGGGGGACCTCAAAGCATTCACAAGCCAGCTGGGAAATATAATCACTCCAGTGTGCCCTTGGTCTTCCCCAGGGCCCCGTCCCGGTTGGATGTGCCTGGAAGACCTCCTTAGGGAGACGACCAGGGAGCATCCTCACTAGATGCACGAACCACCTCAACTAGCTCCTTTTGATGTGAAGAAGTAACGGCTCTTCTCCAAGTCCTTCCTGGATAGTGTAAGCACAGATTCCTGTTTGAGGAATGTCATTTCTGCCACTGGTATCCATGATCTTATTCTTTCAGTCATTACCCAAAGCTCATGATGATAGGTGAGGATAGTAGCGTAAATTGAGAACCTCGCCTTCCGGCTCAGGTCCTTCTTTACCATGACAGTCTGGTACAACCCCCATAAAATTTCAGATGCCACCCGAATCCATCTATAGATCTCCCGCATGAGGAGATCAAAAGATGGAACGGGAGATCAATACACGGATTGGGGCACCTAAGCAACTATATAATATGCAGAGCAATTCAGATCTGTCAATGATGGGAAGATTTCCCCAATGTTCTGTCATGTAATCCACCTTGAATTCATAGGCACACGCCAGATTTGTACAGTTACCATGTGGACCCCACATGTCCCAGTACTGGAAGGGTTATGACTGGATGGATGAAAGGCAGGTCAAAAGACAGGTGGCTTCATGAACATATGTGTGCCTACTCTGAATGTACGTTCTTTTCCTTTTGCTTGTACTTTTTTCATTTTATTGCATGTCTTGATGTGCCACACTGCTGACGGAGAGGTTTCATGGCGGTCTTAGAGCAGTGTTTATGGCTGGGGTTTAGTTGGAGGCCTGTCTCTTTCCTGGGTAAGTGGGGGTTCATTTCAGGTTTAGTCCTCCATGCACTAACAAATGGGCCTTAAGGATATGGATTGTGGTGTGGGCCTTGCGAGATCCATTGCCCTCCCTCATGAATAATCCTCACACATTTGTGTTGTTTGTATATGCCATCTGTATATCCAGACAAGATTTTGAAAAAGAAAAGTGGAATTTTGGGTTTACCAAGCAATACAAACTGAGGTGGACAAGTCGTTAGTGCACTTGGTTTCATTATGAAAGGTGTCTGGTTCAAACCCCACTCCTGCCGCATTTCTCCATATAATGTGAAGTTGCGTCAGGAATGGCATCTGGTGAAAAACCTGTGCCAAATCAACATGCAAATCCACCTTGGATTTGCTGTGGCGACCAAGTCAAAAACATGCTTACTTTTTCTGTAATAACTAAGCCTGTATGCATCATTTATTGTTTTTAGTTTGAGCCAGGGTAAATACAAGCATCTATGCCTAAATAAATATGCAGCTTGCAACTTTACAATTTGCAATGCTTTGGGATCAGATTTTGCAATCCAGATCTAGAGTCATATTGTCATTGTAACCAGTACAACAAAAGGTAAGGTGCAGGCCTTCACTGCAAATAAAACCTGAGTAACCCACGCACAGACTTGAAAGGTCAGAAGAAGAAAAGAAAAATAAATATAAAATTAAACAAATGAAAGAGGTATGTCCAGAGCGTGAATTAAAAAGAAAACAAAAATATATAAGAATGTAGGAGCAAAAAAGAGATTGCAGTATAAAAAAGAGAAAACTATGCACAAAACTGTGTATATGTCTGTGGCTGTGGATATTGCACAGAAACAAATCCACTGCCACTGAAATATACACCGTTTTGCACATACTTATGTACACTAAAGCCATTTCAGGCAAGTGGCTTTAACCCCTCACATGATGAAAACCTTGGAGGGGATTATTCTCACCCACCTCAGACACCTGGTGAACAATGAGATGGACTCCTTGCAGTTTTTGTATCGACCTGGTATCGGTGTGGAAGATGTTGTCATCTACCTGCTGCACAGGTCACTGTCACATCTGGAGAGCACTGGGAGCACTGTGAGAGTCATGGTCTTGACTTCTCCAGTGCCTTCAACACAATTCAGCCATCACTTCTCAGGGTTAAGCTGGAAGGAGCTGGAGTAGACAGTCACCTGACCACATGGACCATCGACTACATCACCAACAGACCACAGTATGTGAGGTTTCTCGACTGTGTGTCTGATGTGGTAGTATGCACACGAGGGCCCCTCAAGGTACAGTGCTCTCTTCCTCTTTACACATCAGACTTCAGCTACAACACAGACAGTTTTCATCTCCAGAAGTTTTCAGATGACGCAGCCATCATTGAACATGTGTCTAAGGCAGGGGTGGGCATCGAGGGCCGAGACACTGCAGGTTTTCCATGCAACCATTCACCTCAGCAGGTGGGTTGCTGATGAGCTTCTCCTCTGAACATAAACACCTGGTTGTCAATGAAATCACCTGCTGAGACACCTGATCATTAATGAAATCACCTGCTGAGGTGACTGGTTGCACGGAAAACCTGCAGTGTCTCGGCACTTTATGGCACATGATTGCCCACCCCTGGAAGGGGACCGATCTGCAGTACAGGGAGGTGATTACCAACTTTGTGGCCTGGTGTGAACAGAACCATCTGTGCATCAACGCCAGCAAGACAAAGGAGGTGCTGATTGACTTCAGAAGGAAGGCTCCTCAGACTGTGCCGCTGAACATTCAGGGCTTGGACATAGAGATTGTGGAGTACAAATACCTGGGTCTTCACCTTAACAACAAACTGGACTGGGCACACAACACAGATGTCCTGTACAAGAAGAGCCAAAGTCTTCTTCACCTGCTAAGGAGACTAAGGTCCTTTGCCGTGTGCAGGACACTGCTGAAAATCTTTTATGATTCTGTGGTGGCATCAGCCATACTTTACTCTGTGGTCTGCTTGGGCTGTAGAAGTTCTGAGAGGGACAGGAAGAGACTCAACAAATTAGTCAGAAGATCTGGCTCTCTCCTGGAATGCATTCTGGACCCCAGAGAGGTTTTGGGTGAGAGAAGGATGTTAGCTAAACTGACATCAATGATGGACAACCCCTCTCACCCCTTACATGAGACTGTGGGAGCCTTAAGCAGCTCCTTCAGTAATAGACTGCTGCAACCTCGATGGAAAACGGAACACCTCCACAGGCCATTTATTCCAACTGCAGTCAGACTGTACGTATAATGCCTCAAAATGTTTCTAGCATCATAATCACCAGCTGATTTTGCACTGTCAACTACATCTACCATCACCTTTTGTGCTTTATTACATGCACAACTGTGCAATGTATCCTGTGCAGTCATTAACAAGTATACATAATTATACTCACGATATTCTATTTTTCACATGATCTGTCCACATCAGTATTTATGCACCCACCAGCAAACATCACAATAGACTTTAGTCACCTTTCTTTAATGTAAATATTTTTCTTTTCTTTACTACTATATGACTCTTGGTGCTGCAACAAGTGATTTTCCCCGCTGTGGGATCAACTTTATTGATCCCACAGCTCCCTGGGATGCGCGGATTTCATCATGGGGGAGGGGGGTGTTAGTGTGCACTCTGTAATCGTGATCATCATTGACAAGCAAGTCTTGCGGGGGTAAGTTCCGCGGAAACTGATTTGTATCTGTAACACACAGATCAGTGTCCGCTGACTTAAAAAACTTGATCCCATGATGAAATCCACGCATCCCGCAGATTTGCAGAGTTTTCACAGCCCTGAGTTTATAAGCGCTAAAGGATTCTATTTATATTTCTATATTAAAGTGCAGATAAAATTGCTTATCGTTATGCTAACCCAATGTTCCTGCCACGGTGCCGTGATGCGGACCACATCTGTCCCAGATCCGTGCCAGATATGGGCTGTAAACGGCTGGTCTTTTGCGGATCCGGTTCAGATCTGTTCCAGAACTGTAAAATGGAGCCATGCCGGATCTGGGCCAGGGTGCAAAAATTGCCTGGACCGGATTTGTTTTCAGGAATGGTACCGGATGTTGGACTACATCCGGCCCGGATCCATTTGCTGTCTGGGTGTTTGCTGCATAAATCATAGAGAAACGCTCCACATGGCCTAAATGTTGTAGATGCATCATAGTGCAAGTAATACTTTTCATCATTTTCCCTATGTCAGAGCTCATTTGAAAAAAGTCATTCCAGCATGTCGAGATGTCTTTGGAGGATCACTGGGGACCAGTGATCCTCCAAAGACATCTCGTACCAATGATGTCTAGTCGCCGGCTTATTTCACTGGTCAGCATCCAAGTTTCACAACCATACAGTAAGACAGGAACCACCAGGACCCTAGCAATTTAATTATCCTGCAAAGATAATGGAATGGCCAAACACCTCTGTCCAGCCACTTACTCAAAACTGTCTTTCCAGGCATCTCGCATCCTCAGAGGCCAAGGTAAGTGAATGCCTCTACAAGTTCAATAGTCTAGACAGAATTCACTTGCATGCATTTAACCCCCGCACTGCTGCGAAATTTGTCATACTAATGCAACTGTGTTATGTTATGTTGTGTTATATAAAATAATTATTTCGTAATTATTAATATTAATATAAAATTATTACGTATTTCGTAATAATTAATCATCTTTCTTTGCGCACTTGCACAAAGCCGCACACAGTTTACAACGGTTTACAATGAGTTTACTCCAGCACAGCAGATTACGTATATACCAGTGCATACAAGCGTCAATGCACTTTAACTTGTCGTGGAAAATGGGATACCAAGCTAACATGTTTAGTTTTAGCTTCTCAATGGACAATAAATGTATACGGTAGATAAACAACAAATTTTAAGGTGTTCAACATTTCTATTTATTATACATCTGACTGAAATCCTTTGTTCTGATTGGCTGAATTGCGTGTAATAATTGCAATACTTTTCACAATAAATCATCCAAAGTTGACAATAGCCACATTACTGACTGATTCTGCACCATTTTCTGCACCAACATTATGAGTGATTGCGGGCCGATTTTGTCATAACGGGGCAACAATGTTTCACGCATGCGCAGGGGTGATGCGATGCAGACGATACCATAAACATTGCCAAACACGAGACCATAAACAAACTAGCTTATTTTCATTATTTACAATTTTATTTTACATGGTGTAGATTTTTAATGATTCATCAATTTGTGTTCTTTTAAAGACATCAACATATAGCACCTAAGTTCTTAGGTTTCCATTTGATAGCATATAGATTATGCTTTTTATTTTCCTATAGTATGCTAGCAGAATTACTTTACATAGATACCAATACACATTACATCATAGCTTCTGTTTCTATAATAAAATACCAGATTTATAGCTTAGCCTACTCACTATAATTTAATTTTGCTACTATTCTACATACTAAATTACCTATACTACAATCTTCTCCTGTATTAATATTTAGGTTTTAATACCTTTCTCCTGTACATTATATAGTACCATATTTATTGTATATGTTGTTTATTACCCTTAATATTTAAATATAACATATATATATATGATGTCTTATCTTTCTTATGTCTTATTATTTATTATTATTATATATACTTTTTTCTTGAGCCGCTTGGGTGGGTAGGGAGAGTTCCTAAGGGATAAAAAAGCTTTTCAACCTACCATCCCTGGTTCTCAAGACCAGGCACCTAAGTGGCTCTACTCTACTTTTTTCAACTCTTCTATTTTACTCTTCCTTTTTAGATATTTAAATATACCTTAGTATACTAGCATAGTTCCACCTTAGAAATGGAATATAATATATAAGATATACAGTAGTGTTCAGAATAATAGTAGTGCTATGTGACTAAAAAGATTAATCCAGGTTTTGAGTATATTTCTTATTGTTACATGGGAAACAAGGTACCAGTAGATTCAGTAGAGTCTCACAAATCCAACAAGACCAAGAATTCATGATATGCACACTCTTAAGGCTATGATATTGGTCTATTAGAAAAAAAAAATAGAAAAAGGGGTGTTCACAATAATAGTAGTGTGGCATTCAGTCAGTGAGTTTGTCAACTTTCTGGAACAAACAGGTGTGAATCAGGTGTCCCCTATTTAAGGATGAAGCCAGCACCTGTTGAACATGCTTTTCTCTTTGAAAGCCTGAGGAAAATGGGATGTTCAAGACATTGTTCAGAAGAACAGCATAGTTTGATTAAAAAGTTGATTGTAGAGGGGAAAACTTATACGCAGGTGCAAAAAAATATAGGCTGTTCATCTACAATGATCTCCAATGCTTTAATATGGACAAAAAAAAACTAGAAACGCGTGGAAGAAAATGGAAAACAACCGTCAAAATGGATAGAAGAATAACCAGAATGGCAAAGGCTCACCCATTGATCAGCTCCAGGATGATCAAAGACAGTTTGGAGTTACCTGTAAGTGTTGTGACAGTTAGAAGACGCCTGTGTGAAGCTAATTTATTTGCAAGAATCCCCCGCAAAGTCCCTCTGTTAAATAAAAGATGTGCAGAAGAGGTTACAATTTGCCAAAGAACACATCAACTGGCCTAAAGAGAAATGGAGGAATATTTTGTGGACTGATGAGAATACAATTGTTCTTTTTGGGTCCAAGGGCCACAGACAGTTTGTGAGATGACCCCCAAACTCTGAATTCAAGCCACAGTTCACAGTGAAGACAGTGAAGCATGGTGGTGCAAGCATCATGATATGGGCATGTTTCTCCTACTATGGTGTTGGGCCTATATATCGCATACCAGGTATCATGGATCAGTCTGGATATGTCAAAATACTTGAAGAGGTCATGTTGCCTTATGCTGAAGAGGACATGCCCTTGAAATGGGTGTTTCAAAAAGACAATGACCCCAAGCACACAAGTAAATCTTGGTTCCAAACCAACAAAATGAATGCCTCGCAGATGTGAAGAAATCATGAAAAACTGTGGTTATACAGCTAAATACTAGTTTAGTGATTCACAGGATTGCTAAAAAAGCAGTTTCAACACAATAGTTTTGAGTTTGTAACGTCAACAGCAGATGTTACTATTATTGTGAACACCTCCTTTTCTACTTTTTTTACTAATAGCCCAATTTCATAGCCTTAAGAGTGTGCATATCATGAATGCTCGGTCTTGTTGGATTTGTGAGAATCTACTGAATCTACTGGTACCTTGTTTCCCATGTAACAATAAGAAATATACTCAAAACCTGGATTAATCTTTTTAGTCACATAGCACTACTATTATTCTGAACACTACTGTACCTTACTGAATTTTGTTTGTAAGGCCATAAACATTTAAATGGTTTATTGACATTGAAGCAGTTAAGTGAGTTCGGTTAGCTTGTGCATACTAGATTACTAGTACATGTAGAAATAAATGATAAATATTGCACATCTGTTAACTGTCCAGTTAACTATGTTATTGCCTAGTTATTGTTAGTGGTGTTATATGATACAAGATGATAGTTACGATTGTTGTGTGCAATAATTCTGTGGAATTTATATGTAATTCTACTGGAATTGTATAGATTTGAGAAATTTTTATGTATGAATGAAATTTAAATTAATTATTTGTTTCTAGTAAATTTAAATTATTTGTTTCTAGTAAAAAAAATAACCAAAAATAAAAAGAATAAAAAATGACAGCAATTTTTTCACACAATTGGAAAGACAAATGTATTAACTACACAGATGTATAATAAAACAAATGGTGACTGGTTTATCGTTGCCCGCGGGCCGCGGGCAATGATGATCTCTCGGGGTGACATTCCATTACGCTGCCCTCCAAATCAGTCACTATTTGTATAGTATACGAGGTCTGTTAGAAAAGTACCCGACCTTTTAATTTTTTTCAAAAACCTGATGGATTTGAATCACGTGCGCTTGCATGAGCCAATCTTGAACCTTCGTGCACATGCGTGAGTTTTTTCATGCCTGTTGATTGCGTCATTTGCTTGTAAGCAGTCTTTGTGTGAGGATGAGTGTAGTCTCTCGTCATTTTTTCTTTGCAAGGAAATGGCGGAACGACTGGAGCAGCACGACTGCATCAAATTTTGCCAGAAACTGGGTGACAGCCAGGTGGAAACCATTCGGATTATTCAGATGGCTTTCGGTGGCGATCCTATGGGCATCACACAGATTAAGAAGCGGTACAACCGGTTTAAAGATGGCCGCACAACGGTGGAGAGCGAGCCACACTCAGGTCGGCCATCAACATGCTGAAATGACCGGATCATTTCCAAAGTGAACGCTGTGGTGATGTGGGACCATCGTGTGACTATCCGAGAAATTGTGGAAGAGGTGGACATCCGCACCTTTTCGGCACATTCCACTGTGACAGAAGATTTTGTCATGAAAAGAGTTGCAGCGAAATTCATGCCGATGGCTTTGGCACGAAGCTGATGGCAGAACAAAAGTGCCTTTGTGTTGAAGTCTCACAGGACATGCTGTAACATGCCCAGCTCTTCCACAATTTCTCAGATAGTCACACGACTGAAAAGCTACCGAAAGCCGTCTGAATCTTCCGAATGGTGGAAGAGCTGGGCATGTCACAACATGTCCTGTGAGACATCACCACAGAGTTCACTTTGGAAATGATCCGGTCATTTCAGCGTGTTGATGGCCGACCGGAGCGTGGCTCGCTCTCCACTGTTGTGCGGCCGTCTTTAAACTGGTTGTACCGCTCCTTAATCTGTGTGATGCCCATAGCATCGTCACCGAAAGCCGTCTGAATAATCTGAATGGTTTCCACCTGGCTGTCGCCCAGTTTCTGGCAAAATTTGATGTAGTCGCGCTGCTCCAGTCATTCAGCCATTTTCCTCACAATGAAAAAACGATGAGCGCACACACGTCCTCACACAAAGGCTGCTTACAAGCAAATGACACAATTGACAGGCATGAAAAAATTCACGCATGCGCACGAAGGTTCAAGGTTTGCTCATGCAAGCACACATGATTCAAATCCATCAGGTTTTTGAAAAAAATTAAAACGTGGGATACTTTTCTAACAGACCTCGTATTCCTGAGTAACATCATGGCAAAAAATCATATTACTCTTAAAATGGAACAGACCTTACCAGATTAGAAGTGTTGATGCATTGGCTGTTTTTTGTTGTTTTTTATGTTGTTGCTGTCACATTTAATGTCTGTGTTATGTAGTCACCATTCAAATGGCTGCTGCCCCACTTGTCAGTGGAGACTCCAGTCAAGTAGCCTCTAATTTAGTAAATATTTCCAAGAAGGATTCATGGAGACTATTTTGCCGCAGGTGTTGTGACAGATATTGGTCTCATGTGGTAGACAGGTTGAACCACAACTCTGAGAGCACATCGTCAATCCATGTTGAAGCAGTGTGATATTTTTTTTCTTTTTAAATTCTCATTTATTAAAAGTTTTTCATTTTGCTTCAGTTACACAGTCAGCAGCATCAGTGTGGTGACGGTGCAAAAAAGTCTCCAGCTCCAGACTGCAGATGAAGGCGCTCTCGCTTTGTGTGTGGAAGGTGATGGAGTACATCTTACCTGTGACATGTCAAAGACAGCAATTGTACGTGTTGATGGATGACGTTTCTCAGTGCAGGCGTGTCTGGCTGCTCGCTGGCTTAAATCAATCTGTTCATTTAGTTTCTGACATTGATCATGTACAAATGCAAACAAATTTTTTCCTCAGCAATATACCGCTACTAAATCACAAATTTCCACTGTTTCAGACACATACGTAAGTAAATATGTTACATAAACTGTCAAACAGATAAGGGCAGAGAGAACATCAGATGAATTTTTGCCATGACTCAATTACATTTGATTTTTTTTAAACCATCAATCTAGATCTATGTTTACCAGCAACACAAACAGCTCCATGACAACAGTGTCATCACACCCTCTCTGTCTCTTTTTTCCTTTGGCAGGGATTTTGTCATGAATGTGGTTACTGACTCTCCTCTTTTCTACTTTTTCCCAGACTTGAAAGTGAAAGTTTACACTAATTTCCTGTATCCAAGAGCACCCACTCTTGTTGTGATCCATACCATGACTGCACCTCCCTGAGCTGACTGACCACACACCGACAGGATGAGGAGATTTTTTTGGGGAAGGATTTTGTAAAAAAAAAAAAAAAAAATTACTGGGCAGTGCGGTGGCTTAGTGGTTAGCACTGTTGTCTCACAGCAAGGAGCTCATGGAATCGATTCCCACCTGTGGCCTTTCTGTGTGGAGTTTGCATGTTCTCCCTGTGTTTGTGTGGGTTCTCTCTGGGTACTCCAGCTTACATCCAAAGACATGCAGGTTATGTGAAGTGGAATCTTTAAATTGTCCATAGGTGTGCGTGCAGGTGTCAATGTGTTTGTCTGTCTATATGTGGCCCTGCGATAGACTGGTGTCCTGTCCAGGGTGTACCCTGCCTCAAGCCCTATGACTGCTGGGATGACCGTTAATCGGAGTAAGCAGGTAGAGACAATGGATGGATGGATGAATAAAAAACTAGATGTGAAATTTCAGTTGCAATTTGGCAAAAGGCACTGGACTCTGGAGGCTGTGCTTGATCTGTTTGGGAGTAACCACTCCTTGAAGGTAACTCTATCTTATGGTTCTGCTCCTTTCTTTTTCCCCTGCAGACACTTCTGATTGTTCTTGTGCCAGTCTGTGAGAGTGGCAGATGAGCTCACTGTGCATGCTCACACGCATGCACAGTGCAGAGCCTCTTTCCATGGAGGGCTCACCGCTTTCAGTGTTGTTCTAACATGGTTGTGATTTTAGCCTCATTGCTTGTTTTGCAGCATGGTGGCTTAGTGGTTAGCACTGTTGCCTCACAGCGAGAAGGTCATGGGTTCAATTCCCGCCTGTGGCCTTTCTGTGTGGAGTTTGAATGTTCTCCCCATGTTTGCGTAGGTTTCCTCCGGGTGCTCCAGTTTCCTCCCACATCCAAAGACATGCGGGTTTGGTGGATTGGAATCTTTAAATTGTCCGTAGGTGTGCGAGTGGGTGTGACTGTGTTTGTTTGTCTATATGTGGCCCTGTGACAGACTGGCATCCTGTCCTGGGTGTACCCCGCCTCGCGCTCTATGACTGCTGGGATAGGCTCCAGCCCCCCATGACCCTTAATTGGACTAAGCAGCTGATGAAAATCAAATCAAATCAAATCAATTTTATTTATATAGCGCCAAATCACAACAAACAGTTGCCCCAAGGCGCTTTATATTGTAAGGGAAGGCCATACAATAATTACGGAAAAACCCCAACGGTCAAAACGACCCCCTGTGAGCAAGCACTTGGCAACAGTGGGAAGGAAAAACTCCCTTTTAACAGGAAGAAACCTCCAGCAGAACCAGGCTCAGGGAGGGGCAGTCTTCTGCTGGGACTGGTTGGGGCTGAGGGAGAGAACCAGGAAAAAGACATGCTGTGGAAGACAGCAGAGATCAATCACTAATGATTAAATGCAGAGTGGTGCATACAGAGCAAAAAGAGAAAGAAACACTCAGTGCATCATGGGAACCCCCCAGCAGTCTAAGTCTATAGCAGCATAACTAAGGGATGGTTCAAGGTCACCCGATCCAGCCCTAACTATAAGCTTTTTTAGGAAAGTTTTAAGCCTAATCTTAAAAGTAGAGAGGGTGTCTGTCTCCCTGATCCGAATTGGGAGCTGGTTCCAGAGGAGAGGAGCCTGAAAGCTGAAGGCTCTGCCTCCCATTCTACTCTTACAAACCCTAGGAACTACAAGTAAGCCTGCAGTCTGAGAGCGAAGCGCTCTATTGGGGTGAAATGGTACTATGAGGTCCCTAAGATAAGATGGGACCTGATTATTCAAAACCTTATAAGTAAGAAGAAGAATTTTAAATTCTATTCTAGAATTAACAGGAAGCCAATGAAGAGAGTGTTGTGAAAGTGTAGGAACACGGACCCACAACAGGGGGCGCAAATGAACGGACAATGGAGAAGGTAAATAACAAGTTTTACTGTTGTGAAACGAGCACAACCAATACAACAATCAACAATTTGGGATTAAGCCGAATTCTGCTGGTGTCGTGTGGGCAGGCTCGAAGGTAGGAGACGTCCGTCCGAGTCGAACCGGAACCACCCAGATCTCCTCTGCCACCGAACCCTGGAAATACTGGAACCGCCAAGTCCCGAAGTCCCAGGTGGCCACTGCCTCCGCTCGTCGGATCCGGTACTGCTGGCAAGAGAGAGCAACAAACACACAGGTGTGGATGCGGCTGCACCCAGTAACACGGAGAGGGAAGAAGCCGCCTCCACCTCTCGTCACGTTAAAACAGGAAGGTGAGTACTTATCCAAGCAATTGGCTTTTGGTAGTCAGCTGTCCTGAAAGGTGTAACACGTATTATCAAATATACAGAATATGCTGCAGAGTAGTTTACCTCTATCTCAAGGCGATATCTCGGCACTGAGGTGGAGACGCCGTCCTCCTGATATACCTTGGTGCTGAGTAGAACAGCTGTGTCTGGTGATGGGTGACAGCTGTCACCCAGGCTACTCCCATGATGCGGCAGCGCCCTCTAGTGCCTGGAGCCCGCACTCCAGGCAGGGCGCCCTCTGTTGGTGGTGGGCCAGCAGTACCTCCTCTTCAGCGGCCCACACAACAGGACCCCCCCCTCAACGGGCGCCTCCTGGCGCACGACCGGGCTTGTCCGGATGGCGTCGGTAGAAGTCGGCCAGGAGGGCCGGGTCCAGGATGAAGCCCTTCCTCACCCAGGAGCGCTCCTCGGGGCCGTACCCCTCCCAGTCCACCAGATACTGAAAACCCCGGCCCATCCGACGGACGTCAAGGAGCCGGCGGACAGTCCAAGCCGGTGCTCCGTCGATGATCCGGGCAGGAGGCGGCGCCGGACCCGGGGTGCAGAGGGGTGAGGTGTGAAGAGGCTTGATCCGGGAAACGTGGAAGACTGGATGGATCCGCAGTGAGGCCGGAAGCTGGAGCCTCACTGCGGCGGGGTTGATGACCTTGAGGATCTTATAAGGTCCGATGTACCGTTCTTGCAGTTTTGGAGAATCAACCTGTAGGGGAATGTCCTTCGTGGACAACCAGACCTCCTGCCCAGGACGGTACTTGGGGGCCGGGGCTCGCCGCCGGTCTGCATGTGTCTTCGCCCTCGTCCGGGCCTGCAACAAGGCAGAGCGGGCGGCCCGCCACACCCGACGGCACTTCCGTAGGTGGGCCTGGACCGAGGGCACACCGACCTCTCCCTCAACCACCGGAAACAAGGGGGGCTGATACCCCAAGCACACCTCAAACGGGGAGAGGCCGGTGGCTGATGACACTTGGCTGTTGTGGGCGTACTCGATCCAGGCCAGGTGGGTACTCCAGGCCGTCGGGTGCGCGGCTGTCACACAGCGAAGTGTCTGCTCCAGTTCTTGATTTGCCCGCTCTGCCTGCCCGTTGGTCTGGGGGTGGTACCCAGACGAGAGGCTGACCGTGGCCCCCAGTTCCCGGCAGAAGCTCCTCCAGACATGTGAGGTGAACTGGGGACCGCGATCGGAGACGATGTCTGATGGTATGCCATGCAGACGGACGACGTGGTGGACCAGGAGGTCCGCTGTCTCCTGGGCCGTAGGGAGCTTCGGGAGGGCCACGAAGTGGGCCGCCTTGGAGAAACGGTCCACTATCGTGAAGACGACGGTGTTTCCCTGGGACGGCGGGAGACCCGTGACGAAGTCCAGGCCGATGTGGGACCAGGGGCGATGAGGCACGGGCAATGGCTGTAGCTGCCCTGAGGTCTTCCTATGGTCGGCCTTGCCCCTGGCGCAGGTGGTACAGGCCTGGACGTAGTCCCGGACGTCGGTCTCCAGGGATGCCCACCAGAAGCGTTGCCGGACGACTGCCACGGTCCTTCGCACCCCTGGGTGACAGGAGAGCTTAGAACCGTGACAGAAGTCCAGGACTGCAGCCCTAGCCTCTGGTGGGACGTATAGTCTGTTTTTTGGTCCGTTTCCGGGGTCCGGGACACGGGTCAGGGCCTCCCGGACGGTCTTCTCCACGTCCCAGGTGAGGGCAGCCACGATAGCGGACTCCGGGATGATAGGATCCGGGGGATCCGACGGTTCCGTTTTGACCTCATCTTCGTGCACCCGGGACAATGCATCCGATCTCTGATTCTTGGTCCCGGGACGGTAGGTAATCCGGAAGTCAAAACGGCCAAAGAACAGTGACCAGCGGGCTTGCCTGGGGTTCAGACGCTTGGCGGTTCTGATGTACTCCAGGTTCCGATGGTCAGTGAAAACCGTGAACGGCACGGCTGTTCCCTCCAACAGATGTCTCCACTCTTCGAGGGCCTCTTTCACAGCAAGGAGTTCCCGATTGCCGACGTCATAATTCCGTTCAGCGGGGGTCAACCTGCGAGAAAAATAGGCACACGGGTGAAGGACCTTATCGGTCTTCCCGCTCTGGGAGAGCACCGCTCCTATCCCTGAGTCCGAGGCATCCACTTCAACCACTAACTGGCGGCTAGGATCGGGCTGCACCAGAACTGGTGCAGACGAGAAGCGCCGTTTCAACTCCTTGAACGCGGCCTCGCACCGGTCCGACCAGGTGAAGGGAACTTTTGGAGAGGTCAGGGCTGTCAGGGGGCTAACTACCTGACTGTAGCCCTTAATGAACCTCCTATAAAAATTAGCAAAACCGAGGAACTGTTGCAGCTTCCTACGGCTTGTAGGTTGGGGCCAGTCTCTCACCGCCGCAACCTTGGCCGGGTCCGGGGCGACGGAGTTAGAGGAGATGATAAACCCCAGGAAGGACAAAGAAGTGCGGTGGAACTCACACTTCTCGCCCTTCACAAACAGACGGTTCTCCAACAACCGCTGCAGGACCTGACGGACATGCCGGACATGAGTCTCAGGATCCGGGGAAAAGATGAGTATATCGTCCAGATACACAAAGACGAACCGGTGCAGGAAGTCCCGCAGGACATCGTTTACCAACGCTTGGAAGGTCGCGGGAGTGTTAGTGAGACCGAACGGCATGACCAGGTACTCAAAATGGCCCAACGGGGTGTTAAATGCCGTCTTCCATTCGTCTCCCTTCCGGATCCGAACCAAATGATACGCATTCCTAAGATCAAGTTTGGTGAAGATATTGGCTCCATGCAAGGGGGTGAACACCGAATCCAACAGGGGCAACGGGTATCGATTGCGAACCGTGATTTCGTTCAACCCCCTATAGTCAATGCATGGACGAAGCCCGCCATCCTTTTTACCCACAAAAAAGAAACCAGCACCCATCGGAGAGGTGGAATTCCGGATCAACCCGGCAGCTAATGAGTCCCGGATGTAGGTCTCCATTGATTCACGCTCCGGCCGTGAGAGGTTGTACAGCCTACTGGACGGAAACTCACTGCCTGGAACCAAATCAATGGCACAATCATACGGGCGGTGAGGAGGAAGCGTAAGAGCCAGATCCTTGCTGAACACATCAGCGAGGTCATGGTACTCCGCTGGCACCGCCTTCAGATTGGGCGGGACTCGGACCTCCTCCTTAGCTTGGGAGCCGGGAGGAACCGAGGAACCTAGACACTCCCGATGGCAGGTTTCGCTCCACTGAACCACTACCCCGGACGGCCAATCAATCCGGGGATTGTGCTTTAGCATCCATGGAAACCCTAAAACCACACGGGAGGTGGCCTGAGTCACGAAGAACTCGATCACCTCCCGGTGGTTACCTGACACCACCAGAGTTACAGGAGGTGTCTTATGTGTGATTGGTGGGAGTAGGGAGCCATCTAGCGCCCGAACCTGCACAGGCGAGGTAAGAGCCACCAGAGGGAGCCCTATCTCCCTGGCCCATCTACTGTCAAGCAGATTCCCCTCAGAGCCCGTGTCCACCAGTGCTGGGGCCTTCAGGGTTGAATCCTCATAAAGGATTGTGACTGGGAGTCGTGTAGCAATGTGGGTGTGTCCCACGTGAATGTTTTGGCCCACCCCTGGCCCAGTCTCTAGGGGCGGGCGTTTGGCGTTTGACCGCTCAGGGCAGTCTCTCACATGGTGCTCCATTGAACCACAACCAAGACACGCTCTGTGGGTCCATCTCCTCTGTGCATCTGGTGCCCTAAATGTTGCCCTACTCGTGTCCCTAGCTTCGTCAGTAGGGGGAGCTGTGACCCCACGGAACGCAGGAACAGAGGAGCGTGGGGAGGGCGGAGCTCGATCGGACCCGGAAGGGAGAGGGACGACGCGTGCCTGGCCACGCCCTTCGCCTCGTTCCCGACGGCGTTCTTCTAACCGGTTGTCGAGTCGTATGACTAGATCGATGAGCCCATCTAAATCCCGCGGTTCGTCCTTAGCCACCAGGTGCTCTTTTAGGACCAGAGACAGTCCGTTTACAAAGGCAGCGTGGAGGGCAGTGCTATTCCAGCCGGATCTCGCCGCCGCGATGCGGAAGGCGACTGCATAGGCAGCTGCGCTCCGACGTCCCTGTCGTATGGACAGTAGCGCGGTTGAAGCGGACTCTCCTCTGTTGGGATGATCGAACACCGTTCTGAGCTCCCGTACAAACCCAGCGTACGTATGAAGGAGCCGTGAGTTCTGCTCCCAGAGCGCTGTAGCCCAAGCGCGTGCCTCCCCGCGAAGCAGATTTATCACATAAGCTACTTTGCTAGCATCAGTCGCGTACATCACGGGACGCTGAGCGAAGACGAGCGAACACTGCATAAGAAAGTCCGCGCATGTCTCCACACAGCCTCCGTACGGTTCTGGAGGGCTTATGTATGCTTCTGGGGACGGAGGAAGGGACCGTTGAACGACCAGTGGAACGTTACTTTCGCACGCAGGGTCCTCGGGAGGGAGAGCCGCAGCGGCGCCCGAAGGGCGCGCCTCCACTTGTGCGGCGAGAGCCTCCACCCTGCGGTTTAGGAGAACGTGCTGCTCGGTCATTAAGTCGATCCGAGAGGTGAAAGCGGTGAGGATCCGCTGCAACTCACCGATTACCCCTCCCGAAGCCTCCGCCGCGCCTTGGTCTTCCATTGGCCGTTCAACAGCCGGTTGACGCCCCTCGGGATCCATGACGCTGGCCGAGATATCCTGTTGTGAAAGTGTAGGAACACGGACCCACAACAGGGGGCGCAAATGAACGGACAATGGAGAAGGTAAATAACAAGTTTTACTGCTGTGAAACGAGCACAACCAATACAACAATCAACAATTTGGGATTAAGCCGAATTCTGCTGGTGTCGTGTGGGCAGGCTCGAAGGTAGGAGACGTCCGTCCGAGTCGAACCGGAACCACCCAGATCTCCTCTGCCACCGAACCCTGGAAATACTGGAACCGCCAAGTCCCGAAGTCCCAGGTGGCCACTGCCTCCGCTCGTCGGATCCGGTACTGCTGGCAAGAGAGAGCAACAAACACACAGGTGTGGATGCGGCTGCACCCAGTAACACGGAGAGGGAAGAAGCCGCCTCCACCTCTCGTCACGTTAAAACAGGAAGGTGAGTACTTATCCAAGCAATTGGCTTTCGGTAGTCAGCTGTCCTGAAAGGTGTAACACGTATTATCAAATATACAGAATATGCTGCAGAGTAGTTTACCTCTATCTCAAGGCGATATCTCGGCACTGAGGTGGAGACGCCGTCCTCCTGATATACCTCGGTGCTGAGTAGAACAGCTGTGTCTGGTGATGGGTGACAGCTGTCACCCAGGCTACTCCCATGATGCGGCAGCGCCCTCTAGTGCCTGGAGCCCGCACTCCAGGCAGGGCGCCCTCTGTTGGTGGTGGGCCAGCAGTACCTCCTCTTCAGCGGCCCACACAACAGAGAGGCCAATATGGGTGAGATATGCTCTCTCCTTCTAGTCCCTCTTAGAATAGAATAGAATAATTCTTTATTGTCTACCGATGTGGAAAATTGTCTTCGGCTCACCAGCACAAAAAAGACAAAAAACAGTCATAAAACATTCATACACACACACGAATAAAACAAAAATAAGATACATAAAATACATGGAAGTAAAAGAAGAAATAGAATAAGACCTAGTAAGATAAATAAAACGTACAGTAAGATCTAATAAAATCAAATAAAACAGAAGTAAAGCAGTTCAGGTTTAATTTGTGGAGTGGTCCACTTTTTTGAGTTCATTATGGTGACGGCATTTGGTATAAAAGATTTTTTGAAAGAACCTTTGGCCAGAGGAGCTCTGTAGCGCCTCCCAGACTTCAAGAGCTCAAACTGACAGGACAGAGGATGAGAGCTGTCTGCCAGGACTCTCTCAGCTTTCCTCCTCATCCTGTCAGTGTAAATGTGGGCCAGAGTCTTCTGGGGTTTTCCCATAATTTTCTGGGAACAACAATTTTCCCCGCCATTTTTACAATTCTATTTAATTTGTCCTTACATTTACAACTCAAGTGACCAAACCAAACACAAAGATGAAATGTTAAAATACTCTCAATATGTGCAGAATACACAAGCTCTAAAATCTGCGGATTAACACCAAGACAACTCAGTCTTCTGAGAAGACTGAGTCGCTGTGAACATTTCTTAAAGATAAAATCATTGTTTTCAAAGAAGCTCAAGTGACTATCAAGAACTGTACCAAGATATTTAAAAGTTTCAACCATTTCAACAAGCTGGCCATCGAGTGAAACTGGCTGCACGGTCAGTTCTTGCTTTGTGTGAAAAACAAGCTCCTTTGTCTTAGACACACTGATTTCCAGCTGGCTGTCGAGACACCAAGCTTCAAGAGCCTTAATGTGAGCGAGATAGGAGGCTTCGCCAGAGGAGTCACACTTCTGTAGCAGGCCGACTAGGGCCATGTCATCCGCGTATTTAATCAGTTTAAAGTTTGTGTCATTAACTGCAAATTCATTTGTAAAAAGAGAGAAGAGCAGAGGTGAAAGAACGCTACCCTGTGGGCAGCCAGTGCTTATGATGAGCTCTCCTGACAGAATGTTGTTAGCACAAACTCTTTGAGGGCGACAAGACAGAAATTCTCTGATCCAGAGCATCAGGCCCTTTTCATCATTAAATCAGCCAGCCTTTTCAGAAGAATATGTAATTTCATAGAATTAAAAGCTGCACTGAAGTCTACAAACAAAACCCGAGCATATGCTTTAGCAAGTGAAAGCTGCTTTGAGATCATGTCCAACAAGACCAATCCGGCATCATCAGTACCTCTGTCCCTCTTATAGGCAAACTGCAGAGGGTCTAGTTCACTGACCACTATGGTGGTCAGGACATCAACTAAAACTCTCTCCATAGTTTTACATAATATGGAGGTTATGGCATTCCTCCTTGTGGATTCTCTTGTGCTTTATGGACTCTCTGGATTTTGGGATTGTCTGTTTGGATGCTGTGTCTGCCTTGGAGCCTGCTCCCACCTGCACTGTGCATTTCTGCTCTGGAGAAAAACATTACTGGATGTTCAGATGAACTCTGGCTGTGTCCCAGTTCAGGGGCTGCCCCCTTCTAAGGTCCGATTTCCACCAACCTTTTGCTTGGTGTCGGCATCAGCATTAGCATCGGCATTTCATTTTGCATTTGAATGTGAAACGTTGAGTTTATAACTCTGTGCGGGCGCATTATTTGCATCTAATGCTGGCTTCAAAGTTGACACGAAAGCTTGGTGGAAGCAAGTGTTGCAACATAGAAGTGATTCAAACACTGTCACGTATGCCAACACCAACCCAAAGGCTACGTAGAAACAGGACCTAAGGCTGCAGTCATTGTCCAATTACATCATGAGTGGTGCACCTAGGCTGTCCCATTTCAAAGGCTTCTTGGAATACAGCCAACATGTACAGCCCTCTTTCTCCTGAAAAAAAGGATACAACAGGTGGATCCTTCACGGCCCAAACAATCCCATGAGTAATTGTACAAATGCCCCCCCCAAGACAAAACAGTTGGTAAGGTACTAAAAGACAAAAGGACACGTTTGGGCTCCATATGTACAATTATAAGTAAGTAATGTTTTTAAATAAAGTATAAATAAGTACTGAAAAATGGTTAGTAACAGTTTACGCCCACTTTGCTAGTTTGTCACTTGCAGCTGTCAAGGTTGCCAGACAATGGGGTAGAAGCTGAAAAAGTTAATAATGCAAAAGCAAAATGCTCAGTGGACTAGACCATCAGAACTGTGTGTTTCAGCCTCCGCTGTGTCTGATGGCCTGAAGCCTGAAGAGTTTTGTGAGACACAGCCCAAGTATAATTCCCATATATTTCATATCAAAATGCTCAGATGAGTCTCAGCTTTCAGAACAAGTGTCACATGTCAAGCGCACTATATGTTGAAATATTTTGGCCCTGTGTATGAAAACAAATGAAATGCGTTTTTTGAGACAATTCTTCAATCTTTATTGAAAATACACTTTTATTCATGTGGATGAATGGTTCACCAAAGTCCTTGGCCCACAAAAGTGTTGCAGTATATGAAGGATTTTGTATATCAGTGTAAATACATGAAAACTAATCACTCATCATTTCCAGTTAGATGTTTTCTGTCTTCCCTAAGTGCAGAAATGTAAATAAATAATTGTCATTGGATGAAAAGTTAAAAGTCGCTCACAAAAGGTGGCCATTTGCTCCATTGGGGGAGGGCTTG
Organism: Thalassophryne amazonica; assembly: GCF_902500255.1. Classification (NCBI taxonomy): domain Eukaryota; kingdom Metazoa; phylum Chordata; class Actinopteri; order Batrachoidiformes; family Batrachoididae; genus Thalassophryne; species Thalassophryne amazonica. Next base: position 24,836,058 of record NC_047109.1, read on the forward strand.
TAAATCCTGGAAATAATAAATAGTCCATTCACGTTTTTTTTTTTTTAATGACCGTATGCTTTGCCTGTACAAAAAGTCTGAATAAAAAGTAAAAATGTTTTTCATTCTGACAGGACCATTTTGTAGCATTTAGGCCCCATAAAAAACATTAGTTTATCATCCCTGCCCGCATGCCAAAATCAGCCCGCATCAATTTATTTATTTATTTTTGTCAAATTTCAGTGATGACAGTACAGTTGATGCAAGAACCGGTGTCGGAGACAGCATTCCAACACCTCTCCTTATTCAACCTGACCCCTCAGATCAGTTTATTGTAGAGGTCAATGTGTCCAATATAGGATTTTCTAAACCTGTGAGACACATCGAAGTGGACATGGTTCGAAAAATTAAGCTGGTTTTCGGTGAAAATTTTAACGGCTGATGAGAGAATTTGAGGTGATACTGTCGCTTTAAGGACTTCTCATGAAGCAAGACATCGTGCAGCGCTCTCAGGCGCCGTCGTCAGCCTGTTTCAAGCTGAAAACCTCCACATTTCAGGCTCTATGTTATGTGTCGGACGCAGCTCGGAGAACCGACCAGCGTTTGAAGGACCCAGTATGAAATAAGCAGAGCACGGTACAAAGGCTAACTGAATTTAATACATAACAGTGATAATATAATAACAAAAAGGTGCGGCCTGGCGTGGTGCGCTCCCAGCAGCGCTAACGGTCCGGAGCCAGAAGCTGTTTCGGACCCAAGGACCCCGCCGACACCCCCCAGGTGGCCGCAACAACCGAGTCTGTGAAAGAAGGAACCATTATGTGAGTCCACACTCTACACACAGAACACTTAAAGGTGTACAAACAGCAAACACTTCCTGGCTTGATTACTGATCAGCTTCCCAACCTGCAGGCATGGAACATCCAGTTCACAAAACTCCACTGCAGTGGAAGCTGATACATGACTAACAAACAGCTCAATACAATAAGGTGTGAGGGACACCACATTTACTGACTGTATAACTGTTAGTCACAAAATCTAACGTACCTCAGGAAGTGTGCTGACGAGCGTGAGACCTCACCCCCTCCTCTTTCACAGACTGTGCATCAAACCTGGACGTTCTCAGCATCCGCTGCTGATGAGATGGCTCCCGAGACGACGATCTCACCCGTCTGGTCACAAGGTCGAGTCTCTGGCAAATACACACTGTGCACTCCAGTCTTAAATGCCAACATGTTCCAATCCATCCAGATGCACCACAGCTGTGAGTCCTGACGAGTCGCAGGTGATCAGGGTGAGGTCCTGACAGCCTCAGCAACACAGCCACTCAGTCCCAAACACACGCCACCTGGGAGGAAAACCAAAAGACAGAAACAAACCGGCAGCCAGGCCCCCCCAGCCATATAACACTCTATTGATCCAGGACGTCGTGAGAGAACAGAGAAGTTTCAGAAGTCGGTTTCAGCATTTTCTCCGGATATTCCACTGTTAAAGGAGATTTTTTTAATGAAAGACGTGCGGACGGGTCCGTGCGTCGGGACGCAGCCGGCGCGGTGCGGCGGCACAGGAAAAACACCTCCGTGTTGATAACCATTTGTAAAATCCAGGCGGCTTTGATGGCTTTCAGTGTAGTGAGTATCTGAGAAATTGTTTAACAGCTGGACATGTTCCAACTTGTCCTTAAGGCTTCCAACGGAGGTGTTTTTCCTGTGGCGGAGCGTCGCGGCGGCTGCGAGCCGACGCTGCACTCCGCCCGCACGTCTTTCATAAAAAAAAATCTCCTTTAACAGTGGAATATTTTGTTTTCAGCTTGAAACAGGCTGACGACGGCGCCTGGGAGTGCTGCACAACGTCTCGCTCCGTGGGAAGTCCTTAAAGCGACAGTATCACCTCAAAATCTCTCATCAGCCGTTAAAATTTTCACCGAAAACCAACTTAATTTTTCGAACTGTGTCCAGTTCGATGTGTCTCACAGGTTTAGAAAAAATTTTGATCAAACAAAGCGCCAGTCTCTCAGCAACTTCTCAGACAAAGGAATTCCGACGAGGGGCTGGACGACTCCTCCCACAAGGAGTGCTCACAGGCGAATGACGTCACCGACAGGCGTGGAAAAACTCACGCATGCGCACGAGGGTTCAAGCATGTCTGACGTAAAAACATATGAATGAAATCCATATAGTTTTTGAAAAAAATGAAAAGGACCTATACTTTATGGACAGACCTCGTATAGATTAGGAGGGATGAAGGTACATTAACTGAAAAACAAAAGGAAAGAAATGAGAAAATGAGCTCGGTTATTACTCAAAATTTTTGACATTGTGAAAAGCCGTAGGTCCACATAGCTTGCGAGTGGTAACATGGCCGCTCGTTTGCTTCAACAGTTTGTGCGGCGTTTATGGGCCAATGAGATATCCAGATATTTTTATATACAGATCAGTAACAGCAAACCTGGTGTCACTCACAAGGCTCAACATAGAGCACATTAATATACAACTGTATTTTTCACACAATTATGAAAAAAATATATGTATGTGTATGATTTGCTCTGATTTTTTTTATCCTGTCTACTGTTTGATTCATGATTAAATAGTAAAGGGACTGCATTTATATAGCGCTTTTCCATCTGCATCAGACGCTCAAAGCACTTTACAATAATGCCTCACATTCACCCCGATGTCAGGGTGCTGCCATACAAGGCGCTCACTACACACCGGGAGCAATAGGGAATTAAAGACCTTGCCCAAGGACCTTAGTGAGTTTATTCTAGTGTTTTAATCAATTATCTTTATCTTTTAGATTTGTTTTTATAGTACTTAAAAAGGACACTGGCTGTAAAAATGATTCCAGAGGCACAATAAGTCTTTCCTCCAACACAGCATTAGGATGTTCGTCTGAGTCATCTGAGTATTGCTCATCATCACTGTCATCAGAAGATGAGCAAGAAGAAGAGGAAGACCAACAACAGGATGAAGAGGGAAAAGGGGGAAAAGTCACAGAAGATTGAGGAGGAAGATTGTCAGAGGGATAAATCTGTTACTAATATTTTTCTTATTTTATTATTACTTACTTACTTACTTACTGGCAGCCAATCTGCTCTGTGTAAGACTGACCCTGTCAGATCTCAGAAGCTAATCAGTGCAAGGCCTGGTTAGTAATTAGATGGGAGACCTCTTTGGAACACCAGCGGCTGTATGTGTTTCTCCTGGAGTTGTGTCAGGTAGGGCATCCGGCGTAATACTTGTGCCAAATACCAATGCAGATCTGGCTGTATCTGCTGTGGCGACCCCGAACAAAAAAAAATGGGAGCAGCTGAATGGGAAACAACAACAGCAATGACTTACTTACTTACTGCCATATGCCTCTTTGGCATGTAGGGCAGCAACAAAGGAACATCACTCCTGCGCGTCCCAGGCCATCTTCTGAATGGCTCCACAGGTATGATGGAAGGTCTTCAGTTCTGCCTCCACAGTCTGACGCCAGGCGTTCTTGGGTCATCCTCATTTCCGTTTCCCCTCTGGTGTCCAGTGAAGGGCTATGTGGGTGATGTTGTCTTGTTCCTGCCATGTGACATGTCCAATCCATTTCCATCGCCTTTGCAAAATGATGGTTCCCATGCTGTCCTGGTTGCAGTGGGTGAAAACGTTTTGGTTGGAGATGGTCTCAGGCCAGAAGCATTCATCTATAGTATTCTTCTGAGGTTCTTGGTGTGGAAAGTGGACAGCTTGTTCAGGTCACTCTTGGTCATCCTCCAGCATTCGGAGCCTTACAATATGGTGGCAAGCACACAGCTCTGGTACAGTCTTGCTCCACCGTCGTGTCTAACAGTGCTCCCAAGATAGGTGAACTCCTCAGTTGTTGGTAGGTCTTCTCTGTTCATTGTGACAGGTGAGGGGTTTTGGACATTCAATATCATTACCTCTGTCTTTTCTGGCTTATCATCAAGCGTACCTGCTCTGCAAATATGTTTAGGCAGGACGTCTTCTCCGGCATGTGCTGGTGCATGTGCGAGATGAGTGCTAGATCATCAGCGAAGTCTAGGTCTTCAAGGTGTGAGAAGAGGGTCCATCTGATGCCCCACACTTGGTCCGCTGTTGTCTGCCTCATCACCCAGTCGACTGTCAGGTTGAAGAGCAACGCCGACACGCAGCAGCTTTGCCTGACACCAGTCTTCTTACTGAAGCTGGTCTTGCTGCTTCCTACCCTGCATGTAAAGTTGTTGTAGAAGCTCATGATGACAAGGACAATCTCTTGTAGTATTCTGTACGCTCTGAGGATGCACCATAGACTTTCTCAGTGTATACTGTCGAAGGCTTTTTCAAAATCTACAAAGTTGATGTACAGTTGTCTCTGCCATTCTGTGCACTGTTCTGTGATGTTGCACAGGGTGAAGATCTGGTCCATGCATCCTCTTCCTGGTCAAAAACCTGCATGTTCCTTTCTGAGTTGTTGGTCCACTGCTTCTGTGATTTGCTAGATGAACTTTGCCAAAAATTTCCTTGGATCAGATAGTAGGGTGATTCCTCTCTAATTGTTACAATTGCTCTTATTTTATTTGCATGTGTTAATTATTATGTTGTGTATCTTTATTTTGACCTTTATAATTTGTATTTAATACTTTCTATTCCAGCCTAAAGTCCAAATCAGGTGGTGTCCCGGTACCAATGTCTGCTCAAGCTCTTCAGGAGAGATGCAAGGCTGGAGCGTTTATGTGCTATCGAGTGGACTGGAACACCATCGTGATAATGGCTCCCATCGCAGAGCAGTCGATCACTGCACGTAGCAAATATAGGGAAGTCTTAAAAATGCTAAAACAGTCAGGTTAAGCTCTCTGTTTGCAGCGCAGTGTGCATTTGCAGAAAACAGTCAGGTTAAGCTCTCTGTTTGCAGCGCAGTGTGCATTTGCAGTAACAGAGGATCCAGGTGTAGGACAGCTGATTAAAAACTAGAAATCTAATGGAAAACTACTGCATTTAAAGATAAAGTAATGGTGGATTATATTGTTGACTGTTCATTGGTTTGGTTTCAGAAAGTATTTCAGAGTTGTATTTACAACAGAAGCACTAAGATATTGTTGCCTTTGAAAAGTATTTCATAGTTATGTTTACAAGTATTTGCACTGCTAAAATATTTTTTCTTCATTAATATTTTCTGTTTTTAAGTAGTCTACACAAGTTTTGCAACTGTGCAGCTAAGTTTTAATGGAACATTTTTGGCACTTTTTTCCTTTTTGACATATTTAAGTGTGTACATATGTACATTGATTTTATTTCCGTACAGTTTTGCAAATACTTACTTCTGTATTGACGTCTTGTAGCTTTACTTATAATGCTTTTGGTCTGATTTCTGCACTGAAAAGGGATTTGTGACATTTTAGGGTGTTGTCTACCTTAACAAATACTTTATAAAACATAAATAGTCTTCACTTTAGTAGTGTTCACAAAAAGCATTTGTAATTGCCTGAATTAGTAATGCACTGCAGAATTGTCATTAACATATCATGACATCTAAACTGACTTTCATGACACCATTATGACAATGTAATGAAGATGTTCTTTGACCTTAAGTAAAGTGTTAGCATTTTCACTTGTCATTAACATATCATGATGTATAAACTGACTACAATGACACCATTAAGACAATGTAATGAAGATATTCTTTGACCTCAAGTAAAGTGGTAGCATTTTGATTTGTCATTAACATATGATGTATAAACTGACTGTCATGACACCATTATGACAATGTAATGAAGATATTTTTGACCTCAAGTAAAGTGGTAGCATTTTGATTTGTCATTAATATATCATGATGTATAAACTGACTGCCATGACACCATTATGACAATGTAATGAACAGTGGTGGGCACAGTTCCGATAATCCAATAACCAATATTTATCGAAGATAATGTTTTCATTATCAGATTATCTTTTTAGATAACTTTAAAAAACATTATCAGAGTAATTATCTTGCGATAAATTTTTTGTCCGATAATTTTTAGACCGATAACGTGGTAAATAAAGCTGAACAGCTACAAATATTTATAAAATGTAAAATCAGTTGAGCACCTACCTGTTAAATCTTTTGGAGCTGATGTGTAGTTCTACCCTCTGCAAAACAGAGAAGACCTGCTTCAAGAAGAAACCACTCTATCCTCTGCAAGCAAAGAAAACTGGTCCCTGGGGGGGGACTAATTTCTCTTAACCCCATACTAATACACAGGCAGTATCACCCAGGTCATCCAGAGGCATACATTTTTAACTTATGGTTCATCTTTTAACCAAACTAATGTCAGACAAGTTATTTAAATTAATGTCATGTCTGAAGTTTTATAAAGTGAAAATATCAGATATATGCTTTAGTTTTAAAGTAATGTGCTAATTTTTAAGGTTTTAGTGTGGACATACGCTGTGCCCAGCAGTGCATTATAGGCAGGATAGAGTAATAGTACGTTCACAACATAAGAAATGCATTTGAAACACTCTGATAAGGCTCTACAGACAACAGCATTAAACTCTAGTGCCTAAAACTCTCATAAATATATTCTCTGAGTTTATAGACGTTGTTATTGTGTCTGCGTTTATTAAATTCCATGTATCTTAAATGTAGCAGACACGGATTATCTGGAATTTTGTTTTCGCAAGTTTTCAAGGTCTCTATTGCCATCTACTGGCCAGTAGTGTTCATTCGCCCTATTGACGTATCCCATAATCCCCTGCGTGCCAGAGAGTCACTGCAGTCAACAACATATAGAGAATCAACACGATGACAGTTGTAAATTAATATTATACTACAAAAATGTATTTTTTATGTTTTTTGTCATGTTAATAAGAGACTGCATTCATGATACCCTGAAAACCTGCTAAAATAATTATAACAAATAATCCGTGTCTGTTACGTTTAATCTGCGGGGAATTTAATAAACACAAACCGAATTTCAGACATATATATATTAGTCTCGAACAAAGAGGACAAACAGTGTTGCAAAGAACAATAATCAAGACGTTAAAGAGCATACTTCACTTTCTTGATCAGGAAGCGAGTGTAGCTCACAGCAGCTCCCATTGAAAATAACGGAGAGACAGCCTGTAATTCTCGCATGTTTACATAAAATAAACACAATAACAATGTCTATAAACCCAAAGAATATATTCACAAGAGTTTTAGGCACAATATAAAAATAGTTTTATGTTGCGATGTTAATGGTGTTGTCTGTGTGCAGTTAAAGTGCAGCGTGATCAGAGCATCTCAATGCAGTGCTCAATGTTACTGAGATCTCGCAGCGCGGCGACCTCTCCGAGGTTTTGCAGGATTTGAAACGTCAGTAGGGTGAATAGCCAACATTTATGTATCAAGACAATATTGAGTGCACATTTTACAATATAATAAAATGTGTGCACATTGCACAATATAATAAAACATCATCAAATTCATGAGAGTACATGACAATATTGTGTGAGAAATAGGTCATAGAGATGATAAAATAAAACATCTTAAAATTCTCTCCAAATGCAGAACATTTTGCGATGACACTTCCAGGGCTCCGTAAAAATGCCTGTTTTTACGAATAAAAAAATGGAATATTTTACAAAAGCACATTTATCTGTAAACACCAACACACGACACACATCACATTAACGTGTTGGTTTACATAATGAATGACTGAACCAATCAGTGTTTAGCAGAGGCACATTTTACCCAGAATCCTTTGCAATCTGTCTGTGTTTGTTACAAAACCTCAGAATTAGTGCATTATTCAACATAAAAAGATACATGTTATTTTAACTTTGTACAAATAACAGAATTGACATTAATGGAGTTATTCTATCGGTATTAATGTTATTTATAAATAAAACCATAAGTCAACATGGCTTTATTTTCCAAGACCTCCGCCTGACGGGAGCATTATGATTGCATCTGTGCTGGAAGCTGTGTAGTAAACAAGGCCTTCCAGCAGGAGACAAGATGTTCAAAAACAGAAGTGTGGGCTTATTGTTTTGGTCTGTTGTAGCTTTTGAGGCTACCAGAAGTGATTGTGGTGATAAAACTCAAGTTCAATTTATTAGTAGTTGCAAATGTACCAGAGACAACACCGGAATTTATCAATTATCTGTAAGGGCCCTGTCCCACTGGGGAGAGGATCAACTGCGCATGAATTGAGTACACAAATTACGGGCGTTCGTTGTCGTCCGCAACAAAACTGGCCAAAAATGACAAATGTCCCAGTATGAATTACGGATATATTAATAATATATAGCGAATATATGATGAACAGTCACGGTTATATAATGCATGTAGTGAGGAAACTGATCCGACACATTGAGATTATCACGGCAGTATTACGGGTGTATTATGAATGCATCTCGCACGTGTTGTGCGTGCACGCCATCTGCATTGCGGTCATAAAATAAGCTCACTCGGGCCGTCGGCATCACTATTCACACCAACAATACAGCCTCTGGAGCATTTGCTGGACTTGGACAAGTTGATCACAGAGTTAATGTTCATTTTGGAGGAGCTGGTGTGTGCAGTGTGGGGCTTCTGCCACTCCATGTGATGAGGCAAGTGCTGCCAAGGTCATGCCATGGTGCTGGCCGGCCAGGAAGAATTTCTCGGCCTCCTTCGCCAGTGCACGGCAATCTGTGATCATGGTGTTGTTCCAGCGCTGTGTGCACCAGAGTTGCTGCACAAAAAGTCCGGCCGGAGCTGCAGCATTCTGTCCATGAACTCTGAAGGGCTTGCTGTTTTCCAGCCTCTGCAGAGAGCATCTGCTGGCCCTTTCAGTCTGAGGGTTCAAACGTTTTGAGGAAGTGATCCTTGATTGCTGGGTATTTGTTTGCAGTGAGGGGGGCTTTGCAAGAGTGCAATCAGCCTAATTTCCATGGAACTGAGGACTGAAACGATTGTTGATGGCTGTGTATTTGCAGTGGTGGGCACACTTCCAATAACCAATAATTATCGAAGGTAAAGTTTTCATTATCGTATTTTCTTTTCAGATAACTTTGAAAACCATTATCGGACTAATTATCTTCCGATAAATTTTTGTCCAATAATTTTTAGACCGTTAACGTGGTAAACAAAGGTGAACAGATGTGTAGTTCTACCCTCTACAAACAGAGGAGAGCTGCTTCTAGAAGGAGAACTGGTCACACACACACACACACACACACACACTAACCTGTCGTGAGACAGGTTAGTTTTACCCTACTGATGATGTGTTGTTTCAATAGTAATCCTGCTCAGTACGAGAGGAACTGCAGATTCAGACATTTGGTGTATGTGCTTGGCTGAGGAGCCAATGGTGCGAAGCTACCATCTGTGGGATTATGACTGAATGCATCTAAGTCAGAATCCTGCCTAGACGAAGCGATACCGAAGCGCCGTGGATTTTCGGTTGGCCCCTGATAGCTGGGCCTCCCGCCCGGGGGTGCCGGTGAGCAGAGCCGCTCATGACTGGACTGGGGCGCGGCTGGATATGCGGCCGCCCCTCTCCTCCCAAGCAACTCGTGTGTGGAGAACCTGGTGCTAAATCACTTGCAGACGACCAGATGGAAAAAAAAACATTTCTTTTAACCCCATACTGATACGCAGCCAATATCACCCAGGTCATCCAGAGGCATACATTTTTAACTTATGGTTCAAATTTTAACCAAACTTATTTCGGACAAGTTATTTAAATTAATGTCACTTCTAAAGTTTTATAAAGTGAAAATATCAGATATATGTTTTAGTTTTAAAGTAATGTGCTAATTTTTAAGGTTTTAGTGTAGGCATGCTTTGTCCAGGTGCATTATGGGTGATAGGGTAATCTTAGTACGTTCACAACAGGAGAATGCATTTGAAACACTCTGATCAGGACAACAGCATTAAACTCTAGTGCCTAAAACTCTCGTGAATATATTCTCTGGGTTTATAGATGTTTTTTATTAAATTCCACGCATCTTAAACGTAGCAAGTAGCAACACAGATTATCTGGAATTTTGTTTTGGCAAGTTTTCAAGGTCTCTACTGCCATCTACTGGCCAGTAGTGTTCATGGCAGTATTCAGACTGAAGCTGGGCAGACACTGTACCAGAGAACCACACGGTGTAAAAGTTCAGAGCGCCCGATTTATGTACACACATTGTACGTTCAAAATCCGTCGGACTCTTGTTTCCAGAAGCAAAACGTAAACAGAAGCTTTTTTCAAACTTAATTTACAAAAACTCTTGATGGGAGACATCAAAGTTTAAAAAAACAAAACAAACAAAAAACATTACAAGACAGGTCTGCGGTGTTTGCACAGGCACAGTGCGAGAGTTTGGATGCTTGTAGCGCTTCAGCAGGGGGATACGCTCTCGGCGGCCGACAAGAATATCAAACAGGTTTGATTTTCATCTGACCATACGATTGCTGATCATGAGGTGGTCATGAGATGTTAAACACAGCTCGTTACTCCATGTATACTAAACGATGCAGGACACGCGATTAACCTGAAACTCGGTGTGATCCAAAAAATTCTTGCACAAATGAAAAATCAGCTGAAAAAGGGCCAAAACTCGCACTGGCACCAGTAGATCATGGCAGTGTTCTATTTATTTTGACACCGGTTATATCAGACAGTTATCTAATTACAACTTGGCTTTTTCTGTTGTTGTTTTTTGAAAATGCCTTTTTTTTTTTTTTTACAAATAAAAACTGGCATATTTTACAAAAGCACATTTATCTGTAAACACCAACACATGACATGCCTCACATTAATGTGTTGGTTTACATAGAATTAATCAACCAATCAGTGTAGCGGAGGCATATTTTACCCAGAATGCCATCTGTCTGTGTTTGTTACAAAACTTCAGAATTAGTGCATTATTCAACATTAAAAGATATATGTTATATCTTAACTTTACACAAATGACAGAATTGACATTAATGGAGTTATTCTATCAGTATTCATTTTATTCATACACCAAACCATAACTTAGCACTGCTTTATTTTCCAAGACGTCCGCCTGACGCAGCGCTGTGATTAAGTAGACTTGAGCTTTCTGACTCCTTTCAGTTGCGTCTGTGCTGAAAGTCATGTAGTAAACTGGAGCTTCTAGCAGGGGGCAGGACGCTGAAAGACAAGAGTGCTGATTCATTGTTTGGGTCTGTTGTTGCTTTTGATGCTTCCTAAAGCAATCGCGGTGTTAAAACTCAAAATCAGTTTGTTAGTAACTATGTCGGAGATAATACTGGAATTTATCGGTTATCTGTAACTTCCGATACATTTTTGGGTGGTTTATCTTTATCAAAGATAACTTTTCAGTTATCTAATTATCTGTTATCAAAGTTAATTTTTTGGTTATCTGTGCCCACCACTGTGTATTTGTTCGCAGCAGGGTGGCTTTTGCAGGAGTGTGATCAGCCTCGTTTGTTACCGTGGAGCTGAGGGCCGACACAACATAATATTTCATGTCATCTGCTGTGATCTCTCAGAGTGAACTGTGCCTCGGTTTGTGTAAACCAGGCTGCAGTTTACAGAAGCGAGACTTTGAACATCAAGTGTGGAAAAAGTTCCAGCAGCAGTGGATATTCACGTGTGAACAGCTTTGATCCCCAGAGGTGTGACATATGAAAACAAAACCCAGAGTGATCGCAAATGGCTTCATGCTTTGTGGAATATTTGAGTCACTAAATCATCTACGAGGCAGTCCTTTTGTGCGCTCATGTACATGCGCATGCCCTACAACACATCCAAACACTGAATGCATTCATCCAGAGTGAATCAGCTGGCGAGAAGGTGAAGTGTGTGTGTGTGTGTGTGTGTGTGTGTGTGTGTGTGTGTGTGTGTGTGTGTGTGTGTGTGTGTGTGTGTGTGTGTGTGTGTGTGTGTGTGCATGTGTGTGTGCATGTGTGATCAGTACTGGTAATTGAACCCGCACGCGTGCGTATGACTGATGGCTTGATCACACAGCCGCAGCACCGGTGATGAGAAACAACAGGGTTTTGGGGAAAAAATGGCAGAGAGACAGACAGCGTCTCTGTCTCTCTCTCTCTCTCTCTCTCTGTCTCTCTCAGTGCTGAAACAAGAGACAGTTTTAAGTTTGCTTGTGCATTTAACCCTGTAACGCCAAGTGTATCATATTTGATACAGGATTTTCTGAGATGTCTGCTTCATCAGTGTGATATTTTCTCCCCAAAAAAACCATCGTATACAATGGGATACTTGTAGTGCACAGACAAACCACCAGATGTCAGTATCTTATGCATCAGAGGGCCTTCAGATGAGACATTCATAATGGCTGCCTGAAACAAGTGATCCACAGTAATTTCCCTAAGAAAATGCAGTATTTTATAGGTTTCTGTTATGTGTCGGACGCAGCTCGGAGAACCGACCAGCGTTTGAAGGACCCAGTATGAAATAAGCAGAGCACGGTACAAAGGCTAACTGAATTTAATACATAACAGTGATAATACAAAAAGGTGCGGTCTGGCGTGGTGCGCTCCCAGCAGCGCTAACGGTCCGGAGCCAGAAGCTGTTTCGGACCCAAGGACCCCGCCGACACCCCCCAGGTGGCCGCAACAACCGAGTCTGTGAAAGAAGGAACCATTATGTGAGTCCACACTCTACACACAGAACACTTAAAGGTGTACAAACAGCAAACACTTCCTGGCTTGATTGCTGATCAGCTTCCAACCTGCAGGCATGGAACATCCAGTTCACAAAACTCCACCGCAGTGGAAGCTGATACATGACTAACAAACAGCTCAATACAATAAGGTGTGAGGGACACCACATTTACTGACTGTATAACTGTTAGTCACAAAATCTAACGTACCTCAGGAAGTGTGCTGACGAGCGTGAGACCTCACCCCCTCCTCTTTCACAGACTGTGCATCAAACCTGGACGTTTCTCAGCATCCGCTGCTGATGAGATGGCTCCCGAGACGACGATCTCACCCGTCTGGTCACAAGGTCGAGTCTCTGGCAAATACACACTGTGCACTCCAGTCTTAAATGCCAACATGCTCCAATCCAGCCAGATGCACCTCAGCTGTGAGTCCTGACGAGTCGCAGGTGATCAGGGTGAGGTCCTGACAGCCTCAGCAACACAGCCACTCAGTCCCAAATGCACGCCACCTGGGAGGAAAACAAACAGACAAACAAACCGGCAGCCAGGCCCCCCCCAGCCATATAACAGTACCCCACCCTCACGGGAAGCCTCCCGGCGACCACACACACCTGGCCCAGGAGAAACACCCCCCTCCAGGGACCATGGCTGGAAACCGCGTCTGCGTTCGTCCTCCAACAGACTGGTTGAACTGGCTGCATCTTTGCCCTTGTTTGACAGTCTCAGCACAGGTGTGGCCAGGAGTTCCTACACCTGTGCGGTCAGCCTTTAACCAAACATGTGTGATTAGTCATAACACAAAACCACCAAAACACCCCCCCCCCCCCCGCCCCAGGGGACCGTCCCATCAAACCCCAGGGAAGGGGAGAAAAGAAAAACAACCCACATGTAAACTCACAAACAAAAATGCCAAAATACCCCCCCTCCTCCCCCCCAAACGACACGCAGGGACCAACACCCCCCAGAGGGCCACCCGCCAGCTCCAGGAGTAATAACCACGGCCGAGGTCCCTCTGGGATCCACCGTCACCCACGGGGACTACCAGCGCCCCCCAGAGGACCACTCGTCAACCCCAGGAGACGCCTCCCCTCACGACCAATGGACCCAGCCCCGGCCGTCCACGGCTAGATGGACCCAACGCCGTTTCCCCCCCAGAGGACACCACAGTCAAACCCTGAGGGTGGAAACTGGGGGAGGGAAAACAAAAAAAAACCCCAAACCCCCCCCCCTCCCCTCCCGGGTGCAGAGGCCACCTGGGAAACGCCCAGCACAACCCAACTGCACCCCTCCAGCAATGCCAACACTACGGCACACCCGGCTGGAGTCAGAGGAGAAGAGAGGGCACAACAAAAAACAAAGAGAAAAAACAACCCAAATACCACCCCATCACCCCCCAGGGGACCGCTCCATCTAACCCTGGGGATGTGAAACAAAAAGAAACAAAAGAAAAAAAAAACAGACCAACACACAGTTGTTTGGGTCCCCGTTTTTCTTTTTTTTTTTTTTTTTTGGTTAGCAAAGGCTACAGGGTCACACCCCCAGACAAATAGTGAACAACAAAAAAGAAAAGCCCACACAAAAACCAACTCAAAAAACACCCACACAAAATGAACTAACACAAAACAAATCAGTGAGTTATACCGTCAAGCTCAACCAAATGGAACACACCTGTTCCTACTCCAGAGCTTGACGGTACCGTGATTCAGTCACCACAAGGGGGAACCAGAGTGCTAAAAATGAAAAAACCCCTTGGGCGACAGAAAAAAACAAACGAGCTGCTTTTGTGTGCGCAGCTGAGTGCAACACACAACCAAAATGTGCTCAACTAAATAACGCCGGAGCTGATACAACAGACGCAGTAGTTACCTTTATCCGGGGAAACGGGGCTACGACTGTAACACCGGAAGCCCAGCGACCCGTGCTAACAGAGCTCCGCCGTGCGCGTGAACCCATTACAAACGCACTCTTGCAGCTCCCGTTTACACCTCCCATCCGGTCGGAGTGTGACGCGAAGCCGTCGCCAGTCACACTCCACCACGATCCACGGATGAGGCACAACACAGGAACACGGCTGCAAGAGAGCACAAATTAGTATCCAGTAATGGGTCTCAAACACGCACCTTCCGGGCGGAGAGCCCCGCAACTGATCCGGATAACCACTGAACGTCTGCTGCCGCCTTCCCGGCGCGTTACCGTCTCTGCTAACGCTGGGTCCGTGATGTTTGGCCAGAGACTACTGTTATGTGTCGGACGCAGCTCGGAGAACCGACCAGCGTTTGAAGGACCCAGTATGAAATAAGCAGAGCACGGTACAAAGGCTAACTGAATTTAATACATAACAGTGATAATACAAAAAGATGCGGCCTGGCGTGGTGCGCTCCCAGCAGCGCTAACGGTCCGGAGCCAGAAGCTGTTTCGGACCCAAGGACCCCGCCGACACCCCCCAGGTGGCCGCAACAACCGAGTCTGTGAAAGAAGGAACCATTATGTGAGTCCACACTCTACACACAGAACACTTAAAGGTGTACAAACAGCAAACACTTCCTGGCTTGATTACTGATCAGCTTCCAACCTGCAGGCATGGAACATCCCGTTCACAAAACTCCACCGCAGTGGAAGCTGATACATGACTAACAAACAGCTCAATACAATAAGGTGTGAGGGACACCACATTTACTGACTGTATAAATGTTAGTCACAAAATCCAACGTACCTCAGGAAGTGTGCTGACGAGCGTGAGACCTCACCCCCTCCTCTTTCACAGACTGTGCATCAAACCTGGACGTTTCTCAGCATCCGCTGCTGATGAGATGGCTCCCGAGACGACGATCTCACCCGTCTGGTCACAAGGTCGAGTCTCTGGCAAATACACACTGTGCACTCCAGTCTTAAATGCCAACATGCTCCAATCCAGCCAGATGCACCTCAGCTGTGAGTCCTGACGAGTCGCAGGTGATCAGGGTGAGGTCCTGACAGCCTCAGCAACACAGCCACTCAGTCCCAAATGCACGCCACCTGGGAGGAAAACAAACAGACAAACAAACCGGCAGCCAGGCCCCCCCCAGCCATATAACAGTTTCAAATGTTATGTTTGCTCTGGATTTAAAATGGATGTTTTTATGCTAGAATGCCCAATGTAGCAAATATGATACAAATAAAAACTGATATATGCAAAAAGGTTTTTGTTTTGTTTTTTTGTTTTTGTTTTTTTTGTTGTTGTTTTTTTTGGTGGGTTTGTTAAAAGGTCCAATAAAGACTCTTGTTTCAAAAAAATTACAATTTTCTGACAATTATTTCACAGGGTTGGCTTTATAGGGTTAAATGGCAATATTTTCTACTTTTTTGGGGGGGTGCACAGAAGGACTCTGAACTTCACAATGTGATGTTCCCAGCCCTGACAAGGAAGCCGTGTGTCCCGCTGTACATCTTCAAACCTGAGTGTTGTTTGCTTTACCATTTTGAGAATGGAGCACATTTCTACAATGCAAAAAAAAAAATAAATAAAGGCAGGAGTGCGGCAAGGGCCACACACGACAGAACACATACATTAAAAGCAAACGTACGCAGCTGAAAGCAAATCTATGAACGACACACGAAAAAGGCTATGTATGCACACATTTCAGGTGTACAGACAGCGAATAGAGTTTTGGTATTTGAGAAATTAGAGAAATATTTGACATGTTTGCAGTGTGTATAATTTTGGTGGAGTATTTAGCGTGTGTGGTTAGTGTGGTGGTGTTTTTTTTGTAAACATGAGGCATCTTATGAATGTTGAGCAAGCTTAATTGGAGCAATATGGAGCATGCAGCGTGTCGTCAGAGTCTGAACCAGACAGTGAGGATTCTGATAATGACGGAGATGATCCCTCTTTTGTTCTGGACGAAGAACAAGAGCAGGTGGATCCACCGACGTGCACACAGACCTCCACAGTGGGTTGGATCACATGCTTCTGTTTGCAGCTTCTCCAGAACTCAGGCGCTATGAGCTCCATCCCAGCACCGAGTTCTGGAACTCAAAGATGCAGACACACCCTGCTCCAGCAGTTGCTACAGGCGCGTTTCATTTAAAGCATAGAGATAGCTTTGGTTTCATTTTGTTCCTCTTTCGTTCCTTTTGCTCTCTTGAGTTGCAGGCTATTCGGTGATATAGCTCATTCATCCGCCTTTACTCAATGATTTGTGACTTTTTTACTTTTTTCCCTTCGTTCAGGAATCATCGTATGCCGTGTGACTGGGCCATGAGTCTGACATGCTGCTGTGCCTACGTCATTTCAGAGCATCAGCAGCGATTCACAGATTATCTCCTCGTTTCTGCATAAAACTGCCTCGTTTCTGCTTCAAACTGACTTTAAATGATTTAAGAGGTTTTACTTTGTCATCTGATGGTTAATAATCACATTATTCCCTATGATCACTTTGGGTGTAGAGAGTCAGACTCAGACAGTCAGACTCAGTCGTGCTGCTGTGGCACTCTGATCGGTCTCCCTTCTTTTATTATAAAATAATGATGAATTTATGTGGAAACAATTCTTGTACAAAAGCTTCAGATATTTGTCGCTGAGATAGATGATGACAGGAGTGCAGTTTTAAGCAGAAACAAGGCGATAATTGGTGAATTGCTGCCGATGCTCCAAAATGATGCATGCGCAGTGAAGGCAGGTCAGACCAGTTTTTAGAGAGGACTGTTCGGTATGCAGCATCGGAATGAAAGACACGCAAACACTAAATGAACACAAGGTGATTAACAACTCAGCAGGCAACCAAAGGTAAGTAGAAATAAAACATAACACAAAGATAACAAAACACAACCTAACACAGAGGAAATAACAAAAACAAAATATAAATCCAAGTACATGATACAAAAACCAATGTGAAGTTGGTTTTTGTATCACTCAAAAGTGTACAAAGTGCAACAATGGGAAAACTAATGTGAAGAACAAATATAAAAAGAGGCAATCAATAATCAAACTATAACCAGAAGTGAACAATAACCAAAAATTAAATCAAGGAACGGAGGAAGAAAATAAACATGGAACTCAAAAGTGAAAAGAGAGCAAACCAGGGGAACAAAACATGATGAAACAAAGAGACAAATGAGGAAGACAATGACAATAAGACACAGAGACACAGACAGGGAACTGATCGCAGAGATGATGAAGAGACAGACCAAGCACATAGACAAGGGACAAACGACAAGGAGGACATTGACAGACAATGACAACATCAAGAATAGTCACAGGGGGGTGGCAGAGGATAAGGAGAGACCACAGACAAAACACCCAACATAGACACAGAAAGAGACACGGGACCGAATACCAAAACACTAACATAAGGCAACGACATGAACGAAGGGTGCACAGACAACATTTGGCTTTTCTCTTTTTTTAATCAGGGTTGCCACAGCAGATCTGAGATGGATGTGCATATTGATTTGGCACAAGTTTTATGTTGGATGCACTTCCTCATGCAACCCCACATTACATGGAGAATGGGCATGGGTGGGTTTTGAACCAGGAACGTTCTGCATTTTTAACCGCTTGGCCACAGTCTTGCCTACTGACAAAGGTACTAAATAAGTGGTTTTAAAATACACAACGGGACTGAAGTTAAGTACGTGTTTGTTGGGGATTCAACGTTGAAATATTAATGAATGATTCTAATTACATCTAAATCTGTGTTAGAGCTTCTGGTATAGTTGACTGTCATAAAGAGACAGAGAAAGTCAGCAGAACAGCATGGCAGGTGGGCGTCAGCCGCATCTGTTGTCAAGGAGACCAAAGGTCAGCCGGAGAGATCCATTATTCTCCAGGCTACTTCAGTCCTTGGTGATGAGGAGACATAGAGTATGATTGCAGGAGGACCTGTGCTTTCCCAGCGGCAAAGTTAATAAAACTGTGTGACGTGCGCTGGCTGGCTGTGAGGGTTAGCATGAACGTTTAGTGTGCTCTCGACAAATGTCAGATGATACTGAGGGAATAGCAGCTTTTGCATGTGTGGGAAGTAAAGACAGGCTAAAATACAACACAAGTCTCCATATTTGGTGTATTGTAGTTTTTTTAAGTGCATCTTTTCAACGATCTCAAGTATCTGCTTATGTATGATAGATATTTATTTTTTATAAGCAATGTGTAATATTAGGAGTGTCTGCAGTCCACTTATTACTTATTTAAGTGTTCATATACACGGATTCAGGAAGCTAATGAAGCTCGACCTCTGTCTTCTCCGCAGGTGTGAAGTGATGGATTCTTTCAAATAACACTCATGTGCATGTCACATGAGTGTGATGACATATATTTCTGCGCTACTCTTATCATTTTAAGAGAGCGTTGCAACAGAGGAAAGCAAAAGCTCACTACACTGATATTTTAAACATGTTGAGCTGCCACCACATCCACCACACTACAGACCTGATTTTGGTCCTAGAGGGCAACCCTACAAGCAGACAACTGGTATATCCAGACCTTCTAAAATAAACCATCTATCTGCCACAGCAGGGTGAAACATATATGTATCCTTGGTCTTCTCCAGCCGCTGGAGTCCTCAAAACGCAGGCACCAATGTGTTGGATTATGCTCAGAGAAGCATGCCATGTGGCCAAAATGTCATAGCTGACATTCCCCTACAGTGTAAGTGATACTCCTCATTTGAGTCTTCTTAAGTAACCACCCGTTTGATTCCAAGTCACTCCAGTGATACCCCAGGATCTTCTAAAGACACTTAGTCCCAAAGACATCCACTTGTCACCTTAGGTCACTGGTTACTGTCCAACCCAGAACCTCTAAAGAAACTTTCCTTAAATTCCTAAACATTTAATAGTTAACATTAGCACAAATATTTTGAGAATGTTAAGCCAAACATTCTGGGAATGTTTCTTTTGGTTCCCAGAATGTTTGACAGTAACGTTAGCACAAACATTTTGAGAACATTAGACCTAACGTTCTGGGAACGAAAAAGAAATTTTCCTTAAAAACGCTCCAAGAATGTTTGACCCAACGTTCTCAAAACGTTTGTACTAAAGTTACTATCAAACATTCTGGGAACCCCAAAACAAAAAAACACTTCCCTCTGAAACATTCTGAGAACAGCTGACATTCTAATAATGTTTGACAAACATTCTTATAACGTTTTGGGAACTTTATTTTGTAAGTTGGGCAAGTCCAAAGTGTGTCCAAGATTATGTGTTGGTCCATCCACTGATTGCGTTTGTTCAAAAGAGTTCAAAACGCTTTTGTCAGATGATTAGATGGACAACAAATATGAATATTATAAAATCACCACAGACCAAAAATTTCTCAGTGTTTGGGGTAAAATATGCCAAAATCTCAGAGAACTCCTGAATAAAATCCTTATTAAATTTTGGTGGACGGTAACAGCACAGAGCACAGGACTGTCAAACTCCACCACAAAGAGCTGGAGTTCAAAAGTGGAGTAATCATTTGGAGATGATAATTGGCATTTAAAGTTCTCCTTGAAGACAGCGGCCAGACCACCATCTCATCATATATTAAATTGATTCAATTTATCAACTATCCAACTACTGGAATCGATGCTTGATAAATAATACACTCCCATACAGGAAATTAATTGCTCACAGATACTTGTCCACATAGACCTTTTTAATTCAAACTCGATCCTCCTGCAGATTTTAATTAACCTCTATGAAGAGGAAAAGAAAGATGCATGAAATGTTTCTAGAACTTTCCAGAAATGTTCTGCCATATATATATATACAAATTTATATTCATGATAAAAAAGAGTGAACATGTTGTGTGGGCCGCTGAAGAGGAGGTACTGCTGGCCCACCACCACCAGTCGGCGCCCTGCTTGGAGTGCGGGCTTCAAGCATGAGAGGGCGCCGGAGCCATTGGAAGTGACAGCTGTCACTTGTCAACCACACCAGCTGTCTCTCATCAACCACCTCATAAGAAGCGGATTACAACTCCACCTCCTCGCCGAGAAATCATCTACCACTAGAGGTAATCTTCTCTGCTGTATTTTCTGAGTGTTTTTTCAAATTGTGATCTGTGTGCAGCCGTACACCTGTGAAGTCTGTTGGAGATTGGATTGGTGGATAGTGAGAAGACGACGGTCTTCGTCTCTCACTCCATCCAGAAGAGGGACAAACAGGAGCTGCACGAGTGATAACGTATCTGGAGGTGGAGGTTTTCCCTCCCGGAGGAATTGTGTGTAAAGGTTGCTGGGTGTGAGGACTCACACTCACCGTCATCTGTTTCTTGTCTGCCAGCAGTACCAGGGCCGACAACGGAGGACAGAGACCACCTGGGGACTCAGGACTTGGCGGCTCCGGTGTTCTTCAGGCCGTTGGTGGTGGAAGCGGTGTGGGCCCCGGCTCTTCGATCACCAGAGGTCTCCTATCTTCGAGCCTGCCCACAGTCCTCTTGTGTACAATTGGCATCCATTATTTTTCTGTCTGTATTCCGTTGTGTGCCTTCACAACATTAAATTGTTACTCCTTTTCTTATCCATTGTCCGTTCATTTGCGCCCCCTGTTGTGGGTCCGTGTTACGACACCTTCACAACAGGATTTCTCGGCCATTCGTCATGGATCCCGAGGGGCGTCAACCACAGCTTGAACAGCCAATGGGAGAACAAGGAGCGCAGGCGTCAGCAGGAGGTGTGGTAAGTGATCTGCAGCAAATCCTTACCGCTTTCACTGCTCAGTTACATCTGGTAACCGAGCAAAATGCAATCCTCAATCGGAGGATGGAGGCTCTCACCACCAGAGTGGAAGCACGCGAGTTGAGTGTTGCTGCAGTGTCTCCTCCTGCTGGCCCGGGGCCTAATACAGACGTTCCACTGGCCGTTCAACAACCCCCCCCCCCACCGTCCGCTGAAGCTTACATAAGCCCTCCCGAACCGTACGGAGGCTGTGTCGAAACGTGCGCAGACTTCCTAATGCAGTGTTCGCTCGTTTTTGCACAGCGTCCGGTTATGTACGCATCAGATGCCACCCGGGTGGCTTATGTAATTAATCTGCTTCGAGGTGAGGCACGCGCTTGGGCTACAGCGCTCTGGGAACAGGATTCATGGCTTCTGACATCATACGCTGGGTTTATACGGGAATTCAAACAAGTGTTTGATCATCCCAACAGAGGCGAGACCGCCTCGACCGTGCTGCTGTCAATGAGACAGGGGCGTCGGAGCGCAGCTGATTACGCTGTCAACTTCCGCATCGCGGCTGCGAGGTCTGGCTGGAATGACGTTGCGCTCCGCGCTGCCTTCATAAGCGGACTGTCTCCAGTACTGAAGGAGCATTTACTGGCTAAGGACGAACCGCAGGATTTCGACGGGCTTGTCAATCTGGTTATACGTTAGACAACCGCTTAAATGAACACCGTCGGGAGCAGGCCGGGGGGCGTGGCTGGGCACAAGCCGTCCCTCTCTCTTCCGGGTCCGAAGGGGTGACTGCGTCCCCACGTTCCATTGCCAGAGGGCTCCGTGTGGCAACAGCTCCCCCTGCTGACGAAGCTATGGACACGAGCAGGGCCAAAGTGAGATCTGATGTCAGACAAAGGAGGCTGGCCCGCGGGGAGTGTTTTTACTGTGGCTCATGTGAGCACATATTAAAAGACTGCCCCAAACGGTCAAACACCAATGCCCGTCCTTAGAAACTGGGCTAAGGGTGGGCCATAACATGTACACGGGGAGACCCCGCAGATCAGCACGAATCCCAGTGATAATCCTGAGTGGGGATTTAACCCTTCACGCCCCAGCACTGGTAGACACGGGGTCAGAAGGGAATCTGTTGGATAGCAGATGGGCAAAGGAAGTAGGGCTCCCTCTAGTGGCTCTGCCTTCGCCTTTGAAGGTACGGGCACTAGATGGCACTCTACTCCCGTTAATCACACACCGGACACAGCCCGTGACTCTGGTTGTGTCTGGGAATCACAGGGAGGAGATCGTGTTTTACGTGACACCTTCTACCTCCCGAGTGATTTTGGGTTTTCCTTGGATGGTGAAACACAATCCCCGGATCGATTGGCCGTCTGGGGTAGTGGCGCAGTGGAGCGAAGCCTGCCACCGGGAGTGTTTAGGATCCTCGGTTCCACCCGGGATCACGGCTAAGGAGGAGGTTAAAGTCCCTCCCAATCTGACGGCGGTGCCTGAGGAGTACCATGATCTGGCTGATGTTTTCAGCAAAGATCTGGCACTCACTCTTCCCCCGCACGGACCGTACGATTGTGCCATTGATTTGATTCCGGACATTAAGTACCCGTCCAGTAGACTGTACAACCTCTCACGTCCGGAACGCGAATCAATGGAGACCTACATCCGGGACTCCTTAGCCGCCGGATTGATCCGGAACTCCACCTCCCCGATGGGTGCGGGCTTCTTTTTTGTGGGTAAGAAAGACGGCGGACTCCGTCCATGCATCGATTACAGGGGGTTGAACGAGATCACGGTTCGCAATCGATACCCATTGCCCCTCTTGGATTCGGTGTTCACGCCCCTGCATGGAGCTCAAATATTCACCAAACTTGATCTTAGGAATGTGTACCACCTGGTTCGGATCCGGAAGGGAGACGAATGGAAGACGGCATTTAAAACCCCGTTAGGTCATTTTGAGTACCTGGTCATGCCGTTTGGTCTCACCAATGCGCCCGCGATGTTCCAAGCATTGGTTAACGACGTCTTGCGGGACTTCCTGCACCGGTTTGTCTTCGTATATCTGGATGATATACTCATCTTTTCTCCGGACCCTGAGACTCATGTCCAGCATGTACGTCAGGTCCTACAGCGGTTGTTAGAAAACCGGTTGTTTGTGAAGGGCGAGAAGTGTGAGTTTCACCGCACTTCTTTGTCCTTCCTGGGGTTTATTATCTCCTCCAACTCTGTCGCCCCGGATCCGGCCAAGGTTGCGGCGGTGAGGGATTGGCCCCAACCAAAAAGCCGTAGGAAGCTGCAACAGTTCCTCGGCTTTGCAAACTTCTACAGGAGGTTCATTAAGGGTTACAGTCAGGTTGTTAGCCCCCTGACTGCCCTGACCTCCACTAAGGTCCCCTTCACCTGGTCGGACCGGTGCGAGGCCGCGTTTAGGGAGTTGTAACGCCGGTTTTCGTCTGCGCCAGTTCTGGTGCAGCGTGATCCTACTCGCCAGTTTGTAGTGGAGGTGGACGCCTCAGACTCAGGGATAGGAGCCGTGCTGTCCCAGAGCGGGGAGTCCGATAAAGTTCTCCATCCTTGTGCCTACTTTTCGCGCAGGTTGACCCCCGCTGAGCGGAATTATGACGTGGGCAATCGGGAACTCCTCGCGGTGAAGGAGGCTCTGGAAGAGTGGAGACACCTGTTGGAGGGAGCTACGGAGCCTTTCACGGTTTTCACGGACCACCGGAACCTGGAGTACATCCGGACCGCCAAGCGGCTGAACCCCAGGCAAGCCCGCTGGTCCCTGTTCTTCGGACGCTTTGACTTCCGGATCACCTACCGCCCCGGGACTAGGAATCAACGGTCCGATGCACTGTCCCGGGTGCACGAAGAGGAGGCCAAGGCTGAGTTGTCGGACCCCATCGAAACCATCCTTCCCGAGTCCACTGTCGTGGCCACCCTCACCTGGGACGTGGAGGAAACCGTCCGGGAGGCCCTGGCAAGGAACCCGGACCCGGGAGATGGTCCGAAGAACAAACTTTACGTCCCACCAGAGGCTAGGGCTGCCGTCTTGGACTTCTGCCTACGTCCAGGCCTGTACCACCTGTGCCAGGGGCAAGGCGGACCATCACAAGACCAGGGGTCTCCTCCAACCCCTGCCTGTGCCTCATCGCCCCTGGTCCCACATCGGCCTGGACTTTGTCACGGGCCTCCCGCCGTCCCAGGGCAACACCGCCATACTGACGATAGTGGACCGGTTCTCCAAGGCGGCCCACTTCGTGGCCCTCCCGAAGCTCCCAACGGCCCAGGAGACAGCAGACCTCCTGGTCCACCACGTCGTGCGTCTGCATGGGATACCGTCGGACATCGTCTCGGATCGTGGTCCCCAGTTCTCCTCGCAGGTCTGGAGGAGTTTTTGTAAGGAGCTGGGGGCCACCGTACGTCTCTCGTCCGGGTATCACCCACAGACGAACGGCCAGGCAGAGTGGGCGAACCAGGACTTAGAACAGGCCCTTCGCTGTGTAACCTCCGCGCATCCGGCGGCCTGGAGTAACCATCTGGCCTGGATCGAGTACGCTCACAACAGCCAAGTGTCATCTGCCACCGACCTCTCCCCTTTTGAAGCATGTCTGGGCTACCAGCCCCCATTGTTCCCACTTGTGGAGGGAGAGGTCGGGGTACCCTCGGTCCAGGCCCACCTGCGGAGGTGCCGCCGGGTGTGGCGGACCGCCCGTTCTGCCCTGTTGCGGGCCCGGACGAGGGCTAAGGCCCATGCAGATCGCCGGCGATCCCCGGCCCCTGCATACCAACCAGGGCAGGAGGTGTGGTTATCCACTAAGTACATCCCGCTCCAAGTGGCATCCCAAAAACTGAAGGACCGTTTCATTGGACCATTCCCCATCGCCAAGATCCTCAGTCCGGCCGCAGTGAAGCTGACACTCCTGGCTACACTGCGGATCCACCCGGTTTTTCATGTCTCTAGACTCAAGCCATACCACGCCTCACCACTCTGCACCCCTGGACCTGAGCCACCTCCTGCCTGAATCATCGACGGGGAGCCGGCATGGACTGTTCGTCGGCTCCTGGACGTCCGTCGGATGGGCCGGGGTTTTCAGTACTTGGTGGACTGGGAGGGGTACGGACCCGAAGAACGCTCCTGGGTGAAGAGGAGCTTCTACCGCCGACACCCGGACAAGCCTGGTCGGGCGCCAGGAGGCGCCCGTTGAGGGGGGGGTCCTGTTGTGTGGGCCGCTGAAGAGGAGGTACTGCTGGCCCACCACCACCAGTCGGCGCCCTGCTTGGAGTGCGGGCTTCAAGCATGAGAGGGCGCCGGAGCCATTGGAAGTGACAGCTGTCACTTGTCAACCACACCAGCTGTCTCTCATCAACCACCTCATAAGAAGCGGATTACAACTCCACCTCCTCGCCGAGAAATCATCTACCACTAGAGGTAATCTTCTCTGCTGTATTTTCTGAGTGTTTTTTCAAATTGTGATCTGTGTGCAGCCGTACACCTGTGAAGTCTGTTGGAGATTGGATTGGTGGATAGTGAGAAGACGACGGTCTTCGTCTCTCACTCCATCCAGAAGAGGGACAAACAGGAGCTGCACGAGTGATAACGTATCTGGAGGTGGAGGTTTTCCCTCCCGGAGGAATTGTGTGTAAAGGTTGCTGGGTGTGAGGACTCACACTCACCGTCATCTGTTTCTTGTCTGCCAGCAGTACCAGGGCCGACAACGGAGGACAGAGACCACCTGGGGACTCAGGACTTGGCGGCTCCGGTGTTCTTCAGGCCGTTGGTGGTGGAAGCGGTGTGGGCCCCGGCTCTTCGATCACCAGAGGTCTCCTATCTTCGAGCCTGCCCACAGTCCTCTTGTGTACAATTGGCATCCATTATTTTTCTGTCTGTATTCCGTTGTGTGCCTTCACAACATTAAATTGTTACTCCTTTTCTTATCCATTGTCCGTTCATTTGCGCCCCCTGTTGTGGGTCCGTGTTACGACACCTTCACAACAGGATTTCTCGGCCATTCGTCATGGATCCCGAGGGGCGTCAACCACAGCTTGAACAGCCAATGGGAGAACAAGGAGCGCAGGCGTCAGCAGGAGGTGTGGTAAGTGATCTGCAGCAAATCCTTACCGCTTTCACTGCTCAGTTACATCTGGTAACCGAGCAAAATGCAATCCTCAATCGGAGGATGGAGGCTCTCACCACCAGAGTGGAAGCACGCGAGTTGAGTGTTGCTGCAGTGTCTCCTCCTGCTGGCCCGGGGCCTAATACAGACGTTCCACTGGCCGTTCAACAACCCCCCCCCCACCGTCCGCTGAAGCTTACATAAGCCCTCCCGAACCGTACGGAGGCTGTGTCGAAACGTGCGCAGACTTCCTAATGCAGTGTTCGCTCGTTTTTGCACAGCGTCCGGTTATGTACGCATCAGATGCCACCCGGGTGGCTTATGTAATTAATCTGCTTCGAGGTGAGGCACGCGCTTGGGCTACAGCGCTCTGGGAACAGGATTCATGGCTTCTGACATCATACGCTGGGTTTATACGGGAATTCAAACAAGTGTTTGATCATCCCAACAGAGGCGAGACCGCCTCGACCGTGCTGCTGTCAATGAGACAGGGGCGTCGGAGCGCAGCTGATTACGCTGTCAACTTCCGCATCGCGGCTGCGAGGTCTGGCTGGAATGACGTTGCGCTCCGCGCTGCCTTCATAAGCGGACTGTCTCCAGTACTGAAGGAGCATTTACTGGCTAAGGACGAACCGCAGGATTTCGACGGGCTTGTCAATCTGGTTATACGTTAGACAACCGCTTAAATGAACACCGTCGGGAGCAGGCCGGGGGGCGTGGCTGGGCACAAGCCGTCCCTCTCTCTTCCGGGTCCGAAGGGGTGACTGCGTCCCCACGTTCCATTGCCAGAGGGCTCCGTGTGGCAACAGCTCCCCCTGCTGACGAAGCTATGGACACGAGCAGGGCCAAAGTGAGATCTGATGTCAGACAAAGGAGGCTGGCCCGCGGGGAGTGTTTTTACTGTGGCTCATGTGAGCACATATTAAAAGACTGCCCCAAACGGTCAAACACCAATGCCCGTCCTTAGAAACTGGGCTAAGGGTGGGCCATAACATGTACACGGGGAGACCCCGCAGATCAGCACGAATCCCAGTGATAATCCTGAGTGGGGATTTAACCCTTCACGCCCCAGCACTGGTAGACACGGGGTCAGAAGGGAATCTGTTGGATAGCAGATGGGCAAAGGAAGTAGGGCTCCCTCTAGTGGCTCTGCCTTCGCCTTTGAAGGTACGGGCACTAGATGGCACTCTACTCCCGTTAATCACACACCGGACACAGCCCGTGACTCTGGTTGTGTCTGGGAATCACAGGGAGGAGATCGTGTTTTACGTGACACCTTCTACCTTCCGAGTGATTTTGGGTTTTCCTTGGATGGTGAAACACAATCCCCGGATCGATTGGCCGTCTGGGGTAGTGGCGCAGTGGAGCGAAGCCTGCCACCGGGAGTGTTTAGGATCCTCGGTTCCACCCGGGATCACGGCTAAGGAGGAGGTTAAAGTCCCTCCCAATCTGACGGCGGTGCCCGAGGAGTACCATGATCTGGCTGATGTTTTCAGCAAAGATCTGGCACTCACTCTTCCCCCGCACGGACCGTACGATTGTGCCATTGATTTGATTCCGGACATTAAGTACCCGTCCAGTAGACTGTACAACCTCTCACGTCCGGAACGCGAATCAATGGAGACCTACATCCGGGACTCCTTAGCCGCCGGATTGATCCGGAACTCCACCTCCCCGATGGGTGCGGGCTTCTTTTTTGTGGGTAAGAAAGACGGCGGACTCCGTCCATGCATCGATTACAGGGGGTTGAACGAGATCACGGTTCGCAATCGATACCCATTGCCCCTCTTGGATTCGGTGTTCACGCCCCTGCATGGAGCTCAAATATTCACCAAACTTGATCTTAGGAATGTGTACCACCTGGTTCGGATCCGGAAGGGAGACGAATGGAAGACGGCATTTAAAACCCCGTTAGGTCATTTTGAGTACCTGGTCATGCCGTTTGGTCTCACCAATGCGCCCGCGATGTTCCAAGCATTGGTTAACGACGTCTTGCGGGACTTCCTGCACCGGTTTGTCTTCGTATATCTGGATGATATACTCATCTTTTCTCCGGACCCTGAGACTCATGTCCAGCATGTACGTCAGGTCCTACAGCGGTTGTTAGAAAACCGGTTGTTTGTGAAGGGCGAGAAGTGTGAGTTTCACCGCACTTCTTTGTCCTTCCTGGGGTTTATTATCTCCTCCAACTCTGTCGCCCCGGATCCGGCCAAGGTTGCGGCGGTGAGGGATTGGCCCCAACCAAAAAGCCGTAGGAAGCTGCAACAGTTCCTCGGCTTTGCAAACTTCTACAGGAGGTTCATTAAGGGTTACAGTCAGGTTGTTAGCCCCCTGACTGCCCTGACCTCCACTAAGGTCCCCTTCACCTGGTCGGACCGGTGCGAGGCCGCGTTTAGGGAGTTGTAACGCCGGTTTTCGTCTGCGCCAGTTCTGGTGCAGCGTGATCCTACTCGCCAGTTTGTAGTGGAGGTGGACGCCTCAGACTCAGGGATAGGAGCCGTGCTGTCCCAGAGCGGGGAGTCCGATAAAATTCTCCATCCTTGTGCCTACTTTTCGCGCAGGTTGACCCCCGCTGAGCGGAATTATGACGTGGGCAATCGGGAACTCCTCGCGGTGAAGGAGGCTCTGGAAGAGTGGAGACACCTGTTGGAGGGAGCTACGGAGCCTTTCACGGTTTTCACGGACCACCGGAACCTGGAGTACATCCGGACCGCCAAGCGGCTGAACCCCAGGCAAGCCCGCTGGTCCCTGTTCTTCGGACGCTTTGACTTCCGGATCACCTACCGCCCCGGGACTAGGAATCAACGGTCCGATGCACTGTCCCGGGTGCACGAAGAGGAGGCCAAGGCTGAGTTGTCGGACCCCATCGAAACCATCCTTCCCGAGTCCACTGTCGTGGCCACCCTCACCTGGGACGTGGAGGAAACCGTCCGGGAGGCCCTGGCAAGGAACCCGGACCCGGGAGATGGTCCGAAGAACAAACTTTACGTCCCACCAGAGGCTAGGGCTGCCGTCTTGGACTTCTGCCTACGTCCAGGCCTGTACCACCTGTGCCAGGGGCAAGGCGGACCATCACAAGACCAGGGGTCTCCTTCAACCCCTGCCTGTGCCTCATCGCCCCTGGTCCCACATCGGCCTGGACTTTGTCACGGGCCTCCCGCCGTCCCAGGGCAACACCGCCATACTGACGATAGTGGACCGGTTCTCCAAGGCGGCCCACTTCGTGGCCCTCCCGAAGCTCCCAACGGCCCAGGAGACAGCAGACCTCCTGGTCCACCACGTCGTGCGTCTGCATGGGATACCGTCGGACATCGTCTCGGATCGTGGTCCCCAGTTCTCCTCGCAGGTCTGGAGGAGTTTTTGTAAGGAGCTGGGGGCCACCGTACGTCTCTCGTCCGGGTATCACCCACAGACGAACGGCCAGGCAGAGTGGGCGAACCAGGACTTAGAACAGGCCCTTCGCTGTGTAACCTCCGCGCATCCGGCGGCCTGGAGTAACCATCTGGCCTGGATCGAGTACGCTCACAACAGCCAAGTGTCATCTGCCACCGGCCTCTCCCCTTTTGAAGCATGTCTGGGCTACCAGCCCCCATTGTTCCCACTTGTGGAGGGAGAGGTCGGGGTACCCTCGGTCCAGGCCCACCTGCGGAGGTGCCGCCGGGTGTGGCGGACCGCCCGTTCTGCCCTGTTGCGGGCCCGGACGAGGGCTAAGGCCCATGCAGATCGCCGGCGATCCCCGGCCCCTGCATACCAACCAGGGCAGGAGGTGTGGTTATCCACTAAGTACATCCCGCTCCAAGTGGCATCCCAAAAACTGAAGGACCGTTTCATTGGACCATTCCCCATCGCCAAGATCCTCAGTCCGGCCGCAGTGAAGCTGACACTCCTGGCTACACTGCGGATCCACCCGGTTTTTCATGTCTCTAGACTCAAGCCATACCACGCCTCACCACTCTGCACCCCTGGACCTGAGCCACCTCCTGCCTGAATCATCGACGGGGAGCCGGCATGGACTGTTCGTCGGCTCCTGGACGTCCGTCGGATGGGCCGGGGTTTTCAGTACTTGGTGGACTGGGAGGGGTACGGACCCGAAGAACGCTCCTGGGTGAAGAGGAGCTTCTACCGCCGACACCCGGACAAGCCTGGTCGGGCGCCAGGAGGCGCCCGTTGAGGGGGGGGTCCTGTTGTGTGGGCCGCTGAAGAGGAGGTACTGCTGGCCCACCACCACCAGTCGGCGCCCTGCTTGGAGTGCGGGCTTCAAGCATGAGAGGGCGCCGGAGCCATTGGAAGTGACAGCTGTCACTTGTCAACCACACCAGCTGTCTCTCATCAACCACCTCATAAGAAGCGGATTACAACTCCACCTCCTCGCCGAGAAATCATCTACCACTAGAGGTAATCTTCTCTGCTGTATTTTCTGAGTGTTTTTTCAAATTGTGATCTGTGTGCAGCCGTACACCTGTGAAGTCTGTTGGAGATTGGATTGGCGGATAGTGAGAAGACGACGGTCTTCGTCTCTCACTCCATCCAGAAGAGGGACAAACAGGAGCTGCACGAGTGATAACGTATCTGGAGGTGGAGGTTTTCCCTCCCGGAGGAATTGTGTGTAAAGGTTGCTGGGTGTGAGGACTCACACTCACCGTCATCTGTTTCTTGTCTGCCAGCAGTACCAGGGCCGACAACGGAGGACAGAGACCACCTGGGGACTCAGGACTTGGTGGCTCCGGTGTTCTTCAGGCCGTTGGTGGTGGAAGCGGTGTGGGCCCTGGCTCTTCGATCACCAGAGGTCTCCTATCTTCGAGCCTGCCCACAGTCCTCTTGTGTACAATTGGCATCCATTATTTTTCTGTCTGTATTCCGTTGTGTGCCTGCACAACATTAAATTGTTACTCCTTTTCTTATCCATTGTCCGTTCATTTGCGCCCCCTGTTGTGGGTCCGTGTTACGACACCTTCACAACAGAACAACAAAGTTCAGCAGAATGCATTTTTGCCATACATATTGTCCCCATTTAAAAATATACTGTTTTTGACTGTATGTTTCATTTCAAATAGGGCTTCCAACAGTTTTTCATGCACGCGTTTCCAGAACATTCCAATAACATTATACAAAATCAAGTAATGTCTTGTTTTTCCAAGTGTTTTAACTTGCTGACAGTTACTGATTCCAAGTCTTTGGACGAGGAAAGAAAGTGAGATTAGAAGTAATATCCTTGTTAAATGTTCTGTCAAATTTGCCTCAATTATAGACGTGATCAATTCATTAAAGTGTTTCATGTTTCATCACATAGAGGAATCAAGCACATTCATTAATTTATGAAACAGGGGACTTGCACTGACTTTCTACTAAAACATGGCATACGCCAAAACCCTGAATCAGGCGTAAGCACAAATATATTCAGATGTATCAAAGTGGGCGTAGGCATGAATCCACGCACATTCGGTTTGTACATCCCACTGAATGTGGAATTTAGCCCATGTGCACACGCACCAAACTCCTCCATGGCCACGCCTCTATCTGAATATGCAAATGTATTCAAATAGTTAGGTTGTGTCGTACTAACAGCACCATAAGTGTGGAGTGTTGGGTGTTTCATGATGCCCACCATCGTCTCTGTTTCTTGTGTGTAAAAATTAAAGAACTTTCAGATATAACGTGCAAAAACAAGGAAAGCTGTGATTAGATCACCGTTCTCTCAGCTCGCTATAATGTAAAACGTAAATTAAATAAGTACGTTTGTGTGTGTAAATGCTGAACTGAGCTGCGCACACACTGAAGTAAAAAATATTCAGTGCACAGTGTGTGACATTAACATTACACACGCTTTTATTGACAAATACTGAACACAGTCAGGGGCCTGTTAAGAAGCTCTCGGGTTCCAAAATCAAGAAAAACAAACCATAATAATAATAATAATAATAATAATAAAACATTTGAATGGGCACCCGCGCAGATTTTCGTTAGGAACAATTACACAGATACATTATTTAACCACCACGCAGCCCCCCATCGCACACTGTGCAACCTCCAGCCTGATGCGCATTTGCGCACCACACATTATTTTAACGTTGATGGAATGAAAATGTTTCCTATTAACAAAAACAAACACGTGATGGTGCCTTCATAGCAATATGTGTGCAGTTAATAGCGCCGATTACATTTGGGAAACCGGCTCTCGCTGCAAAATGTGTTGTAATATTGGAATGTACCTGGATAAGATTCAGATGATTGCGTTCCACACAGCTGGCATGGCTCAGCGCACGTTTGACTGGCACACGCTTGACCAATCAGCCAGCTCACGCTGGAATGCCCATGATGCCAGGAAGTCCAGCGTGGTCAGCACCTGCTTGGGCACAGACAACCCCTTGCTCCTCATCGTATTGTGCTCTGGGCCGCAACGCCAGTAACAGTGGCCTTGGTCATCGAAATCGGTTTATGAGTCAATTATCGTCATTTGCAAGTAAATCTTTGCGTTCCCTGAGTACACGCTCACGTCGGATAGCACCATTTGCAAGGTGCTTTAACAATGCTAACGCAACCATTGTTAGTGCCATTTTACGCATCACTTTGCACATGCTTTTATACCATCCATATAATTGCAAACACATCGGTATATTAATTTCTCATCACTGACTCTGATGTGCACATCACTCTGATGACTTCTTGTTTTCACACTATTTACAGTTCCCAGCATCACCTTTACTTGTCCATAGTGGAACAATAGCTGTAGAAACGTGCGTACGCTAGCCAGGATTTTGTGTGATGCACCGCACATTTCCACGGTCATTTCACTGTTGATACATCTGAACGTTGGCGTGGAGATGGACGTACGCCAGGTTTTTGTGCATAAGCACGCTTTATACATGAGGCCCCAGGTCTTCCAAGTAGTTTCATTCAGATGTTCCCAGAACATTTTGGGAACATTTACCTATGCTCACTGAATAAATCTGGATAAGTAAAGAAGGTCAAATTAGAAGTGATATCTTTTAAAAATGTTTTGTCAGTTTTTCCTCAACTATGCATGTGACCTTTTTAAAGTACTTCATGTTTCATTATACATGAAACAGACACTGGCCTTCCCAACAGTGTTTCTCTCAGATGTTCCCAGAACATTCTGGTAAGGTTACCTGAAATCATAGTTTAGTTATTGAAATAAATTTGTAGTAAGAAAGATGGTGAGACTAGAATTATTACATTTCTCAAATTTGCCAGCGATGGCTGAATGAAGGATTAAAAAGTCAAAAGACACAAATCATCAAGAAAAGGTGGATGAATGATCCTGCACCTTTCCCATCACTGAAAAGGATGAAGTTGGATGACAGCCAAACAGAATGCTGACATTACAGAAACTAGAACCATCAGGGCAGACAGCAAGACAGAATACGGACAAATTGAGGCTGCCATCGGGATTTGTTCACATTTTTCAACAGTTTGAAAATTCTGATGAAGCGCCAGCTGCAGGAACAAAGGTGGGCAACGGCCAGTTGATGCCTCCAAAAGTCAAGTCCAGATTTCTTGTTTTGGTTGGGCTTCATTGTCCTTCATTAGTGCCATGTGACGGGGGCTTTAGGAAAATGTATGAGAATCATTTCTGATAACCATAACCTAAATATAACCAATATATAACATTACCCAAATGTGTATTGGCTGGCAAGGGTCTTATCTCACCGGGCTGTGACAACCTGTGAATGGCAATTGTGAGGGAAATCATTTGATTTCACATTCGCTGGGTGGTGCTCGTCCCTGGCTTCACTTGCAGGGTGTCATTAGCATTGTGCCTGGATTTTGAACTTCTCAAAATTGGTGAAGCGTCAAGGCTCCTCTCAGTGTGCACCCAGAGCTGCCCTGCACTCACTGGGACTCTCATCATGAGAGAACTGTGGAAGAGGGGAGGGGCCTGGGCCACACGCATAAGCTGTGGGGAGCACGCCATAATAGCAGAGATGACTGGTGAAGAACAGCCACTTCCGAAAGTGGGTGAACTGCTGCCAGCCTGGCCACAGTTGCAGCAGACATCAGGACTCTCGTTTGAGCTTTGTGGACTTTTGCATTTAATGTCTTTTTTATGGGGACCACAATTCTACAAAAGCGGAGAGCACAGCACTGTCATTTTGAATCTTTTTTATCTCAAGCACTGTCTGTCTCTCTCTCTTTCTTTCTCTCTCTCTTTCTCTCCCTCTGCCTCTTTCTTTCTTTCTCTCTTTCCCTCTCTCTTTCTCTTCCCCTCTCTCTCCCTCTCTCTGTCTCACGCCCTCTTTCTCTCTCTCTCTCGCTCTCTTTCTCTCCCCGTCTCTCTCTCTCTCTCTCTCTCTCTCTCTCTCTCTCTCTCTCTCTCTCTCTCTCAGGGCATGCAGTGGAAGTTCTTGGATGTTCTTGCTGTGAGGAAGCACACGATCAGAGGAAATAAGGAGACATGCTTGCATTAAAAGACACACTGCTCAGATCCAGCTCCCACAGTGCACATATTAATTAATTTATTTATTAGTTTATTTCACAGGGACAGTACATATTAATGTACATAACATTTCTGTAAATGTGTCAGTATTAGCTCAAGAGCTTTTCAACTGTTGTCCCTGGGCAAGGTGCATCATGCCAACAACAATAAATTAAACAATTGACAACAATTAAATAAAGTTCATACATGCACAAAAACATAAAAGGATACACACATAACATGGCATGATGAAAACATTGCTATTGTCTACAAAAGCATCACCTTGTATTTATAAAAATGCAGCAGGTCACATGATCCTAACCCACAGTGGAGACCTGTATCTAATGAGGACAATGTTGGTTTGATTTGAGCCAGTTTTTAGTTTAGTCTTAAAAGTGACAGACATGGGACTTATAGAGAGTGGGATGTTGTTCCAGATGTTACAGCCCCTGACTGAAAGAACAGACTGCCCAAAGGTGGTCTGCCTATAGGGCACTTCACAGTCCCCTCTGACCACAGACCGAGTAGCTCTGCCAGATGTAGATTTTAGTTTTATGAATTCCTTTAGGGCCCCTTCACACATAGTATGAATTGCACACAAAGCAGGAACCGTATGCAATTCGTGTAAAATTGGAGCTGCCTCCAACAAAAGGCAGAGTGTGCCCTGTGAGAGCCCATTCGATCCCTCTCGTGGCAGGTGTCAGCCAAATTCCAGGTGACACACACAAACATCTAACACTGCTCGCTTAGCACTTAGAAAATGTGTGGCCATTCACGCTGTTAGCACAAAAATAGTGAGCAGACGATCACTTTGTGCAAGTGTGCTCCCCCCCTCCCCTCCACATGTGATGTGCCGGGGGGGAGCACACTTGCATGAACTGCTTTCATGGATGTACAGATGGAGCGGCCAGCCACATCAGAGTACACACAGCACAGTGAGCCACCTCCCAGCTGTTGACCAGAGACTCACTGACAGCTACAAATGAATGACAGCTCAGTGCACACGATGTATCACATTGAAAACACTGAGACCACAGCCAGGACGGGTATATTAATAAGTACAACACTACCTACATACACAATTACATAACAAATAACTAAAAATAAATGATCACATAACACAGACACAGAGTGACATGTTTGTGTGTGCGCTGGACGGACAAGAGGTGTGGCCACCGACAGCAGCAGCTGTTGAGATCTCTGTTTCTGGACGTCCCAACTGGGGAATATGTAGTGTGTTTGGACGAACATGATGTAACAACTGTCCACTGTGACGCGCGTGTATCTGCTTGCTGTCCTCACATGGACATACATAAAAACATATCACTATTGTGATGGGCTGCAGCAAGCGAGCGCACGGTGCGCACATTGACAGGCTGCCCCAGGTGAAATGGACTGTCAGATCATGACACGCAGTGGGTGATCTGAATGTCACCCATGTGAGCTCTGTTCCACATGACGCAGTGTCTGTCCTGCGGCGCGCCATCCACAGGACACGCCAGGCCTGCATGTGTGGATATGATAAGAGTGCACTGGTTCATTCTTGTAATGTCATGACTGTACACCTGTGACCATGGGTCATCTACAGAGGAGGATGGTTCATACTTGTATTGTTCGCTCGATAAGAGGGATTCAATAAAATGCAGTGTTTTTTATGGTGTGTGCTTTTTATTTTTTTCAATACGTTTATCTCCTTATTGATTTCAGCCATTTTACACCCCTTTTTATTGGACAGCGATGCTAGCGCAGTGGTAAAGTTTATGTCTGGCAATCAGAACTTTTGTAAATTACAGGTTTGAATCCCACTGGTGGCATGTATTTTTTATTTTAATTTTTTGCCACAACAGCAGTGCGATGTCGTTCCACACGCTCCAGATGCTCACACTGTGTTCCCGCAGCGACAGTTTCATGCACGCCTGCCCGACCATGTGTCCCTCCCGACGTTGGCTCAGTGTTTTCGTGGTTCACTCATACAAGCTGTTTTGCCGTGATTCACGCTGATTTGTACTTATTTATACTATGTGTGAAGAAGCCCTTAATGGTGGTGGTGCAAGTCCATGGAGTATTTTGTATATAGTACAAGCATATTTAAAATATTTGAAATGATCAAAAAATGTGCGCCATACCAAGAAAATCTTTCTGCTAAATGCCGTGCCATGGAAATGTGATGTCATATGTCCATCAGAGCCAAAATGCAGGAGGACAGAGAAATACGTATCACTGTCAGATCAACATGAAGATCCACCTTGGATCTGCTGTGGTGACCCAGAGTGAAAAAAACGAGAACAGCCAAATGGACTTAACGCTCGTCCACAGCATGAACGATCACAGTGCGTGGATCTTGGAGCCACGTACAAAAGGAACATATAAGCAGTGGATTTTATACTGGACATGGAAGGTAGGACAGTAGATCCTGCAAGAATATCATGCTGCAAGTCAGTGAGTACACTATATGCGGCTGATTTTTTTTTTTTTATGTTTTGATTATTTATTTCCTTACTGGGTTCAGTCTGAGGAATTTACGCAGTCTATTCAAGCCCGGTCTCACGTTTTTGTTTTTTTTTCGTGCACCCTTCACGAAATGAGTCAAATTTTTGTGGCAGGGTTTTTTTAACTCACTATTACTAATCCTGCTCCTACCCCCAACCCTAAACTTAACCATAACATAATCCTACTCCTTTCCCCAAACCCAAACCATAACCACCCCCCGACCCCCCGCTTCACTTTTAATTTCATGCAGCCATCACAGAATGAATTTCAATGAATTCATGCTGCTATGACGACAATGAGGCACTTTTCATCACAATATCACAAACCAGTAGATTAATGTATATTTCGTGCTGCTGAATCACAACTTGCCATGAGACCAGGTTGTCTATTCACATGGATGATAGCAAGATAATAAGAGCTAAACACTTTGTGCGCAAACGTGTCATTGTTTTAGCTGCTAATGGCCAATGTCATTGTCATGGCAATGGCTAATGGCAATGTCACCATTAGCTAATGGCTAATGGTGCGTTCCGGTGTTTTGTCACTATTTTGCATCTCCAACTGCTCTCCAACAATTGTAACCAGTGAGATACTACCATAAGACTGAAAGCACCACAAGCCAAAAGACTTTGATCTTCATTCTCCTGAGAAGGTTTCAGCATCACCAAGCAGCTCTGTCCAGTGACTTCATTGACTCCATAAGTTCTTTAAAGACCTAGAGACATGAATGTCACTGCCAAGATCAGTCTACAAGTTTGACATTTTTGCCACATAATGTACAGATACACTTCTGATCATTACCTCTATTCCTTAACAGTAAATTAGATTTTTTTTTTTTTTTTTGCAGGTGGGGGAGCGAGTTGTTAGCAAGCCATACATAACAAAATGAAAAAAAACACGTCAGTTTAGAAATTCAGCTCACCCTGTGCACCTTGAAGTGGAAGAAATAAACACAACTCTGGCAACAACAACAAATTGTTTTCCATTTCTTAATTATTTTATGTGCTGGTGCTGCACATTCTCATCATAAACAATAACTTAATTAAAAGTGCAACCAAATAAGGTCTTGCACAGAGGAGTGGGACTGTGGTGCATGGAAGTGGACACAGACATTTAGCTCTTGTTAAAGGATACGTTCACTTCTTACAACCCATGTCCCAATAAAACCTTGTTATTAATCATGCCTCTCAGTGCTGTACTCGCCTTTTTTGAAAAATCAGTTTTGGACTACTCCATGAGGGTGAACAGTACAGCTGTACCAGAAGATAAACATCCACATTACACTCAAAAGAGAATCAGATCATTAAAATTAAAAAAAAAATCTACTTGTTTAATTATCAGTGCATTAAGCCCCGGTCACACAGCACTAACAAAGGACAACAAACACTAAATGAAACAAGAACTCTGGACTTTCGCTGAATTTCAGAGGCATCATTTAAAGGCCCGGTCCCACTGGGGAGAGGATTAATTGCGCATGTATTGAGTATACAAATTTCGGGCGTTCGTTGTCATCCGCAACAAAATTGGCCAGGAATGACAAATTTCTCAGTATGAATTACGGATATATTAATAATGTATAGCGAATATATGACGAACAACCACGCATGTATAACACATGTATTGAGGAAACAGATCAGACGCATTGTGATTATCACAGAAGTATTTTGGATGTATTGAGAATGCACTGCGCACGTGTTGCGGAAACAGCGGTTGTATTGCGCAAGCGCGGCATCTGCATTGCGGACATAAAAGAAGCGCAATCGGGCCTTTCAGCATCACTATTCACACCAACACCACAGCTTCTGGAGCAATTGCTGGACTTGGACAACTTGATTGGTATGTTGTTGGATGGCAGCAACTATCACACTACGTCTTTGGGGATCCATAACTACATCTGTACGTCGCCACAGCTGGACTGGCAATGACTGGCAAGTATGTCGATTTCTGCCACATTTATATAGTACTTTGGGTTTACGTGAAGTGTTTCTTATGCATTCACAAATTGTCCGCAAATCAGATGCAAAGCAGACGTAATACAAACACTTTATTTGTAGCCAATCTGTATGCAGTCGCTACAACTTATTTTAGTTTGTGATGTGGACGTGATAGGCACGATATATATCCATTTTACTCACTGTCCCAGTCTGCTGCCAAGCCGCAACACCCCGTCAGTTGTGGATATCAGCGGATAATGGCGGATATACAGCGCATAGATTGAGTATGTATTGAGTATGTATTGTGTATGTAAGGCGGATGTCATCTGCAACCAAAATTTTGTGCTGCTCAGAAAACCTAGCAATGGAAAAACGTGCCTCTGCGGATAATTGCGGACGTGTGCGGATGTCGGCCGACTCATACAAGCATGTTTCACAGATATTGCGGATGTTTAGCAAATATAAACCAAGTTTGTGCGCAATTCATGCGCAAGTCTTCCTAAACGCCGGTGGGACAGGGTCTTAACCTTGGTCCAGCTTCGTTCCTGCAGCTGGTGCTTTGTAAGAATTTTTAAACTGTCGAAAAATTTGAACGAATACCGATGACAACCTTATTTCATCCGTATTTCGCTTTGCTTTTGTTCTTGACAGTTTCTTATCGTTTGCGTTGTTTTCATAATGTTAGCGTTTCGTTTGACTTACGTCCAACTTCGTTCAATCTCCCAAATCCGATGTATGGAATAAAGGTTTAATACTGTATATCTGAACAAATCAATAACTAAACCTTTGAGGAGCTGATAACATCCTTGTATTGCTAATGAATCGTCCATGTTTGGGATGAAAAAGCAACATTTTCATATCGAAACAATAGCATTAAGAACATTTTATCAAGTATTTTGACTATTTATGAACATTTCCACCATTTGTGTCTGGCCTGAGTGTGCCTGCGTGTGCGTGCGAGAACTCAGAATGTGAAGACAAACAAAACTTATCAAGACAAATAAAATCCCACACCTGCAAGTACTGCGGACATGAGGACAAGGCTTGGCTGCACTCGGTTGCACTTGGTTGTCTACTCGCTGTCAGTCACGTCATCATGAATGTTTTGTTTTGATTTTGTTTAAAGCATCAAGGTCGATGTTCACTTTGTTTTTCTTTCATTAGTTTCAGTTTTGTTTTGTTCCTTTTGTCACTCGATTCACAGGCTTTTGTGATGGGAAAGGTGCAGGATCTTTCATCCACCTTTTCTCAATGATTTGTGTCTTTTTGACATTTTATCCTTCATCCAGCTCTCGCCGTGTGCCGTGTGACTGGGCCCTTGGTAGCACAACAATGGCTGAAAAATTGTGGATAAGTAGGTGGGTTTTTTTTTGTTTGTTTGTTTGTTTGTTTGTTTGTTTAATATACTGGTTTATGTAAATATCATGCCAGTCTTAGAAGTTAGCCCTGGTTAGTTTGTTTACTGTTAGTGTTGCACTAGTAAATAGTTCCCATAAAAAATTAATTAGATCACCAACAGTAAGGACTCATAAAATGCAATAATGCTTCAATAACTGCACTGTGCTTTCACAAAACATGTTCAGTTTCACTTAATACTCTACCCCAGGTGAAACAATCATGCACATTGAGATCACTTTGTAGAAAATGGATTTCTCTCAAACCATGCGGTTATCAAAGAAGAGTGCAGCACTCAGAGGTTCATTACAGAGATTTTAAAATGACTAAGTTGTAAAAAAAAAAAGTGAACTTGTCATTGAAAGCAACAAAAGGCAATGTTGAAAAACGAACACATTCTCATTTCAAGGCATCTGACATGGTGACAAAGCACGGACCAAGAATTCACCTCTGCATCTCCATGGCAACACAGGATATTGGTGATCTTTCAAGTAGTAATTTAATTTAATGGTTTGATTGTCTGCATGACATTATATGTGAACAAAATACTGGCAAAAGAAAAGCATTTTATTATGTGTTGTTGGTGATTCTGAAACTGAGAGAATGAATTGCAGAACGACATGCTTAGCTCTTAGCCTAGCAGTTTCACTCTTTAGTTTCTTCTTCTACACTTCCGTTAAGCCTTTTTGTGCACACATCGTTGATCAGCATAACAGCAACGCCCAGTGGCTTGTGTTAGAAGTGTCACAAACACATCATGACAGTCATCTTCTGCAGAGGAAGCTTTCCTTTTGAAGGAATACAAGTGACGTAGGGGTGCTCTTGAGTGTTCCATCAAGTGGTTGTACATGATAGTCACCATTTTTGAGGTAAGACACTGAGGTTTTGTCGACTAAAGTAAGATTAGCCTCCTCTGTACCAGGCAAAAAAACTTCAGTCGGGTAACGTGAAACTTTAGCCAACTAACCGCTGTGTGCAACAACTAACGTCAAAAAAATTGTCAACTAAGTGAGTTTATTCAACTAAACAAGATTAGACTGCTTTATGAAACCTGGCCCTGGCACAGCCAATACAAATGTTGGTAACTATTGCAGCGCTGATCTGGCTATGTTATGACAAACCCATAAATGGATAAAGGGGTGGCATGTGGGTGGCTCAATGGTGTGACGAAAGGAGCCTGAACATGCACCTAATTTCCAGTCCGAACCAGCTAAGCTAACAGGCTAACCTCCGTTTGGTGATTAATAAATCATATATCGGTGGTTCTCATAAAGGATTGGTGTGGTCATTAAAAGTTATAAGCCACTTATTTTTTCAGTAATCATGCATTCAAGGCTATTGATAGCTGCTAAAAAAGTGCTAATGCCACTAGTATACAACATTAAATAAGATGAGCATTTCACTCATGAATATTGCAGCACAGATGTCTTAGATGTTCTGTGGACATTTCACCACACAACAAGCCATATTATTTCAGGTATTTGTAAGAGATTGCGCAGACACAGCCCTCACATCAAATGGCCTAAGAGGTAAAGGCATTATGAGAGTCTGAACGTGGATCAGTCAAAGCAACCACTCCCCTATGTCTTAAACTAAGAGGGTAGAAAAAAATCACTCACCATACAGTTGTCATGATGGGTAAAACTATCTACAAAGACCAAGGGTCACAGTTGGTGCGTGCACAGATGGTGCGTGTGCATGCCATTTAGTGCCGCACCATTATCTTATGCCACACTTTTATCCACACCATCTTGTTTACTTACTGGTAGTTCCTCCATCTCTGCATTGCCCAGCAATCATGTTCCTCAGCATTTCCGGTGTTGCAGACTGAATGGCCCCCCTAAAATTTGGTCCGCCCTGCCTCCACTGCGCATGCATCATTTCGGAGCATCAGCATCTTTTCTGAGAAAGAGTCTCTTCACCCAAAATGATCAAATGCATTAATGGGATTATTAACCATCAGATGACAAAGTAAAATCTCTTAAATCATTCTAAAGACAGTTTTAAGCAGAAACTGGGCTGTTTTAAGCAGAAACAACGCAATATTCAGTGATGCTTTGAGATGACAGAAGCACAGTGAACGCAATAGCTAGCAGCCCGTGTAGCTGCGGCACTCTGATCACTTCCTTTTATGATGAAAAATGCTGAATTTATGTGGTAAATAATTGTTGTACAAAAGCTTCAGACATCTGTCGCTGAGACAGAAGATGACTGCAGTGCACTTGGAGTGCACAGATGATGACTGCCTTCACTTCACGCAGTGAAGGCAGGGTGGACCGATTTTTAGGGGGGGGCAGTTTGATATGCGACACTGGCATTGATCGACATCCTCCCATTATAAGCCTTGGCATCACAGCATTCCTTGCTGAAACATTGTCTTTGCTTTTGTGTCAACCACACCTGTGTGAGTATC
This sequence comes from Thalassophryne amazonica, assembly GCF_902500255.1. NCBI lineage: Eukaryota > Metazoa > Chordata > Actinopteri > Batrachoidiformes > Batrachoididae > Thalassophryne > Thalassophryne amazonica. The sequence continues at coordinate 24,879,031 of NC_047109.1, forward strand.
TTCTCACAGTTTTAGAACTGACTTCTCTTGGTGTCTGTTCCTCTAAGTTTTTCCCAACATCCTTTTCACAGCCAGAGTGATTTTTATGAGGTTACTTTGTTTTATCATTTCCTTAAGTTATTCATTCAAGTTTGAACATCACTCCCTTTTTCCCAGCACAATTAATCCCATTGAGTTTTACGGTGTTTTCCTTCCAAGTGTGTTATTGACTTTCTGTGCCCTCTGCTGTCAGAATTATATAATGCCACTGAGTCTGTTTTTCTTTTAGAGGTGAACTTTTTCATGGACCCACAATGCCCTCTGCTGCCCTAATGGTCCATTACTGCTGAGTTTATTTTTCCCTTTGAGGTGTATTTTTGTTCCAGGACTCACAGTGCCCTCCACTGTAACCTGAAGACCCCTGAGCAGAAGGCATGATTTTGTTTATTTTTGGTTTTGTCAAAAGGGTGTCCAGGTATTTTGAAATGAAAGATTGATATTAGATTATTTTTGTTACTATCTGTTAATTTATCTGTTACTAGAGATAGGAGAGAAGAAAGGGGATTAAGTCCTGAGGCCCACTGCATTGATGTAATATTTGCTCTGACAGTGCTGATGGAGTATAGAGAAGGTCAGAAACAGATACATTGTACTAGGTCTGTGAGAAAAGTATCCGACCTTATTATTTTTTTTAAAAACCATATGGATTTGAATCACGTGTGATTACATCAGCCAAGCTTGAACCCTTGTGCGCATGCATGAGTTTTTTCACGCCTGTCGGTGACGTCATTCGCCTGTGAGCACGCCTTGTGGAAGGAGTGGTCCAGTCCCCTCATCAGATTTTCATTGTCTGATAAGTTGCTGAGAGACTGGCGCTGTGCTTGATCAAAATTTTTTCTAAAACTGTGAGGCACATCCGAGTGGACACCATTCGAGAAATTCAGCTGGTTTTCAGTGAAAATTTTAATGGCTGATGAAAGATTTTGGATTGTTTCTATCGCTGTAAGGACTTCCCACGGAGCAGGATGTCGCGCAGCGCTCCGAGGCGACGTCGTCATCCTGTTTCAAGCTGAAAACCTCCAAATTTAAGCCTCTGTTGACCCAGGACGTCGTGAGAGAACAGAGAACTTTCAGAAGAGGTCGGAATCAGCAGTTTATCCAGACATTCCACTGTTAAAGGAGATTTTTTTAATGAAAGACGTGCGGACGGATATAGAATCCATATAGTTTTTTTAAAAAATAAAACTGTTGGTTTCTTTTCTAATAGACCTCGTATGTTTGTGGGTTCAGAGAAAAATGACTGGGTGCCAAGAGAAGGGTTCTGGGCCCAGTTTCAAAAGGCAGGCCAGTCTTTTAGTCTACTAAACTTACTTAGTTGACTAAGGTTACTCACCCAACATTAGCCGTCTAATCTCCATTTCACATAGATGGCTAAATTTGTAGATTAGCTGACTAACGTTAGTCGAGGATTTTCACAAGCATAAACAGCCTCGCAAGTGTCGTTGCCAAGAAACGCTGTCAATGTGCAAGAGTTTTATTTACTTCCAGGTTGGTCGTCGGCTACAACCATGGCAAAGTCTGCCACACCGGAAAAAGGCCCCTACATTCTCCAAAGTGGCAGAAGCTCTCCTTTTGGAGGAATACAAGGGACATCGGGGTGCTCTTGTTGTGAAAGTGTAGGAACACGGACCCACAACAGGGGGGCGCAAATGAACGGACAATGGAGAAGGTAAATAACAAGGTTTTACTGTTGTGAAACGTGCACAACCAATACAACAATTGACAATTTGGGGTTAAGCCGAATTCCACTGGTGTCGTGTGGGCAGGCTCGAAGGTAGGAGACGTCCGTCCAAGTCGAACCGGAACCACCCAGATTTCCTCTGCCACCGAACCCTGGAAGTACTGGAACCGCCAAGTCCCGAATTCCCAGGTGGCCACTGCCTCCGCTCGTCGGATCCGGTACTGCTCTATCTTAAGGCGATATCTCGGCACTGAGGTGGAGACGCCGTCCTGGTGATATACCTCCGTGCTGAGTGGAGTCAGCTGTGTCCAGTAATGGGTGACAGCTGTCACCCTGGCTGCTCTCGTAAGGCGGCAGCGCCCTCTGGTGCCTGGAGCCCGCACTCCAGGCAGGGCGCCCTCTGGTGGTGGTGGGCCAGCAGTACCTCCTCTTCAGCGGCCCACACAACAGCTCTTGAGTGTTCCAAAGGAACAACATCAGCCCTAGCTACCAAAAGACGGGCGTGGGAGGAGATTGCAGTGTCCCTCAATGGGTAGCTGGACAAATCGCCCAACGTGCCAGATAAGTGCCGAACTAACATCCCTCACAATTCGGCACACGGTCGACTTGAAGACATGGATGGTGTTTCCGATAACATCCTGAAAGTTCCCACAGGCATAAAGCCTTGGTGCAATCAAAACCTGATGAAGTGCTGGCAGGGTGTTGGTCCTCCTCATTTGGTGGTTGATGGCTGGAGCTATCACATTCACAATGAAGTGTATTGTAGGCAGATGGAAGCAGTATCACTGTTAAACCTCGGCATCCATAAACATCTCCAATGGATTATTCCAGCTTATTCCACACCCGCTTCCAACACAAGGCTCTCCCTTCTTCCTGCTCTATCAAGTGGTGGTACATGATAGCCGCCATTTTTGAGGTAAGACACTGAAGTTTTGTCAAATAAATAAGATTAATCTGTAGCAGGCTAAAAACTTTTATTCAGCTAACGTGAATCTTTAGTTGACTAAACTCTTTGTGGAACGACTAATGTCAAAACATTAGTCTAGTGAGTTTAGTCCACTAAACAAGATTAGACTGCTTTAAGAAACCGGGCCCTGGTACAACCCCTGGCAAAAATTATGGAATCACTGGCTTCGGAGGATGTTCATTCAGTTGTTTAATTTTGTAGAAAAAAAGCAGATCACAGACATGACACAAAACTAAAGTCATTTCAAATGGCAACTTTCTGGCTTTAAGAAACACTATAAGAAATCAAGAAAAAAAGATTGTGGCAGTCAGTAACGGTTACTTTTTTAGACCAAGCAGAGGAAAAAAATATGGAATCACTCAATTCTGAGGAAAAAATAATGGAATCGCCGTGTAAATTTTCATCCCAAAAACTAACACCTGCATCATATCAGATCTGCTCGTTAGTCTGCATCTAAAAAGGAGTGAACACACCTTGGAGAGCTGTTGCACCAAGTGGACTGACATGAATCATGGCTCCAACACGAGAGATGTCAATTGAAACAAAGGAGAGGATTATCAAACTCTTAAAAGAGAGTAAATCATCACACAATGTTGCAAAAGATGTTGGTTGTTCACAGTCAGCTGTGTCTAAACTGATGACCAAATACAAACAACATGGGAAGGTTGTTAAAGGCAAACATACTGGTAGACCAAGGAAGACATCAAAGCGTCAAGACAGAAAACTTAAAGCAATATGTCTCAAAAATCGAAAAATGTACAACAAAACAAATGAGGAACGAATGGGAGGAAACTGGAGTCAACGTCTGTGACCGAACTGTAAGAAACCTCTTAAAGGAAATGGGATTTACATACAGAAAAGCTAAACGAAAGGCATCATTAACACCTAAACAGAAAAAAACAAGGTTACAATGGGCTAAGGAAAAGCAATTGTGGACTGTGGATGACTGGATGAAAGTCATATTCAGTGATGAATCTCGAATCTGCATTGGGCAAGGTGATGATGCTGGAACTTTTGTTTGGTGCCTTTCCAATGAGATTTATAAAGATGACTGCCTGAAGAGAACATATAAATTTCCACAGTCATTGATGATATGGGGCTGCATGTCAGGTAAAGGCACTGGGGAGACGGCTGTCATTACATCATCAATAAATGCACAAGTTTATGTTGATATTTTGGACAATTGAAAGGATGTTTGGGGATGATGAAATCATTTTTCAAGATGATAATGCATCTTGCCATAGAGCAAAAACTGCAAAAACATTCCTTGCAAAAAGACACATAGGGTCAATGTCATGGCATAGGGTCAATGTCAATGAGCAGATCTGATTTGATGCAGGTGTTAATTTGGGGGATGAAAATTTACAGGGTGATTCCATAATTCTTTCCTCAGAATTGAGTGATTCCATATTTTTTTTCCTCTGCTTGGTCTAAAAAAGTAACTGTTACTGACTGCCACAATCTTTTTTTTCTTGATTTCTTATAGTGTTTCTTAAAGCCAGAAAGTTGCCATTTGAAATGACTTTAGTTTTGTGTCATGTCTGTGATCTGCTTTTTTTCTACAAAATTAAACAACTGAATGAACATCCTCTGAGGCCGGTGATTCCATAATTTTTGCCAGGGGTTGTATTTGTTAAGGATACAACCCTTCCCCATGTCCCAAAGGACCTGGAAATGTTCCTTCGTGAGAGACACAAAAACCTCAGAATTCTTCAATAAACTCAGGGTTTATTGAAGAATACAGCAGAACAGATCAGCGGATTGTCATCATTCATCAAACGCAGGGTGCGTTCAATGCAACACACTTTATTACGCAACTACGATCCCAACAGGTTGTGTGTTCAGCAAAGAACCTCGAATGCTGGAAACACAGTCTTTATACAGTTCAGTTCAGCTGGGGTGTTATCGTCTTCTGACTGGTTAACCATGGGAGACCAGGAGGTCATGAGAGGTCTTCGGGAAGTGGCATGGTGGTGGGGGGTGTCTGGGGCAAATGGATTGCTGAGTCAGATGTCTGGCTGGACATCTGATCCTAAAATCAGTTTAAACCTGTTCAACAGTCCATATATGGAGGTGTCTGTTATGTGTCGACGCGGGTTGAGGAGCGGACCTGCGTCAGACGGAACCCAGCGCTAAAAATAACCAGAAAGCGGTTCCAATAACAAAAACAATTTATTGATTTCACCCACTGGTGCATAATAAAGTATTAAAACTAAAATAGCGTCCTTCTGGTGGAGTGAAGGCTGGCACGCTCTCCAGCGCCCAAAAGGATCGAAGCCTGGTGCTCCTGGACTCACCACTACCGCCAAACACCCCCGAGGTGGACACGACAAACCAACTCTCCGCGAAGGACCAGAAGAGGTGAGGCAAGTCAGCAGCCACAACCAATATCCTTCAAAAGACACACACCATCAGCAACACACTCAGGTCTGCATTTTAAGCTTCCTGCAAATGAGCAGCTTCTCACAACAGGTGGAGAACCACCCGTCCGCACGCCACAGAAGCGAGAAGCCAGCCGCACAATTCCCATCACAATTCAAATATACTGCACAACAAAACACCAAGCCACTATCAACAACCAGCCAAACACTCAACCACCTCCGATGTGTGCCGACAGCACGTGTCCCCCACCCCTCCTCCTTCACGGGCTCGATGCGTCAAACCCAGGCGCGGTCCCCAGCGCCTCACAAACGAACACCACAAGGTCGAGTTCCCGGCAGTTCTGCTTGAATCACACATGACTTAAATGCAGAACGCCATCCAATTATCTGCTTCAGCTGAAAGTCTTTAAGGCTGCACGTGAGCACCATTCACAGGTGCTGCACATGATGTTGATGAGGGTGAAGGACTCTTCAGCCAGCACCTTCTCCACAGACAAATCAGTTCTCATGCCACCTGGAGAGCAAAGAAAAGAAAAGAACACCAAAATGTCCAGCCACACCCCCCAACACACAACAGTACCCCCCCTTTAACGGGAAGCCTCCCGGCGACCGAACAGACCAGGCCCGAGAACAGCACCTCCCTCCGGGGGTCCTCGTCAGGAAGAAGATAGCACAACGCTCCCAAGGTCCACCACAGACAGCAGGACAGGGCACCGCAGCTGGAAGGCCGGCTGGCATCAACAAAAACCCCAAAACAGTCCCTAGTATAATCCAACACACAAGAAAAAACACAAAACCCACCCAAAACCTCCCCAGGGGACCGTCCCATCCAACCCCGGGAAGAAAAGAAAAACACCCAAACGCAAAAACCCAACACAGCCCCACAAACACAATACAAACATAAATGCATAAAATAAAAATAACAAACAACCCCCCCAGAACGACCTGCAGAGCCCAACCCCCCCCCCCCCAGAAGGCCTTTACCGCCAGTTCCAGGAGGAACAGCCAGAACCAGAATCCCACAAAGGTCCCCAGGTGTACATGGAGCAAACGGCGCCCCCCAGAGGACCGTACCATCAACCCCAGGAGGTACCCTCCCCACAACCCCGGAACCCCAGACCCGGCCACACTTGGCAAGTCGGCTCCAAGCCAATTCCCCCCCAGAGGACCGTCCCATCAACCCTGGAGGTGGAACCCGGAAGGAAACAAAACAAAATCAAAATCCAACCCCCGGAGGACTACCAAAAACAGCCCCGGGGGGATATAAAACGACCGTAAACCCTGTTACCCTCCCCGGCACCCCGAAAGACCCCAGGTCCCTCCCAGAGCCCCTCAGCGGCTCAATTTTGGCGAACGGCTCAAAACATTAAGCCGGGGAGGGGAACAGGAAAAACTAACCCAGCCCCAACCCCAAGGCGCAGCGGAAAACCGTAAATACGTCCGGTGCCCCAACTCGACCATACCACAGCCTCTCGGGAGGGGTGGAACTACCGAAATGGCGAACGGCAACAGATCGGCCCACCCCTCCGACTGAGGTATGTTCCCGCTGCACCACACCCCGGCAACACCAATGACGAATGGTACAAAGGCTCACCGAGGCTGGAGTGGAACCGGGCCCTAACCAAACCAAGAAAAACGCCCCTAACACCCCCCCCCCCCCCCCCCCAGGTGCAGAGGTCTTCTGAGAACGCTCAGCGTGACCAACCTGCACCACCCCACAACCCACAAGACGAACGGTCTTGGGGCAAGTGAGGTTGGGGTTAGGGATGTAGGGAAATAAAAAACAACAAAATAAAACGACCCAACAACCCAAACAGAAAATACCTAAAAACACATAAAAATTAACAATTAAGTGAGCCCAGACAGGCTTCTAACCGCCTAACATTCACACCACCAGACACGCCTCTGACTCCCCAAACAAATTATAACCCCTATTTAAGAAAACAAAACATTAACCCATACAAGATTTTTTTTTTCTTTTTTTTTTTGTGTGTGTTATTTTGCCTGTCCCAGAACACCTGGAGATACGTCACCAGAGAACATTGCATCAAAAATGAAGCACAGGCTTCAACGTCTCCCGCATAAGGCTCCGGAGGACAAACAATCAGTTCGGACGCCGAATCTCTGGGAGACGGAGTTATCTGCACCAGTATCGATGGTGCCGCAGCTGGAGCAGCAGGAAGCGGAACGGCTTGCGCTACAAGCTCCGCAACACGGGAGTCCGCTGGCCCAATTTGGCTTGTGAGATGTGGCAATTGTTCCCATATTTTCTCCAAGTGTTCTTGAACTTTTTCGGCAAAAGGAACCGCCTCTGCCGCTGGGTCCATTATGGAATGGCCGGGAACTACTGTTATGTGTCGACGCGGGTTGAGGAGCGGACCTGCGTCAGATGGAACCCAGCGCTAAAAATAACCAGAAAGCGGTTCCAATAACAAAAACAATTTATTGATTTCACCCACTGGTGCATAATAAAGTGTTAAAACTAAAATAGCGTCCTTCTGGTGGAGTGAAGGCTGGCACGCTCTCCAGCGCCCAAAAGGATCAAAGCCCGGTGCTCCTGGACTCACCACTACTGCCAAACACCCCCCAGGTGGACACGACAAACCGACTCTCCGCGAAGGACCAGAAGAAGTGAGGCAAGTCAGCAGCCACAACCAATATCCTTCAAAAGACACACACCATCAGCAACACACTCAGGTCTGCATTTTAAGCTTCCTGCAAATGAGCAGCTTCTCACAACAGGTGGAGAACCACCCGTCCGCACGCCACAGAAGCGAGAAGCCAGCCGCACAATTCCCATCACAATTCAAATATACTGCGCAACAAAACACCAAGCCACTATCAACAACTAGCCAAACACTCAACCACCTCCGATGTGTGCCGACAGCATGTGTCCCCCACCCCTCCTCCTTCACGGGCTCGATGCGTCAAACCCAGACGCGGTCCCCAGCGCCTCACAAACGAACACCACAAGGTCGAGTTCCCGGCAGTTCTGCTTGAATCACACATGACTTAAATGCAGAATGCCATCCAATTATCTGCTTCAGCTGAAAGTCTTTAAGGCTGCACGTGAGCACCATTCACAGGTGCTGCACATGATGTTGATGAGGGTGAAGGACTCTTCAGCCAGCACCTTCTCCACAGACAAATCAGTTCTCATGCCACCTGGAGAGCAAAGAAAAGAAAAGAACACCAAAATGTCCAGCCACACCCCCCAACACACAACAGTGTCTTCAGTTTTAGTGCACCATTGTGCAGACAGCGAGAAACCACAGTTCTAATATCAGCACAGACGAAAGTTTCAGCTCCTATGTCAGGAGAGTCAAACATTTCCATAGGGAGTCAGCAGAAAAAGGTCACATCAGAGTTCAGTCAACAATAGTTCAGTCAACAATATATAATGATGAAACATGATTCCAACTGCATGATAAATCATCCAAAGCACTTCCAAAGGATTATGTGTAGTTTAGCAAAACATCAGATCCTTAAACATATTATAGCATAAGCATCATGTCTGCATCAAATAATGACTTTATTCAAAGTGGTCAATGCCAGGCTTACCTACAAGAAGTCAACAACACGTCAGCAGTTACACATGGTCAATACAATTCATCATAAGCACATATTACTATCTTTAATCAAACCATATAACCATATATACCATTGTATCATTTCAAAGCCACCATAAATCAATTAAACACCCATCAAAACATAAGCATACACATTTTCATTTGTTTGGCATCATGATAAATCCGTTAAATACATTATAGCAAAAATATCAATCCATACAGTACCTTGTTCATTAGAACAGGATGGTGCACCTACTTCTAAACATTTGTTACTTTCCAAAATAATGAACACAAAACATTTTATTCAATGTGGTAACTATTACCATTGTTATCATGCAAAGCTAATTATGAGCAAAATAACATATATATCTTCATATTGCAAGAGGAAGTCTGAAGTAACAGAGAAGTATGTGAGTGTGGTGAAGGACATGTACAGGGACAGTGTGACAGCATTGAGGTGGATAGTAGGAATGACAGATGCATTCGAGGTGGAGGTGGGATTACATCAAGGATCCGCTCTGAGCCCTTTTTGGTTGAGAGTGAAGATGGACAGGTTGACTGACAAGGACAGGAGTCTCCATGAACTATGACGTTTGCAGATGACAATTTGATCTGTTGTGAGAATAGAGAGTAGATCAAAAATAGCCTGGAAAGGTGAAAACTCTCTGGAGAGAAGGGGTATGAAAGTCAGTAGGTGCAAGACAGAGTGCATGTGTTTGAATGAGAGGGAGGCCAGTGGAACAGTGCAGTTGTAAGGAGTAGAAGTACTGAAGGTACAATCTAAGAAAGGAACCGAGGCCTCATGTACAAAGTGTGCTTAGGCACAAAAACCTGGCATACGACTATCTCCACACCAATGTCCAGATGTATCAAAAGTGAAATGATGGTGAAAATGTGCGGTGCATCACGCAAAAATCCTGGCCGGCGTACGCATGCTTCTACAGCTATTGTTCCACTGTGGACACATAAAGGTGATGTTGGGAACTGTTAATAGTGTGAAAACCAGAAGTCATCAGAGTGATGTGCACATCAGCGACACAGTCATGAGCAATTAACGCACCCACATGTTTGCAATTATATGGATGGATATAAAAGGCCGCGCAAAACGGCCTTGTAGGAGTGCTGGTACTTATTGGTTTATGTGCTGTCCTGACCTACCACAGAATTGGCACCAGAACCATGACCCCTCACCTGTCTGTCATGATTAATGAGTTGGGCAAGGCAATACATTCTCAGACTGCGTTAACCTTTGAACTCAAACACAAGTTGGATAACATTTTCCTTTGCAAATGCACACCTTGCAAAGGAAGATGTCGGAGACCAGGGAATACTCATGAATTGGATTTGGTTGTTCATGAGAGGTGCAAATGTGTTTTCACTGCTCAACCATAAACATGGCAGGCTTATCAGCCTCTGAAGGGCAAAATGCCCCATTTTCCTCTAGAAGAATTTCTACAGCCTTGGTGAACCATTCAGCTGCCTTCTTATCTTTTGCAACTCCAGCACACACGGAGAGAAACTGACATAAACTTAACTCATCTGCCACACACACATGGACAGTGACTGTTAAGTTGAAATAACTTTAAAAAACCAATGCAAATTGTTACATCACTTTTTCTCGTTGACACAGTGTAGATGAGTTTAAATACTTGTGGTCAACTATCCAAAGTAATAGAGACTTTGAAGAAGAGAGTGCAGGTATATATATATATATATATATATATATATATATATATATATATATATATATATTATATATATATATATATATACGAGGTCTATTAGAAAAGTATCCGACCTTATTATTTTTTTCAAAAAACATATGGATTTGAATCACGTGTGATTACGTCTGACATGCTTGAACCCTCATGGGCATGCGAGAGTTTTTTCACCCCTGTCGGTTACGTCATTCGCCTGTGGGCAGTCTTTGAGTGAGGAGTCGCCCACCCTCTCGTCATTTTTTTCATTGTTTAGGAATGGCTCAGAGACTGCTGCTTTGTTTGATCAAATTTTTTCAAAACTCTAAGGCACAACTGAGTGGACACCATTCGATAAATTCAGCTGGTTTTCGGTAAAAATTTTAATGGCTGATGAGAGATTTTGGTCTGGTAGTGTCGCCGTAAGGACGGCCCACGGCACCTGAAGGCGATCTGCGCTTCGAGGGGGCAGCGTCTCACCGTTTCAAGTTGAAAACTTCCACATTTCAGGCTCTGTTGACCCAGGAAGTCGTCAGAGAACAGAGAACTTTCAGAAGAAGTCGGCATGAGGAGTTTATTCGGACATTCCATTGTTAACGGACATTTTGTAATGAAAGAACGTTGGGGGTCGCGACAGGAAAAAACACCTCCGTTGGAAACCTTAACGGGCAAGTTGGAACATGCCCAAGCTGTTAAACAATTTCTCAGTTACTCACTTGTTGAAAGCCATCAAAAGCCGCCTGAATTTTACAAATGGTTTTCAACACGGAGGTGTTTGTCCTGTCACGGCGCACACAGATTCGCCGAGTCGTCACGGAAACGACTCGGCGAATTTGCGCGCACGTCTTTCATTAAAAAATGTCCTTAAACAGTGGAATGTCCGCATAAAGTCCTCATGCCGGCCTCTTCTGAATCTTCTCTGTTCTCTCACGACGTCCTGGGTGAATTAAGACTTAAATTAGGATGTTTTCAGGTCGAAACAGGCCGACGACGGCGCCTGGAAGCGCTGCAGGACGTCCCGCTCTGTGGGAAGTCCTTACACCGACAGAAACACCCCATAATCTCTCATCAGCCGTTAAACTTTTCACCGAAAACCAGCTTAATTTCTCGAATAGTATCCACTCGGATATTCCTCACAGGTCCAGAAAAAATTTTGATAAAGCAACGCGCGCCGTCTTGAGCAGCGTGTGAAACAAAGGAATTCAGCCAAGAGGGCGGGACCACATCTCACTCAAGGCCTGCCCACAGGGAAATGACGTCACCGACACGCATGAAAAAACTCACGCATGCGCACGAGGGTTCAAGCATGATTGGTTGAATCGCACGTCATTCAAATCCATACAGTTTAAAAAAAAATAAAAGGGTCGGTTCATTGTCTAATAGACCTTGTATATATATATATATATATATATATATATATATATATATATATATATACGTCTACATGGATGAGGTAAGCCATATCTTGATCAGTCAAATATTTGGGATTGGTTGGTATAAATGAAGTCAAGCATAGTCTAAAAAAAACACTGGTACAGACATATATGCATCTTTGCTTGTACATTTGTATCATGGTGTGTAGATCAGCCCCCTGAGGCCTTCTTTTTTCTTTTTTTAATTTTGTGGCACCCTTTGTGAGTGTGACATAACTGATAACCATCAGTTTGAAAACCAGTCACCAACACACTATGTGACAACTTTTCTTTCATAACATTTGCCTCAGTATGCAGATGAACCCAAATCAGTTATTCTGGACTCCACCTGGCTTTGCTAAATCACTTTCACATCACATTTGGTGATGCATGATGCTTCTATTTTCTGCAGATATATTTTTTTTTATTGAAGCTGTGCTAAATTTGGACTGTGTTTATTATCCCGTGTGTGTCTTTGATGAGGACTGAGCCTGACTGTGTTTCGTTTCTTCACAAAGCTCTGCCACTCTGAGTCACATTGAATTTCCTTCTTATTTATTTATTTTTGAACTGATTGTCACTGTGTTCTATCTAAAATGGATTTTTCAATATTTTACAAGATCTTCTCGTCGGATCACGTTCATGCACGGACAATTAGTTTCGGACCCAAAAGCCAAGCTGTGGGATAAAATTCCTCCCTTCAGACAGAGAAAGTGAATAATTCAGAGCCCATTCTTTTGAACAAGCTGCCAACAAATTAGCAGGAGCCCAGAGTCAGAGAGAATTAACACTGCTAACCAGTGCTCACATCCACACAGTGTCTCACATGCACGATCATGCGCACGTGAACAGCGTGCTGGATATAGAAAGAGTTGTTGGGTGTATGTGGCAGATTGGCTGCAGCTTTCAGGGAGGTGAGTTATTAAGATGTATGTGATGGTGGCGGCACCGTGGGAGAAGGTCTTCACTGCGGAGCTCGCTTCAAAATGTGAATAATTAGGACGGATTTCTGCCTTGAGGGAAAAGCCGGTAGCTGCATCCTGGAAGCACATTAGCAGGGTGTTCAGCATCCTTATGACTAAAACAAATGGCCCCTATATGCCACAGGAGATCCTCACAAGCTCTTTTATTGGTTGTGTTGTGAGCCAGAAGTGCTTCTCAGTCTCCTAATGTGCCCACATACTCTGCATACCTGAACACTGTGCTTTAATTCTGTGGGAAAAAGAGAAATGATAGCACTGTGCAGCAGGCGCGACATTAAATATTTTTGCACTTGAAATAGGCACAATTTATATTCACACCTACTTAAAACATGCTCACTTTGTTCTTGGAGTTTTGTCCTGTTTGTGGAGATGGTTTCTTTCCTGGTGATTTTGTTGGCACATTACCCTGTTTGTTGCTCCTTTGACTCATCTGAATGATCCAAAAAAATCTCCTGGATGACATATGATGCCACTTTAAGCTATTACAAAACTAGGAAACCATTACGAATCATTAAAGGGCTCTTACCATGCAAAATTAATTTTATCTATGTTTTACAGTTTAACATTGGTGGGTTTTCATTTCACACCCTCAAACTCCCCCAACTCTACGAGTATGGATGTAGAAACTTATGCTTCAAGAAAAAGTCTAATATCCCTGTCACATGTTGACGATTTAGCCAGCGTATTCTGACGGTATTAAAAAAAAACGCTGGCATACGTTGGAGTACATCTAATAAGTTAAGGGTAAGTTTTGTGTAAGAGCACGTTGACACACGCTGAAGTACGCTGATATATGTCGTAATACGCCGAGCACCTCAAAAAATTTTGGGCACACAATATTTTCGACACATGCCAGCGTATGACTCGTGCCGCATATACGGGACATAGGTTGTTGGTAAGTTATGCGATTGTTGACACACATTTCTTGTAATTTACTCACAAGTCGAAATACTCCCGTTAATGCTGTCTATTGATTAGCTGAAAGCTGCAGTACTCATGCAAACAGACTGTTTCAAATATTAAAATCATTCACACACTGAGTAAATACAAAGTCTTATTCTTACCTGTTTGTTTCAGTCGGATTCATCATCACAGCCTGATGAATACATATCCACATAAAGCCTCCTGATTTTGGAAAACGACGTCTGAAAATACTTTAATTCTTTGTCGTGGCTGCAGAAACAAGTCCCTCTGTGTTTTTCTGCTCTGGGTGTGTGTGTCTCAGCCGGCACTTTGCGCCACAGCACATCATTAATTAACATCTCAGTGTTTATAGGTATCAGTTGATTCTGACTGCACGCGATGAAAATAAATCCACTGATCCACAAAGACAAAATAAAATAATGTTAAAATGACTCTGTTTTGCCTCCTTGTGGGGTGGAGATGCTGCACAACACCGTACTTGCACTAGATGACGTGCTCATCAATATTTAAGGGTTCCATTTGCCAAAGGGTTCGTCCGGTGGTGCAAACACAACTTAACTGTTCCAACACGTATAATACCGTGCAGTACCTACCCGAACCACTTGGTGGAAACAGGTCTGTCAACATATGCTGGTTAAATCATCAACGTGTGACAGCTTCATGAATTTATCACATGTATGCCTGCTTTTTTAATACAGTTGGCATATGCTGGCTAAATCGTCAAGGTGTGACAGGGCCTTTAAACAGCTTCTGTGCTGTATGTCATGGGATTTGAGTCTGTGCTGGAAAAAAAATCAATACAGGGTTTATTTATTTGCATTTTCCACACTTTCCCAACATTTTCTGGTTTGGGTTTTAAACTCAATTATTATGCAAATAATGATTTTTTTTAAATCATTTTTTTTATATATACAGATACACCGTAAATTTTGCAGAGTAAAATGTACTCTGCTGGGATAACATTTGGTCCCAGTCCAAATAGAGTTAAATACTGTATACCCCATCACGGTGCTAAATCAACTCTATCACAATGTAAAATCAACTCTTATTGGAGTATAAACACTTAATTTGACAAGACAGCAGAGCTGATTTCACTGTATAATAGAGTGTATTTTACTCTGTTTAGATTGGGACCAAATGCTATCCCGGCAGAGTATATTTTACTCAGCAAAATTTGCTGTGTAGTCTCATTGAGACACAAAGTCTTATTGTCAACTGAGACCTGTTTCAGTCAAACATACAGCATAACAAACAGTTACAGACAGACAGAGATATAATATACAGTATCAGTATAATACAGTAAAATCAAAGTACCAAATGGAAACAGAAAAAATGGTAAAAACAGGAATAAATTTCCAGGGATTTTTCAAGTGCACATAAAGTACAGTGGAGGAAATAAGTATTTGATCCACCTACAAAGAATGGAGAGGTATGTAATTTTTATCGTAGGTACACTTCAACTGTGAGAGACAGAATCTAAAAAAAAAGATCCAGAAAATCACACTGTATGATTTTTTAAATAATTAATTTGCATTTTATTGCATGAAATACAGTAAGGAAAATAAGTATTTGAACACCCTGTGATTTTGCAAGTTCTCCCACTTAGAAATCATGGAGGGGTTTGAAATTTTCATCTTAGGTGCATGTCCACTGTGAGAGACATAATGTAAAAAAAAAAAAAAAAAAAAAATCCGGAAATCACAATGTATGATTTTTTTAATAATTTATTTGTAAGTTAGTGCTGCAAATAAGTATTTGAACACCAACCAACCAGCAAGAATTTTGGCTCACACAGACCTGTTAATTTTTCTTTAAGAAGCCCTCTTATTCTGCACTCTTTACCTGTATTAATTGCACCTGTTTGAACTTGTTATCTGTATAAAAGACACCTGTTCACACACTCCAATCTGTCCACCATAGCCAACACCAAAGAGCTGTCTAAGGACACCAGGGACAAAACTGTAGACCTGTACAAGGCTGGGATGGGCTACAGGACAACAGGCAAGCAGCTTGGTGAGAAGACAACAACTGTTATGATTATTATTAGAAAGTGGAAGAGACACAAGATGATCCAGAGGAGGCAGGGGAGAAGGTCGTGTGGTCAGATGAGACCAAAAGAGAGCTTTTTGGAATCATCTCCACTTGCCATGTTTAGAAGATGAGAACAACGCCAAGAAAACTGTCCCAACCATGAAGCATGGGGGTGGAAACATTATACTCTGGGGGTGCTCTTCTGCAAAGGGGACAGGACGACTGCACCGTATTGAAGGGAGGATGGATGGGGTCATGTATTGCAAGATTTTGGCAAACAACCTCCTTCCCTCAGTAAGAGCATTGAAGATGGGTCATGGCTGGGTCTACCAGCATGACAATGACCCCAAACATACAGCTAGGGCAACTAAGGAGGGGCTCCATAAGGAGCATTTCTATTCTCAATAGACAACCTTTAGAGGGAGCTGAAACTCCAAACCTGAAACATCTGGAGAACATCTGTATGGAGGAGTGGACCAAAATCCCCGTTGCCGTGTGTGAAAACTTGGTCAAGAACTACAGGAAACATCTGACCTCTGTAATGGCAGACAAATGTTTCTCTACCAATTGTTAAGGTCTGTTTTTCTAGGGGATCAAATACTTATTTCATGCAATAAAATGCAAATTAATTATTTAAAAATAATACAATATGATTTTCTGGATTATTTATTTTTTTTTTTTTTTTAGATTCTGTCTCTCGCAGTTGAAGTGTACCTACGGTAAAAAAAAATACAGGCCTCTCCATTCTTTGTAGGTGGAAAAACCTGCAAAATTGACAGTGGATCAAATACTTATTTCCCACACTGTATAATAGTTTGCCTGTAATAAGGTTGAAATCCCCATTAGAATAAAACTGGACAACTTCAGATCCTGTTGTACAATGTTCCAGGTTTAAGGAGGAGAGTAAGAAAAAGCCTTTTTGTTTTTAAGTACAGTGGTCAGAATATTTCCATGAGCTGAAAGATGGAACATACCAGCTTTCACAAATGGAAAACAGTCATTATTTGTTTTATATCACACCTAGATAGAGCTGTGTCATTTTAATTATTTTATTGACATTTTACTTGTAATAAGAGAGGTAGCGGTGGTGGCCAAGCAGTTAGTGGGCTTGTTTCCAGTGTGCAAGGTTCCTGGTTCAAACCCCACCCCAGCTCATTCTCCATCTAATGTGGCTTTGTGTCAGGAAGAGCATACAGCGTAAACCTTGTGCCAATTCAGCATGCAGATCCACCACGGATTTGCTGTGGTGACCCCAAGGGAGAAGCTGAAGGGACTTACTTCACTAAAAAAAAATCAACATGGGTGTTGTTGGTTATTATGTTACATGAACCTAAGTCTAACATGTAGCTTATACAATATAAAGTTACAATGTAAAGTTTAATGCATGAACACATTCAAATCATGTAGTTTTAAAATAACATGCAACAAATTAAAATCTAACTTGCTCAGTGAACATGATAAAATTATGGAAAGCATTTCCACCCAAGTAAAATGAGTTAACATAGCCAGAAACAGTTTTGCTGGGTGACATAAATATAAACTTGTTGGGTCAACATGATGAATTTGCGTTACTGTTATGTAATTGCCATGGTTCAGGCCAACTAGATTTGTAAGGGTAAATGGAAGAAAAAAACAGTAAGTCCCTTGTTTGTGCTCAGAGTCACCACAGCAAATCCAAGGTGGAGCTACATAAATTTTCCTGATCCAACATAGCAAAGTTAAGTTGACATGCAATTATACCATTTTAAAAGTAGTTGTAACTACCCTAATAAATTAAGTAACTCATAATCATATCAAACAGATTTGAATGGCCCAAGGACATTACATCAGTGTGTTACATTTACCCTAACAAGGCAGGGGTGGTAGCCAAGTGGTTAGTGGGCTTGGTTTCAATATGGAACGTTCCCGGTTCATACCCCTCTCCTGCCATGTTTCTCCATGCAACCTAGCGTCAGGAAGGGTACTTTTTTATTTTTGTTGCATTTACCTTACAAATCTAGTTAGCCTGAACCATGGTAATTGAGTAACAGAAACGCAAATTCATCATGTTGACCCAACAAATTTACATTTAGGTCTACGTTTACCTTTACAAATCAAGCTGACCTGAACCATAGTAATTAGGTAACAGTAACGCAAATTCATCATGTTGGCCCAACAAATTTACACTTAGGTCACTCAACAAAATTGTTTCTGACTAAGTTAACTCATTTCACTTGGGAGGAAATATCTTAGAGCCCCTTCACAGAATTTGGTCGATTTGCGTAGCTGCCTCATACACCTGTTGCTACAACTATTTGCACACACCAGTGGCTGAAAGACAGAGTGTGCACTGTGGGAGCTCATCAATCCCTCTCCCGGCAGGTGTCGGCCAAATTCCAGGTGACACACACGAACATCTAACACCGCTTGTTTGGCACTTAGAAAATGTGTGGCCATTCATACTATTAACATGACAACAGTCTGCAGAGAATCACTGTCGTGCTGGCAGTGAAATTTGTCTAAGTGGCCCACGACTGTGAAGTTGCCTAGTGCACATGTGGCATGCCAGAGTGTTGCCTCCCCACCCCACAACACGTGTGCATGTGTTTTGCGCACCCCCCCAACAAGTGTACGTGTGGTTCACGCATCCACCCCCCAGCACTCAAGGCATCTCTCATCTGATCACAGAGTGACATCTTGGTCAGCGCGCTGACAGGACAGGGGGCATGGCTGGCTGCCCACAGCTGTTGAGAAATATCCAGTCCTGTACATCACAGCTGCAGCACACATCCCGTATTTTGACGGACACGCGCGTGTGTGGAAATATATAAAAATATATATCGTTTTTGCAATATATATTTAGAGGAGGAGAAACGGACAGTCAGTTCATGGACACGCAGCAGGCGATCTGAATGTCACGTCTGACAGGACACATGTGTTGGGCCATAAGGGCTGTGAGCGGTGTGCCACAGGACCAGGACAACCCAACAGTATGACAAATACGCCACTTTCAGTCACATATTAGCAGAAATACGCTGTACCAAACCCTGTATGGTCAGTTATCACAGCGCTTTTTTTTTTTTTAGAAAATACATTTATTTGCTTGTTGATTTTAGCCATTTCACGCTCCTGTTATAAGACAGTGATTGTAGTGCAGTGGTAAAGCTTCCATCTGGTCAACAAAGTTTGCAGGTTCAAATCCTGTTAGTGGCATTTTTTTTTTATTTCACCAGGGTTATTTAACCACAAGCTTTTGTATTGCGTCCCCTTTTATGTATTTATATCAACCCAGTGATATTCACTAATTATACAGGTGGTTTTTATTTTATTTTCCTCCACATCAGCAGCACGATGTGGTGCACCTCATCCCATGGAACACAGTGTGAACAGCTGTGTTTCTGCTTGAAAGGCATCGTCATGTGCATGAACCGTCCTACTAGCATTATGCACACCTGCCCATCAATTCAATGTTTCGTGGTGCGCTCATACAAACTCTACCACCATGAGTCACCCTGAGCTGTATATATTCGCACTATGTGTGAAGGGGCCCTTACATAATTTTATTATGCTCACTGAGCAAGTAATTTTTTATGTGGACAACAGCGGAACCCAGGATTTCACTATGGTTGGAAGGCAGCTAGGCCGACACACTGCTGACTTCAGCAAGTGCTGCTGAGGAGCTAAGCACACTGTGTTGATGTGTTTTTATAAGAAGCTAATGGAGCCATACAATAATGTGTGAATCAGATGGCAAGCACATGCACAGATAGTACCAGAAATGCACCCATGGAATAGGACAAATACTGAATGTCATATTACATAGAATTTATGAATCAAATGACAATTTTTTGAGGGGGTGGTATCATATGAAAAATGTTTTATTTCTATGAAGTTAGTAGTTCAGCCATGAGCAAAACTAACTACTTCATTGGCATTGCAGTTCAAGTTTGTAAGCCAGTTCACTCACTCATCTTCAACCACTTATTCCAAATTGTCATGGATTTGGCCAGGTCTGGGCGCTGAGCCCTTGTTTATCCCCTTTTTGTGGTTTTCCGTCTGCTTCAGTTTTGATTTATCAGTGATTATTTTCATCATGAGTTATTCTGTTATGTTTTTCTTATCACTTTGTTACTTTCCATACTTTAGCCATTGTCCAGTTCTGTTCTAGTTTTGTTCTGCCGGTTTGTGTTTTCATTGTTTCTCTTCTAGCTTTCATCTGTTTTCTGTTATACTTTTATATCGGGTTTTGATTTCTGTTTATTAGTCTGTTCCTGTTTTATTCTGCTTTTATATTGATTTCCTGACCAGTTCTAGTTGCTTCTGTGCTCATGTTTGATTTTGGATCCTGGTGTTGTATGATATTCTGACCATGATTTACAATTTAGCTCTGCTGTGTTTTTGCCATTTGTTTCCACTTCGCACCTGCCATCATGTCTTCATTCCTTGTGTCACGCCCAGTTACTTATTTTCACTCCACGTCCTGCACCTGCCCCATGTCTTTGTTTCCCACCTTGTTTATTTTTGCTTTGTGTTTTCATTCACTCCCACTCTTGCTCCAGCTCACGTGTCTTTGTCTGTTACTTCACTTCACTCTGTGCTTTCCTTCCTTCACTATCTTGTACTCTGCACAGCCTTTGGCTCCCCTGGTCACACCCCCTTCCAGAGACTTCCGCACCTGCTTCACATCACCCTAATTTGTTTGCTCCTTATTTAAACCATCACAGTCTCACAGCGCACTGCCAGTTTGTTGTCTCGTACACATTCCAGTGCCTTTGTCAGTTCAGATTTTTGCTTTGCCGTGTATGGTACCTCTGCTTTGTTTTTCTCAACCATGCCTTTTGCCTCGTCCCGGACGTCTGTGTTGCTTGTGCCTCTGACCCCTGCTCAACTATGACTGCGTTTTTGCCTGATCCTGACTGTACCTCTGCTCCGCAGCTTGATCACATGTGTACCAAACCAGAGCCTGAAATAAAGACCATGTTTTCTCCTACACCTAAGCCTAGTCCGGGAGTTTGCATTGTGGGTCCAGCCACCATGGTAGACGGGCCTCCGCCCGGTCTGACACAAATAAGGGTCACGGGGGGCTGGAGTCTATCCCAGCAGTCATAAGGTGGGGTAGACCTTGGTTAGGATGGCAGTCTGCCACAGGGCCACATATAGACAAACACATTCACAACCACACACACACCTATGGACAATTTAAAGTCTATAATACACCTAACCTGCATGTCTTTGGATGTGGGAGGAAGCTGGAGCACCCGGAGGGAACCCACACAAACACGGAGAGAATTTGCAAAACTCCACACAAAAAGGCCACAAGTTGGAATTGATCCCATGACCTTCTTGCAGTGAGGCAACAGTAAGGGCAGAATGGTGGCTCAGTGGTAAGCCGGTTCAGTGAAATTTAAATTTAAATGTGCCAACATCACTTGATAATGTGAGTTGAGTTTATTTATGTTTTTAAGGCAAAAAGTTTTTACAGTGTATAACATGAGCACTAAATCCTGGATTTTACTGCCAGAAGCTGTTTTTTGTCTATAGGCTTTAAGTATATAATGTTAATAATTTCTGGCTGCTGATTCAGAAATATTTTATGCACATCAGGCTGATGTTGAACTCTGGTTTTGACAGGCGGGTTGGTCAAAAATGGTTGGACACAAATCCAAGGCTCATACAAAAAGCTCTGGTTAGTAAAAGGCCTTAGTGGTGTGGCTAGCATAGGTCGGTGCACAGGTAGGCAGTCCAAAAAACTCAGCAGTACAAAAATCATCAGGCTAAAGGCATGGTCGTTCAAACAGGCAGGAGGTCAGGAATACAACGAGGCAGGCAGGACTATGGAACATGAAGAAACAGAGCTGGAGAGAAGGCACAAGGCGCATCAATCTGGCGAGGAACTACTGCACCCAGTGAACCTTATATAACCCAGATGATTAGCAGCAAATCAGGGACAGGTGTGCGTGGAAAGCACCAGAACAAGGGCATGGTCAGAGAGAGAGATGCCCACCACCAAGAACCCAGGGACAGATAAGAGAGCCAGAGACAGACAGACCCAAGCAGAAAAACCCAGTGAGAGAATAAACACAGAAAACCAAAGAATCAAAGAAAATAACAAAACAGACCAAAAAATAAAACAGACCAACAGACAAAATCTCAAACCCTGACAGGTTTCTGAAGTGTGAAGCAGATGAGAGTTCAAGACTCCACCTTGATGAGACGCTAGTCAGTCACAGGTTATTGCTGAGCCACAACTAATACCCATATGCACATAGTTAGTATAATTTGTAACTTTTTACCAATCCAAAATGTTATAGGAATTGAGTATTAAAATACGAGGTCTATTAGATAAGAAACTGACGCTTTTATTTTTTTTTAACTATATGGATTTGAATGACGTGCGATTACACCAATCATGCTTGAACCCTCGTGCGCATGCGTGAGTTTTTTCACGCATGTCGGTGACATCATTTCCCTGTGGGCAGGCCTTGAGTGAGATGTGGTCCAGCCCTCTCGGCTGAATTCCTTTGTTTCACACGCTGCTTGAGACGGCGCGTGTTGCTTTATCAAAATTTTTTCTGGACCGGTGAGGAATATCCGAGTGGACACTATTCGAGAAATTAAGCTGGTTTTCGGTGAAAAGTTTCACGGCTGATGAGAGATTATGGGGTGTTTCTGTCAGTGTAAGGACTTCCCACGGAGCGGGACGTCGCGCAGCGCTTCCAGGCGCCGTCGTCGGCCTGTTTCGACCTGAAAACATCCTAATTTAAGGCTTAATTCACCCAGGATGTCGTGAGAGAACAGATTCGCCGAGTCGTCACGGAAACGACTCGGCGAATCTGTATGCGCCGCGACAGGAAAAACACCTCCGTGTTGAAAACCATTTGTAAAATTCAGGCGGCTTTTGATGGCTTTCAACAAGTGAGTAACTGAGAAATTGTTTAACAGCTTGGACATGTTCCAACTTGCCCGTTAAGGTTTCCAACGGAGGTGTTTTTCCTGTCGCGAACCCCCACGGTTGGGTCCGGCCCGACATGCGACTCTGCCCGCACGTTCTTTCATTACAAAATGTCCGTTAACAATGGAATGTCCAAATAAACTCCTCATGCCGACTTCTTCTGAAAGTTCTCTGTTCTCTGACGACTTCCTGGGTCAACAGAGCCTGAAATGTGGAAGTTTTCAACTTGAAACGGCGAGACGCTGCCGCCTCGAAGCGCAGATCACCGTCAGGCACCGTGGGCCGTCCTTACGGCGACACTACCAGACCAAAATCTCTCATCAGCCGTTAAAATTTTTACCGAAAACCAGCTGAATTTATCGAATGGTGTCCACTCAGTTGTGCCTTACAGTTTTGAAAAAATTTTGATCAAAGCAGCAGTCTCTGAGCCATTCCTAAACAATGAAAAAATCGACGAGAGGGTGGGCGACTCCTCACTCAAAGACTGCCCACAGGCGAATGACGTAACCGACAAGCGTGAAAAAACTCTCGCATGCCTATGAGGGTTCAAGCATGTCTGATGAATCACACGTGATTCAAATCCATATGGTTTTTGAAAAAAATAATGTCGGATACTTTTCTAATAGACCTCATACATCACAAAGTACCTCAGATGATACAGAAGTTCTTTTTTTTTTTTTTTTTTTATGGAGGACATACGTCAAACATCCCATGACAACCCTGCTTCTTAGGTCTTGAGATAAGGGGTCACACTAAGAGTCAAACACAACTTAAATCCTCTCCGGCCCCATCTGCTTGGTCACTCAAGGGTTTCTTTTTCTTTCCTTTTATCACTGTTGATTGATGTCATTCTCTGTGCACATTAATCAAATTCTGAAAGCCCTGAGGGAAAATTGTTTAAAATGCACATATGAAGAATACATTATGAGTTCAAGTCTTTACTTTTCTCCACGAGTACGTTTGTTCACCAGATTATTTAAATGTTCCACTCTTTCTTAAATGTGTCTCATTCTCATCCAAATACAAGCCAGGATTCAATAAATGATTTTACAAACACTTTTAACAGTTCATTATTTAAAGAAATCACAATAAAAGAGACCATTTGAAAGACCCTTCTGGGTGAAATTATTTCTATTCCAATATTGAGACTTACCACGACACACCAAAATTACATGTCAGTGGTTTGTTTCATGACCAGAATAAATCCTGACCAGTTTGCTTTTCTGTCTGTTTTTTTTTTTTTTTTTGTACACAGAAAAGTCAGTTTGCTTCATAGTTATTGCGGTTTTTCTTTGTGGTTTGGATGATATTTGCTTGTCTTTGCCCGTGGTAATGTCAGCCGCAGATTATTATGTTGGGATGCAGTACATGTTAGATCTAACAATATCCAGGATGACATCTCAAACATGAGAAACTCACATAAATAAAACTCAAAGTGATGCAGTGTTTTAGCCTGTGGTGTGTTCTCAGCTGAATGCGTCAGACACAACGCTGGAGTATCACGGTGTGTGCGTGTGCTGTCTCGCAGCGTAGCCAGAGCTGGGTGGACACCACTGATGTGTCGGCTGCATGGGGATGGTGTGTGATGGTTTGGGCTTGGCCCATGAGGATGAACCTCACAGAGCAATAAATCCAGCAGAGGCCTGATGAGACACCTTCACAGGCTGGAATCACAGCAGGTCTGACAGGAAGGAATCTCATTCATTGTGATATTCATTATTCAGATGAGGATGTTCAACTTTTTATGTTGCTGACAGTGTTGGTAAAAGTGTCAACCCTGACCCGAGGTTATCAGTTGACCAAAGGTCACAATGATGCCACACGATTCTGCTCACTTGACTGATCTGTAAAAGTGACTCACTCCATTTTCCTTTAATTCATCAGTCCTATGTTGGCCCTGAGGCCCATTGGTGGCCATGCCTATCTTATCAAATACTAGGGCAACAACAACTCATAGGGGGTGTCCTAAATAAGAGAAGACTTTTCAATAGAGAACTTTTGGAACTTTGATAATGTTACTGGAGCACTGAATAGTTAATACTATGAAAAAAAACAAGCAAACAAAAAACATACAGGTGTACAGTTCTTGATAAACATATAGAAAAAAAATCATAAGCTAAACATTCACATGCTACATTCTTCCACAACACTAGGTGGCAGCATTAACTCATAACCAAAGAAGTGAGTACATGATCACAGGTTGGTGTTCGCCTGATTGTATTTGCTCCCTAACACACCTCCTCCGGTGCCTACGGGTTCGCCTGCTGCAGGGTCGTCAGCCAGGTACCACCAATCTTTGACGTTTCACCCCTTCGAACCTGGAACGTCTCCTGGTGGTGGGGCAGCAACTGGGACGTCTCCCAGTCGCCCCCTGCAGCCTGGCCTTGAGCTAGGCTGTGCCCCAGCATGTAGCCTTCCTTTTAAGCCAAAGCCAGAAGCTACTTCTCACCGGTTCCTCTGCCAGGTCTTTCGTTGCTTTTCGGAGAACTGCCCCGCACACACCCACCTCCCTCAGGAGGTGGATGGCTGATGTTCCCACGTAGCCACGGCAACCAACCTCCACAGGGTAAATAGTGGAGGAACACTATTTACCCTGGGGGAGAGTTGCTATTGTGGCTGTATCCCGATTTAGAGTCTGCACCCCTCTAAGATCTGTGTTTCACAAAACTATTCAAGATTCAGGACATCAGAGTCAGCAGCGGCCAGAACAAATAATTCTGAAATGAGACGGTCGAGCATTATACTGTTGTGTCATTAGTTTTTTCCAATCCCTACCCCATTGCCTGGCTACTATGATAACTGCACACAACAAGCTTGCGTAGTGGGTGCAACTCATAGCTTACTAATCATTTTTACCCAAGGCCATCAAATATGACCATTGGGTATTGCGAAGGATTTGCGCCTGTCCTTCCATCTGTCTATGGTCAGCGTAAGTCCAGTCCTATTACAACGAGAGTCTTCAAATTTACAGGGAACATTCTTGGGACACAGACCTTGACAAGTTCAAAGATGGATAATCTTGACCTATTTTAAGAGGTTAAAATGTCACATTCTGTTTCATATTTTTATGCTATGAATCATGCAAATCTGTTTTTTTGTTTGTTTGTTTTTGGGGGGGTTTTTTTGTTTTGTTTTGGGTTTTTATGAGGGGTAGGGGTGTCAGCCAATCAGAGTACAGCAGCACCATGACGTTACTGACTGGTCTCTCTCTGGTGCTCTAAAACTGCTTTGTTTAGGTGTAAATATGCTGAACAAAAATATAAACGCAACACTTTTGTTTTTACTCCCATTTTTCATGAGCTGAACTCAAAGACCTAAAACATTTTTTATATACACAAAAGACCTATTTCTCTCAAATATTGTTCACAGATCTGTCTGAATCTGTTAGTGAACACTTCTCCTTTGCCATGATAAAACAGCATGATTATTGCATAGGTGTGCCTTAGGCTGGCCACAATAAAATCATAAAACTGGTGTGATCGGTGGATTAAGGTCCTGCCAATGGTATAGGCCATTCCTCTTTGTGCCAACTTGTGAAATATGCGAAACGCTCGTTTCTGTATTTTTGACACAGAAAAGCCAGACTGGTGTCAAAACGTTCTCTGGAGCTTGACGCTGAAAAATTGGCCCAGAAACCTTGAATTTTTTTACTTTGTTTACAAGTTTCTTGACTTTGAGTTTGGCCATATGTGATGCAATTGAACTAATGGTGGGTTTTCTCATGAATGGGATTACCAAATGGCATAAAATTTGCCAGATTGGTAGAACACAGAACAACCTGGCCACATAGAGAAAACCAGTAGGAGGTGTTAGAAATAATAAATATGTTTTGACATAAACACATTGTAATAACTTGTGATGTGTCAGCCACACATAGGAAACCTTCATGCTGTTGTAATCAGTGGAGGAAGCTCTTTCCAAAGATATAGGCCACGCCCATTTGTGCCAGGGCCAGCCCAAGCCTTTATGGGGCCTTAAGCAGAATTTCATTTGGGGGCCCCCCTACCATCACCTCAGCACCAGATGCCTCATTATTCCATAGGCGACACTGTTATGTGTGTAACGTACCCACAATCATTAGCATTATTTGTAATTATCTTACATCATACAGGTGTCATTCTTGTTTTTAACCATAAAGGGGCAGCAAACTCATAAATATGTTTTAATTAACTTCTACATACAGAGTGATGTATAAGTATGGCTCATTAATTTAACTATTTGAAAGTAACATCAGCAGGCAGGAGACTGCATTTATAGAAAACATGTTAAATAGTTTAATTTCTTTCAGATGTGCAATGGTGTGCAAAATGTTCAATATCCAAATACAAAATAATGTTGAACTTTCCTACTCTGCCCCTGGACCATGGTTCAGGAGCGTAGGGGAAAACATTCGGTTGTCCTCCAGGGCTGAACTACTGTAGCTTTAGGTTCAACAACCCAATCGGCTCTGCACGGCAGCCAGTGAACAGATGGACGGACACACTTTACCCTTCTAAGCCTTATTTTTATTACGGCAGTTATTAACCGAACACTTCTTCCGCAAAGTCACACTTTTCTTTTTTTTTTTTTGATATTTTTCTCTCTCCCTGCTAACCTGCTGCGTTCCACACTCATCTCCTCCCGCTCAGCCCGCCACACACGCACACACTGACGTCATCACAGCATGCAGAGCTCTCTCTTTTAAAGGGGAAGACTCCTCAGTATTAGCTGCTCTCATAACACTACCCCCACTATGGATGGCAATTTACATATTTCCACTCCAAGAAAGTACACATACAAGCACATCATGGCAGAGCACGAACCTGGAAGTATAAACGAGATTAGTATCACCCGTCGCGTGGCTAAAACCCTTCCATCTGGGGCTCTTTGTTAGCAGTTAGCCGACCATTTCAGGGCGGGACATTTGTAACACTCAACCCTAACCTGAACAGCAAAATAACAGCAAATGCAATATCAGTGCAAAAGTCAAAACACTCCATTCTCGGAACTCTTTTTTTTTTCAAGTGCTTACAACCTGTGCACTTTTTTTTTTTTTTTTTTTAAGAAAACCCTGTTTATGAATGATGAATTCAGTCAACCCACTCACCAAACCGGACCGGCGACCTTCGCTGGCGAATCGGCCTCCAACAGTTATGGCCCTGCTGACGTTCCACACCCCGCCCCCACTGTCCTGAGAGTCAAGGGGAGCAGCCGAGTCCGGAGGCAGGGTGGAGGGAATAGGTGTGGTGACCATGGCTGGATCTGAAGAGTTGCAGTCGGGGGCCTTGCCAGCTGCGGTGTTGATGCTGTCGAACAGTTGAGTCAAACCAAGGGTATAGTCTGCAGGATCCTCGCTCAACGTCGGGGGGTGACACCTCCACAGGTGCCCAGTTGCAAGCCCGTTCCAGAGCCCAAGTGTTGTCCAGTAGGTCACGGCAGCGGTATGGCTTCAATTGATCATGGTGAGCTACCTTCACTTTGGTCTTCGAGCCTTTCTGGATGCGATACACCAGATCGTCCAAATGCCCCAAGATGAAGTAAGGGCCCTCATAGGATGGCAGGAATTTCTTAACCCTGTTCCTGACTTTCCGGGTGCCCTTGATTAGATACCACACAGCGTCGCCAATCTGGTACTGTGTGCAGCAGCAGTTTTTGTAATATTGTCTCTTTGCACGTTGCACCGACTCACCAAGGACGTCCCTGGCAATTTGATGAGCTAGTTCCAGGCGCTCTCGGGTCTGTTGGACAAATTCGGGGACTGAGGGGGCTGTATCAGTGCTTGGGGGCAGGCCAGCCACCAGATCCACCGGTTCGCTCACTTCCCGGCCAAACATCATGAAGTTGGGAGTGAAACCAGTTGCGCTGTGCTTTGTTGCTCTGTAGGCCATTACAGCATAGGGGATCATGAGGTCCCAGTCCCAATGGCAGCGCTCAGCCGTAGTCGCTAGTATCTTTAACAAGGTGGTGTTACATCTCTCAACTTGGCCATCAGACTGAGGTCGAAAGGGTGTGGTGCGTGTCTTCTCAATGCCGAACAATTTGCACATTTCCTGGAACACCTCTGATTCGAAATTTCAGCCTTGGTCACTGTGCAGTGTCTGTGGCACTCCATAACGGCACACCCAGTCTGAGGCCAACACTCTGGCCACAGTCACAGCCTGCTGGTCAGGCAGGGGAAAAGCTTCCACAAACTTTGTGAAATAGTCCTGAATCATAAGCACAAATGACTGTTTACGCTCTGTCTCATTCAATGGTCCCATGATGTCCAAGGCAATGCGTTCCAATGGGGGCTCCAACTCTGACAGTGCCCATAGGTGCCTGCGGTGTCTTCTGGGGCCTGGCTTTGGCTGCACAGCTGATACAGGTACTGCACCAGAGGTAACGTCCTCTCTCATTCTGTAACAGTAGTATCGGGTCTGCAGGCGAGCTACAGTCCTTTCCACCCCAAAGTGTCCCCCCACCTGCCCCTCATGCATCTGTCTCATGACATCTGATCGAAGGGCCTGAGGGAGTACAACCTGTGGGTAGAACTGGGTATCATCTAGGTAGTAGAAACGCCTGACCAGTATCCCATCTCTGATGTAGAGCCGCTTCCACTGGCTCCAATATGTCTTTGTGGCTGGGCTGTGCGCTGAGACTGTTAGCCAGAGTGGCCATTCTTCACTGGCCTCCATCCATGCCCTGATAGGTGCAATATCTGGATCAGCCTTCTGAGCCTGCTGCAGCTCCTCTGCAGACCAACCACTGAACAGCTCAGTTATTCGCCTCAGACCTACAGATTCTTTCACGAAACCCAGAACCATGCACATCAGCTGGGATTTCCTTGTGTGCCCCCACTGGATTTGCTACTGTGGGAGCTGTGGGTCCCTCTACCCCCACTGGGCTCAACATCACCTGGTTGATGTCAGAGTCCAAGTCGCACTGCACAGCTTGATGACTGACATTCTCCGAGTAAAGGGAAGGGTCTGGAAGCCTACATGGACAATACTGGCGGCATGGTCTCCTAGAGAGGCTATCAGCATTTGTGTGCGACCGGCCGGGGCGATGGACAATTTCCAAGTCGTATTCAGCAAGCCTTTCCAACCACCTGGCGAGCTGTCCCTCAGGTTCTTTCAGCCTTGTGAGCCACCAAAGACTGGAGGGCCGCCCCAGGAGATACTGCCGAAAATGTCTTGTGAACTCCACCATGGCCAGCAGCTCACGCCGTGTGGTGCAGTAATTCCGCTCAGTTTTTGACAACTTGCGACTCCCATATGCTAATACGTGCTCTTTGCCCTGCTGGGTTTGTGAAAGCACAGCACCGATGCCCACATCGCTCGCATCAGTGTCCAGTATCATGTCACCTTGGTCAAGTGGATAGCCCAGGACAGGTGCTGTGGTCAGCCGGTGTTTGAGTTCATCAAATGCTGCCTGGCATTCTGCACTCCACTGAAACCGGGCATATTTCTTATTAAGGGCACGGAGGGGTTCAGCCACAGCAGCAAAGTCTTTCACAAAACGCTGATAGTATGAGGCAAGGCCTACAAACTGACGTACCTCCTGGGTTGATCTAGGTGTTGGCCACTCTTTCACCTTCTGGATCTTGCTGGGGTCAGTGGCTACACCATCCTCTGAAACGATGTGGCCCAAGTAGGCCACCTGACGGCGGAAGAGACAACATTTGTCAGGTTTTAACTTCAGGTTGTCCTGGCAAAGACGGTCAAAAACCTGGCCTAAACGCTGCAACATCTCTGCCACATTCCTGCCCAGCACAATTATGTCATCCAAGTACACCAGGCAGGTCTCCCACTGTATACCAGTCAGGACATGGTCCATCAGCCGCTGGAATGTTGCTGGTGCATTGCACAGTCCAAACTGCATGACATTCCACTCAAAAAGTCCTTTTCTGGTGCAGAAGGCGGCTGCCGTACGTGCCCTGGGGGTCAACTCGACCTGCCAGTAGCCGGAAGCGAGGTCCAGTGTATTGAACCATTTGGCGGTAGAGAGGGTGTCGAGTGTGTCTTGGATGCGGGGCAGCGGATTTGCATCCTTGATGGTGGTGTCATTTAGGGCTCTGTAGTCTATGCAGAGATGGTACGTCCAATACTTTTTACGCACCATCACTATTGGGGAAGCCCAACTGCTATGGCTGCGGCGGGCCACTCCCGCCTCTAATCCGTCCTGAATTTGCTTGTCTGCACTTTGTTGTTTTTCAGCTGCCATCCGACGTGGTGGCTGCTTAACTGGAGTGCCAGGTCGGGTTACAATGTCATGCTGCACCAGGCCGGTGCAGCAAAGGTCACTGGGGCCAGTGGAGAACATGCTCGCATAAGTGCGTAGGAGCTGGGCTAGCTGGAGCCGCTCTTCTGGTTTAAGTTCAGTGGAGCTCTGGGCATGGAGCTCTTGTAGGTGTGGGGGAACAGCAATGGTGCAGCTGTCAGCTTGCTCAACCTGATCTGTGACTTATGTGGGCTGTACAGCTTTGACAGGGTGGAGAAACCCCACAATGGCCCCTTTCTTTACAGTAACCGCGGTATTGCCAGGGTTAAAACAATGGAAGGGCACTGCTTTGGAGGGTTGAGCATCCACCAAGACACGGGCCCAGCATTACTTCCCCTCTAACTCCTTCCCCTTTGCAAGGGTGGCCTCGAACCAGATACTCTTGTCCAGGTTCTAGCACCACAGTTCGTGACACTCTTACTGCATTTGACCTTGAACCTTTTTCCCCTTGAAAATAAGGTACTGTCTCACCAAAGAGCACTATCTTCTGATTTTCATAGTCCAGATGTGCTTTGGCTTGAACCAAGAATGGGTGGCCCAGCAGAGCATCGTTAGTGGCTACATCAGCCACTAGGAAGTGCACACTCACTTCATGGCGATTGATCTGTACAGCCTCACCGAGCACAGGCACATCACCAGGCCCGATACCAAGCAGAGTCTTTGTGATTGACTGCTGGAGTGGAGGCCGCTCGGCAGGGTGGAAGGCACTGTAATAGAACAGTGGTAGCACACTTTTCTGAGCCGCACTGTCCAGCACAGCACACACATCCAGGTTATGCACTCTCATGTAGATGCTCATTTCTTGACTTGGTGCTTTTAGGTGAAGCACAGCAGGGCTCTGGGTTTTGGGGGAACTTGTTGAAGCTTGGGCTTGTTAGCGTTCTTTGGTGAGGGGCAATTTCTCCTCATGTGACCCCACCCTGAACAACTGTGACAACAAATCTCCTCCCAGTTCATGTTTTTACGGCCCCTCCCCTTATTTGGCACATATTTTAAGTAAAAGGAAGGCTGCAGGAAATTGTAAACTGGTTGGTCAGGAGGTCTGGGTTCCCAACTGGCTGCTTGTGGGGCCACAGGAGGTCTTAGCCACTCCTCTTCCTCTGCACCTTCCCTGATGGACAGCAGTGCGGGTCCTCTTCTCGTTCATGGTAGGTGCCCCTGAGTGCATGAGGCCTGTGACATATGCCCCTGCGCGTTTGGTGGTCTCATAACGGTGGGCTATATGGTAGGCTCGGGCTAGTGTTTGTGGCTGTTACTCTAACAGTTTCTGTACCATTTCTGTATCTCCTACAGCATTAATGAAGACTTCAACACCAATGGAATCCTGCTCAGTCTCAGTCCTGTTGCTGTAGGCAAGGGACACTTTCTCATAGATGTCATCCCTCAAGACATAAAAGCCTCACCCGGTTTGCGGATGCGCCGTCTCAGCTCGACAGCCACTTCAGCTGCATTCTCTGAAGACGGGCCATATGCAGTCTCCATTTCCTCCACCAAGCGGCAGTAATCCCACTGTGATGAGCGGGGATTTCTGTGTACTACCGCTCCTGCTGCACCCACCAGACAAAACTTTAGCTGGATGGCTTTAGTCTTTTCTGACCAGTAATTCGCTTTAGCACAACTTTCAAACCGGTGCAGGAACTCTTTCCATGGGGTGGTGCCATCATATTGACCGGGACGTAAGGTTGGAACTTGTTCTCTCTGATCGCAATCATCCTCACTTTCTGATGAAACCTGGTGATGTGCATGCCGAGACTGATGTGTACATGATTTTGGCCGCACAGATTTGGGTGAAAGGCTCTTTAGCTGCACAGTCTGACTGGGCTTTTGCTCTGGTGAAGGTTCACAGTCAAAGTCCAGTGGTATGTTACAGTACGGAGCCTGCAGCCCTGGGCCTGTGGGGCATGGGGGGTTACATGCAACTGGTGTACTCTGGCAGAACCTCCACATATGGGCAGAAGGGAAAGGTTTTGCGTAGGCAGCAGTTGAAGGCGTAGCTGCATGCGGCATTTGGTGGTTATATGCATGGTGACATGTTGCTTTATACCGTACATCACAGTCATGGAAACAGTACTTTTGGTCAGTGAAGGGGTTTGTGCTGGAAAACTGGGACACATGTGAGTTTGTGTCCCTCCTTGCCTCATTCTCAAATGGCTCCTCTTCACAGAAAAGGGATTCACACTTCCAGGTCTCTCATTCAGCCTCACCTACATTATCCTCTTGCTGTCCTCCAACTGCAGTCCCCGTCATGAACGGGTTGGAATAATTCATTTCATCCCCAGTAATGCAACTTGTGTTTGCATCAGCAGGCCGGCAGCTAGCGGCTACTGTTTTACTTAGCATCTTGGGCTTGCTAGTCAGATAGCAATTATATATCAATATAATATATCAATTTGCTATTAATCGCTCACCACTGCTGTCTTATGTAACTCCAAGGTCCTTTCGTGGTCGCCAATGTTGAACTTTCCTACCTCAGCCCCTGGACCGTGGTTCAGGAGCGTAGGGGAAAACATTCGGTGTCCTCCAGGGCTGAACTACTGTAGCTTCAGGTTCAACAACCCAATCGGCTCTGCACGGCAGCCAGTGAACAGATGGACGGACACACTTTACCCTTCTAAGCCTTATTTATATAACGGCAGTTATTAACCGAACCACTTCTTCCGCAAAGTCACACTTTTCTCTTTTTTTTTTTATATTTTTCCTCTCTCCCTGCTAACCTGCTACGTTCCACACTCGTCTCCTCCCACTCAGCCCGCCCACACATGCAAACACTGACGTCAATCACAGGCATGCAGAGCTCTCTCTCTTAAAGGGGAAGACTCCTCAGTATTAGCTGCTCTCATAACAATAGAATCAAATGACATTCACATTATCTTACAGAAAAATAAAGTTGTAATCAAAAATAAATACTTAAATAATAAATACAATACTTAAATAATCTCCAAAATGAACATAGAAATC
This sequence comes from Thalassophryne amazonica, assembly GCF_902500255.1. Taxonomy (NCBI): domain Eukaryota; kingdom Metazoa; phylum Chordata; class Actinopteri; order Batrachoidiformes; family Batrachoididae; genus Thalassophryne; species Thalassophryne amazonica. The sequence continues at coordinate 24,912,842 of NC_047109.1, forward strand.
CACAACATAACAGTAATGTGTGTGCATAGCAATGCACAAACATTGCACTGGGGGCTATTGCTTTAACTTTGGCCTGCAAACCATTGAGAGCTGGAGCAACTTTTCCACACCTTTTGCACCAAATTAATCTGAGGAGTGATCTGCCCTGCTGTTTAACTCTAAGTTTTTCTTCATAAGGAAGACTATCAAATGGCTTCGCCAAAATCCGGTCCATAACATTCAAATTGTCTGCCATTATGTGCAGCTTGCTACCTAGCTAGCTCGCTAGCTGGGACTGGTGCGAGGCTAGTGTGAAGTTTGTCCGTCTGTGAGTGCTTTGTGACGGTGGAGGAGCTCAGCAGCACCCGCTGCTCGGTAGGGACAAAAACTGCGATAGAAGTCAGAAAGAGTGATAGAAGTCAGTCTCCAAACACAAGCAGCTACAAAAAAAAAACAAAAAACAGCAAAAATAGAAGCTCGATTTGTCGCTACTCGTTTTTAACAAAGAAAATGCCGCTAAGAGGATTCAACTCCGGTTCAACTCAGAACAGAATGAAAATGCTCCCACGGATGTTTACGCCAAAAGATCGCTGATTCGCTCATTTCGCTGTCAATCAAAAAGGGATTCAGCCTCAGGACAGATCATCCAATCATCATGCAGAAAACTGAGCATCTGGGCCAGCCGAGGCCAGCCCACTGCCCCCATAGACCCCCAGACACGCTGAGCGTCCGATGGGCGGGACAAAGCCAGCATTTATCCAATGACTCCTCTCGTTTCACTGCATGCTTTGTGTCACTATTGAAGTCTGTGGACTGTTTAAAGCACTGTGAAGCTGCGGGTTTGAGTGAGAGGAAAGCCGCGTCGTTGCCAGTGATAAGAAGCTGATTCTGAACAAAAGTTGAGCGCGTTGTAGCGCATATTTAGTCAATGACATGTACACACAACAGTATATATTTGATCACTTATTTTTTGACATTTTAGGGGAAGCTGATCTTCCCTTGCAGTCTTAGAGCAATCGCCTCTGACTTTAAGACACCTAAAGCACTTTACACTAAACGAATGAAGCATTTTGCAAATAATGACAACAAAAATTGTAATATTGGACATGCAAACTACCTTTGTCTTGTTGTTTTTCTCGTCTTCAACTTCTTTTTTTTTTCTCCGCTCGAGAGGGATAATTTCTTTCTGAGACATGACTTGCACTCACTTCGTTCCAAATGATTAGTTATCGACCACCTGACCCAAGTGGTGGCATCTAAATTTGCCCAACGGTGGCAGCAGCCAACAGGAGGTATCAATTAACCTAGTATTGGTATTTTGTCAAAATGAATTTATTTTTTTCGGGGTGTAATACAATTTCGTTTTAAATTATTCAATATATTTTAATTTTCATGATATATTTACTTTTTTTATCACAACATCTCGGTGCTCTCGGGGCCCCCTGGTGGCGTGGAGGCCCTAAGTGACTCCGCGTAGTTGGCGTATGCCTTGGCCAGTTCTGATTTGTGTCCATGGTACTTTATTTAGCAAATTCCAAATATGCAAAGTGAAGCTTTGTAGGTGGAATTCTTTCCCATTCTTGCATGATATACAACTTCAGTTGTTCAACAGTCCGGGGTCTCCGTTGTCGTATTTTGTGCTTCATAATGTGCCATACATTTTCAATGGGCGACAGGTCTGGACTGCACGCGGCCAGTCTAGTACCCACACTCTTTTACTATGAAGCCACATTGGCATTGTCTTGCTGAAATAAGCAGGGATGTCCCTGAAAAAGACGTTGCTTGGATGGCAGGATGTGTTGCTCCAAAACCTGGATGTACCTTTCAGCATTGATGGTGCCATCACAGATGTATAAGTTGCCCAGGCCATGGGCACTAACACACTCCCATACCATCCCAGATGCTGGCTTTTGAACTTTGTGCTGGTGACAGTCTGGATGGTCCTTTTTTGTCCGGATGACATAACGTCCATGATTTCCAAAAAGAATTTGAAATGCAGACTCATCAGACCAGCACACTTTTCGACTTTGCGTCTGTCCATTTCAAATGAGCTCAGGCCCAGAGAAGGCCGCGGTGTATCTGGATGTTGTTGATGTATGGCTTTTGCTTTGCATGGTAGAGTTTTAACTTGCACTTGTAGATGTAGCGACAAACTGTGTTAACTGACAGTGGTTTTCTGAAGTGTTATTGAGCCCACGCAGTAAGATCCTTTACACAATGATGTCGGTTTTTAATGCAGTGCAGCCTGAGGGATCGAAGGTCACGGGCATTCAATGTTGTTTTTCGGCCATGCCACTTATGTATAGAAAGTTCTCCAGATTCTCTGAATCTACTGATTGTATTATGGACTGTAGATGATGGAATCCCTAAATTCCTTGCAATTTAACATTGAGAAACATTATTCTTAAACTGTTGGACTGTTTTTTCACACAGTTGTAACAGTGGTAAACATACCACTGTCCCACCTTTTTGAAACGAGTTGCAGGCATCTATTTCAAAATTAGCAAATATTTGCACAAAAACAATAAAGTTTATCAGTTTGAACTTTAAATATTTTGTCTTTGTGGTGTATTCAATTGAATATAGGTTGAAGAGGATTTGCAAATCGTATTCTGTTTTTATTTATATTTCACACAACGTCCCAACTTCATTGGAATTGGGGTTGTACATAGTTAATTATCTTATATTCATTACTGTTTTGTATTGTTGTCCTTGTATTTAAACTGTGATTCCATTCCTTGTATGTGAACATTCATTCATTCATTTTCTTCAGCTTATCTGGGTCTGGGTTATGGCTGCAGTGGGCCAAGCAGCTCATTCCACATCTCACTATACTTGCCCAGGTTCTCTAAGAGTCCCATCTCACTGGACACGACTGTTGGAGAGCAGATGGAGACACAAATTAGCGACCAAACACGTGGAACACAAGGAACAGTTGGTATCTCACTGAAGCAGCCACTCACAGCTGAAGACGAATGACACGTTTGCGCACAAAGTGCTCAACTCTTATTACCCTACTATTATCATGTGAATCGGCTGTGAAAATTCCCCCACTGTTCCCAATAATGGCAAAATAAGATAAATAATAATAATAATAACAATAAAGCCTATAGCGCACTCATCGATTTTCAAAATGATACCCTTGCTGAATCTACTCTCCTGTCTTTCATGTCCAGTATATACAGTGAGGAAAATAAGTATTTGAACACCCTGCGGTTTTGCAAGTTCTCCCGCTTAGAAATCATGGAGGGGTCTGAAATTTTCATCTTAGGTGCATGTCCATTGTGAGAGACATACTCTAAAAAAAATCCAGGGACCGTGATGTGAGAATTTTTTGGATCGCACTGAGTTTCATCTTAATTGTGATTCCTGCATCGTGTAGTATACATGGAGTAACAAGCTGCATTTAACCTCTCACGATCACCTCCCGATTGGCAATCGTATGGTCGGATGTGCTACAAGTGTCTATGAGCCGATTTATCCCAACCTCTCGCACTGTGCATGTGCAAACACTGATGCGGAATTAGAGAGAGCATAACCAGTGATCATCTCTTTGGGAGAGCAACTTCTGTTTCTTTTTCCCCCTTATTCTTCAACTCATGTAAAGTCTTGTATTGTTATTTTTTGTTGTAGTTAAAACTTTGATGTCTCCCATCGAGAGTTTTTGTAAAAATAATGAATGTTTGAAAAAAAACCTGTTTACGTTTTGCTTCTGGCAACACGAGTTCCACGTGTGGTTTTTGAACTTACATTGTGAGTAGTCAGATTGCGTCTGCATCGGACCGTATAGTGTGAGAACATAAATCGTGCACTCTGAACTTTTACACCCTGCGGTTTTGTCGTACAGTTTGAGCTGGAGCCGAGTACCACGATTGAAAATATCGTACACTGTCTGCCCAGCTTTTGGACCTACTGGAGGGATCAACCACACCCACCAACAGACTCCGGGGCAAAAAGAATTCAGCTAAAAGAAGACAGAATCTGAGCACTTTCCATTACAAGAAAGAAACTTCATACTTCACTCTGGCTGAGCTGCAAGGAGGAACTGGCGAGTGGAGATAACCATCTACCCCTTCCCCCCTCAGTCAGAAGATAAACTGTCAGTAAAGAGACTCTTAGGCTCAACCCAGTGAGGAACTTAAGACTTTGTACAGAGTTTAGTGTTCCACTGAAGGATTAAAGGACAAAAAGACTACAAGGCCAAGTAGTCTTCCCCTCTCTTCTATATCTGGACTTTTGGATTATATATCAAGATAAGCTCCCCTTGGAACGGATATTCAAATTTAGCATTCTACAAGTGGTTTCCCATTTCCATCGATTTTATTATTTTGCCTTATTTTATCAATATTATCAATCCCTTTGATTCCATGCAAGCTGAATTTAACCTGTATGCCTGCACTTGCTAACTCTGTAATAAATATTCCAACTGCAGTTAAAGAATAAGTGTGGACCTTGGATTTTTAGTTTTCTTGAGGAAAAGTAATCAATTAGGTAAAGTGTGTTCAAGATCAATAGGTTCTGTAAGGTTTTTCTGGTTTCATGAAAGTAACGCATCCTTGGGATCTACTGTACAGATCACTAAAATCTTTTTGAGCAACTTCCAAGAGCCTAGATCGTGAGATGAGAGCTGCCGTTATACCAAATGTTAATGGCTGTAATAAAAACAAAATTACATCTATTAGAACTAAATTCCTCACATTTCCAATAAGATAATAAAGAAATACACTTTAAAATAATACATTTATCCTTCTAATGAGTTCATACAAAAAATATTTAAATTTGACATAAATAATACAGTAACACTTTACTTGACGTACCGTCATAATTGTGGTGGGCACAGATAACCAAAAAATTAACTTTGATAACAGATAATCAGATAACTGAAAAGTGATCTTTGATAAAGATAAACCGATAAACCACCCAAAAAATGTATCGGAAGTTACAGATAACCGATAAATTCTAGTATTGTTTCTAGTATATTTGCAACTACTAATAAACTGAATTTGAATTTTAACACCATGATCGCTTCTGGAAACATCAAAGCGACAGCACAGCAGACCCAAACAATGAGCCCGCACTTCTATGTTTGAACATCCTGCCTCCTGCTGAAAGTTCTTATTTACTACACGGCTTACAGTGCAGAGGCAAGCTGAGAGCAGTCACCAAGCCCAACTCTCTACCAATCACAACGCTCCGGTCAGGCGGAGGTCTTGGAAAATAAAGTCATACTGACTTATGGTTTGGTGTATAAATAAAATGAATACTAATAGAATAACTCCATTAATGTCAATTCTGTCATTTGTACAAAGTTAAAATATAACATATATCTTTTAATGTTGAATAATGCACTAATTCTGAGGTTCTGTAACAAACACAGACAGATCGCAAAGGCTTCTGTGTAAAATGTACCTCTGCTAGAGTGATTGGTTCAGTCATTCACTATGTAAACCAACACGTTAATTTGACGTGTGTCGTGTGTTGGTGTTTACAGATGTGCTTTTGTAAAATATAAAACAGGCATTTTTACGGAGCCCTGGAAGTGTCATCACAACATGTTTTGCACGTGGAGAGAATGCGAGAATGTTCAGATGATTTTTCATTCATGTGAGAATTTTTTGGACCGAGTTTCAGGTTAATCGCGTGTCCTGCATCGTGTAGTGTACATGGAGTAACAAGCTGCGTTTAACATCTCACGACCACCTCCTGATCGCCGATGGTATGGTCGAATGAAAATCAAACCTGTTTGATATTATTCTGGTCGGCCGTCGTGAGGGTTTCCTGCTGCTGAGTGAGGGGCAACAAGCGTCCTACCGCTCGCACTGTGCATGTGCAAACACCACAGAGCTGTCTTGTAATGTTTTTTTTGTTGTTGTTTTTTGTCATTTTGTTTTTAAACTTTGAAGTCTCCCATCGAGAGTTTTTGTAAATTAAGTTTGAAAAAACTTAACTTGTGATTAAAAATATCATACATTGTCTGCTAATCTTCAGGACGAATACTGCCATGAACACTACTGGCCAGTAGATGGCAGTGGAGGCCTTGAAATCTTTCCAAAACAAAATTCCAGATAATCCATGTCTGCTGCGACATTTAAGATGCGTGGAATTTAACAAATGCAAATACAATAACGTCTATAAACCCAGAGAATATATTCACAAGACTTTTAGGCACTGGAGTTTAATGCTGTTGTCCGTGGAGCCTGAACAGAGTGTCTGAAATGCATTTGTCCTGTCGTGAATTTACTGAGATTACATAATCCTACCCATAATGCACTAGCTCGGAACAGCATGTCCACACTAAAACCTTAAAAATTAGCACATTACTTTAAAACTAAAACATATATCTGTTATTTTCACTTTATAAAACTTCAGACATGACAGTAATTTTAAATAACTTGTCCAAAATTAGTTTGGTTAAAATTTGAACCATAAGTTAAAAATATATGCCTCTGGATGACTTGGGTGATATTGCCAGCATATCAGTATGGTGTTAAAGGAAATAATTTTTTTTTTTAACGTTTTTCCTTTGCTTACAGAGGATAGTGTAGTTCTTCATAGAAGCAGCTGTCTTCTGTTTGCAGAGGGTGGAATCATCCATCTCTTAGGAAACCTTTATCAGGTAGGTGCTCAACTGATTTTCAATTTAGAAATGTTTGCTGCTGTTCAGCTTTGTTTACTATGTTATCGGTCTAGAAGTTATCGGACAAAAATTCATTGGAAGATAATTAGTTTGATAATGGTTTTTAAAGTTATCTAAAAAGATAATCTGATAATGAAAACATTATTTTCGATAATTATCTGTTATCGGATTATCGGAACTGTGCCCACCACTGGACATGACACTGTCATAACTGTTACGTGACACAGTCATGAATGTGTCATTAACATTATGTCAATTCCATAAATGCTTATGACTGCTGTCATAAAGTGTCATTCGGTTTTTTGTCATGACAAGTTGACATTTTTGGGTTGTCTTGATTATGACAACTTGACATTAATCAAAGTGACATGACCAGAAGTTGTCTTTGTTATGACAACATTAAATTTGTTTGGGATGTCCTTATTATGACAACTTGACATTAGTGGAGGGGGGGTGGCACAGAGCTGAGCCGTCGCATTTTTTGAGCTCTCCGTAGCAATTGGCTAAGCTAAACTATCCTGAGTTAGAAGTGAAGGCTCTTCTTTATTAAATTAAAGTGTATCTGTAATCCACCACAAAAAGGCTCGGAATAAGACCGACCAACTTGAAGAAACAGGGGAAGATGCTAACAAGTTTTCATGCAGCCTGGAACAAGCAGAGGACCGTATTGATGATTTAGAAGATAATATTGCTGGTGAGAAAACTGAAATTGCAATGCTGGAAAAACAGGTGTCTGAGCTTACCTCTAAGGTGAATGACCTAGAAAACAGGAGCCATCGTTCAAATCTGAGGCTGGTGAATGTCCCAGAAAAAGTTGAAAAGGAAAATGCAGATGCTTTTCTGGAAAAGTGGCTTCCTAAAGTCCTGTAACCCAAAAGTCCTGCAACCCGACTTCAGCTCAGCCTTCAACCACATCATCCCGGAGATCCTGGTCCAGAAACTGACACATCTGGGCATCTCCACCCCCATCTGCCAGTGGATCAAGGACTTCCTCACAAACCGCCCACAGTCTGTGAAACTTGGCCCCCACCTTTCCTCCACCATCACACTCAGCACCGGTTCCCCTCAAGGCTGTGTACTGAGTCCCCTCCTGTTCACCCTTTACATGCACTACTGCTCTCTGACCCATCCCACAAGCACCATCATAAAGTTTGGGGATGATACCACTGTGGTTGGGCTCATCTCAGGGGGGATGAGTCTGATTACAGAGATGAGGTCGATGGACTGACAGCCTGGTGTTCAGCTAACAGCCTGCCGCTGAACACCACAAAGACAAAAGAAATAATCCTGGACTTCAGGAAGGGCAGGGCTGACACAGCTCTGTGTGGAGACTGTGTGGAAAGGGTCAGCTCCATCAGGTTCCTGGAAGTGCAGCTCTCTGACAGCCTCTCCTGGACTGCCAACACCACAGTGGTGGTGAAGAAAGCCCAGCAGTGACTCCACTTCCTGAGGGTGCTCAGGAGAAACAATCTGGAGGAGAAGGTCCTGGTGTTGTCCATCGAGAGCATCCTGACGTACTGTATTACAGCGTGGTATGGGGGTGCTCAGCAGCAGACAGGAGAGCACTGCAGAGGGTTATCAAAATGGCGCAGGGAATCACTGGTTGCTCTCTGCCCAGCCTGGAGGACATTGCCAGCTCTCGCTACCTCAGCAGAGCTGCCAGCATCAGCAAAGACACATCCCACCCAAATAACCCCCTGTTTGACCTACTACCCTCCGGCCGACGGTATAGGTCAATCAAAACTACGACAGACTCAGGGACAGCTTTCTCCCCAGAGCGATCACTGCACTGAACAATAACAAACCACTTTAATCTGCACTTTTCAAGTTTCTTCCACCAGGTGATGTTCTTTCAGGACATCTCCACTGAGCTGCACAAGAAAAGAAAGCAACATGAAACGACACCTACGGGACCTGAAGGTGGACTACGGCATCATTTACCCCGCTAAGCTCAGCATAATTTACCCCGCTAAGCTCAGTGGTAAACATACCACTGTCCCAGCTTTTTTGAAACGCGTTGCAGGCATCAATTTCAAAATGAGCAAATATTTGCACAAAAACAATAAAGTTTATCAGTTTGAACACTAAATATCTTTGTGGTGTATTCAATTGAATATAGGTTGAAGAGGATTTGCAAATCATTGTATTTGTTTTATTTACATTTTACACAATGTCCCAACTTCATTAGAATTGGGGTTGTATCACACACTCATGGGGTGATGATACTGATTCATAAATTGGTACCCTTTAAAGTGGACAATGTCATTCGTGATATTTGTGGTAGGTACCTGATTGTCCAAGGTGCATTGATAAAAGAGAAGATAAACATGATTAACATATACGCTCCGAATAATGACAATCCAAAATTCTTTGAAAATGAATTTTTATTAATTTCTTCTCTCCCAGGAAAGGTTCTTATAGCAGGTGATTTCAGTTGCATTTTAGACCCTAAATTGGACCGGTCAACTGGGGTGGACTCCTCTCATACACAAAGTAGGAAGAAGCTGTTACAGTATATCAAGGATTTGAACTTGTGTGACCACTGGAGGAGGTTAAACTCAGATAAACTAGAATTTTCTTGCTACTCTTCTCGATTTATGTCATACTCACGTATAGATTATTTTCTCATTTCCAGCTCTATGTTGTCCTCCGTGATTAAATGTAACTATAACACCATACTACTGTCAGACCACTCTCTCATTTCACTTCTACTTGTATATAGAGCCCAAGTGGTAGTTAAAGGCACCCCAAGATGGAGATTTCATCCCAGATAGCTTTCCGATTCAAATTTCCTGCAATTTCTAGAGACACAAATTGATTTGTTCTTTATTACAAATACGGATGAGACCTCTGCTGTTGTCAGATGGGAGATTGGCACAGGTTTTACGCCGGATGCCCTTCCTGACACAACTCCACATTACATGGAGAAATGTGGCAGGGGTGGGATTTGAACCCGGAACCTTCTGTACTGAAACCAAGCACATTTAAGTTGCCTTTGGAGTGGGGGGAGTAGAATATTTTATAGTTTGGTTGTCGTGTGCCTTGTTTAATGTATTAAAATGTTCTTTTTTTTGTAAACTGTTAAAACTCAATAAACGTTTATTAAAAAAAACTTGACATTAGTGATGTTACCAGAAAATGTCTTTGTCATGACAACTTGCCATTAAGAAAGCATGCATCTATTTTTGTATGTATGGCAGGTTGACATAATGATTAATAGGTAGCACTTTATAATGACTACACCTTATTTAGCCTTAATTAAGCATGAATAAATATGTAATGAATTCATCACAAATAATTAAGAATGATTCATACTTAAGTAATTAAGAAGTCCCTTTGGCTGCCCCATGGTTTGCACTCACATCATCACAGCAAATCGGAGGTGCATCTGCATGTTGAAATGGCACATTTTACGACAGATGCCCTTCTTGATGCATTTCCATATTACATGGAGAAATGTGGCAGAGGTGAGGTTTGAACGGGGAACCTTCCGCACTTAAACCAAGGGCATTAACCACTTAGAGCCACCACTTCAGCCTACTTAATACGTAATTAATACATTTAATTAATGCTTTACTTCTCATGAATAGTCCCATTCATTATGTGTTTACTCTTTGTTTTTCATACTTAATAAACAGTGAACAAACTATTTGTAAGTGCACTGTGTATGCACTATTATGCCATGGGCTACTTTGTGTTCATGGCAAGTTGACATAATGATTATTATAATTACATGCGAAAGGTTACAGACCAATTCGAATATCTTTATTACACTGCCATAACTGTGTCATGACTCATGACAATCAGTTGATACTTCATGATATGTTAACGACAAATCAAAATGCTGCCACTTGAGGTAAAAAAAAATATCTTTATTACATTGTCATAATGGTGTCGTGACAGTCAGTTTATACGTCATGATATCTTAATGACAAATCAAAAAGCTACCACTTTACTTGAGGTCAAAGAATATCTTCATTACATTGTCATAATGGTGTCGTGACAGTCAGTTTATACGTCATGATATCTTAATGAAAAATCTAAAAGCTACCACTTTACTTGGGATTAAAGAATATCTTCATTACATTGTCATAATGGTGTCATGACAATTCAGTTCTGCAGTGCATTACTAATTCAGGCAATTCCAACTACTTTTTTTGTGAACACTATGAAAGAGAAGACTATTTATGCTCTACAAAGTATTTGTTAAGGTAGACAAAACCCTAAAATGTGACAAATCTCTTTTCAGTGCAGAAATGAGACCAAAATCAGTATACGTAAAGCCACGAGACATCAATACAGAGATAAAACTTTGCAAAACTGTACAGAAATAAAAATCTATGTACATATATACACACTTACATATGTTATAAAAGAAAAAAGTGCCAAAAATGTGCCATTAAAACTTAGCCACACAGTTGATTTAAACACTAGAATAGACTCACTTTGCTGTATAATTGTAATGTTAGAGCAAATAGAGGAATACACACGGACAACACATACAGTACATTTTAATATAGTGAAAAAGATTTACCTGACGCCAACTGCGCTTTCAGAAAGTCTCGTTCATTAGTCACCTCATCGATTTTGTCGTTTTGCCAGTCTACCTTCATCTCCAGCATTTTTTTTTCATCTGATCTTTTTTCATCCAACATTGCAGTTGGGGCCATCAAAACACCTGAGGAAGAGAGCACAGAGAAGTCCATTGATTAAAATAAAAGAAAACTAGAAAATTACACTGAATGGACAATTTTCATGTTGTGCCGCCGAGACTTCTAGTTAGTGAGCCTCTCGCTCAAATGTTTGGCGTCATTAGAAACAACAGCTTGTCATGACGACTCCTGTGAACCGATTGGTTGTTATGGGCCAGTTACTGTGTTTGTGAAGCATTGTGTCTTCTCCAAAAAAGTGAAATTTAAAAAGCAAAACACTGTCTGAGCAAAAAACAGAAGAGTGACAGGAGCTTCTTTCAGAGACTGTTCGTCAGTGTGGTCCCGGTGTGAGGGGAGTGCTGAACCCCTCACACTGGCCATGGAGAGACAGCAGGCAGACAAAAAGCAAACTTAGACTGTGAGTGTCCGGCAGCCAGGTCAATAGTCATTCCCAGTTGTTATGATGCCTCATGGAGCGGCTAACCGATCAAAGCTGGACGGCAGTTAAAGATGTCTCCGAAAGTCAACATAAGTCAAGATTTTTTGTTTTGTTTTGGCTTTGGTGTCCTTCATTAGTCAGGGCTTTACATTCATTGCTAGGAAAGTTTAATGACCAAAAAAACCTGTTGTGTGGGCCGCCAGAAGAGGAGGTACTGCTGGCCCACCACCAGAGGGCGCCCTGCCTGAAGTGCGGGCTTCAGGCATGAGAGGGCGCTGCCGCCACGGACACAGCTGGGGGTGACAGCTGTCACTCATTATCTCATGACAGCTGTCACCCATCTACGCTTCATGACACTACTCTATAAAACCCGGACGTCATCTCCACCTCATTGCCGAGATATCATCTACCTGTGAAGGTCATTTCTCTGCTGACTTAAAACTAAATAATAGTCTGAACTCTTTTGCAGCCGTTTTCCTGTGGTGTGCCTTATCTGCTGGATTGGTGTTTGGTGTGAACAGCGACGGCTTCGCTTCACACCCAAACCAGATAAGTGGTTTAACAGGAGCTGCACGAGTGTGTGATTAGAGGTGGAGGTGACTTTCCACCTTCTGACTGTTTTTGTTACCGGGTGTGCACACACCCACATCTCACTGTTTGTGCTCCTCACCAGCAGTACCAGATCCGACAGTCGGGGACGGTGATCACCTGGGAATTCAGGAATTGGCGGCTCCAGTATTCACCAGGTTCGGTGGTGGCGGAAATCGTGTGGTTCCGGCTCTTCTCAGCACAGACGTCTTCTATCCTCGAGCCTGCCCACATGTCACCTTTGTGTATTGACTGCTATCATATTCTGAGATTGTCTGTATAGTCGTTATGCACATTCACAACATTAAATTGTTACCTTTTGGCTCATCTATTGACCGTTCATTTGCTCCCCCTGTTGTGGGTCCGTGTCACTACACTTTCCACAACAGGATATCTCGGCCAATGTCATGGATCCTGAGGGGCGTCAACCATCTGTTGGACAGCCAATGGAAGAGCAGGGTGCACAGGCTTCGGCTGGAGGCGTGATTGGTGAGTTGCAGCATATCCTCACCGCCTTTACCGCTCAGATGGACCTGATGACCGAGCAAAACGTTATCCTTAATCGCAGGATGGAGGCTCTCACCGCACAGGTGGAAGTGCGTGCTCAGGGCGCTGCTGCAGCTCCTCCTCCTGCCGACCCGGTGCCGAATACAGACATTCCACTGGTCCTTCAACGACCCCCCCCCCCCCACGATCCCCTGAAGCATACATAAGCCCCCCCAGAGCCGTACGGAGGTTGTGTGGAGACGTGCGCGGACTTTCTTATGCAGTGTTCGCTCGTCTTTGCACAACGTCCCGTGATGTACACGTCTGACTCCAGCAAGGTGGCTTACGTGATTAATTTGCTTCGGGGTGAGGCACGCACTTGGGCTACAGCGCTTTGGGAGCAAGGTTCACGGCTCCTTACCACTTATACTGGGTTTGTGAGGGAGCTCAGGACCGTTTTTGATCACCCTAACACAGGCGAAACCGCATCTACCGTGCTGCTGTCAATGAGACAGGGGCGTCGGAGCGCAGCCGAATATGCAGTCGACTTCCGCATCACGGCTGCGAGGTCCGGCTGGAATATGACTGCGCTCCGCGCCGCCTTCATAAACGGACTGTCGTCAGTCCTGAAGGAGCACCTGGTGGCTAAGGAGGAACCGCGGGATTTGGCTGAGCTTATCGATTTGGTTATACGGTTGAACAACCGGTTAGAAGAACGCCGACGGGAGCGAGGCGAAGGGCGTGGTCAGGCACAAGCCGTCCCTCTTCCTGCCGGGTCCGAAAGGGAGCCGTCTTCCCCACGCTCCACAGCCACAGCGCTCCGTGTGGCTACAGCTCCCCCTGCTGACGGTGCTAGGGACATGAGCAGGGCCACATTCAGACAGAGGAGGCTGGTCCGTGGAGAGTGCTTTGTCTGTGGCTCGAGTGAGCATCAGCAGAGAGACTGTCCCAAACGTTCGAAACACAAACGCCCGCCCTTAGAGACTGGGCTGAGGGGGGGTCAAAACATTCATGTGGGTCATTCATCTGTCTACACGACTCCCAGTTAAAATCCTGAGCGGGGATTTAACCCTTCAAGCCCCAGCACTGGTGGACAGGGGGTCAGAAGGGAATCTGCTGGATAGCAGATGGGCAAGGGAGGTAGGGCTCCCTCTGGTGGCGCTTTCTTCGCCAGTGAAGGTGCGAGCACTAGATGGCACTCTTCTCCCTTTTATCACACACAAGACACTACCTGTAACCCTGGTAGTGTCTGGGAATCACCGGGAGGAGATTGAGTTTTTTGTAACTCCTTCTACCTCCCGCGTGATTTTGGGCTTCCCATGGATGATTAAACACAATCCCCGGATTGATTGGCCGTCTGGGGTTGTGACTCAGTGGAGCGAAACCTGCCACCGGAATTGTTTAGGATCCTCGGTTCCTCCCGGTGTAAATGCTAATGAGGAGGTTAAAGTCCCTCCCAATCTAACGGCGGTGCCGGTTGAGTACCACGACCTTGCTGACGTCTTCAGCAAGGATCTGGCGCTCACCCTTCCCCCGCACCGTCCGTACGATTGTGCCATTGATTTGGTCCCGGGCGCTGAGTACCCGTCCAGCAGGCTGTACAACCCCTCACGTCCTGAGCGCGAATCAATGGAGACCTACATCCGGGACTCATTAGCCGCCAGGCTGATCCGGAATTCCACCTCCCCGATGGGTGCAGGTTTCTTTTTTGTGGGCAAGAAAGACGGCGGACTCCGTCCATGCATTGATTATAGGGGGCTGAACGACATAACGGTTCGCAATCGATACCCTTTACCCCTGTTGGATTCAGTGTTCACGCCCCTGCATGGAGCCAAAATTTTCACCAAACTGGACCTTAGGAATGCGTATCACCTGGTTCGGATCCGGAAGGGAGACGAATGGAAGACGGCATTTAACACCCCATTAGGTCATTTTGAGTACCTGGTCATGCCGATCGGCCTCACCAACGCCCCCGCGACGTTCCAAGCTTTGGTAAATGACATCTTGCGGGACTTCCTGCACCTATTCGTCTTCGTATATCTGGATGACATACTCATCTTTTCCCTGGATCCTGAGACTCATGTCCAGCATGTACGTCAGGTCCTGCAGCGGTTGTTGGAGAACCGGCTGTTTGTGAAGGGCGAGAAGTGTGAGTTTCACCGCACCTCTTTGTCCTTCCTGGGGTTCATCATCTCCTCCAACTCCGTCGCCCCTGATCCGGCCAAGGTTGCAGCGGTGAGAGATTGGCCCCAACCAACAAGCCGTAGGAAGCTGCAACAGTTTCTCGGCTTTGCAAATTTCTACAGGAGGTTCATTAAGGGCTACAGTCAGGTAGTTAGCCCCCTGACAGCCCTGACCTCTCCAACAGTCCCCTTCACCTGGTCGGATCGGTGCGAAGCCACGTTCAAGGAGTTGAAACGCCGGTTCTCGTCTGCACCAGTTCTGGTGCAGCCCGACCCTAGCCGCCAGTTTGTGGTTGAAGTGGACGTCTCTGACTCAGGGACAGGAGCCGTGCTATCCCAGAGCGGGGAGACCGATAAGGTTCTTCACCTGTGTGCCTACTTTTCTCGCAGGTTGACCCCCGCTGAACAGAACTATGACGTCGGCAATCGAGAACTCCTTGCGGTGAAAGAGGCTCTTGAGGAGTGGCGACACCTGTTGGAGGGAGCGTCTGTGCCGTTCATGGTTTTCACTGACCATCGGAACCTGGAGTATATCAGGGCCGCCAAGCGGCTGAACCCCAGGCAAGCCCGCTGGTCACTGTTCTTCGGATGTTTTGACTTCCGGATCACCTATCGCCCCGGGACCAAGAACCAGAGATCGGATGCCTTGTCCCGGGTACACAAAGACGAAGTCAAAACTGTGCTGTCGGATCCACCGGAGCCCATCATTCCGGAGTCCACTATCGTGGCCACCCTCACCTGGGACGTGGAGAAGACCGTCTGGGAGGCCCTGGCACGGAGCCCGGACCCTGGAACTGGTCCGAAGAATCGTATGTACGTCCCACCAGAAGCCAGAGCTGCAGTCTTGGATTTCTGTCACGGTTCCAAGCTCTCCTGTCATCCAGGGGTGCGAAGGACCGTGGCAATTGTCCGGCAGCGCTTCTGGTGGGCGTCTATGGAGGCCGACGTCCGGGAGTATATCCAGGCCTGCACCACCTGTGCCAGGGGCAAGGCAGACCACAAAAGGTCCCAAGGACTTCTCCAGCCGCTTCCTGTGCCTCATCGCCCCTGGTCCCATATCGGCCTGGATTTCGTCACGGGCCTCCTGCCGTCCCAGGGCAACACCACCATCCTCACGATAGTGAACCGATTCTCCAAGGCAGCCCACTTCGTGGCCCTCCCGAAGCTCCCAACGGCCCAGGAGACAGCAGACCTCCTGGTCCACCATGTCGTCCGTCTGCATGGGATACCAACTGACGTAGTCTCGGATCGTGGTCCCCAGTTTTCCTCTCAAGTCTGGAGGAGTTTCTGCAGAGAACTGGGGGCCACCGTGAGCCTCTCGTCCGGGTACCACCCACAGACGAACGGACAGGCAGAACGGGCCAACCAAGAGTTGGAACAGACCCTCCGCTGTGTGACATCTGCGCACCCGACGGCCTGGAGTAACCATCTGGCCTGGATCGAGTATGCACATAACAGCCAGGTGTCTTCTGCCACCGGCCTCTCCCCATTTGAGGTGTGTCTGGGGTACCAGCCCCCATTGTTTCCCATGGTGGAGGGAGAAGTCGGTGTGCCCTCGGTCCAGGCCCACCTGCGGAGGTGCCGTCGGGTGTGGCGCACCACCCGTTCTGCCTTGTTAAAGGCCCGGACGAGGGCTAAGGCCCATGCAGACCGCCGGCGGTTCCCGGCCCATGCATACCAGCCCGAGCAGGAGGTGTGGTTATCAACCAAGGACATTCCCCTGCAGGTGGACTCCCCCAAACTGATGGACAGGTTCATTGGACCATTCAAGATCGTCAAAATCCTCAGTCCTGCTGCAGTGAAGCTCCAGCTCCCGGCTTCACTGCGGATCCACACTGTTTTTCATGTCTCCCAGATTAAACCACACCTCACCTCACCCCTCTGTGCTCCCGGTCCGGCGCCGCCTCCTGCCCAGATCATTGACAGGGAGCCAGCTTGGACAGTGCGCTGGCTCCTGGACGTCCGTCGAATGGGCCGTGGGTTCCAGTATTTGGTGGACTGGGAGGGGTATGGACCCGAAGAACGCTCCTGGGTGAAGAGGAGCTTCATCCTGGACCCGGCCCTCCTGGCCGATTTCTACCGCCGACACCCGGATAAGCCTGGTCGGGCGCCAGGAGGCGCCCGTTGAGGGGGGGGTCCTGTTGTGTGGGTCGCCAGAAGAGGAGGCACTGCTGGCCCACCACCAGAGGGCGCCCTACCTGAAGTGCGGGCTTCAGGCACGAGAGGGCGCTGCCGCCACGGACCCAGCCGGGGGTGACAGCTGTCACTCATTATCTCATGACAGCTGTCACCCATCTACGCTTCATCATACTACTCCATAAAACCTGGACGTCATCTCCACCTCATTGCCGAGATATCATCTACCTGTGAAGGTAATTTCTCTGCTGACTTAAAACTAAATAATAGTCTGAACTCTTTTGCAGCCGTTTTCTTGTGGTGTGCCTTATCTGCTGGATTGGCGTTTGGTGTGAACAGCGACGGCTTCGCTTCACACCCAAACCAGATAAGTGGTTTAACAGAAGCTGCACGAGTGTGTGATTAGAGGTGGAGGTGACTTTCCACCTTCTGACTGTTTTTGTTACTGGGTGTGCACACACCCACATCTCACTGTTTGTGCTCCTCACCAGCAGTACCAGATCCGACAGTCGGGGACGGTGATCACCTGGGAATTCGGGACTTGGCGGCTCCAGTATTCACCAGGTTCGGTGGCGGCGGAAATCGTGTGGTTCCGGCTCTTCTCAGGACAGACGTCTTCTATCCTCGAGCCTGCCCACACGTCACCTTTGTGTATTGACTGCTATCATATTCTGAGATTGTCTGTATAGTCGTTGTGCACATTCACAACATTAAATTACCTTCTGGCTCATCTATTGACCGTTCATTTGCGCCCCCTGTTGTGGGTCCGTGTCACTACACTTTCCCCAACAAAACCAACATTCTGGGTGCAGTAAACATGTTTTCACTAATGTTTGATTTCTTTGTGGGACTGACATCATTATTGAAGCATTCAAAAGGCTATTCCTTCCTCCACACAACTCCAAACAGTGATGAGAAAGTTTCTTGACAGTTCTTTTTGTTGAACGAAACCGCGTCTCCCTAACCGGAGTCGTGACATCATTACGCATGTGCATAGGCGCTGCTCTATCACAACTTGAAAATCCCTCATTGTGTAAACACAGTTAGAAACAAAAATGTAAGTGTTTTGAGACAACATTGAGACATTATAAAGAGCAATATAAATGTAATCCATTGTTATTATTATTATTCATTTTTATTTTAAACAATGCATAAATACTTAGAGTGAAAAGTAGTCTTGAATCAAAAGGTATAACAGACAGGCTAAAAAATCAGAGCAAATCATACATGTACATATATTTTTTTCATAATTGTGTGAAAAATAAATTTGTTTTTTAATGCGCCCTGTGTTGAGCCTCACAAGTGATGCCAGGGTTGCAGTCACTAATCTGTATGTAAAATATCTGGATATCTCATTGGTCCATAAACGCCGTACAAACCATTGAAGTAAACGAGTGGCCACGTTACCACTCGCAAGCAATGTGGACTGCATGTAGACGGCTTGTTAGAATGTCAACAATTGTGAGTAATAAACAAGCTGATTCTCTCATTTCCTTCCTTTTGTTTTTCACTTAATGTAACCTTCGTATGCCATGATTAGCTATTTCATTTATTTCCTTTCTTTCTTTTAGTACACCGATGTCGAATTCACAAATATAACAATTTGTTTTATTATGCATCTAATATCATTTAGTCAGACCCTCTTTTTTCATTTAAACTGTAATGATGACATGTCTATGATAAATGCAATGATATTTGAATTTTGACTGTATTGCTACTTGCTTTTAAATTCCCCTCATTTTTCTAAGTTAAGTATCCTTCACTCTGTTCACCTTACATAGGATATTCACGTACATTCCTTGCTATAATTTTATTCACCTGCAGTTTTTTATACAGCTTCGTTTAACTTTTTTCTTCAAACATAAAATACAACATGCATCTCATTTTCAGGCTTATTCCCTCACGCTTACATTTATATAAATTATGACAGTTGGATTTTTTTTTTATTATGATTTTGTTAATCAAAGTGGTGTAATTATCAGCAAGCTCATATATATATATATATATATATATATCAATCACAGAATCTTACTGAATTGAATAACAGGAAAAGCCACATTTTATCTGTATTTTTCTCCAAAAGATTTCACTACATCTCATCCACAGCCTTTGAACCGGTGATATGTGCAGTTTACAGCTGAACAAGCAGGTACTTTGCAGCAAAATCACCAGTGAGTGGTTCATGGGAGTGTTAATATGGTGGCCGTGCTGCTTCAAAAATACTACCCAGTGCTAATTCGCTTGTTAGAAATTCTCGCGTAAAATCAATTACCGCTTTTTTCACTGCTTGCTGTATTTTCCGCTGTCCCCCTCTCCTCACTGGCACTGGATGCGTTGTTCTTGAAATATTCCTGTACACCATTTCGGCCATACTTTGGCCTATTTACATTTTTAAGAGACACCTGCTGTGACTGCGGCATGGTGTAACATCCTCTGTTGATGACATCATAAAAGCAAGACGGAGAGCATCCGAGCGGCGCAAGCGCAAGGTGGGGCACTGGTCCTTGGGAAATAGTCTTCACGTCAGAAAAGTTCACTAAAAGACTTAACAAGCTAATATAATGAAAACAAAGCATTTGACCAAGCAGCGTTTTTCTCTGTTGAAAAATATTGAAGTTGATTGATTGAAATGCTCTAAAAATTGAAGATTCAAATGGGCAATATTATTTTAATAATTTTTTTCAGGGGTTGATGATTTCATTAAAAAAGTGATGTTTACACAACAACAGATATTTATTCTCCTGACTTACGTGACGCTGACAACATGTATTAAATTGTAATTATAAATATACTGAGAGATATCTAATGACAATATCATAAAACAACATTTTAATTCAATGAAACAAGATACTTACATGCTATGTACAATGTAGAAATATTCATTACAGGACCTATAAATAAGCAACAAATCAGTAACAGTTCACAGTAATTCTAAATGTAAAATGTTCATTATAGTACCTGCCATTATGAATAAGCAACAAATTACTAACAGTTCCTACTGTTTCTATATCATAGAAATTCGATCATTCCTTCAAGATCTGTAATCAGTGTCACAACAATATATTATTTATGCCTAATTCACAAATTTGATTATAAATGACTAATTCCCACTGAGGACCTTTTAAGAATCTGATCCATTAGATAGTAATCTATTCATGTGTCACATGCATCTTCTCAATGTTGAAATATCCCAGGAATCCACCTGAAATCTCACTAACAGGGCTTTATATTTGGCTTTCAGAAAAAAAAAAAAACATTTCTAACTTGAATGTAGGTCCAGAGGGTAGTTTCATTATTATTCCGCTGCCTTTTAATTAGTACACAAATGGCTCATTAATAGCCTGATAATTTTGATACTTTGTTTACAAACTCTGGAAGTGGCTTGTCAAAGAATGGGGCCTACATGGTTCACCTACTGACTTTAGAAATGTTTTCATACCGTTTTCTGTCCACAGTGTAATTTCTTTCAGCTCTTTAAGCAGTTATGTAGCTTCAAAAAACACTGTCTTCTTACCAGAGTGAACGGCATTGGCAGCGAGTTTGTATGCATTGATCTCTGAACCAGAAGTGTTAGCTATCTCACCGTGCATGCTCACTGAGAAACTCAAAACTGGCTTAATAATTTTTTTGAACTACTTTGTTGCCGAAAGCTATAGAGTTACGCGGTAATGCGGCTCGCTCAGTGTATTCCTACGCCAGCCTTTTGCTCGTGTCCGGTGGGATGACGTAATGCCATTTCTACGCGTTTCTGGGAAAAAGTTCCCCCATCATGCACCTCGGTCTCTCCCATCATGCTTCTTGTGTACTTCCTGTTTGAACTTCCTGTTTGCGGTGACAAAATTGTACTTCTGGTTTGCGGTCATGGCGGAAACTGAGCTGGATGGACTACAAGAACATGCTCACGCTCATTTGTCATCGTCCTCGCTAAGCTCGGCGGCTCAGCTGCTTCGCTCTGTTCGGTATTAGCAACTGTGTGAATTATACATGCATTGCACAATTGGTAAATCATTTATTCAGACACTTACGAATCATTAATACATGTCTAACTCATGGTGTAATAATACATACGTGCACTTACAAATAGTTTGTTCATGGTTTATTAAGTACAGAAACAATTTAGTAAACACATAATGCATGAGACTATTCATAACAAGTAAAGCATTAATTGCATGTATTAGTTAATTTCATTCTTAATTATTTGTTACTAATCAATTTGTATTTGTTGATGCTTAATTAAGGCTAAATAAGGTGTAGTTATTATAAAGTTCTACCTAATAGTCATTATGTCAACTTGCCATAAAGACACAAATAGATGCAGTGGTGGGCACAGTTCCGATAATCTGGTAACCGATAATTATCAAAGATAAGGTTTTCATTATCAGATTATCTTTTTAGATAACTTTAAAAAC
Source organism: Thalassophryne amazonica (assembly GCF_902500255.1). Classification (NCBI taxonomy): domain Eukaryota; kingdom Metazoa; phylum Chordata; class Actinopteri; order Batrachoidiformes; family Batrachoididae; genus Thalassophryne; species Thalassophryne amazonica. Next base: position 24,934,351 of record NC_047109.1, read on the forward strand.
CATTATCGGACTAATTATCTTGCGATAAATTTTTAGACCGATAACGTGGTAAATAAAGCTGAACAGCTACAAACATTTATGAAATTTAAAATCAGCTGAGCACCTACCTGTTAACCATTTTGTAGCTTTTGTGTAGTTCTCCCCTCTGCAAAACAGAGAAGAGGAGCTTCAAAAAGAAACGCTCTATCCTCTGCAGGCAAAGGAGAACTAGATATTTTTTTCTGGCCATGATAATTTGTGCACACGTTTTCCTTTAATTGAGCCTACGAATTAATAAAACGTGCTCTCAAATTAATAAAACGTGCACGTTTTCCTTTAATTGAGCCCTTGAATTAATAAAACGTGCGCACGTTTTCCTTTCCTTCAAAATGAACTTCATAATATGACCTAAATTGTCATCCTCACGACGGGGAGACGCTTCCGCCTCAGCATTCTTTTTAATGTGCTTAAACTCCAGATGATGTCATGCTGGGCAGCTGGAGTTCTCTGTTCGCCCTATTCGCCAGAGAGTCGCTGCAGTCAAAACAACATAGAGAATCCACATGATGACAATTGTAAATGAATATTATACTACAAAAATGTATTTTTTTTATGCTTTTCATCACGTTACTAAGAGACTGCATGCATGATACCCTGAATACTTGCTAAAACAATTATAATAAATAATCAGTGTCTGCTACATTTAATCTCCGTGGAATTTAATAAACGCAAAATGAATTTCAGACATATTATATATATTAGTCTGGAACAAAGAGGACAAACAGTGTTGTAAAGAACAATAATCAAGACGTTAAAGAGCAAACTTCACTTTCCCCCAGAACGACATGATCAGGAAGCGAGCGTAGCTCACAGCAGCTCCCATTGAAAATAACAGACAGACAGCCTGTGATTCTTGCATGTTTACATAAAACAAACGCAATAACAACATCTATAATCCCAGAGAATATATTCATAAGAGTTTTAGGTGTTGGGAAAGTGTAGTGACACAGACCCATAACAGGGGGTGTAAATGAATGGACAATGGATGAGCCAAAAAACAACAATTTACTGTTGGGAATGTGCACAACGAAATACAGACAATCACAGAATTTGAAGTCAGTCAATATACAAAGGTGACGTGTGGGCAGGCTCGAGGATAGAAGACGTCTGTCCAGAGAAGAGCCGGGTCCCACATGATTTCCACTGCCAACGAGTCTGAAGTATGCCGGAGCCGCCAAGTCCTGAGTCCCCAGGTGGCCACCGTCTCCAGCTGTCAGACCTGGTACTGCTGGCAGGAGGCAGAAACAGTTAATGGTGGGTGTGTGTGCACACACCCAGCAAACAGTCAGCAAGTACGGTTCCTTAGGTGGGAATAACACCTCCACCTCAAACACAGTACAATTACATGCAGCGCCTGATAACTTATCCCAATTTGGCGTGAGGAGCGAAATCCGTCATCTTCCTCATGATGCCCAAATCCCAGCCTCAAGCTGCAGATATTAATCAGGAACGCCTGCAAAGAATCTAGACAATTGTGCGTTTGGCACCAGAAAACAGCTGAGAGTTTTACCTTGTCGGTAGTCGATATCTCGGCAGTGAGGTGGAGATGCTGCCCGGCTTTTATGGAAGTAGGTGATGAGTGGATGATGGGTGACAGCTGTCACTCCAAGCTGCTCCTGTGAGGCGGCTGCACCCTCTCGTGCCTGAAGCCCGCCATTCAGGCAGGACGCCCTCTGGTGGTGGGCCAGCAGTACCTCCTCTTCAGTGGCCCACACAACAGGACCCCCCCTCAACGGGTGCCTCCTGGCGCCCGACCAGGCTTGTCGGGGTGTCGGGTGTAGAAGTCGGCCAGGAAGGGCCAGGAGCGTTCTTCGGGTCCATACCCCTCCCAGTCCACCAGAAACTGGAACCCCCGGCCCTTACGATGGATGTCCAGGAGCCTGCGAACAGTCCAGGCAGGCTCCCCGTCGATGATCCGGCAGGAGGCGGCACCAGTCCGGGGGTGCAGAGGGGTGAGGTGTGGCATGGTTTGATACGTGAAACATGAAAAACCGGGTGGATCCGCAGTGAAGCTGGGAGCTGGAGCTTCACTGCGGCCGGGATGAGGATCTTGAATGGTCCAATGTATCGGCCTTTCAACTTAGGGGAGTCCACTTGGAGGGGGATGTCCTTTGTTGAAAGCCACACCTCCTGCCCAGGCTGGTATGCAGGGGCTGGGGAACGCCGGCGGTCTGCATGGGCCTTAGCCCTCTTCCGGGCCTTCAGCAGGGCAGAACGGGTGGTGCGCCACACCCGACGGCATCTGCGAAGGTGGGCCTGGACCGAGGGGACACCGACCTCTCCCTCCAACATAGGGAACAGTGGGGGCTGGTACCCCAAACACACTTCAAATGGGGAGAGGCCGGTGGCAGAGAACACTTGGCTGTTATGGGCGTACTCGATCCAGGCCAGATGGTCACTCCAAGCTGCCGGGTGCGCGGAGGTCACACAGCGGAGGGCCTGTTCCAGTTCTTGGGTCGCCCACGCTGCCTGTCCATTGGTCTGTGGGTGATACCCGGACGAGAGGCTCACGGTGGCCCCCAGTTCCCTGCAGAAACTCCTCCAGACCTGAGAGGAGAACTGAGGACCACAATCCGAGACAATGTCAGTTGGTATCCCATGCAGACGCACGACATGGTGGACCAGGAGGTCTGCAGTCTCCTGGGCCGTCGGGAGCTTCGGGAGGGCCACGAAGTGGGCCGCCTTGGAGAACCAGTCCACTATCATGAGGATGGTCATCATGCCCTGGGACGGCGGGAGACCCGTGATGAAGTCCAGACCGATGTGGGACCAGGGGCGATGAGGCACAGGTAATGGTTGTAGGAGTCCCTGTGCTCTATGATGGTCTGCCTTGCCCTGGCACAGGTGGTACAGGCCTGGACATACTCCCGGATGTCGGCTTCCATACACGCCCACCAGAAGGACTGCCGGACCACTGCCATGGTTCTTCACACCCCTGGGTGGCAGTAGAGCTTAGAACTATGACAGAAGTCCAGGACCGCAGCTCTGGCTTCTGGTGGGACGTACAGTTTGTCCTTTGGGCCAGTTCCCGGGTCCGGGTTCCGTGCCAGGGCCTCCCGGACGGTCTTCTCCACGTCCCAGGTGAGGGTGGCCACGATAGTGGACTCGGGGATGATGGTTTCTGTTGGGCCTGACAGCTCGGTTTTGAATTCTTCTTCATGAACCCGGGACAAGGCGTCGGATCTCTGGTTCTTAGTCCCGGGGTGGTAGGTGATCCGGAAGTCAAAACACCCGAAGAACAATGACCAGCGGGCTTGCCTGGGGTTCAGACGCTTGGCGGTCCGGATGTACTCCAGGTTCCAATGGTCCGTGAAAACCATGAATGGCACCACAGCTCCCTCCAACAGGTGTCTCCACTCCTCAAGAGCCTCTTTCAATGCAAGGAGTTCTCGATTGCCCACGTCATAGTTTCGCTCTGCCGGGGTCAACCTGTGGGAGAAATAGGCACAGGGGTGGAGGACCTTATCAGACTCCCTGCTCTGGGACAGCATGGCTCCTATCCCTGAGTCAGAGGCATCCACTTTAACTATAAACTGGCGGCTAGGATCGGGCTGCACCAGAACTGGTGCAGTCGAAAACCGACGTTTCAACTCCCTAAACGCAGCCTCGCACTGATCCGACCAGGTGAAGGGGACCTTAGGGGAGGTCAGGGCTGTCAGGGGACTGTAGCCATTGATGAACCTCCTGTAGAAATTTGCAAAGCCGAGGAACTGTTGCAGCTTCCTGCGGCTTGTTGGTTGGGGCCAATCTCTCACCGCCGCTACCTTGGCCGGATCAGGGGCGACGGAGTTGGAGGAGATTATGAACCCCAGGAAGGACAAAGAAGTGCAGTGGAACTCGCACTTCTCGCCCTTCACAAACAGCCGGTTCTCCAACAACCGCTGCAGGACCTGACGTACATGTTTGACATGAGTCTCAGGATCCGGGGAAAAGATGAGTATATCGTCCAGGTATACGAAGACGAATCGGTGCAGGAAGTCCCGCAAGACGTCGTTTACCAAAGCTTGGAACGTTGCAGGGGCATTAGTGAGGCCGAACGGCATGACCAGGTACTCAAAGTGACCTAACGGGGTGTTAAATGCCGTCTTCCATTCATCTCCCTTCCAGATCCGAACCACGTGATAAGCATTCCTAAGATCCAGTTTTGTAAAGATTTTGGCTCCATGCAGGGGCGTGAACACTGAATCCAACAGGGGTAACGGGTATCGGTTGCGAACCATAATTTCATTCAGCCCCCTGTAATCAATGCATGGACGGAGTCCGCCGTCCTTCTTGCCACAAAAAAGAAATCAGCACCCATCGGGGAGGTGGAGTTCCGGATCAGCCCGGCAGCCAACGAGTCCCGGATGTAGGTCTCCATTGATTCACGCTCTGGACATGAGAGGTTGAACAGCCTGCTGGACGGGTACTCAACGCCCGGGATCAAATCAATGGCGCAATCGTACGGCCGGTGCAGGGGAAGAGTGAGTGCCACATCTTTGCTGAAGACGTCCGCAAAATCGTGGTACTCCTCAGGCACCGCTGTCAGATTGGGGGGGACTGTAACCTCCTCGTTAACAGTCAAACCGGGGGGAACCGAGGATCCTCAACACTCCCGGTGGCAGGTTTCGCTCCACTGAGCCACAACCCCAGACGGCCAATCAATCCGGGGATTGTGTTTAATCATCCATGGGAAGCCCAAAATCATGCAGGAGGTAGAAGGAGTTACATAGAACTCAATTTCCTCCCGATGATTCCCAGACACAACCAGAGTTACTGGCTGTGTCTTGTGTGTGCGTAAGGGAAGAAGGGTGCTATCTAGTGCTCGTACCTCCAATGGTGAAGGGAGCGCCACCAGAGGGAGCCCTACTTCCCTAGCCCATCTGCTGTCTAGCAGATTCCCTTCTGACCCCGTGTCCACCAGTGCTGGGGCTTGAAGGGTTAAATCCCCACTCAGGATTGTAACTGGGAGACGTACAGATATGCGTGTGTCCCACGTGAATTTCTTGACCCACCCTTAGCCCAGTCTCTAAAGGCGAGTGTTGTCGTTTTGCCCATTTGGGGCAGTTTTTCTGCAGGTGCTCTTTTGAGCTGCATAGAAAACACTCCCCGTGGGCCAGCCTCCGCATTCTGTCATCTGATCTCATTTTGGCCCTGCTCATTTCCTTAGCAACATCAGCAGGGGGAGCTGTTGCCACACGGAGCGCTGAGGCTGTGGAGCGTGGGGAGGATGGAACCTTTTCGGACCCGGAAGGGAGAGGGACGGCGCGTGCCCAGCCACGTCCTTCGTCTCGCTCCCGACGGCATTCTTCTAACCGATTGTCTAATCATATAACCAGGTTGATAAGTCCGTCTAAATCCCGCGGCTCGTCCTTAGCCACCAGATGCTCCTTTAGGACCCGAGACAGTCCATTTACAAAGGCGGCGCGGAGTGCAACAGCATTCCAGCCAGCTCTCGCAGCCACGATGTGGAAGTCGACTACATACTCAGCTGCACTCCGATGCCCCTGTCTCATAGACAGCAGCACCGTTGAAGCGGTCTCGCCTCTATGTGGGTGATCGAACACCAGTCTGAACTCCCTCACAAACTCAGTATATATCGTTAGGAGCCGTGATTTCTGCTCACAAAGCGCCGTAGCCCAGGCGCATGCCTCACCTTGAAGCAAATTAATCACATAAGCCACCCGGCTAGAGTCCGACGCGTACATGACGGGGCACTGTGCAAAGACGAGCGAACACTGCATTAAGAAGTCCGCGCACGTCTCTACACAGCCTCCATACGGTTCCGGGGGACTTATGTATGCTTCAGGGGACGGTGGGGGGGTTCGCTGAATGACCAGTGGAATGTCTATATTCGGCACCAGGACAGCAGGAGGAGGAGTTGCAGCCACGCCCTGTGCGCGTGCTTCCACCCACGCGGTGAGAGCCTCCATCCTGCGATTGAGTATTTTGCTCTGCTCGGTCACTAAGTCCATACGAGCAGTGAAGGCGGTTAAGATGTGCTGCAATTCACCTAAAACGCCTCCTGCTGGCGCCTGTGCACCCTGCTCTTCAATTGGTTGTTCGACTGATGGTTGATGCCCCTCGGAATCCATGACGTTGGCCGAGATATCCTGTTGGGAAAGTGTAGTGACACGGACCCACAACAGGGGGCGTAAATGAATGGACAATGGATGAGCCAAAAAACAACAATTTACTGTTGGGAATGTGCACAACGAAATACAGACAATCACAGAATTTGAAGTCAGTCAATATACAAAGGTGACGTGTGGGCAGGCTCGAGGATAGAAGACGTCTGTCCAGAGAAGAGTCGGGTCCCACACGATTTCCACTGCCAACGGGTCTGAAGTACGCCGGAGCCGCCAAGTCCTGAGTCCCCAGGTGGCCACCGTCTCCAGCTGTCAGACCTGGTACTGCTGGCAGGAGGCAGAAACAGTTAACCGTGGGTGGGTGTGCACACACCCAGCAAACATTCAGCAAGTACGGTTTCTTAGGTGGGAATAACACCTCCACCTCAAACACAGTACAATTACGTGCAGCGCCTGATAACTTATGCCAATTTGGCGTTAGGAGCGAAGTCCATTGTCTTCCTCCCGATCCCCAAATCCCAGCCTCCAGCTGCAGATATTAATCAGGAATGCCTGCAAAGAATCTAGACAATTGTGCGTTTGGCACCAGAAAACGGCTGAGAGTTTTACCTGTTGGTAGTCGATATCTCGGCAATGAGGTGGAGATACTGCCCGGCTTTTATGGAAGTAGGTGATGAGTGGATGATGGGTGACAGCTGTCACTCCAGGCTGCTCCTGTGAGGTGGCTGCACCCTCTCGTGCCTGAAGCCCGCCATTCAGGCAGGACGCCCTCTGGTGGTGGGCCAGCAGTACCTCCTCTTCAGGGGCCCACACAACATTAGGCACAATATAAAAATAGTTTTATGTTGCAATGTTTATGATGTCCGTGTGCAGTGGCTAAAGTGCAGCCCGAACAGAGCATCTCAATGCAGTTCTCAATGTTACTGAGATCTCGCAGCATGGCGAACTCTCAGAGGTTTTGCGGGATTTGAAATGTCAATCCTTGTGTGCCCAAACCATGATGATACACTCTGACCACATCCATTTCTAATGGGGAAATGTATTACACTGTCTCCTGGTTTGTTGACTAATAGCCAACATTTGTGTCAAGACAATATTGAGTGCACGTTTTACAAATTGTGGCCACGTTTAAGTAGAACGTGCTCTTGTTTTACTCAAACGATGCTTAAAATGAGCGCACAATATAATAAAATGTGTGCACAATATAATAAAATGTGCGCACAACATCATAAAACGTGCGCACAATACAACAAAATGAGCGCACATTCTCTCCACATGCAAAACATTTTGCGATGACACTTCCAGGGCTCCGCAAAAAATGCCTGTTTTTACAAATAAAAAAATGTAATATTTTACAAAAGCACATTTATCTGTAAACACCAACACACGACACACGTCACATTAACGTGTTGGTTTACATAATGAATGACTCAACCAATCAGTGTTTAGCAGAGGCACATTTTACCCAGAATCCATTGCGATCTGTCTGTTTGTTACAAAACTTCAGAATTAGTGCATTATTCAACATTAAAAGATATATGTTATATTTTAACTTTATACAAATGACAGAATTGACATTAATGGAGTTATTCTATCAGTATTAATTTTATTTATACACCAAACCATGACTCAGCATTGCCTTATTTTCCAAGACCTCCGCCTGACCGGAGCATTGTGATTGGGTAGAGAGCTGGGCTTTGCAGCTGCTCTCAGCTGGCTTCTGTGCTGGAAGCCATGTAGCAAACAAGAGCTTCTAGCAGGGGCAAGATGTTCAAAGACAGAAGTGCAGGCTCATTGTTTGGGTCTGTTGTCGCTTTTGATGCTAGCAGAAGCGATCGTGGTGTTAAAACTCAAATTCAGTTTCTTAGTAGTTGCAAATGTACCAGAGGCAATACTGGAATTTATTGGTTATCTGTAACTTCCGATACATTTTTGGGTGGTTTATCTTTATCAAAGATAACTTTTCAGTTATCTGATTATAGTAAAGAAACTTGAATCTTCGACTGGACTGGGTTGCTTGACGCGAGGACGTTTCGCTTCAAATCGCAGAAACTTCCTCAGCTAAAATTCTTGCTCTGGTGGTCTGACTTCTCTCTTGACTCTTGTAGAGAAGAAATCAGAAGTCACAAAAGCTGGAGTTTAAACCTAACCAGACCCCTCCTACCGAGAGGCAGACTGCTATAGGCTAGTGACTAAAAAATAGCTCTAATTAGCACCTATTGTGCTCTAGTTAGCACCCTCCTAATGACAGTGCAGCTGTCCCTCCTAATGATGGGACGGACCCTCTCCTGGTGGCTCCCTTGCCGACTCTGCTGATGACATGAATGACTCATTACCATGAACAAAAGACTGAAAGTGCTTTGACCTGAGTACCCCATTGTAAACAGGGGATAAAGCGTATCTCAGACCCCCTCCCCGGTTAAGGCTGGGTTTCAAACATTTTACAAAGAATGCCTCCTTGACCCCTCTCTCAAACCATTTCTTCTCTCTGGCTAATATTTTAACTTCCTTGTCCTCAAACGTGTGGTTTCTGTCTTTAAGGTGGAGATGAACTGCAGACTGAGGTCCACTGGTGCCCTCTCTGTGGTGCTGGTATAGCCTTTTGTGTAAAGGTTGCTTAGTCTCACCTATGTAGTGTTCGTTACAGTTTTCCTGACATTTGATAGAATACACTACATTGCTCTGTTTGTAACTAGGGATCCTGTCCTTAGGGTGAACTAATTTCTGTCTCAAGGTGTTAACCGGTTTAAACTAAACTGGGATTTTGTGCTGTCTGAAGATCTTCTGTAGTTTTTCCCCTACTCCTGCTAAATAAGGGAGAGAGCCAAAGAGCAGATATTGGTCAGTGTGAGTTGGTTTTCTTTTGGCTCCTCTAGTGGGTAACTCAGACCACCATGTGGAGAACACACAAGATTTTGTGAACAAGATCAAGGACCTGCAGCTGGAGGCAAATGAAACAATCATGTCATTTGATGTGACTTCGTTGTTCACCTGCATCCCCACCGCTGAGGCCGTCTCAGCTGTGAGGCAGAGACTGCTGGAGGATGGGTCTCTACTTGAAAGGACCAAACTCACACCAGACCACATCTGCCAAATCTTGGAGATCTGTCTTAACACCACGTATTTCCTGTTTAGGGGGAATTACTACAGGCAGATTCATGGTTGTGCGATGGGGTCTCTGGTATCCCCCATTGTGGCCAATCTGTACATGGAGCGAGTGGAGAAGACAGCCTTGACGTCTTTCATGGGCATCTTTCCCAGTCACTGGTTCAGATATGTTGATGACACATGGGTTAAAATCAAGCAACAGGAAGTTGAGGACTTTACAGAACACATCAACTCGGTGGACACCAATATCAAGTTCACACGTGAGGATGCCAGAAACAACCATTTAGCCTTCTTGGACTGTGATGTTACGATTGGAGAGAACAGGCAGCTCCAGACAGGGGTTTACAGAAAACCAACTCACACTGACCAATATCTGCTCTTTGGCTCAAACCACCCCCTTGAACACAAGCTAGGGGTGATCAGGACGCTTCAACACAGAGCCCTACAGGTGCCCACAACTGCAGAGGGAAGGGCTAAAGAACAACAACTTGTTCGGAAAGCCCTCACAGTATGTGGGTACCCACGATGGTCCCTGGACAAAGTGCAGAAGTCCCAGAGAACAAAGAGACCAGATAGACAGGAGACGGAGACAAGAAGAAGAGGAGTGTCTCTCTCTTATTTAGCAGGAGTAGGGGAAAAACTACAGAGGATCTTCAGACAGCACAAAATCCCAGTTTACTTTAAACCGGTTAACACCTTGAGACAGAAATTAGTTCACCCTAAGGACACGATCCCTAGTTACAAACAGAGCAATGTAGTGTATTCTATCAGATGTCAGGAAAACTGTAACGAACACTACATAGGTGAGACTAAGCAACCTTTACACAAAAGGCTATACCAGCACCGCAGAGAGGGCACCAGTGGACCTCAGTCTGCAGTTCATCTCCACCTTAAAGACACTAACCACACGTTTGAGGACAAGGAAGTTAAAATATTAGCCAGAGAGAAGAAATGGTTTGAGAGAGGGGTCAAGGAGGCATTCTTTGTGAAACGTTTGAAACCCAGCCTTAACCAGGGAGGGGGTCTGAGACACGCTTTATCCCGTTTACAATGGGGTACTCAGGTCAAAGCAGTTTCAGTCTTTTGTTCATGGTAATGAGTCATTCATGTCATCAGCAGAGTCATCAAGGGAGCCATCAGGAGAGGGTCCATCCCATCATTAGGAGGGACATCTGCCCTGTCATTAGGAGGGCACTAACTAGAGCACAACAGGTGCTAATTAGAGCTATTGTTTAGTCACTAGCCTATAGCAGTCTGCCTCTCAGTAGGAGGGGTCTTGTTATGTTTAAAACTCCAGCTTTTGTGACTTCTGATTTCTTCTCTACAAGAGTCAAGACAGAAGTCAGACCACCAGAGCAAGAATTTTAGCTGAGGAAGCTTCTGCGATTTGAAGTGAAACGTCCTCGCATCAAGCAACCCAGTCCAGTCGAAGATTCAAGCTTCTCTACTATGGAAACCACCTGGACAACTGAGAGCCTACACAGAAACGTTATCTGATTATCTGTTATCGAAGTTAATTTTTTTGGTTATCTGTGCCCACCACTGAATAGATGTATATTTTGTTAATGTCAAGTTATCATAATAAGGACATCCCAAACAAATTTAATGTCAAGTTGTCATGACAAAGATATTTCTGGTAATGTCACTTTCAATAATGTCAAGTTGTCATAATAAGGACATCACAAACAAATTTAATGTCAAGTTGTTATGACAAAGACAACTTCTGGTCATGTCACTTGGATTAATGTCAAGTTGTCATAATCAAGACAAAAAATGTCAACTTGTCATGACAAAAACCGAATGATACTTTATGACAGCAGTCATAAACATTTATAACATTGGCATAATGTTTATGACACATTCATGACTGTGTCATGTAACAGTCATGTCATGTCACGATTATGACGGTACCTTCAAGTTACCAATAATGCTTACCTATGCAAAGACAACAGGGAGACAACAGAGCATGCCTTCTTTGAATGTAGCACAGTACAAAACCTATGGAAATCGGTACACCAATTGCTCCAGTTCTGTGAACATAGACTCCATCTCTTATAAAACCATACAAATCTGTATTTTTCCAGAAAAAAAAATCATATTCAGTTTTTGGTGTAAAATAATTTTTCTATAATAACCAAATTTTTATGGCCCCTTCACACATTGCACAAATGTGGTTGAATTGCGCACAAAGCAGGAAATGTATGCAAATCACTACAAATCGGAGCTGCCTCTAATGCCACCTACAGCTGTTGCTACAAATCGGAGCTGCCTCCAACGCCTCGTACACCTGTTGCTGCAACTATTTGCGCACACCAGCGGCTGAAAGACAGAGTGTGCCCTGTGAGAGCCCATTTGATCCCTCTCATGGCAGGTGCTGGCCAAATTCCAGGTGACACACACGAACATCTAACACTACTCGCTTGACACTTAGAAAATATGTGACCGTTCACACTGTCAGCACTAAAACAGTCAGCAGACAATCACTTTCGAGCTGGATGTGAAATTTGTCTAAGTGCCCCCATGAGTGTGGCTTTGCAAAAAGCCACACACATGGCCTGCATGTGTATCACATGTGTGTGCGTGTGTCACGCCCTCCCCACCCCAAAACACATGGTATACGTGTGGTTCACGCCCCCCCCCTTCTCCCCAACACATGTGACATGCCGGGGGGAGCACACTTGCATAAAATGCTGATATGTATGCTGCCCAGACATGATCACATGGGGCTCAGACAGTGCACACAGCACAGCAATGTGTCTATCAGCTGCTGACCAGAGACTCGCATAACACAGAAGAGAGTGACACATTGGTCTGTGCATTGGACTGACAGGGGGTGTGGCTGCTGACTGCAGCAGCTGTTAAGATCTCTGGTTCTGGACGTCCCAGCTAGAGAACATGTACTGTGTTTGGACGGACATGAACTGTCCACTGTGATGTGCGTGTGTCTGCTTGCTGTCCTCAGAACATATATCACTGTTGCGACAGGCTGCAGTGAGCGAGGGCATACGCACACATTGACAGCCTGCCCCAGGTGATACGGACCGTCAGATCATAACATGCAGCGAGCAATCTGAATGTCACATCACCCACATGGGCTCTGTTCTACATGATACGTTGTCTGTCCTGTGGCGTGCCGTCCATGAGACATACATGACGGGCCGGACACGCGCGCGGGGCCAGTTGGACACACCAGACCAGTAGATGTGGACATGATGAGAGCGCCCTGCTTCTCATTCATGTCATTTCATGACTGTACATCTGTTACCATGGGCCATCTCCAGAGGAACAGACGATTCATACTTGTATTGTCCGTGTTGGGTATAAACCCTGAATGCCGGTTATTTAATGTAACTGACCACCACTGAGTTCCAGTCAGAGAACACACAGTCATCAGATGAGGTTGAAGTTTACTTTGAATGAATGGAGTTTGGCAGAATGAACACTTGAAGTTGGACAGACGTTTCTACAAAAATACAAACAAAATAAGTAGTAAACAGTATTTCCTTTGGCCACCCTCTTCTGGCGATGAATATGTAGCGCAAGCAGGAATGCATCCACATACAGTGAATTGAGAAGTTTGATATGAACAGCACGTGTGGTCAGGCACTTGAAGATGATACCCCTACGTTTCTCAGTCCTCCTTCCTATCTTGGCAGAGTGCGGTCCAAAGTAGTCAATGCCTGTTGAATAAAAGGGTGGACAGAGAAGTCTGAGACGCTGAGGTGGTAGGTCTGCCATCTACGGTATCTTTGGCTGCGCTCTCCATCGCTGACAGGTGGGGCAGTTGTACTGACGGTGCCTTACCGCCTGACACCATCGTAGAATCCAGTACTGCCTGCGCAGTTCTGCATACACTTGTTCCGTGCTTGGGTGCAGCAGACGCTTGTCCATGTCTTTGATGAGGAGTTTTGATGCTTGATGTTTGGGATCCAGCACAATCGGGTGTATCTCCTCTTTGTTAGGTTTGTGGAGTCTCCGCAGCCTACCTCCGACCCTAAGCAAGCAGGTCGAGGAGTCCCACTCTGGAGCAAGATCAGCAAGGTGGCTATGATTTGGTATAGGTTTCCCTGCCCTTAGAGCATTAACTTCCTGGAGGAAGCTTTAAGCTTGACACTTTCTCAGCAAAATAAGCTTGGCATCTCGGTGACTGATGGATTGATTGTTTGCTGAGTCCACTGCCGCCCCCTCAACTCCGTGATCTGATTGTCATGTGGCCTGTACTATCTCTTTCCATGTGTTGAACTGAGTGATGTCTGGAGGCTCATTGTTTGGTTGTACTGTTGTAAGGGAGCAGAAGATGATGCCTTTCAGTTCTGATGACCTCACAGATGTCCAAGTTTCTGGCCTTTTGGGCCAGTTGTCAGCACTCTGTTTGAGGAATGGGGGTCCCTGACTCCACCTACCACCCATGGCTAGGTCCAGGAGGGACCTACCCCTGGTCAGATCGTCTGAAGGGTTTTGCTGGCTATCAACATATAGCCAAGCTTGTCTGTCTGTCAACTCTTGTATTTCTGAGACACAGGTCCCAACGAAGACTTTATATCTGCAGGAATCTGACTGTAACCAGACCACAGTGTTCACAAAGTTCCAGGCAGGGCATGGATTGTTGTCGGTTTGTTGCGACTCTTGATCGTGCCATTACGAACGAGGTGTGGATGGTGTCTCCTACGTATATTGAGAGGTAAGCGACTGCTCTGTATGCTTATTCAGAGGCATCACAGAAAACATGCAGGTCATATTCTGGGTTTGCGCCCTCTACAGGGGCTGGTGAATAACAGCGAGGGATGGAAATTTGGTTGAGATGTTGCAGCTCATTTTCCCAGGTTTCCCAAGCTTGTCGGAGTGCTGGAGGTAGGTCTGGATCATCCCAACCTCGTTGTTTGGACCAAAGCTGTTGTATTTGTTATGTGTCGGACGCAGCCCGGAGAACCGACCAGCGTTTGAAGGACCCAGTATGAAATAAGCAGAGCACGGTACAAAGGCTAACTGAATTTAATACATAACAGTGATGTGATACAAAACAACAAAAGAGTGTGCGGTCTGGCGTGGTGGTGATACGGTGCGCTCCCAGCAGCGCTAACGGTCCGGAGCCAGAAGCCGTTCGGACCCAAGGACCCCGCCGACACCCCCCAGGTGGCCGCAACAAACCGAGTCTGTGAAAGAAGGAACCATTATGTGAGTCCACACTCTGCACACAGAGAGACCACTCAAAGGTGTACATAAACAGCAAACACTTCCTGGCTTAATTACTAATCAGCTTCCCAACCTGCAGGCATGGAACATCCAGTTCACAAAACTCCACTGCAGTGGAAGCCGATACATGACTAACGTACAGCTCAATATAATAAGGTGTGAGGGACACCACATTTACTGACTGTATAAACGTTAGTCACAAAATCTAACGTACCTCAGGAAGTGTGCTGACGAGCGTGAGACCTCACCCCCTCCTCTTTCACAGACCGTGCATCAAACCCTGGACGTTCTCTGCATCCACTGATGATGAGATGGCTCCCGAGACGACGATCTCACCCGTCTGGTCACAAGGTCGAGTCTCTGGCAAATACACACTGTATACTCCAGTCTTAAATGCCACCATGTTCCAATCCATATAGATGCACCACAGCTGTGAGTCCTGACGAGCCGCAGGTGATCAGGGTGAGGTCCTGATAAGCTCAGCTACACAGCCACTCAGTCCCAAATGCAAGCCACCTGGAAGGAAAACCAAAAGACAGAAACAAAAAGGCAGCCCGGCCCCCCCAGCCATACAACAGTATTAACACTTTAGCATGTGTCGTGAAGGGCACGATGAAGCCTAGAGGGTCATAGTGACTGGCCAGTATCTGATAAGCAGTCCTCATAGTCAGCTCTGTATGCTCAATGGTGCGACACTGGTACCCAAAGGTATCAGTCCGACAGTTCCACCTAAGACCTAAGGTGGGCTCTTTTGGATCAACTCTGTTCTGGTTGAACCACTGCTCCGTAGTTGATGATCTTTAATCTGAAGGATATGAGCAACCACTGTTGGCTGGTTACTCGCCCACTGTCGCAGGTCAAACCCTCCTTCAGCCAGTAAGGACCTGAGGTGGTCTACTTTCTCTTTGGCTTCAGATACAGTGGTAAAGCTCTCAAGGTAGTTGTCAACATAAAAGCTTTGCTGCACTGACCTCATGGTATTGGGGTGGCTGCTTTGGCTGGTTCGGGCATGATGTTGTAAAGCAAAAATGGCACAGCATGGGCTGCATGTGGTGCCAAAGGGAAGAACCTGCCATTCATACACGTCGGTTGGATCTTCACAGCGGAGATCTCTCTAGATAAATCTGAGGAGCGGTTTGTTGCCAGGCAGGATGTGGATTTGGTGAAACATTGCTCTGATGTCCCCACATACTGCAACTTCATACTGCCTAAATCGTAGCAGGACTCCCACCAATGATGGTCCCAGCGTGGGTCCAGGTAAGAGCTGATCATTCATTGAGATACCCTGGTACCTGAATGAGCAGTTGAAAACCAGTCGGGACTTGTTATTGTGACTCACAAGGTGATGGGGAAGGTACCACATCTCTGTAGACTGATATACTTCCTCTGCTGGAAGTTTCTTGATGTATTCAGCTTGCATGAGCTTATTAATCTCTATTGAGTAAGTTGCAGCCTTCTCTGAATCTTTCTTGAGTCATCTTTCTGTGGCTCTCAAGTGTGCCATGACTGAATGAATGGGACTTGTAAGTGAGGGCGATCCTGAATGTCTCAGAAGAGGTGTCATGTAGCACTGGACACCCTCAATGTCAACTCGCTGAGTCTTAGTTTCCAAGAGATTCATGGCTTCTTGATCTTCACGTGAGAGTGTCACCAGTTTCTCATTTCGATAAGGCAGGACATCGAGCTGCCACAGTCTCTCAACATTTCAGTAGAGAAGATCATCTGGGTTTACAGAAGATGTAAAGAGACACTGTTGCACCATGGGTGTTCTCTGTAGACCCTCTTCAGCACCTTGTAAAGCCCATCCCAGAGCTGTGTGAACAGCAATGGATCCACTGAGTCCTCTGCGAACAGGCTTAGTGGCAGTAATGAGGTGAACTTGGTCTGACCCTATGAGCACCAGTGGGTGAGCATTGGAAACTGGCTGCAATGGAAGTCCATGAAGGTGAGGATGCCATTTCTGGAGCGCTTCCACAGGATAGGTCTGCTCTGTGAGGTCCAACCCTGAGGCAATGAATGCACCCTCAACTGTGAATCGTTTGCGAGGGTTATTTCTGGGGGAGATTTAGAAGTCAACCTTTAACCTGTGAAGATGTGTGATATCTGTACGCATAGTGCATAGGATGAGCGTCTCTCTTTCACCTTGGAGTTGGAGCTGTTGTGCAACTGCTGGTAGACTGTTCAATTAATGCACAAAGTGAAAAAGAAAGAAGTGCCATTTAGAATTCAAGAATATTTTACTGAGAGAGAAGGAAAATATAATTTACGGGGCTTGTATCATTTTAAAATTGCTGGCGCTCGGACGACCAGGAAAGGTTTCTGTGTCTCCATGTGTGGCCCTAGATTATTGAATAACCTGATGGATGAACTCAAATGATGTCCAAATATCAATCAGTTTAAAAATCAATATAAAAAATTATGTTTTCAAGATATGTATCTAATGAAGTACGATGAGTTTTGTGTTGTCAGTTGTAATTGTGAACTTGTTCAGTAACATTCATTTGTGTATGTGCATGTATGTATATGTATATATATATATATGTATATGTATGTATGTGTGTATATATGTGTATATGTGTGTGTGTGTGTGTGTGTGTGTGTGTGTGTGTGTGTGTGTGTGTGTGTGTGTGTGTGTGTGTGTGTGTGTGTGTGTGTGTGTGTGTGTGTGTGTGTGTGTGTGTGTGTGTGTGTGTGTGTGTAATTATGTATGTATGTGTAGGTGTATGTTGGTGTATACATGTATACTGTATATGTATGTAAATATGTATGTAGACGAAGACACGGTGTTCACTTGATATGTTAATGATAATGGAATTTGAGTTTGTGTTGTTAAATGTGTTTGTAGCATGGCCCAAGCAGAGGGTCACCCCTTAGAGACTGGTCTGCTTGAGGTTTCTTCCTCAATACATCAGAGGGAGTTTTTCCTTACCCCTGTCACCTCTGTGCTTGCTCTGGGGGTAGGTAATGTGTATATATGTATGTATGTATATATGGGGTGGGCGTTTATAAGCTTTGCTTCTGCTCACCCAATTTTTGGTCACACATGTCACTGTGGAATTGTCTTGTATATCAGTTTTTGTTATTGGCAAGTTATGTGCCAAATAAATAATTTCAAAGTTCAAATAAGAGGGATTCAATAAAATGTGGTGTTTTTTTATGGTGTGTGGTTTTATTTTTTTAAATATGTCCATCTCCTTGTTGATTTCAGGCATTTTTCTGCACCTTTTACAGGCCAGTGATGGTCGTGCAGTGGTAAAGTTTCTGGCTAGCAATCAGAGCTTTTGTAAATTGCAGGTTCGAATCCCATGGGTGGCATTTATGTATTTATTTATTTTTTCACAGCAGCTGCACAATGTGGTTACACATGCTCCAGCTGCTTGCATTGTGTTCATGCTGCGGCAGTTTCGTGCACGCTTGCGCACAACACTGTCACATGCACGAAACCATCGCAGCGGGATTGTTCATGCCTGCCCGTCGGCTCGATGTTGTCGTGGTTTGCTCATACGAGCTGTTCCGCTGTGATTCGCCCTGATTTCTACTATGTGTGAAGGGGCCTTTATATACATAAATCTCGCATGTCAACCCCCCCGCCCCACCCCATCTTCACCTGCACTATAAAATGAACTTTTCTGCTATGGAAAGGTATGAAAAAGGTCAAAACTGTGCAACTTGATAAATTCTGCATGCTTGTATCTGAATACAACTTAATGCAGTGGTGTCCAAAGAATTCCAGAAAAGGCCAAGAGGCTGCAGGGGTTTTTTGCAGCCACTGACTCCAGCAGGTGATTTGACTGATTAACATCACTTTGAGCAGAGAGGATGAGTTCATCAGTGAAATTACGTGTTGGAGTCAGTGGCTGCAAAGAAAACTTGCACCCTCTTGGCCCTTTCTGTAATACCTTGGACAACACAAACTTATTTTTAACCCCCTCCCCCTTCTCTGTTTATCTATCTTGTGTAGCGTATTAATAAATTTATTGCCTCCACACAGGAGCACCAATAAATATTTGTAGTGGATATTTAATAAAGCCTCCACACGGGGAACCATTAAAATGTAGCATAATATTTAATAAAACGTCCCACGAGGAACCAAAATAATGTAGTGTTTAATAAATTTACAGGTATTCAGGCCTCACATAAAGATTGCAGTGAATAAGCAGTTAAACTCACAATGAATTAGATCGGTTTAGGCCCCATCTGATGAGTTACCAAAATAATTAACAATTTAGGGTTTAATACTTATTATTTAAATATTACTCGGGGCACCACCTATTTATAGTATAGGTACTTTAATTTAAACATTCATTAATTTATCAGTCTCAAATGAATTAATCAGTCTCACTGTAATTAAATCAGTCTCTGATCTGAAAGTCATGAAGTCACAATACGATTGACCAAAGGTTTCCTTCTGAACACAAAACGAACCACAGCAGAAATATTCACAATTTATTTACAATTGTAGAAATGAACAGTTTACTGGCATTTTGTGGACAGTGATTAAATAAGTTCATTCATGGAAACAATTTTCTTACTAACTCACGAGATGTTGAAAGAGAGAGAGATAAAGCTTAAAGACTTTAAGTGAATAAATCTGATTAGAATTTAATAATGAAATTTGAAACCAATTGTTAAGAAAAATATTAAACCAACATATGACAATGTTTAAAAAGAAGCAGAATTTGTTGTGTGGGCGGCCAGAAGAGGAGGTACTGCTGGCCCACCACCAGAGGGCGCCCTGCCTGAAGTGTGGGCTTCAGGCACGAGAGGGCGCTGCCGCCACAGACACAACCCATCTACGCTTCATCATACTACTCCATAAAACCCAGGCGTCATCTCCACCTCATTGCCGAGATATCATCTACCTGTGAAGGTAATTCTCTGCTAAACTGAAAACACTGACTAATAGTCTGAACTTCTTGCAGCTGTTTTCCTGTAAGTGTTTCCTTATCTGTGGGATTGGCATTTGGTGTGATCAGCGACGGCTTCGCTTCACACTCCAACCAGATCAGTGGTTAACAGGAGCTGCACGAGTGTGTGATTAGAGGTGGAGGTGACTTTCCACCTTCTGACTGTTTTTGTTACTGGGTGTGCACACACCCACATCTCACTGTTTGTGCTCCTCACCAGCAGTACCAGATCCGACAGTCGGGGACGGTGATCACCTGGGAATTCGGAACTTGGCGGCTCCAGTATTCACCAGGTTCGGTGGCGGCGGAAATCGTGTGGTTCCGGCTCTTCTCAGGACAGACGTCTTCTATCCTCGAGCCTGCCCACACGTCACCTTTGTGTATTGACTGCTATCATATTCTGAGATTGTCTGTATAGTCGTTGTGCACATTCACAACATTAAATTGTTACCTTTTGGCTCATCTGTTGACCATTCATTTGCGCCCCCTGTTGTGGGTCTGTGTCACTACACTTTCCCCAACAGAATTAAAAATATAAGAAGAGCCACTTCACACCATTAACAACAAACAGCCCTTTTTCTGGAACCTTTAACTGGGTCACTTAGCTGGTCCGTTTGAAGAGATGGTTCCGATGATCGATCAGTCCGTCTGTCCATCCGTCGTGCTCACTTGGGTCAAAGGGGTTAACTCAGCGGTCTCCCCAGCACGATCCCAAGGCTTGTGTTGTCTGGCTTTTCCAACAGGTTAGCTGCTGGTTTGAAATCAGCTCCATTGTCAGCTTGCAGGAACCCAGGTAGAAGGTAGAAGGTGTTTGTTGAAAATGGGTTCTGGTAGCTTTTAAAAAGTTTGTTGGAGCCAGATTAAAAATATTTGTGAATTTAGGAAAAAGGTTAAAAATTTAAAAGCGTTGAAAAACAAAAGAGCCAACAGACAGGAGAGTCGCTTTTCTGTAAATTCGCTATTAATTTGAAAAGCTCAGCTCGGAAGTTCTCTTAAAAATTCAAAAGACTAGACGCACCTTAATGCGTCAGGTTAAACTTTAAGTTTGTCAAAATAAAGGATGAATGAATGAATGTCACGTGGTAGCTTAGCTTAGCAATGGGGCCTTGGCCCAAAAATAAAAATTAAGCTTTAAAGAAAGAGAGAGAAGAAAAGAGTAGCAGAGGGCTCCAAGAACGGCAGAGAGGTTTGCCGGCGGAGAAGAGAAGAGCGGCAAGACTCTGTTCTAACTTTTTAAAGGGGGACTGACGTCACCAAACTCCACCCATTTAGGGTGTGTAGTTTCACAAAAAACTTCATGTGGTCACAGTGCAAACACAAATGATTCAATTATTTAAACACATTAACTATTTTGACATATTATTTGTTCTAAGACACTCGAATGGATACACATTATTAATCGTCACTTAAACACATCCTTTGGATAACAGAATATTTCACCATCAACATACTGAAGACAGAAAGATCACATTTAAACACATATCAGTTACAATAACACATGTCAATAAAATGGAATAACTGTATGCAAAACATTTTGTTTGATTAAGCAATACCACCAGCATTAGAAGTCTTTAGATATGAATCAAAGAATACTAATGCAATTCTTTTATTTTAAAAAGAATGTCTTTCTTCACTTAAACCTAAAACTAATAGCTGTTATAAAGACAAAGTTTTATGCCCACGTGTTACCATGGGGAAGGGATATCAGAGGGTCTGGCCTTAGCCTGAGGTCATAAAACTTGGGTTCTCCTGGCCTGGAGATACTCAAATTCTGACACGAAGCCATTATAATGCCATGTAATTCATAATGACCGAAAATTCACTGATAAAAAGGCAAGGGCTCCCCTTTGAAAAACTTTGAATTACAGTTTTGCTGTGAATCCCAGTGTTGGCCCATGGGGGATGTCTCCAATCTTATCTGAAGATCTCCAGATGACTTAGGAATTTCTCAACCGAGAGGGAAAACACAGTCTTTTGTCTGCAGTTCAAAAGTCAGGTTTTTGTTGAGACAGCATTAATGTATTTATTTAATTAGGGTGAATCGAGGCCATGGCGTTACACCTGTGTAATTAATATTTCCTCTTTGTTTATTTTTTTACCTTTAACCCTCTGGGGTCGACGTCATCATATACGACGGCTAAAACCAAGCGTTACTAAATGATAAATTACTTTTGAATAATATGAGATAGAAAACTTTTTTATATGACATATGAGATAGAAACTTTTTGCTGAAAAGTTAACTCCACGGAATTTCGTGCTAGCCATCGGCCATCTTTGGAGTCCTCATAGAAGCTGTGTGATGATGTGCACAATGTGAGTGTCCAATCGGAATTGGTTCACCATCACCAAAATCCAATTGTAGGGCAGATTTACCTCATGTGAAAAGCCAAAGATCATTTTCAGGAGTGATATGTTACTAGTTGGCCCATATGTTGGCCCGTTTGAATAGCCCCCTGGGTGCTCCAATGAGTACATACTATTAGTACATACTCAGTGTGCCCTGCGCCATTATGCACAGCAATCAGTGAAAGCAGGAGCACACGGAGAGCTTCTGATGACAATGTCATGTGCTCAAACAAAGAGTGTGTAACTATCAGGATTGCTCCACTAGTTTGCATGTGAATGTTACTGGATAACTCTGTTGCTTTCTCTGTGTAAAGCACTGTTTACCATATCAATGGACAACACTTAGACCATTTTGTATATATAGCTCAAAATGTGCATTTGTGTTTATTGTTTGAACCTTTTTCTTTCACACAAGACCTCAAATTATCTTTAGAAAGTGTCAAAACATTTGTTTATTATAGTTTGCTGTGTGTTTTGAATAAATGTGTGTGGAAAATTATTTTTTGCTTTATTTTTTCTTTGCCTATTTTTGATTGTAAACCTTTATTACATGTTATATGGCTGGGGGGGCCTGGCTGCCCTTTTGTTTCTGTCCTCTGTTTCTCCTTCCAGGTGGTTTGCATTTGGGACTGAGTGGCTGTGTTGCTGAGGTTATCAGGACCTCACCCTGATCACCTGCGGCTCGTCAGGACTCACAGCTGAGGTGCATCTATATGGATTGGAACATGGTGGCATTTAAGACTGGAGTATACAGTGTGTATTTGCCAGAGACTCGACCTTGTGACCAGACGGGTGAGATCGTCGTCTTGGGAGCCATCTCATCATCAGTGGATGCAGAGAACGTCCAGGGTTTGATGCACGGTCTGTGAAAGAGGAGGGGGTGAGGTCTCACGCTCGTCAGCACACTTCCTGAGGTACGTTAGATTTTGTGACTAACATTTATACAGTCAGTAAATGTGGTGTCCCTCACACCTTTTTATATTGAGCTGTATGTTAGTCATGTATCGGCTTCCACTGCAGTGGAGTTTTGTGAACTGGATGTTCCATGCCTGCAGGTTGGGAAGCTGATTAGTAATTAAGCCAGGAAGTGTTTGCTGTTTGTACACCTTTAAGTGTTCTCACTGTGTGTAGAGTGTGGACTCACATAATGGTTCCTTCTTTCACAGACTCGGTTTGTTGCGGCCACCTGGGGGGTGTCGGCGGGGTCCTTGGGTCCGAACAGCTTCTGGCTCCGGACCGTTAGCGCTGCTGGGAGCGCACCACGCCAGACCGCACTTTCTTTTATTTTTTGTATCACTGTTATGTATTAAATTCAGTTAGCCTTTGTACCGTGCTCTGCTTATTTCATACTGGGTCCTTCAAACGCTGGTCAGTTCTCCGAGCTGCGTCCGACACATAACAGTAGTCTCTGGCCAAACATCACGGACCCAGCGGTAGCAGAGACGGTAACGCGCCGGGAAGGCGGCAGCAGACGTTCAGAAGTTATCCGGATCAGTTGCGGGTGCTCTCCGCCCGGATGGTGCGCGTTGGAGAACCCATTACCGAATACTGATTTGAGCGCTCATGCAGCCGTGTTCCTGTGTTTGTGCCTTATCCGTGGGTCGTGGTGGAGTGTGACTGGCGACGGCTTCGCGTCACGCTTCGACCGGATAAGAGGTTTAAACGGGAGCTGCAAGAGTGTCTGTAATGGGTGCACGCGCACGGCGGAGCTCTGTGGCACGGGTCGCTGTGCTTCCCGTGTGACAGTTGTAGCCCCGTTTCCCCGGATGAAGATAACTACTGCGTCTGTTGTGTCAGCTCCGGTGTTATTTAGTTGAATCACATTTTTGGTTGTGTGTTGCTCACAGCTGCGCACAGAAAAGCAGCTCGTTTGTTTTCTCTGTCACCAAAGGGGTTTTTTTATTTTTAGCACTCTGGCTCCCTCTGTTGGTGACTGAGTCACATTACCGTCAAGCTCTTAAGTTGGAACAGGTGTGTTCCATTTGTTTGAGCTTGACGGTATAAATCACTTATTTGTTTTGTGTTAGTTCATTTTGTGTGGGTGTTTTTTTAGTTGGTTTTTGTGTGGGATTTTATTTTTTGTTTTTCACTATTTAGTGTCTGGGGTCGTGACCCTGCAGTTCTGCCAAGAAAAAAAAAAAAAAAAGGACCCGAGCAACTGTATGTTAGTCTGTTAGTCTTTCTTTTTATTTCTTTCAGTTTCACCTCCCAGGGTTTGATGGGACGGTCCCCTGGGGGGTCATGGGGGGGTAATTGGGTTGTTTTTTTTTTCTCTTTTTTTGTTTTGTTTTTTGTTGTGCCCTCTCTTCTCCTCTGACTCCAGCCGGGTGAGCCGTAGAGTCGGCGTTGCTGGAGTGGTGCAGGTTGGTTATGCTGGGCGTTTCCCAGGTATCCTCTGCACCTGGGGGGGGGGGGTGTTTTCTTTTTGTTCCCTCTCTTCTCCTCTGACTCCAGCCAGGTGAGCCGTAGTGTCGGCGTTGCTGGAGTGGTGCAGTTTGGTTATGCTGGGCGTTTCCCAGGTAACCTCTGCACCTGGGGGGGGGGGGGGGGGGGTTCTTTTTGTTCCCTCTCTTCTCCTCTGACTCCAGCTGGGTGAGCCGTAGTGTCGGCGTTGCTGGAGTGGTGCAGTTTGGTTATGCTGGGCGTTTCCCAGGTAACCTCTGCACCTGGGGGGGGGGGGGGGGGGGGGTGTTTTTCTCCTTTTGTTTTTTTTCCCCCCAGTTTCCGCCCTCAGGGTTTGACTGTGGTGTCCTCTGGGGGGGAAAGGGCTGTGGGTCCATCTAGCCATAGTCGGCCGAGGCTGGGTCCGTTGGTCATGAGGGGAGGCGTCTCCTGGGGTTGACGAGTGGTCCTCTGGGAGGCGCTGGGAGTCCCCGTGGGTGACGTTGGATCCCAGAGGGACCTCGGCTGTGGTTATTACTCCTGGAGCTGGCGGGAAGTCCTCTGGGGGGTGTTGGTCCCTACATGTCGTTTTGGGGGGGGGGGGGGGTGTTTTAGCACTTTTATTTGTAAGCTTAAGTTTGGGGTTTTTCTTTTCTCCTCTTCCCGGGGTTTGATGGGACGGTCCCCTGGGGAGGGGGGATGTTTTGGTTGTTTGTGTTTGTCTTTTTTGTTTTATGACTAAAGACCGAACATGGTTGGATAAAGGCTGACTGCACAGATTTAAGAACTCCTGGCCACACCTGTGCTAAGTGACTGACTGAAACAAAGGCAAGAATGCAGCCAGAGGAGAGGACATCAACCATTCTGTTGGAAGACGAATGCAGATGCGGTTTCCAGCCATGGTCCCTGGAGGGGGGTGTTTCTCCTGGGCCAGGTTTGTGTGGTCGCCAGGAGGCTTCCCGTGAGGGTGGGGTACTGTTATATGGCTGGGGGGGCCTGGCTGCCCTTTTGTTTCTGTCCTCTGTTTCTCCTTCCAGGTGGTTTGCATTTGGGACTGAGTGGCTGTGTTGCTGAGGTTATCAGGACCTCACCCTGATCACCTGCGGCTCGTCAGGACTCACAGCTGAGGTGCATCTATATGGATTGGAACATGGTGGCATTTAAGACTGGAGTATACAGTGTGTATTTGCCAGAGACTCGACCTTGTGACCAGACGGGTGAGATCGTCGTCTCGGGAGCCATCTCATCATCAGTGGATGCAGAGAACGTCCAGGGTTTGATGCACGGTCTGTCTTCATATGCCAGCAACCTCTGTGCCATGTTCGAGGGTCTTCTCCAAAACTGGAGAGGAGGAACAGACTCAAGCCTAACACCGCTGAAATGATCTTGTTTTTAAATAAAAAACCTTTGAAGACCCCAAATCCCCTTCATTTTGTACAACTATGATCATAACAGTCCCTAGTTGCAGAAGCATTTCATAATTTATATCTGTATTACATACAATGTTTTATAATGGCACAATCACATTATAGCACAACTATATTATTAATGTCTTTAAACAAAAATAGTCCATTTCAAGATGTACATAGGACCTTTATTATTTAACATACATAACAGTGCCTGACTCTTTCATTGTTCCATGCAAGTGCTATGTTAAAGATTGGCCAGCAGATGTCGCCATAGTTAATTGTATCAAATACTTCGAAATACTGAACCATTTCAACACATTTGCTTCATATTGATTCAGTGGTTCAAAACGCTTCAGTTTGTCCGTCACTAATAATTTAAATTTTTAGCACATTGCATGGATAGACTTACAATCATGAATACTTGCAAACCAGGACATTAAATAACATGCAACATGTCCTTTAAATTACCTAGACCCTACATATCGCAAGTCAGACAACGTTTGCAACTAGTTGAAGTCTGCAACTGTCAGGGTTTGGGATTTGTTGCTCTGTATTATTTTTCTTGTTTGCTTTTGGTTACTTGTTAGTTCTCCTGCTGGTATTTTTCTGCTTGGGTTTTCCCTGTCTCTATCTCTCTTGTCTTTCACTTGGTGGTGGGTGTATTTATGGTTCACTGTTTGCTGTAGTCCCTCGCCAGATCAATGTGCCTTGTGCCTTCTTTCCTGCTGTATTTTGTGCTTTCTCCTTGCCTTGCTTGCCTCAACGTGTTTTTTGACCACCTGCCTGTTTTTCTTGACCATGCCTTAATCCTGATGTTTTTTTTGTACTGTTGCTCATTTTTGACTGCCTTATCGTGTACCGACTCCAACTTACATCTTCAGTAAACGATTCAACCCTACAGAGCTGTGTGTTTGTGTCCAGCAACTGTGTCCAGCCAGCTTTGACAAACAAGTCTGATAGCAGCCTATTGTCTCAATACACATTTAGACTGATTAGACTATGTATGTGGTGACAAGGGACCCAATTTTATTAAATAATAGATTATTCAATTTGTTAGACTATTTTTCGGCTGTCTTTGGCATCCAAAACTTTCAATCACGCATCAGTGGCCAACACAGAACCAAGCTCCGAACCATATGTTTGAACTCTTCACTGGCTGCTGACTTATCAAATGCAAGATTTTCATCGAATACAGTGAGAAAACTGAAAGCAGATGTTAACAGCTGTTTCGGGTATGGGCCTTAAACTCCTCTCCTTTCATTAAGAAACAATACGCTGTGGTCTGGCCTGGTCTAATCTAGTCAACAGAAAATTAACGGGTGAAATTTTTATTTTGGTGTGACATTTCTTGCTTGTGTGTGAGATTGATGCTGAAAGCCTGAGTGTTGCGCCAGTTGGCAACCCTGGCAGGTTGAATGTAGCAGACACAGAATATTTGGAATATTTGTTTTGTTGCAAGTGTTCAGGGGTTTCATGCATGCAGTCTCTTATATATGTTATGAAAGGCAAAAAAATTACATTTTGGTAGTATACACCAGATCAAATTCCTTGTATGCGAGAACTTACTTGGCAATAAATTCAACTGTGATTCTGATTTGCAGTTGTCATGTGGTTTCTCCATGTTGTTTTGATTGCAGCGCCTCTATGGCGCACAAGGGATTATGGGATAATCATCCAGTAGATAGAAGACACATCTGTGGGATATTATATAGGCAACAAAAAGTTGCTTTTGATTGATATATTGCATTAAAGTTCAATACAATTTAACCAGATCATCCTCTTTATGTGCTCTATTTAATTAGGAAAAGAAGAATAAAAAGAAAGTCCCATATGAAACCTGAGGCCAATAGGTGTGCTGCTCATGCTTATCCTTAAAAATTGAGCATGAAGCAGAAGAGAGTCTGTGACTTCTTGCAGAAGGGATGCCAGTCGATCACAGGTTACTTCCTCAGCAAGCAACACTACCTTTGCGCTATCAGGAGTCGAACCCAGCTTTGCTTATTGCAGGTGAGCTCATTATCTGCTCTATCTGCTCTGCCATCTCTGTATTCCAAGATGATAGGTTTTTTATCATTACCACCTACCTGGGGTGGACTAACCTACTCACTCATCTACATTTTTGCTGTCCAAGTGTTGTTTTTACTGCTGGGTTGGGACCTGTTTTGTCTCTACTTGTTTCTGATAAAAGCTCCTTTCACACTGGCACAAATGCAGCAGCTGCGTATTGCGGCATGGTGTTCCGTTTAAGTACACTCAAAATGCGTGCGTACTCTGCCTTTTTCCATGTTCGTTGCGTTCGTAGATTTGCTTGCAGCTGCGTTTGGTTTTTAATGTGTGCGTACAGTTGCGTGTAGTCTTTGTCCCTATTTAAAACCAGTTCAACTCTTTTTCAGTTCACTCCTGCCAGCTGTGCAGAACACATCGTTGCACTTGAAAAACAGTGGACTGTATCATGAGGTTTTTACTGTTGAATTACTGCCACGTATGTAGCCATAGCTACTCTGTGGAAGTGCGCTCAGTTCTCTACTGCACGGTGTGGTGCACATCAAAAACAGAGTTATTTAACATTATTTTATTTACTTATTTATTTAGTCTTGGTGGATCATTTTCATTGTGTACAGATGCTACTGAGTCTGGCTGTGGTAAAGGCTGCTGTGAATGAAGCGCTGTGACTCTTTAAGCTTTTAAAGCTCCGGTTGGTCCGATCAGATCCGCTGATTTGATAAGACCCGATCGATCAGGTCGTCTGATGATCACACCAACATGCAGTGACGGTGCTTTTATTTTGAAGAGTCACAGCGCTTATTCAGGTTTGATCAGACCTAATCGATCAGGGCGTGTGAGGAGCGTACCGACATGCAGTGATGGCACTTTTATTTACAATAGTGACAGGTTTGATCAGACCGGACAGAGAGAAAGAGAAACAGAGAAAGCGATAGAGTGACAAAAAGAGAGCAAGAGATTGAGAGCGAGTGTGAGAGAGGGAGAGAGTGACAGAGAGAGAGAGTGAGAGTGAGGGAGAGAGTGACAGAGAAACAAAAAATGACAGAGGGAGAGAGAACGAGCAACCGCCCTGCTGTTTGTGTTCTGTTTCTGGATTTCTGAGTTGAGGTTCGATTACCTGTTCTCAGTTAGATCTGATCACACAGAGGCGCTGTGGCTGCGTGATCATGTTCTCCAGCTGATTCCTCTGGATGCACTCAGTTTTTGGATGTGTACAGGAGCGCCGTGTTGCACAGAATTACTTAAAACTGCAAAAAAAATTAAACGTTTAATTGCTTCTATCCTACGCGTGTAGTAGCCCTCAACATAGTGCTGCGTAGGGAGCAAAAACTCAGCATAGAGCTACTAAAAGTGGGTGCAGCGCTGCTCACCTCAGTGTAGACAGTACGCCACAATACGCAGCTCTATGTTTGCGCCAGTGTGAAAGGGGCTAAAGACATCATTTTTTGTGGATACAGAGTGTTGCAGAATGCATTCCCTTCTCCTGTGATTTTATTCATGATGGCTTCATCTACGAGTCGACCGCAACGCAACGTGACGTAACTGTTGACTTTAAAAAATATGTTGTGCAACTCTGATTATGCAGGTATTACACACTTCACACAAGAATACAACATTCGCAATATTCAATAAGTTGATATAAAGCAATACTAAGTAAATCAAGGTTTAATAGTAAAATTTAATGAATAAATAATTTGTGCATCATATGTAAAAAGCATTCATGAAAGAGTGTCTGAACGTCTTTATTCAAAAATAAAAGTTACATGCATAATAATGAAGATTATTTAGACAAACATGCCAAAAAGCTCTACAAAGTCATTCATTTTAGAGGTCACCTGAGGACAGAAAGTGCCTCATCATCTGAAATAATCTGATGAATGTTTTAGTCATAAAAAGGACAACTACTTTGCATATGTGAATCACTGAAGGCATACTAAAGAGGAAAGATCCAATGGCTATCAAGGATATCTGGATCCCCAACTCTCTAAAGGCCCCAAATCTGAAGATCAACGTCCACATCCACCATGAGACAGCCACGCTGCTCCCTTGATGCAAAGCATGCTCAGCAAATAATCACCCAGCCAGCAAGGCCTTCACACCCAGTAGTGTTTCGTCCTTGGACATTCAGTGTCTGTTCCTCTCTCTGCCCAGTTACAGTTCATCACATACCCGCCTCAGTTCAAACTCTCGCACTCTTCCTTGTTCATTTACCTGTGGAGGATTACAAATGAAGCTTGGCCTTCCTGCGCGTGTTTGTGTTGAAGTTCAGCCTGATGGTCTGCTGTGTGGTTGAATTGTGGTTTTGTGACTTCAATACATCATTGTACAATTTAATTTATAAGTGTCTCATCGTCAGCAGCTGATGTGTCTGAACATTTATACTTGGCACCAGCCAGGACAATGACCGAGCAGACGTTTTTAAATCAGTGAATGAATCGTGATCCTGTGAAGGCTACTATTCCTTGACTAAAAAGCTTCTTGACAAGTACAGTAAATCTTATTACCCCAGCTTCCTGGTGTATCTTTGAATACAACCCCAATTCGAATGAAGTTGGGACATTGTGAAAAATGTAAATAAAAACAGAATACAATGATCTGCAAATCCTCTTCAACCTATATTTAATTGAATACACCACAAAGACAAGATGCTCAAACTGATAAACGTTATTGTTTTGTGCAAATATTTGCTAATTTTGAAATGGATGCCTGCAACACGTTTCAAAAAAGCTGGCACAGTGGTATGTTTACCACTGTGTTACATCACCTTTCCTTCTAACAACACTCAATAAGCATTTGGGAACTGAGGACACTAATTGTTGAAGCTTTGTAGGTGGAATTCTTTCACATTTTTGCTTGATGTACGACTTCAGTTATTCAACAGTCCGGGGTCTCTGTTGTCGTATTTTGCACTTCATAGTGTGCCACACAATTTCAACGGGCGACAGGTCTGGACTGCAGGCAGGCCAGTCTAGTACCCGCACCCTTTTTACTATGAAGCCACGCTGACATGCAGAATGTGGCTTGGCATTGTCTTGCTGAAATAAGCAGGGAAATCCCTGAAAAAGACGTTGCTTGGATGGCAGCATGTGTTGCTCCAAAACCTGGATGTACCTTTCAGCATTGATGGTGCCATCACAGATGTGTAAGTTGCCCATGCCATGGACACTAACACACCCCAAAACCATCACAGATGCTGGCCTTTGAACTTTGCACTGGTAGCAATCTGGATGGTCTTTTTCCTCTTTTGTCCGGAGGACACAACGTCCATGATTTCCAAAAACAATCTGAAATGTGGACTTGTCAGACCACAGCACACTTTTCCACTTTGTGTCTGTCCAGTTCAAATGACCTCGGGCCCAGAGAATGCACGGTTCTGGGTGCTGTTGATGTATGTCTTTCGCTTTGCATGGCAGAGTTTTAACTTGCACTTGTAGATGTAGTGATGAACTGTGTTAACTGACAATGGTTTTCTGAAGTGTTCCTGAGCCCACTCCTTAAGATCCTTTACACAATGATGTCGTTTTTTAATGCAGTGCCACTTGAGGGATCGAAGGTCATGGGCATTCAATGACTATGTTTACATGCCTTTAATATTTGGGTTAAGGTCAATATTCCAGTTTCTGAATCATTAGGAATAACCCGTTTACATGCTTAAGCAGACAGAGTTACTCCTGTACACATGGTCATTGGTATCATTTGGAATATCCCCATCTAAACAGCGACGCACGTCTTCCACCGGTGCTTAATTTGGTCTGGCATTCGTGCAAATCCTGCTTCGTGTAATCCTGCTTCGTGTAAAACCCCTCACTACACACTTTATACACTTTTCTCAAACAGGCATTAACATTTTGTCACTTTGCTCTCCTATGTAAACACTCTCTTTTTTCTTCTGGGTGAGAAGATTATAAACAGACACATGCAGAACACAATGCGCATGCTCTCCCTTCACTCACTGCATCCGGGGGTACGGATGCGGGACCCACAAAGAATTCAAGTCATGGCCATGGAGCTCTGCAACTGCGGTATACCGAGACCCTGCGGCGCTGTGGATTTTTCCGCTAGATGCCAGAGCGCTCCGCATCAAAACAGCAAGTGTAGTCTTTGGACCTGTTGCCAGAGTTGGCACAGCTCTGCACAGCAGAGAGGGGGGGGCGGTGTGAGTGGCCCACTGCGGCGTTTACCGAGCCCACAGACTCAGTAAGAGCATCGGAGGCAGAGCAATCGTGATGATGCCGACCGGTGCCGCGACCGGCCCGCCTGATAAGGATGCAGAACACAAGCGCTGTTTACATATGCTTCTGTGGTGTCCAGTGGGTTGCGCGCTCCGCATACAAGTAGTTGCCGTACTCAAAGGACCAAGATTCCTTGCGAACAGGACATGTGCAGAACACAAAATAATGTTCCTTTCTATGGGGATATCCCGATGCCCGTTTATATGACCTGATATTCGGGTTAGAAAAGGAGTAACCCAGTGGTCTTATTCGGGTTTTTAAAAATCGGAATATGAGCATATTCAGGTTTTTGAGGATGTTTACATGGCCGTGCGCAACCAGGTTATTGCTAATATTCCGGTTATGAAAGGGTTATTGGCTGCATGTAAACGTAGTGTTGTGAAAGTGACGTGACACGACCCACAACAGGGCGCGGTAATGAACGGACAATGGATAAGCCAAAAGTAACAATTTAATGTTGTGAATCGCACAACAACGTACAGACAATAACAATATGGTGGACTGTCAATCATACACCAGGTGACGTGTGGGCAGGCTCGACGATAGAAGATGCCTGGCGAGAGATGAGCTGGATCCCCACACAGCTTCCACCACCAACAGAGCTGAAGAACACCGGAGCCGCCAAGCCCTGCGCCCCAGGTGGCCGCTGTCTTCAGCAGTCAGACCCGGTACTGCTGGCAGAAAACAGAGACAGCCCTAATGAGTGTGAGTTCGCACACTCAGTACTCTCACAGTCAGTGTTTAGTAAAGGAGGGAGAACCTCCACCTCCAATCACACACTTGTGCAGCTCCTGTTTAACCACTTATCTTGGTTTGGGGTGTGAGGCGAAGCCGTCG
This sequence comes from Thalassophryne amazonica, assembly GCF_902500255.1. Classification (NCBI taxonomy): domain Eukaryota; kingdom Metazoa; phylum Chordata; class Actinopteri; order Batrachoidiformes; family Batrachoididae; genus Thalassophryne; species Thalassophryne amazonica. The sequence goes on from NC_047109.1 coordinate 24,966,876, forward strand.
CTGATCACACCAAACGCCAATCCCACAGATAAGGCAGAACACCACAGGATAACGGCTGCAAAAGAAGTTCAGGTTATCACTCAATGATTTGAGTCAGCAGAGAAAGTTACCTGAATGGTAGCTGATTTCTCGGCAGGGAGGTGGAGTTGCAGTCCGGCCTTTATGGTGGTGGTGATGAGTAGTGGATGAGTGACAGCTGGTACGGATGATGAGTGACAGCTGTCACTCCTGGTTGCTCCGACGCCCTCTCGTGCTTGAAGCCCGCACTTCAAGCAGGGCGCCATCTTGTGGTGGTGGGCCAGCAGTACCTCCTCTTCAGCGGCCCACACAACAGGACCCCCCCCCCCTCAACGGGCGCCTCCTGGCGCCCGACCAGGCTTGTCCGGGTGCCGCCGGTAGAAGTCGGCCAGGAGGGCCGGGTCCAGGATGAAGCTCCTCTTCACCCAGGAGCATTCTTCGGGTCCATACCCCTCCCAGTCCACCAAATATTGGAACCCCCGGCCCTTCCGACGGACATCCAGGAGCCAGCGCACGGTCCAAGCCGGCTCCCCGTCGATGATCCGGGCAGGAGGCAGCGCCGGTCCGGGGGTACAGAGGGGTGAAACATGGTGAGGTTTGATGTGTGACACATGGAAAACCGGGTGGATCCGCAGTGAAGCTGAAGCTGGACTGAGGACTTTGAGGATGGGGAAAGGTCCAATGTATCTGTCCTTCAACTTTTGGGATTCCACTTGCAAGGGAATGTCCTTTGTGGAAAGCCAAACCTCCTGCCCAGGCTGATACGCAGGGGCCGGGGCACGCCGGCGGTCTGCATGGTTCTTGGCCCTCGTCCGGGCTTTGAGCAGGGCAGAGCGGGCGGTACGCCACACCCGATGGCACCTTCTCAGATGGGCCTGGACCGAGGGCACCCCGACCTCTCCCTCCACTAGCAGGAACAATGGGGGCTGGTACCCCAAACACACTTCAAATGGGGAGAGGCCGGTGGCAGACGAGACTTGGCTGTTATGAGCGTACTCGATCCAGGCCAGATGGTCACTCCAGGCCGTCGGGTGCGCGGAGATCACGCAATGGAGGGCCTGCTCCAGTTCCTGGTTAGTCCGCTCTGCCTGCCCGTTCGTCTGGGGGTGGTACCCAGACGAGAGACTGACGGTGGCCCCCAGTTCCCTACAGAAACTCCGCCAGACCTGGGAGGAGAACTGAGGACCACGATCCGAGACAATGTCTGATGGAATCCCATGCAGACGCACGACGTGGTGGACCAGAAGGTCTGCAGTCTCCTGGGCCGTCTGGAGCTTCGGGAGGGCCACGAAGTGGGCCGCCTTGGAGAACCGGTCCACTATCGTTAAGATGGTGGTGTTTCCCTGGGACGGCGGGAGGCCCGTGACAAAGTCCAGGCCGATATGAGACCAGGGGTGACGAGGCACAGGCAGAGGCTGGAGGAGGCCTTGGGCCTTGTGGTGGTCGGCTTTGCCCCTGGCACAGGTGGTGCAGGCCTGACATACTCCCGGACGTCGGCTTCCATAGACGCCCACCAGAAGCGCTGCTGGACCACTGCCACGGTCCTTCGCACCCCTGGGTGACAGGAGAGCTTGGAACTGTGACAGAAGTCAAGGACCGCAGCCCTGGCCTCTGGTGGGACGTACAGTTTGTTCTTCGGACCGGTCCCCGGGTCCGGGCTCCATGTCAGGGCCTCCCGGACGGTCTTGTCCACGTCCCAGGTAAGGGCGGCCACGACAGTGGACTCGGGGATGATGGTTTCAGGGGGGTCTGACAGCTCGGTCTTGACCTCCTCTTCGTGCACCCGGGACAGGGTGTCAGATCGTTGGTTCTTTGTCCCGGGGCGGTAGGTGATCTGGAAGTCAAAACGCCCGAAGAACAGCGACCAGCGGGCTTGCCTGGGGTTCAGACGCTTCGCGATCCGGATGTACTCCAGGTTCCGATGGTCCGTGAAAACCGTAAATGGTACCAATGCTCCCTCCAACAGGTGTCTCCACTCCTCAAGAGCCTCCTTCACTGCAAGAAGTTCCCAATTGCCAACGTCATAGTTCCGTTCAGCTGGGGTCAACCTGCGGAAAAAGTAGGCACATGGATGGAGAACCTTGTCGGACTCCCTGCTCTGGGATAGCACGGCTCCTATCCCTGAGTCAGAGGCATCCACTTCAACAACAAACTGGTGCTTGGGATCGGGCTGCACCAGAACCGGTGCAGTCGAGAACCGGCGTTTCAACTCCCTAAATGCGGCTTTGCACCGATCCGACCAGGTGAAGGGGACTTTTGTGGAGGTCAGGGCTGTCAGGGGGCTAACTACCTGACTGTAGCCCTTGATGAACCTCCGGTAGAAATTTGCAAACCGAGGAACTGTTGTAGTTTCCTACGGTTCGTTGGTTGGGGCCAATCTCTCACCGCCGCAACCTTGGCCGGATCAGGGGCGACGGAGTTGGAGGAGATGATGAACCCCAAGAAGGACAAAGAAGTGCGGTGGAACTCACACTTCTCGCCCTTCACAAACAGCCGGTTCTCCAACAACCGCTGTAGGACCTGACGTACATGCTTGACATGGGTCTCAGGATCCGGAGAAAAGATGAGTATATCGTCTAGATATACGAAGACAAACCGATGCAGGAAGTCCCGCAAGATGTCATTAACCAATGCTTGGAACGTCACGGGCGCATTGGTGAGGCCGAACGGCATGACCAGGTACTCAAAGTGACCTAACGGGGTGTTAAATGCCGTCTTCCACTCGTCTCCCTCCCGGATCCGAACCAGGTGATAAGCATTCCTAAGATCCAATTTCGTGAAAATTTGGGCTCCATGCAGGGGCGTGAACACTGAATCCAACAGAGGTAACGGGTATCAGTTGCGAACCGTGATCTCGTTCAGCCCTCTGTAATCAATGCATGGACGGAGTCTGCCGTCCTTCTTGCCCACAAAAAAGAAACCAGCACCCATCGGGGAGGTGGAGTTCCGGATCAACCCGGCAGCTAACAAGTCCCGGATGTAGGTCTCCATTGATTCGCGTTCCGGACGTGAGAGGTTGTACAGCCTGCTGGACGGGTACTCAGCGCCCGGTATCAAATCAATGGCACAATCGTACGGACGGTGCGGGGGCAGCGTGAGTGCCAGATCCTTGCTGAAGACGTCAGCAAGGTCGTGGTACTCAGCCGGCACCGCCGCCAGATTGGGGGGGACTAAAACCTCCTCCTTAGCTGTCACACCGGGTGGAACCGAGGATCCTAAACACTCCCGGTGGCAGGTTTCGCTCCACTGAACCACAACACCAGATGGCCAATCAATGCGGGGATTGTGTTTTAACACCCATGGAAAACCCAAAATCACTCGGGAGATAGAAGATGTTACATAAAACACAATCTCCTCCCTGTGATTCCCAGACACCACCAATGTCACTGGCTGAGTCTGGTGTGTGATTAGTGGAAGAAGGGTGCCATCTAGTGCCCGCACCGACAATGGTGACGGTAAGGCCACTAGAGGGAGCCCAACCTCCTTTGCCCATCTGCTATCCAGCAGATTCCCCTCCGACCCCGTGTCCACCAGTGCTGGGGCGTGAAGGGTTAGATCCCCACTCAGGATCGTGACTGGGATTCGTGCAGATCGTCGGGGTTTCCCCACGTGGGTGTTGTGACCCACCCTTAGCCCAGTCTCTAAGGATGAGTGCTGCTGTTTTGACCGTTGGGGCATTCTCTCTGTGTGTGCTCAGTAGAGCTGCAGAGAAAACACTCTCCACGGATCAGCCTCCTTTGTCTCTGATCTGATCGTTTTTTGGCCCTGCTCGTTTCCATAGCAACATCAGCAGGGGGAGCTGTTGTCACGTGGAGAGCCCTGGCAGTGGAGCGTGGGAAGTCGGCTCCCTTTCAGACCCGGGAGGAAGAGGGACGGCGTGTACTTGACCACGCCTCTCGTCTCGCTGCCGTCGGTGTTCCGTTAATCGGTTGTCTAACCGTATAACCAGGTCGATAAGCCCATCTAAATCCTGCGGCTCGTCCTTCGCCACCAGGTGCTCCTTTAGGACCAGAGACAGTCCGTTTACAAAGGCGGCGCGGAGCGCAACAGCATTCCAGCCGGCTCGCGCTGCCGCGATGCGGAAGTCAACTGCATACTTCACTGCGCTCCGACGCCCCTGCCGTATCGACAGCAGCACACTTGAAGCGGTCTCGCCTCTATGAGGGTGGTCGAACACCTGTCGGAACTCCCTCACAAACTCAGTATAAACTGTTAGGAGCCGTGAATTCTGCTCCCAAAGCGCCGTAGCCCAGGCGCATGCCTCTCCTCGAAGCAAATTGATCACATAAGCCACCCGGCTGGCGTCTGACGCGTACATGACGAGACGCTGTGAAAAGACGAGCGAGCACTGGATCAAGAAGTCCGCGCACGTCTCCACACAGCCTCCGTACGGCTCCGGAGGGCTTATGTATGCTTCAGGGGACGGTGGGGGGGTTCGTTCAATGACCAGCGGAACGTCTGTTTCTGGCACACGGTCAGCAGGAGGAGGTGCTGCAGCAGCGCCCTGAGCACGCGCTTCCACCTGGGCGGTGAAAGCCTCTATCCTACGATTGAGAACACTGCTCTGCTCGGTAACTAAGTCCAACCGAGCGGTAAAGGCGGTTAAAATGTGCTGCAGCTCACCCAACACGCCTCCTGCTGGTGCCTGTGCACCTCGCTCTTCCATTGGCTGTTCAAGCGATGGTTGACGCCCCTCGGGATCCATGACGCTGGCCGAGAAATCATGTTGTGAAAGTGACGTGACACGGACCCACAACAGGGGGCGGTAATGAACGGACAATGGATAAGCCAAAAGTAACAATTTAATGTTGTGAATCGCACAACAACGTACAGACAATAACAATATGGTGGACTGTCAATCATACACCAGGTGACGTGTGGGCAGGCTCGACGATAGAAGACGCCTGGCGAGAGATGAGCTGGATCCCCACACAGCTTCCACCACCAACGGAGCTGAAGAACACCGGAGCCGCCAAGCCCTGCGCCCCAGGTGGCCGCTGTCTTCAGCAGTCAGACCCGGTACTGCTGGCAGAAAACAGAGACAGTCCTGATGAGTGTGAGTTCGCACACTCAGTACTCCCACAGTCAGTGTTTAGTAAAGGAGGGAGAACCTCCACCTCCAATCACACACTCGTGCAGCTCCTGTTTAACCACTTATCTTGGTTTGGGGTGTGAGGCGAAGCCGTCGCTGACCACACCAAACGCCAATCCCACAGATAAGGCAGAACACCACAGGATAACGGCTGCAAAAGAACTTCAGGTTATCACTCAATGATTTGAGTCAGCAGAGAAAGTTACCTGAATGGTAGCTGATTTCTCGGCGGGGAGGTGGAGTTGCAGTCCGGCCTTTATGGTGGTGGTGATGAGTAGTGGATGAGTGACAGCTGGTACGGATGATGAGTGACAGCTGTCACTCCTGGTTGCTCCGATGCCCTCTCGTGCTTGAAGCCCGCACTTCAAGCAGGGCGCCATCTTGTGGTGGTGGGCCAGCAGTACCTCCTCTTCAGCGGCCCACACAACACGTGGTCAGTGTTGGTTTTCGGCCTTGCCGCTTACATGTAGAAAGTTCTCCAGATTCTCTGAATCTTCTGATTATATTATGGACTCTAGATGATGGAATCCCTAAATTCCTTGCAATTGAACATTAAGAAACATTGTTCTGAAACTGTTGGACTATTTTTTACACAGTTGTTCACAAAGTGGTGATCCTCGCCCCATCTTTGCTTGTGAATGGCTGAGCCTTTTTGGGATGCGCCTTTTATGCCCAATTATGACACTCACCTGTTTCCAAACAGGTGTCCTTTGAGCATTCATCAACTTTCCCAGTCTTTTGTTGCCCCGTCCCAACTTTTTTGAAATGTGTTGCAGGCATCCATTTTAAAATGAGCAAATATTTGTACAAAAACAATAAAGTTTGTCAGTTTGACCATTAAATATCTTGTCTTTGTGGTGTTTTCAATTGAATATAGGTTGAACAGGATTTGCAAATCATTGTATTCTGTTTTTATTTACATTTTACACAACGTCCCAACTTCATTGGAATTAGGGTTGTAAATAAGATTCAGAGTAGATACACTTAAAAACCAAAATGAATACAACCAACCAGAAGCGCGTCACAACAGCAAAGGTTTGTGTTGTTTTCCCAGATATTTTACATGCTCAATGCTTACCATCACATGCAGTTAGGCATTCAGTTTTCTTGTCAGTCTTGTCAAATATTTAAAATGGGACCAGATATCAAGACTTTTCTTTCACAAAATCTGTTTGCGCCATGTAGTTTTGTGTTGTAGCAACAAGGTAGCAGTGGTATAATTGGAAATACAGCTGTCTGCCTTGGTTGTGGCAACATTCTCAATGGAATTAAACACTTGTAGATGAAAATAAAGATGACAAATTATTTGTTATTTCATGCAAAACATTTTATTCTAATCTTTTTCATCAACAATAATGCATATTAATATCGTCTTCGTCGGTGTTTTAGAACACTGACACTGCCATGTCATTGTTTTGCCTTAGTCATGAAAAAGCACTAACACTACACATGTGGTGGGCACAGTGCAGCTAATCCGCTAACCGCTAATTATCAAAGCTAACTTTTTTGCTACCCCAGCAGAAGGGACCTGGCTGCCAGACTACCACAAAAACAAACAAACAAACAAACAAAAATCCTTACCCTTGATAGCATACAGCGGTCCAGCCATGAGGCAGATGTCTTGAAAAGGAAAGCAGGTTTGACTTATGGTTTTGATTTATAAGTCAAATTAATCTGGATAGAATAGCTACATTAATGTCAACTCTTAAAATGTACAAAATGAAAATATCCCACATATCTGTTCATTTTAAAATAACACACTAATTCTGAAGATTTGAACATTAACACACAGATGCCCAATGGGATTATCGGTAAACTCAGCCTCCACTCACACCGATTGGTTGACTAATTCATTCTGTGTCAAAACCAACACGTTAATGTAACGTGTGTGTGTTGGTGTTTACAAATAAATGGGTTTTGTAAAATGTGTATTTTTTTTCACTTGTTAAAAAAAGGCATTTGCAAAACCGAAAAGGCTGTTTGTTAAGTTCTGATTCAGGTCGACAACCATGTGATATAACCGGGGTCAAAATGCATAGAACAGTGCCATCTCCTGGCGCCCAGTTATATCACACGATTGTCAAATCACAACTTACCCATAATCCCTTTGGGCATCTGTGTGTGTTCAAATCTTCAGAATTAATAACAGATATTTGTTATATTCTCACTTTGTACATTTAAAGAGTTGACATTAATGTAGTTATTCTTAATTTGATTTATAAATCAAAACCATAAGTCAAATCTACTTTCCTTTTCAAGACGCCTGCCTCATGACTGAAGCTCTGCATGATGTTAAGGTAAATGATGCTTTTGTGATCGCCTTTGATTCTGTCAGAAGTGCTGGCGGTGTTTAAACTCAGAATCAGCTTGTTAGTAGCTGAGAATGTACCGGAGACAATGCTGAAAGCTATCGTTTAGCTGTAGCTTCTGAAAAGTCAGAGACCTGTTGGCTGTCTAACTGTAATGGGCCTTTCACACCAGAGGTGTCAGCACGACACGTCAACGCCTCCCAACACGTCAGTGATGTCATGTGGGATGTGACAAAGGGACAGAGATTTTCACTCTGATTTTTTTCCGAAGCCCGAGAAAGCTGAGCAATCGCCATCTTGGATTTGCTTCTGCTGAATCACAAAAAAAGCTTTAAAAAAGCATCAGAATGATTCTCCCATCACCCTGCTGGCCAGCTAATTTTTGGAGTGACACTGCTTCGAGGGAGGACTGACAACTTGGTGGGGTATCGATTGAGCCACGACAGCAGGCTGACCCACACAGAGCAGCCGGTGTTCAGGCCTCATCCCTGGGCAGAGCGAGACAGGCAGCTGGGGTGATGCAGCAAACCCACTCAGACCAAAATTCCTCACTTTTGGATATATAAAAACACTCAGGTTAAGCAAAGGAGCTTACTTCTGCAAATTTGTCTGAGGTGAGAATAATTTAAAAATAAATTGTGACGTGCACTTCTGAATGTTTAATGTTCGGTTAACGTTAGCTTATGTTAGGGTTTTGTTCTAATGACGAACTCAAAGTTGCAGACAGAAACCACGAGAGGAGTGTGATCAAAACCCCAGAGTGACTTACTGGCGGAGCCAAAAGCAAACAGTTGAAGTGCAAAAATGAAAGACAAAAGTTAATCCAAAAAGGCAGAAGCAACTACAGGAGAACAGCTGAGCACACAAACACAAACTCATAATGGAACAGGTGACTACAGATTAAGCACAAAGAGAAATACAATAGTCACTGAGCGAACAAATGACGGTGAAACCAAAGATTAAGAGGTGACAACTTAAATACCAGACGACCTAAGTGATTACAGGTGTGGGGAATCAGCATGAACAGAAAATACACATGGAAATGAACAAAACACCAGGTGACTGAAGACTAATTAGAATATTGGGCAGTGCAAAACAACGCAACCGATATCAAAGGGTGAGTGGTAGAGGAACTAACCCCTCGCTCTCACTGCCTCCAGTGTTACCATTGTGGGGTACAGATGTGAGAGAATCCAAGTCATGTTTTTACTTGTAAATAATTCTTTTTTTTTTTTTTTTTTGCCAAATAAAGCTGCATCATTTTTGTTCATTCTGAGACCATAAAAACTGAACTTGAATTTTTTTCAGGTTTTTTTTTTTATTAATTTCTTTTTATTATTTAAGTGTTTAACTGTTTTAATGTTTCTTTATATGAGGTCTATTAGAAAAGAAACCGACCTTTTTATTTTTTCAAAAACTATATGGATTTGAATCACGTGTGATTGCGTCAGACAAGCTTGAACCCTCGTGCGCATGCGTGAGTTTTTCCACGCCTGTCAGTTGCGTCATTCGCCTGTGAGCAGGCTTTGAGTGAGGAGTGGTCCACCTCCTCGGCGGATTTTCATTGTCAGAAAATGGCGGAATGATTTGGGGTTTTTTTCCATCAGAATTTTTCAGAAACTGTTAGAGACTGGCAGCTGGAAACCATTAGAAAAATTTATCTGGCTTTCGGTGAAAATTTTACGGGCTTCACAGAGAATAAGGACTGTTACTACAGCTTTAAGGACACCTTTAAGGACAGCTTTAAGGATGGCTTTAAGGACGCTCGGCGCGCCGCGCTCCGTGCCGCCATCGAGAGCCACAAACCACCGGATCATTTCTAAACGGATGGCTCTGTGGATCCAAGACCATCATGTGCACTTTCTCTGGTTATCACAAGAGCTGGACATCAACCATTTTCCAGCAGATTTCACTTTTAACAAGAGATTTTGTCATGGAAAGCCGAGCGGAGGCTTTGCGCATCACGACCGATTTGCTGATGGAGCGAGACAAAGGAACACCTCCGTTTTCGTCTCACAGGACGGCTTTGAGATGGCGTTCAGACAGCTGTCGGTGGTTTTTCCATCGAGTGATTATCCGAGAAATTGTGGATGTGCCTGGACATGCCAGAACATGTTCCGTGAGGCTTCATCACGCATCGCGGCGGTGCCGCATGGCGCAAAGCAACGCTGTGATGAAGCCTTCTGAAGTGATGAAGTCCTTATTCTCTGTGAAGCCCGTAAAATTTTCACCGAAAGCCAGATAAATTTTTCTAATGGTTTCCAGCTGCCAGTCTCTAACAGTTTCTGAAAAAATGCTGATGGAAAAAAAGCCCAAATCATTCCGCCATTTCCTGACAATGAAAATCCGCCGAGGGGGTGGACCACTCCTCACTCAAAGCCTGCTCACAGGCGAATGACGCATCCAACAGGCGTGGAAAAACTCACGCATGTGCACGAGGGTTCAAGCTTGTCTGACGCAATCACACGTGATTCAAATCCATATGGTTTTTGAAAAAAATAATAAAGTCGGATACTTTTATAATAGACCTCGTATTTTACGATATCTTTTTTTTTTTAATTTGTCCCACAATCAGGAATATTTTCTGGGCAGATGCACTTCAAAAACTTTAAGTGATGAGCTGAACACCAAAACCTGAAGTCCAGTCGGAAGAAAACATCTCTGCTCTTCAAAATGGGAGAAAAAGTGTCTTTAAAAACTCCACCAGAGGTTGAAGCTGCAGAAGAGACCTTCTTCTGTTTAAATGTCCTGAGAGCCCAGCAAACCAACACCTGCTTCTAAATAAAAAGCAAGTATTTTATTATTTTTAAAAAGCTGTTTCATTTCATATTTTAATATTAAATGAATGGATTATTAAATATGTCCGCGAAGTCCAAAGTTCAGTTAAAAGACATTTGCACAGGTAGAAGAAGTCCTGCTCTGATTGTGCATAATTTTAAAACATTCACAATCACTAGAATAGTCAAATTCATGTTTTAGAAATTGCTCTGTCCTGATTGCAACATTCAAAGCAATCACATAGTCAACGAGGACGTAATTAAATGTTGAAATGACGAAATTAAAAAATGATTTCATCATGAGGTTTATGTCACATTAACAATCACACTGCAGTCATTGTTAAATTATCTTCTGTTGCATTTATAATAAACATTTGTATTTATTTACAGTGTTTTTTTCTGGTTGAAATGAGATACAAATTATCTACCAGGCTATGTACACATTTCCATTTTATTTGTCTAAAAATAAATGTCCAAGGTTCCTTATGTTAAACAAGAAATTATCTCATCTTAAATAACAGGTAAGTTATGTTTTAATTTACAGATGAAGAAAGGTTTCGTAAGAATCTTTTATTTATTTATTTATTTATTTATTTATGACTATTTTAATTATAAAGTGTTCTAAACTTTTTTTGGATTGGGTTGAACTTTGACCATGGCAGCCTGTCGACAAGTGGCAATGCACGCTCCCAGCAGAAGTGTCGCTTTTGTTGTGTGGGTCGCCAGAAGAGGAGGTACTGCTGGCCCACCACCAGAGGGCGCCCTGCCTGAAGTGCGGGCTTCAGGCACTAGAGGGCGCTGCCGCCACGGACACAGCCGGGAGTGACAGCTGTCACTCATTATTTCCTGACAGCTGTCACTCATTCTTCATCATCTCACTCCATAAAACCCAGACGTCATCTCCACCTCATCGCCGAGATATCGTACTTCTATGGAGGTAACTTTCTCTGCCTATATTGATTGATTCCAAGAGCTATTTTGTTGCAGCTGTCTAACCAGAGGACCGGTGTGGGTCGCGACTGTTTCGTCCTACTTCCCGTCAGATAAGTGGTTACACAGACGCTGCACGAGTGTGTATTAGAGGTGGAGGTGGCATTCCCACCGTTGTTGTTACGGGGTGTACACACATCCACACTTGGCTGTCTTTGCTCTTCGCCAGCAGTACCAGATCCGACAGTCGGGGACGGTGATCACCTGGGAATTCGGGACTTGGCGGCTCCAGTATTCACCAGGTTTGGTGGCGGCATAAATCGTGTGGTTCCGGCTCTTCTCAGGACAGACGTCTTCTATCCTCGAGCCTGCCCACACGTCACCTTTGTGGATTGACTGTTATCAGATACTGAGATTGTCTGTATATTCGTTGTGCACCTTCACAACATTAAATTGTTACTTTTTGGCTCATCTACTGACCGTTCATTTGCGCCCCCTGTTGTGGGTCCGTGTCACTACACTTTCACAACAGGATATCTCGGCCAGCGTCATGGATCCCGAGGGGCGTCAACCATCTGTTGGACAGCCAATGGAAGAGCAGGGAGCACAGGCGTCTGCAGGAGGCGTGCTCGGTGAGTTGCAGCAAATCCTCACCGCCTTTACCGCTCGGCTGGATTTGATGTCCGAGCAAAACGTCATCCTTAATCGCAGGATGGAGGCTCTCACCGCACAGGTGGAAACGCGCGATCAGAGCGCTGCTGCGGCTCCTCTTTCTGCCGACCCGGTGCCAGATATTAACATTCCACTGGTCGTTCAACGAACCCCCCCCCCCACCATCCCCTGAAGCATACATAAGTCCCCCAGAGCCGTACAGGGGTTGTGTGGAGACATGCACGGACTTTCTGATGCAGTGTTCGCTCGTCTTTGCACAACGACCTATGATGTACGTGTCTGACACTAGCAAGGTGGCTTATGTTATTAACTTGCTTCGGGGTAAGGCACGCGCCTGGGCTACGGCGCTCTGGGAACAGAACTCACGGTTGTTATCAGCATACACTGGGTTCGTGGGGGAGTTCAGAACAGTGTTTGATCACCCTAACAGAGGAGAGACCGCTTCAACAGTGCTGCTGTCAATGCGACAGGGGCGCCGGTGCGCAGCCGAATATGCAGTCGACTTCCGCATCGCGGCTGCGAGGTCCGGCTGGAATAACGTTGCGCTCCGCACCGCCTTCATAAACGGACTGTCATCGGTCCTGCAGGAGCATCTGGTAGCTAAGGAAGAACCGCGGGATTTAGATGGGCTTGTCGATCTCGTTATACGGTTAGACAATCGGTTGGAGGAACGCCGTCGGGAGCGAGGCGAAAGACGTGGCCGGATACGCGCCGTCCCTCTCCCTTCCGGGTTCGAAAAGGGGCCGCCCTCCCCACGCTCCACAGCCGCAGCGCTCTGTGGGGCAACAGCTCCCCCTGCTAACGTTGTTAGGGAAATGCACAGGGCCAAAATGAGGAGGCTGGTCCGCGGGGAGTGTTTTCTCTGCAGCTCAAAGGAGCACATACAGAAAAACTGCCCCAAACGGCCACAACGACAACAACCGCCCTTAGAGACTGGGCTAAGGGGGGGTCATAACATTCAGGTGGGACACACACAGATTGCCACACGACTCCCAGTTACAATCCTGAGCAGGGATTTAACCCTTCAAGCCCCAGCACTGGTGGACACGGGGTCAGAAGGGAATTTGCTAGACAGCAGATGGGCAAGGGAGGTAGGGCTCCCTCTGGTGGCGCTTCCATCGCCATTGCAGGTGCGGGCACTAGATGGCACCCTCCTCCCTTTAATCACACACAAGACACAACCAGTAACTCTGGTGGTGTCTGGAAACCATCGGGAGGAGATTGAGTTTTTGTAACTCCTTCTACCTCCCACGTGATTTTGGGCTTCCCATGGATGTTGAAGCACAATCCCCGGATTGATTGGCCGTCTGGGGTGGTGGTTCAGTGGAGCGAAACCTGCCATCGGGTGTGTTTAGGATCCTCGGTTCCTCCCGGTTTACATGCTAAGGAGGAGGTCAAAGTCCCTCCCAATCTGACGGCAGTGCCGGTTGAGTACCACGATCTTGCTGACGTCTTCAGCAAGGATCTGGCACTCACCCTTCCCCCGCACCGTCCGTACGATTGTGCCATTGATTTGGTTCCAGGCGCTGAGTTCCCGTCCAGCAGGCTGTACAGCCTCTCACGACCTGAGCGCGAATCAATGGAGACCTACATCCGGGACTCATTAGCTGTCGGGCTGATCCGGAACTCCACCTCCCCGATGGGTGCAGGTTTCTTTTTTGTGGGCAAGAAAGATGGCGGACTCCGTCCATGCATTGATTACAGGGGGCTGAATGAGATTACGGTTCACAACCGATACCCATTGCCATTGTTGGATTCCGTGTTCACCCCCCTGCATGGAGCCAAAATCTTTACTAAGCTGGATCTTAGAAATGCGTATCACCTGGTTTGGATCCGGAAGGGAGACGAATGGAAGACGGCATTTAACACCCCGTTAGGTCACTTTGAGTACCTGGTCATGCCGTTCGGCCTCACCAACGCCCCTGCGATGTTCCAAGCCTTGGTTAACGACGTCTTGCGGGACGTCCTGCACCGATTCGTCTTCGTATATCTGGACAATATACTCATCTTTTCTCCGGATCCTGAGACCCATGTCCAGCATGTACGTCAGGTCCTGCAGCGGTTGTTAGAGAACCGACTGTTTGTGAAGGGCGAGAAGTGCGAGTTTCACCGCACGTCTTTGTCCTTCCTGGGGTTTATCATCTCCTCTAACTCCGTCGCCCCTGATCCGGCCAAGGTTGCGGCGGTGAGAGATTGGCCCCAACCAACAAGCCGTAGGAAGCTGCAACAGTTCCTCGGCTTCGCTAATTTCTATAGGAGGTTCATTAAGGGCTACAGTCAGGTAGTTAGCCCCCTGACAGCCCTGACCTCTCCAAAAGTCCCCTTCACCTGGTCGGATCGGTGCGAAGCCACGTTCAAGGAGTTGAAATGACGGTTCTCTACTGCGCCAGTTTTGGTGCAGCCCGACCCTAGCCGCCAGTTCGTGGTTAAAGTGGATGCCTCTGACTCAGGGACAGGAGCCGTGCTATCCCAGAGCGGAGAGACCGATAAGGTTCTTCACCCGTGTGCCTACTTTTCTCGCAGGTTGACCCCGGCTGAACGGAACTATGACGTCGGCAATCGAGAACTCCTTGCGGTGAAAGAGGCTCTTGAGGAGTGGAGACACCTGTTGGAGGGAGCGTCTGTGCCGTTCACCGTTTTCACTGACCATCGGAACCTGGAGTATATCAGGACCACCAAGCGGCTGAACCCCAGGCAAGCCCGCTGGTCACTGTTCTTCGGGCGTTTTGACTTCCGGATCACCTATCGCCCCGGGACCAAGAACCAGAGGTCAGATGCCTTGTCCCGGGTACACGAAGAGGAGGTCAAAACTGCACTGTCGGATCCACCGGAGCCCATCCTGCCTGAGTCCACTATCGTGGCCACCCTCACCTGGGACATGGAGAAGATCGTCCGGGAGGCCCTGGCACGGAGCCCGGAACTGGTCCGAAGAACCGTCTGTATGTCCCACCAGAGGCCAGAGCTGCAGTCTTGGACTTCTGTCACGGTTCCAAGCTCTCCTGTCATCCAGGGGTGCGAAGGACCGTGGCAGTTGTCCGGCAGCGCTTCTGGTGGGCGTCTATAGAGGCCGACGTCCGGGAGTACATCCAGGCCTGCACCACCTGTGCCAGGGGCAAGGCAGACCACAAAGGGTCCCAAGGACTTCTCCAGCCGCTTCCTGTGCCTCATCGCCCCTGGTCCCATATCGGCCTGGATTTCATCACGGGCCTCCCGTCGTCCCAGGGCAACACCACCATCTTCATGATAGTGGACCGATTCTCCAAGGCGGCCCACTTCGTGGCCCTCCCGAAGCTCCCAACAGCCCAGGAGACAGCAGACCTCCTGGTCCACCACGTCGTCCGTCTGCATGGGATACCTACCGATATCGTCTCTGATCGTGGTCCCCAGTTCTCCTCACACGTCTGGAGGAGCTTCTGCCGGGAACTGGGGGCCACTGTGAGCCTCTCGTCCGGGTATCACCCGCAGACCAATGGACAGGCAGAACGGGCCAATCAGGAATTGGAGCAAGCCCTGCGCTGTGTGACGTCTGCACACCCGACGGCCTGGAGTGAACATCTGGCCTGGATCGAATATGCGCATAACAGCCAGGTGTCCTCTTCCACCGGCCTCTTCCCGTTTGAGGTGTGTTTGGGGTATCAGCCCCCATTGTTTCCCGTGGTGGAGGGAGAGGTCGGTGTGCCCTCGGTCCAGGCCCACCTGCGGAAGTGCCGTCGGGTGTGGCGCTCCGCCCGTTCTGCCTTGTTGAAGGCCCGGACGAGGGCAAAGACCCATGCGGACCGCCGGCGATCCCCGGCCCCTGCTTACCGGCCCGGGCAGGAGGTGTGGCTATCCACGAAGGACATCCCGCGAAGGACAGGTATATTGGACCATACAGAATCCTCAAAATCCTCAGTCCTGCCGCAGTGAAGCTCCAACTCCCGGCTTCACTGCAGATCCACCCAGTCTTTCATGTGTCAAGAATCAAACCATACCACACCTCACCCCTCTGTGCTCCCGGTCCGGCGCCGCCTCCTGCCCGGATCATTGACGGGGAGCCGGCTTGGACAGTGCGCCGGCTCCTGGACGTCCGTCGAATGGGCCGGGGGTTCCAATATCTGGTGGACTGGGAGGGGTATGGACCCGAAGAACGCTCCTGGGTGAAGAGGAGCTTCATCCTGGATCCGGCCCTCCTGGCCGATTTCTACCGGCGACACCCCGATAAGCCTGGTCGGGCGCCAGGAGGCGTCCGTTGAGGGGGGGGTCCTGTTGTGTGGGCCGCCAGAAGAGGAGGTACTGCTGGCCCACCACCAGAGGGCGCCCTGCCTGAAGTGCGGGCTTCAGGCACTAGAGGGCGCTGCCGCCACGGACACAGCCGGGAGTGACAGTTGTCACTCATTATTTCCTGACAGCTGTCACTGTCATTCTTCATCATCTCACTCCATAAAACCCAGACGTCATCTCCACCTCATCGCCGAGATATCGTACTTCTATGGAGGTAACTTTATCTGCCTATATTGATTGATTCCAAGAGCTATTTTATTGCAGCTGTCTAACCAGAGGACCGGTGTGGGTCGCGACTGTTTCGTCCTACTTCCCGTCAGATAAGTGGTTACACAGACGCTGCACGAGTGTGTATTAGAGGTGGAGGTGGCATTCCCACCGTTGTTGTTACGGGGTGTACACACACCCACACTTGACTGTCTTTGCTCTTCGCCAGCAGTACCAGATCCGACAGTCGGGGACGGTGATCACCTGGGAATTCGGGACTTGGCGGCTCCAGTATTCACCAGGTTCGGTGGCGGCGGAAATCGTGTGGTTCCGGCTCTTCTCAGGACAGACGTCTTCTATCCTCGAGCCTGCCCACAAGTCACCTTTGTGGATTGACTGTTATCAGATACTGAGATTGTCTGTATATTCGTTGTGCACCTTCACAACATTAAATTGTTACTTTTTGGCTCATCTATTGACCGTTCATTTGCGCCCCCTGTTGTGGGTCCGTGTCACTACACTTTCACAACAGCTTTAGCTCGGTTTTTGACACAATGCCTTTGCTACATCAAAAAAGTGACTTGTCTCATGGAATATTATGCTTTTTAGACTGATTCGCGACACCTCTGCCACAGCTGATGCCTCCGGTGTGAAAGGCCCTTAATAAAGTTTGTCGTGTTCCTGTGCTCACTTGTTGGCTTCCTTGGCTAAATATTCAAATGACATCTGTGACACAACAGAAATCGGCGACGAGGATTGGGATACTGCTTTGGAAGTGAGTTTTGAGCTGAAGCCTGAACTCCACTGAGACGAATGAGCACATGTGTTATGGCGATGTTCGGAAATGGACCTTGGCTTTGACAAAACAGAAGAAGAATTTGATGCCTACCTGGAATGGCTAAAACAATTCTTCGTAGCAAATGGACTGAAGCATGGTGATAAAAGTTGAAAGCAGTGTTTTTTTAACACCGAAGGCAAAGCGAAGATGAGTCAATCACTGAATTTATAGCTAGTCTCAGAAAACTAGCTTCAACATGCAAATTTGAAGCATTGGATGACACTTTAAGAGACAGATTTGTTTCTGGTGTTAACAACCATGAGTTTGTAGGAAAGAAAGCCACAGGATGAATATAATAATGTGTTTGGAATATTGAAAATGATCACTTGTGGATAATTTGTGGATGCTCCGTCTGCCACACAGTTTCGTCAGGGACCTTGACAAAGAGGCTCTGCCAGTCCGACCCACTCGGTTTCATCAGTGGCGGGGATGATTTCTGTTATTGTGCTGTGATTTTGCAGCGGCAGTTCAAGTCGCTGTTGAACGTCTCAGCTGACCTGGATGTTTTTCTCTGCAGCGCTCTGGGGTCTGGCTTGTCAGAATAAAGGTTTGAGCGTCTTTATTCTCTATCAAAAATGAAAAATTCGTCTTTTGTCGTCGACGTTTTGGAAGCTTGGTCAAATCAAAACTCAATGCAAAAATAGCTGACTTTAGAAGAAAAATGTTCATGAAAGGAATTTGGAGTTTGAAGAAGAAAAAGGTTTTAATTTGAAAATTCGGAAAAAGGAAGTTAAATGCGCCGGAACGTTTAACTTGACAAAAGTTGCAAAAGTTATCTCTCGAAAAAGTAATTACGCAAAACAAAAAGGAGTTTAAGTAGCACGTGGCTTTTAACAAAGAGTCATAAATTTTCTTGATGGCCAGGGCGCGTAGACTCAAGAAGTGCACGGCAAGATGCAGGAAAGTGAGGAGAGGAAAAGAGCGAGAGAAAAGAGGTAAGAGAGTGAATTCCCGGTGCGAGCTCTTTTAAAGGTTTAACAAGCTCCACCCCCAAGAATTCTGGGTAATGTAGTTTCTGGAGTTTCCTTCGTCTTAGTTTTAGATATATAAATCCACGGGGCCCAATTCCGCTTTGAAACCAAACAAGTCCTGTAGAATAAATCTTGTAACTGGTTTACCTGGAATTATATACCACACACACATATAAAAAGACACACTAAGTAAACATTCCCCAATGAACAGAGTATAACACATCAAATATAATACTTTCATGCATAAATAGAAAAGAGTGACATGTTTGACGTGACATGCAGGAGTCTATCACCTGCCCTTCCCCAAATCATCCAACAGGGGTCACTCTTGTTCCATAGCTGGATTTTGTATTTATTTGTAGAAACTGAAAAAAAAAAATGTAATACTGAGTGAGTCAATTTCAACCAAAGAAACTTTGCCATAATCAGTGGACTGATAGTAATCCTTCAGTGAGTTGTTTTCTTTTGAGTCTAGTGTGAAAAACCTCTTTTTAGGACTTTTGGTGAAGAAAGTGTCTTTTTCTGTGGAGGGTTCTTTATGGTAAGAGGGGAGCTGATACATCTGGTTTGGGGTACTGATAAGAATTAATAGCTGCATGAGGAATGCACTTTGGGGAGTCTTAAATCTTGATTAGTGGTGGTGGTTTGACACAGATCCAAGCTGTGCCTGGCTTGGAGCGTCTCCTCTTTGACACCTGGAGATATACCAGGCCTTGCTGTACAGAGTTTAAACTTCATGGCCTCTACCTTAATGCAAGCTTAAGATGTTGGTTGTTTGATCACAGCTTTCCGCTACAAGTTGCAGGGCCATATGTTAAATGCCCCCACACAAAACACTTAACATTAAAGGAAGCTTATGAAATGAAACACAAAGTGGCAAAACAAAACGCAAATCAGCGGTCACAAATATCCTTCAAAACCAATGCCGTTTTCAAGAGAGCTGTACCCACGAAAGAGGAAAATGGAAGACCGTGATACAGGTGCAAAGGGAAAGGACACGTGCCAGATGACTGCCATTTTAAGGAGGTGGAGTGCCGGCGCTGCAACAAGAAAGGGCACATCACCAGGGCGTGCCATTCACGACCAGAAGAGGCGGATGGGGAAGACCAGAAGAGGCGGACCATTCCCAACCAGAAAAAGAAAGGCGCAGAGAGCCCAAGTTAACCAATCATCTGACGACAGCAAAGCAAAGTAATGATTGCGATCGGAAGGAATTCCGTGAGACAACACATGCAACGGTCGATGCTCTGACAGATCGGGAGGAATCATGAGACACGCCGCATACCGAGGTCACCATCCCGACAGCTTCATTCATCTGAAACTTTTAAGATCACATCCAAACCATATCCTGATGTGAAAAACAGGGAAAGTAAAAACAAGGGTCTGGAACGGTTTGAAATAGAGACTAGTGGTGTGATTAAATCTCATTATGTTTACGTGCAGGTAAATGGTAAACAATTTGGACGGTTGATACAGGAGCAGCCATATCTGTTATATCAGAAGCACTGTATAAATGCAGGTTTAAAAAGGTTAAACTGGCACAAACCAGTTGTGATTTGAGAACCTACAGCAAACAAGCACTGGTGGTTAAAGGGTTCCTCCAAGTGGTGGTAAAATGTAATGAAAACAGTCATACACTAACTTGTTTGTGGTAAAAGGAGATGGCCCAGCCTTAATGGGAAGACATTGGATTGAAAGTTTAAAATTAGATTGGACTTTTGTAAACTGAGTGGTAACAGAGAGTGTAGAAGAGCTTTGTGTGAGATGTGCAGAGGTGTTTAAATTAAACCTCGCCCTGTGCCTTATGCATTAAAAGATGCAGTGGAAGCACAGTTAACCAAAATGGAAGCAGAAGGTGTTATAGCAGCTTAGTTATAGTAAGTGGGCTGCACCCACTGTAAACATACCAAAAGTGGATAACTCTGTCAGGATATGTGGTGACTACAAAGTGTCCAGGAAACCTTATGTTGGAGGTAGATCAGTACCCCATTCTAAAACCACAAGACTTGTTCACAAAGTTGGCAGGAAGTGACAGATTCACCAAGCTAGATTTGTCACAAGCATATCAACAAGTGGAAATGGATGAGGGTTCAAAAAAGTACTTAACAATCAACATTCATAAGGGAGGGCCTGTATAAAGTAAACAGACTTTCTTATGGGGTGACCAGTGAACCTGCATCTTCGAAAAATTAATGGATCAAGTCCTACAGGGTTTAGATGGAGTAATATGTTATTTGGGTGACATTGATTACTGGACAGGACAGCGAACAGCACATGCAAAATTTGGAGGAAGTTCTGAAAAGGCTACAAAACGATAATCTTCAAGTAAACAAAGATAAATGTGCCTTTTTCCAACACAGTGTGTTTATTTAAGACACATGATTGATGCAGAAGGAATTCATCCCATGCAGGAAAAGTGAGGCTATTGCAAAGACCACAATCCCAAGTAATGTAACTGAGTTAAAGTCTGTCGTCTCTCTATTGAGTTACTATGGGAAGTTCATACCAAATTTGTCTTCATTAATAGCACCAATGCCTGGGTTGCTACACAAAGATGTCAAGTGGGAGTGGACAGAATCATGTCAAAAGGCTTTTGGGGAAGCCAAGAAACAGCTGATTTCAAACAAAGGCAGGACACTTCAACCCAGATCTACCATTCATATGATGATGCTTCACCAGTTGGTGTTGGTGCAGTGACCTTTCACCAAATGCCAGATGGAAGTGAAAAAACAATTGCTTTTGCATGTACGATGACCAGGAAAGTAGAGAAAAACTACTCACAAATTGAAAAAGAAGCATTAGGCCTAGTTTTTCAAGGAATCAAATTTAATGCGTACTTGTTTGGATGCAAGTTCACGCTGATCACTGATCACAAACCATTACTAAAAATCTTAGATCCAAAAAACAGGAGTACTGCCATTAGCAGCAGCTAGAACACAGGTGAGCAATCATGTGCCATGAAGGGCCAAGACACTGCAGGTTTTCCTTGCTACCAATCACCTCAGCAGGTGATTTCATTAATGATCAGGTGTCTCAGCAGGTGAGTTCATTGATGATCAGGTGTTTATGTTCAGGGCAGAAGCTCATCAGCAACCCACCTGCTGATGAGGTGTCTGTAGTTGTGAGTCTTGTGGAGTTTGGGGGTCATCTCAACATCACGAATGGACATGAATGTGGGGGCTTTTACTTTTTAATTCGGGAGAAATCTCACCTCCACACTTAATTTTTTCGCTCATAAAAACGTATAACCGCGCTTTTCGAAACTAAGTAAATTCTCATTTAATAAGTATTATTTCTATCATTTTGTGTTCAAAACACATTCTCGGGCACAGTGTTTATCATTCTGCATTAGAAGGGCATCTGCCAGATGCCAGGAATTACCCCAAAGTGACGCAGTGTCGTGATCCGGAACTGGCAAAAGTGATCCATTTCTGGCAAATGTTTGCGCCACACATAATGTGGCTTCACACTTTAAGTAGAAGCGCTACTCCACCCAGACTTTTTCAGCTAAATAACATCCAAATACCCAATACAACAATACACAATAAAGGACATTCAGTTGCATTATGGCATAATACAAAGTCTTTCAGCATAAAAGTACGTATTTTAAATGTGTGACAGCATCCTGTATCGTAACTGAATCTCTGCTGTTTCTAACAAACCAAACCGTGGGAAAATCGGGTAAAAATTCGGGGAGTTACGGATTATTGTCGTTGGGGATACCCCTTCTGCAATACAAATTAAGGCATTGGGGGCGCAACAGGGACCAATCCAAGATGGCAGCCACGCATGAGGCATCTACGTATATATCTACGATGGGATCACTACGATGACCCGTCCAAGATGGCGGCAGTATTTGTTGCGCCTCAGCAACCAATGCGGCGTCTATCAGTGCATCCATGACGCGCAATGGATTATGGGATAAGTTTAGACGTCAACTAAACCGTGATTACAAGGAATCAAATATGAATTAAGAAAAATGATGAAATTATACAGAAGCTTTTGATTAATTTCCCTACCTACAAGGTAAAAGCCAAACCTTTAAAAACTAACAAAGTAGTAACATTCACGCGGACACAGGTGAAACGCAACATTTCCGTAGGCCTTTCTGGGTAATGTAGTTATATTTGTGTACGTTCCCCTTGTCCGCTTTTCCTAAAAACTATAATACCCAGAATTCCTAGCGCATACGTAGTCTGTTGACATTCACCGTCGCGGCTGATATACGTGTTTGAAAGGTAATTGCTGAAATGTTTGTTGTTTAAATAACTGTTACTCACATATACTGTTTCTGCATTCTGAATTGCTTCATGTTGTATAACTCCATAGCCACAACGCTGCAGCTAAAACTGCTGTACGAATAGCAGCCTGTCTGTGAAGCTAACGTCAGCTAACAGTGCTGGAGCAGCTTTCATTTATCTGTGCGACACAAAAAGTTTTATTATTTGGACTTACTTAACAGTGAAAACAAACCGGTGACCTGCAGCTCTCCTCTTCAGTCAGACGGTAACATTCAGCGTTTTTTCGCATGACCTTCAGACTGACCGGTTCTGTCACAGGAACCGGTTTCAAACTCTCACCTCATTCAGGGTCCAGTTTTAACCCTTATGGCGCTTTTAACTTTATTTTTATGTTTAGGACCTGTTACAGGGTTATCCTTTACCTCAGGTGCGATTTAAAAACATTTGGGCAGCTCCTTGTCGTTTTTAATTAATTAATCATATTAATGGCAGTGATCATAATCATAAAAATTGCCTCAGGGATTAGTCCAATTTACACAGTGCATCCTGACAGCTTCACTTTTTCCACATTTATGTATCAGCCTTATTCTACAATGTAGTAAATTCATTTTTCCCTCAAAATTCTGCTCCCAGCACCCAATAATGACGTGATTTTTTTTTTAATTTTTGCATATTTAATAAAAATAATAAATGAAGAAACCACATGTACATATTCACAGCCTTTGCTCAATACTTTGCTGATTCACCTTTTGCAGCAATTACAGCCTCACTTCTTGAATATGATGGCACAAGTGTGGTGCACCTATCTTTGGGCAGTTTTGCCCATTCGGTGTTTCGCAGTTGTGAATCTTGAGGTCTGGTCAGTTTCAGCAGAGTTCCGGTTTAGGGCTCAGTGTAAACACACCTTGTGAAGTATGGACAACAAGATAGCATCAGGGCACAGCAGAAGTTTATCACAGGTGTAACTTGAGAGAGCGTGTCATCATAATCGCTGGTGAACTCGCTGAATCTGCACCATTCACATCCTCGCTTTGCCATTGTTTACATGTGCTGTGAGATGCCAGAACTCTGCTGGTACCATGGTGCATTCTGGGAAGCACAGGTGGATTATGGGAAACGTGAAACTACCGAATGCATCTTTGCAGCACCTCCCAAGCTCCATCAGGTTGGATTGTGAGCGTTGGTGCATAGCCATTTTCAGAGCTTTCCAGACACATTCAGTCGGATTCAGGTCTGGGCTCTGGCTGGGCCACTCAAACACATTCACAGAGTTGTCCTCAAGCCACTCCTTTGGTATCTTGGCTGTGTCCTTATGGTCATTGTCCTGCTGAAAGATGCATTCAGTGTTTATTGGTCTGTTTAAACAAATTTGAAATGTAGGTCATCAAAATATTCACCTTCAGAAAGAAGTGTGATGACATTCACTTTCATCAGACCAAAAAGAACAGGGAGGAAGATGTGCAGCCATTCTTACTCCAACCAGACTGACAACAGCAGCTTTGAACATGTCCAGACATGCAGTACCCCATTCACTACATTGCTCATCATGCAGGTGGATATAAGCCTAGTAACCGTGGAAACCTTGGGGAATCCCCCTGGCAGATCTATGTGCAAGCATTCTGGGTTGTGCCATGAATCATATGAATGCGTGTGTGTTAAAATGAAATTGTCATTTCACCACTAGAAATACATTCACGAGTGCACAAATTAGCCATAATTGGATGCTTAAATTAACCAGGAAGGAGTTTCATAAAGAAGGTCATATTTATAACACATACAGTAGATATTAATACCTTCAAAAGGGAATCAGTTTGAAGAGTTTCATTTACTGCCCACATGAGCTTTTCTTCTAATAAAATTTGACCACAAAATGTTTTTCTCAGATTTCAGAGGTTTCTCCCACAATAACTGTTTACCACAGATATGGCAAACTTACATATTTCATAGCCAGTATAGCTGGCATTAAGGAGCCAAGAAATGGAAAGGCTTCTTTGAGTGGCATGATAGGCTTCAGTGTCTCAAACATGGATGCTCGCAATAGTCAATTTAATATTTTCCATAGTTTGAGCATACAAAAACTTCACAGTTTAGTGTCAATATCTGTTGTTTGACTATAGTCCAAGTCTGGGTGTCCATGACAACTGCCACAGAAAATCAACAGTCAAACGGGACGCTGATGGTACAGGAACTACGCAAACGATGAGGAACCATCAAGACAGAAAGCAAAACGGAATACAGTTGAATTGAAGTTGTTGTTGGGATTCATTCACATTTTTCAACAGTTTGAAAATTCTGAGGACGTGCCAGCTGCAGGAACGAAGTTGGACGATGGTTAAACAATGTCTCTGAAAGTCAGTGTCAGTTTACATTTCTTGTTTCGTTTTGGCTTTGGTGTCGTTCGTTAGTGCCATGTGACCGGGGATTAAAATGCTCCGTCAACTGTGGGACCTTATATGTAGACAGGTGTGTGCCTTTCCATATCATGTCCAATCATCTGAATTTACCCGAGGTGGACTCCAGTTAAGCTGTAGAAACATCTCAAGGGTGATCAGTGGAATCAGGATGCACCTGAGCTCAATTTTGAGCTTCATAGCAAAGGCTGTCAATACTTGCGTACATGTGATTCCTTAGGGTTTTTTTTATTTTTAATACATTTGCAAAAATCTCAAACCAACTTTTTCAAATTGTCATTATGTGGTATTTGTAGACTTTTGGGGAAAAATGAGTTTTATCCATTTTGAAACAAGGCTGTAACATAAAAAATGCGGGAAAAGTGCAATGCTATTAATACTTTCCAGATGCACTGTATATTTTGATGCTGTTTGTAAGGGTCCACAGCCAGATGTATCCAGCTGTTCTTTCAAAACCTCCTTTTGTGCTTGAATAGTGGCTCACACATGGGCTGTTTGACAGACTTTACAAGTCAGAAAAGCAAAACTCCGGTTTTGGTCTGTTGTATATTTGCTTTTGTATTACATCGTTTGGAAAGAGGTGTAATTTAATTTAAAACAATTTGCATTTAGAGCTGTACAGTTAGTCCCACAAAACAGATGATATTATTAGTCCCTTTACCTGAGGGACAGTTACTTCAGTTTACGAATTGGCGAAGTGGTCCAGTTCACGCCCGGGAACCATTGCATGTGCTGCCCCATGAAAAGTTAATGAGGAATGAATGAAAACTCTGGTGTGGCATGGAGGACGGTTCTCGTTTCTTGCAAGGCAAGATTCCCAGTTAGTGACTTTAATCAGCACAATGATGACTCACGATTGACATCTTTAAATGGCTTTGGGAGGGTTAATGAATAAATTGCAGACCTGCTGCTTCTGAAAAGTAGAGAAGCTTCACTACCCTGAGCAAGCACATTGGCAACAGTCTAAGGAAAGACTCAGACATTAAGTGTCACCAGCATAACAGTAAAATGTAACTGTCTATAACTGAAAAAAGAAAATATTTGTTGTTGAGCAAACCAGAGGAAGTGTGATGTGAGCTAGATGGAGGAAGATAAAATTTAGAACCATTGACAATATGTTCACAGTGTTACCAACTCCTCAGTAAGAAAAGTCACTATTGGCTGTCCTAAAAGTCAGCAGAAGTCGCAAAATTACGTCATCAGCTAATTTGCATATTATGACATCATAACAGATGTAAGGAAAAAAACGTGGGAGAGATCATTGAATACATTATCAACCTTTTAATATTATTTGGTAAATTCCATATTCCATAAATGCAGAGTACTGAAAAGGAATTTACATGGACTTCTGGCTGAATTTGAACAATTTATAAGCAGTATTAAGCTTAGATTCTCCCAAATGTCATAAAACTGTCACACTCTATAAGGATTTAAAAAAAAGAAAGAATTAATGTAAAAAGAAACCCTTTACTTTTGTTATTGTACAATTTATTTTATTTTTTCTTCTATCTCTTTCTATTTACAATGATAACACTGTGAATAGTATTTGTTGAAATCCAGTTTTGGAAAAAGAAAACGTGGGAGACACAAAAAAGGTATTGTTGGTTTGTTTATTTATTTTGCCATTAAAATTGGCTATCACTCCTCAAAATAAAATAACTTCTCAAAGTCTGGAGGCTAATTAATCACAGCGCAGCAAATGAGGTATGGCTGACTGATTCCAAGTCAGGTTTGCCATTCATTGTGGGAACATTGTGGAGGCATGGCACATGCGTGTTTGAATGTGGAAAATTGTAGATATCCCTCTGCTCAGTGCTTTGGGCTCTGTGGCTTTGCAGCAGGCAGCATCAGCGGACTGAGCAGAGGTGAGATGGACCCACTGCCGCTAGATGAGAACAGAGACTAGATCAATACATGGTTTGACTTTTGAGTCGCCAAACACCAGAAAAGTCTTGAGTGATGCCTGGAAAAGTAGCTAGATTTGTTGCTAGTTGCTTTTGAGAAAACAAGTTGTCAAGAGGGTTTGGAAAGTCGCCAGATTTAGTGAGAAATTTGCCAAGTTAGCAACTCTGTATATTCAATGAATGTTGACTTCATGTTGTCACCTGCAAGCAGGGTGTAAGTGTAAGGATACACCGATTCACAATCTTTCACTTCCGATCCGATCCCAGTACCTGAATTTGAATATCTACAACCCCTGGCAAAAATTATGGAATCACCAGCCTCGGAGGATGTTCATTTAGTTGTTTAATTTTGTAGAAAAAAAGCAGATCACAGACATGACACAAAACTAAAGTCATTTCAAATGGCAACTTTCTGGCTTTAAGAAACACTATAAGAAATCAGGAAAAATAATTGTGGCAGTCAGTAACGGTTACTTTTTAGACCAAGCAGAGGGAAAAAATATGGAATCACTCAATTCTGAGGAAAAAATTATGGAATCATGAAAAACAAAAGAATGCTCCAACACATCACTAGTATTTTGTTGCACCCCCTCTGGCTTTTATAACAGCTTGCAGTCTCTGAGGCATGGCCTTAATGAGTGACAAACAGTACTCTTCATCAATCTGGCTCCAACTTTCTCTGATTGCTGTTGCCAGATCAGCTTTGCAGGTTGGAGCCTTGTCATGGACCATTTTCTTCAACTTCCACCAAAGATTTTCAATTGGATTAAGATCCGGACTATTTGCAGGCCATGACATTGACCCTATGTGTCTTTTTGCAAGGAATGTTTTCACAGTTTTTGCTCTATGGCAAGATGCATTATCATCTTTAAAAATGATTTTGTCATCCCCAAACATCCTTTCAATGGATGGGATAAGAAAAGTGTCCAAATATCAACGTAAACTTGTGCATTTATTGATGATGTAATGACAGCCATCTCCCCAGTGCCTTTACCTGACATGCAGCCCCATATCATCAATGACTGTGGAAATTTACATGTTCTCTTCAGGCAGTCATCTTTATAAATGAACGGCACCAAACAAAAGTTCCAGCATCATCACCTTGTCCAATTGCAGATTCGAGATTCATCACTGAATATGACTTTCATCCAGTCATCCACAGTCCACGATTGCTTTTCCTTAGCCCATTGTAACCTTGTTTTTTTCTGTTTAGGTGTTAATGATGGCTTTCATTTAGCTTTTCTGTACGTAAATCCCATTTCCTTTAGGCGGTTTCTTACAGTTCGGTCACAGACGTTGACTCCAGTTTCCTCCCATTCGTTCCTCATTTGTTTTGTTGTGCATTTTCGATTTTTAAGACATATTGCTTTAAGTTTTCTGTCTTGACGCTTTGATGTCTTCCTTGGTCTACCAGTATGTTTGCCTTTAACAACCTTCCCATGTTGTTTATATTTGGTCTAGAGTTTAGACACAGCTGACTGTGAACAACCAACATCTTTTGCAACATTGCGTGATGGTTTACCCTCTTTTAAGAATTTGATAATCCTCTCCTTTGTTTCAATTGACATTTCTCGTGTTGGAGCCATGATTCATGTCAGTCCACTTGGTGCAACAGCTCTCCAAGGTGTGATCACTCCTTTTTAGATGCAGACTAACGAGCAGGTGTTAGTTTTGGGGATGAAAATTTACAGGGTGATTCCATAATTTATTCCTCAGAATTGAGTGAGTACATATCTTCTTCCCTCTGCTTGGTCTAAAAAAGTAACCGTTACTGATTGCCACAATTTTTTTTCCTGATTTGTTAAAGTGTTTCTTAAAGCCAGAAAGTTGCCATTTAAAATGACTTGTTTTGTGTCATGTCTGTGATCTGCTTTTTTTTTCTACAAAATTAAACAACTGAATGAACATCCTCCGAGGACGGTGATTCCATAATTTTTGCCAGGGGTTGTACCAATACCGATACTTTTCCAATCAGATACCAGAGCTCTGTTTGTTTTAACATTATTATTCTCATTATTGTTGATTTTATATGAGGATTTTCTTAAAAAGTAGACCTGAAAGTTCAACTGCAGTTTGCCAATTTCAATTTCATTGGAGCTTTATTGATATGGTAGACATATCTTTACATTGCCAAAGCAAGTGTTACAGAGTAAAAATTACAAATTAAGTCCTCTGTTTCTCTCTCTCTCTCCCCCTCTGTCTGCCTCTCTCCCTCTCCCTGTCTTTCTTGCTTTCTGTCTCATGTTTGCTCTTTCTCTATCTTGCTCACTTTCTCTCTCCCTCTCTCTGTCTGTCTCGCTCTTGCTGTCTGTCTCTCACTTGCTTTCTCTCTCCCTCTGTCTCTCTCGCTGTTTTTGTGCTGCGCAAACTTCGAACTTTTTGGAAACATGAAGTCTTTCAACTGTAAAATAAATGTATCATCATCGATGCTCAGATGCAGGAGACTTTTTTCCCCTTTCAGTGGACAGAATCTCTGTTCGGCTCCTCCTCGGCTGTACACTGAGCTGGCGTTTCACAGGCTCGGGATAGTGAAGCGGCTAATTTTTTTAGTACATATTTTCAGCAACAATTCAGTTAATTTTTTCAAAAAATCCTTGCTCGACAAACAGTCAGTTTGAACCTGAGAGCCGGGCAGAAATTTGCCGCTACCCGCAGCTAGAACACGGCGGAAGAGAGCTGTCTCAAACAGCCCGGCTCCAGAAAACCTCCCCTCCCTTCCCACTCTCGCTCTGCAGCAAACAGAGCAGCAGCAGCAGTTGAGAGGATTCACAGTGGCTCTTCTCCTGTATCGGAAAATGTCGCGGGTTGCATCGGTATTTTCTGATACGTGAATTACGTTGGTATCAGAAGCCAATCCCAATACCGGATCTGATCTGTCGCAACCTTATGTACGTGTGTCATGAACCTGCTTGTGTAAAGCACGCCTGAGTCTGGTGCTCTTCAAATGTAAGAAATGCACATTGCTGGACTTGAGACCTGGTTTGTGCTGGTAAGTAGTGCAAACACTGAGTCCATACAAGGTCAGCCCACTGCACCTCCTGACCTTCACTTAATTTTAGACACCACACAGTGCAGGTGGACTTGTGATTTAGAGGATGTTGGTGCTGGGTATGGATAGAATCCCTTAGGTGTTGGATGAAAGCTATCAGTAACATTTGTGTTACGCGGTGTGCTTTGCATCTGGTGAAAGATGGGGCCCTACAGCATCATTTTTGTTGCTCATACTAATTAACCCTCTGGGGTCGACGCCGTCGTATACGATGGCTAAGACCAAGCTTTACTAAATTATAAATAACTTTTTAATGATATGAGATAGAAACTTACTTTTTTTTTTTTTGCTGAAAAGTTAACTCCGCGGACTTTCGAGCCAGCCGTTGGTCATCTTTGTACTCCTCATAGAAGCTGTGTGATGACATGCGCAATGTGAGTGTCCAATTGGAATTGGTTCACTGTTACATGGTTTTCCAAAAATCCAATCGTAGGGCAGATTTACCTCATGTGAAAAGCCAAAGATCGTTTTCAGGAGTGATATGTTACTAGTTGGCCCGTTTGAATAGCATCCTGGGTGCTCCAATGAGTACATACTATTAGTACATACTCAGTGTGCCCTGCGCCATTACGCACAGCGATCAGTGAAAGCAGGAGCACACAGAGAGCCTCTGATGGCAATCTCACATGCTCAAACAACAGTGTGTAACTATCAGAATTGCTCCGCTAGTTTGCATGTGAATGTTAATGGATAACTCTGTTGCTTTCTCTGCGTAAAGCACTGTTTACCATATCAGTGGACAACAAAACGCATAGACTATTTTGTATATATTGTTCAGAATGTGCATTTGTGTTTATTGTTTGAACCTTTTTGTTGTTCAGTCTTTCACACAAGACCTCAAATTACCTTTATAAAGTGTCAGAACAGTTGTTTATTGTAGTTTGCTGTGTGTTTTGAATAAATGTGTGTGGAAAATTATTTTTTGCTTTATTTTTTCCTTGCCTATTTTTGATTGTAAACCTTTATTACACTTATAAAACACAACAAAAACATATGTATTCTGAAAGCACAGGTTGTCCTGAAAAAAAGAGACATAAAACTTGATTGTGGGATGCAGGGAGAGCTGTTAACAGCAATAAAAAAAAACATTCATGCCAGGCGAGTGAACTGTCCAAAAAATGCCCTCGGACCCCAGAGGCTTAATCTATCAAGTTTCACAGAGATTGGCTGAAGTCCTTTTTAAATAATCACGCTAACAGAAAGAGAAACACTGCTGAAAATATTATCGTCACTGTGGATGTAAGTTGATGACCAGTATAGGGCAGCGTAGTCTCGTTTGTGCCCCTACATGATATCATGGGATTTGACCACACCCGGGGACAGCTTGCACAGACATGGGAGAGACTGATCCTCGGGTATAGTGCGGGAGTTTCAGCACAAACCCTTTGGTCCAGCTTGGTGAACTTAAAAGCATACTCGGCTGCTAAAACCCCTATCCTCCACATGGTTTGTGCTGACACTCCCACACTCCTCCCAGCGATTAGTCTCTACCTACAAATGGTCTAACGGAAAAAATGGTGTACTGTTTTGTTTTCGGCTGCAATCACCGAAGCAGTTGCAAAAAGTGCAGGTTTTTTTTCGGTTCCCAGTGAAGACGAGGCAAATGGGAGAGGTCGGGTTGATAAGTGTTAGACGACACACCTAGCGAGAGTAGCTACATTCTCTCACCTGCACAACGGCCTCGACATGTTTGAGCTTCGAGTCATAAACAAACTGCAACACGTGTCCACTTTTCACTGCATCATCTCTTTTTCTTTGCATTTTCACTTTGTTTGCATTTAATTTGCCCAAAAACTCAGAGAAAGTGGCATGTTTCTGCTTAGGACAGATGAGGGCTGTCCCCGGATGTAAAAAAATTGTCATATTTTACCCCTTCAGTGCCGGCCCTCAAACAAGACTGCAGTGCCCAATTGGGCCAACCTGTTGGTTATTTTTATGAATAAGACTTTAGTTTTGTGCATACCAGATAAGTTAGGAAAAATGCTCTGTATGTTTCCACAGTCTGAGACAATGTTATTCAGGCTATTGTTTAGATGAGTCAGCTCTGTTGCATCAAAGAGGGCAAACCCACAAATCCTTAGAAGTTCATGTCTTTTTTTGGGGATAAATGAGTTCAACAATTTTGAAGAAATTTGTTGATTATTGCTTTTGTTTTTTGGTCAATGTAATTTCAGTACTAAAGCAGTGCATGGATCAGAGTGACACAGAGTAATGTCCCCTCCACGGCTCACCGGTGCTCTGCGCTCTTTTTCTAATGTCACCAAGAAGGAAGACCTCAATGAACTACAATATGATCTAAAGGTGAGACCAATTTTGGAGTGAAAACAGTTACGTTTAGAATTTACTTATTTTTTGTCTAACTTCTTTCTTAACTCATAATTTTTTGTAAACCAAGAAACAGAAACCAAGAAACCCTTTATGATAAGGGTTGTCCCCTTATGAAATTGATCATGTAGCCTTGGGTGCTACACATTATGCTTGTTTTGTCAAGAATCTTATTTCTGCCAGAAAATATATTTCATGTCACTTTAGCTAAGTTGTAGTCAGTTGCATTGTGTGTATCTTGTCATCATTAATTTTCATAGACCAATTTGTGACTGAATGATGATAAAAGGTGATAGCCTGTCATATCACTGCAATGCTCTGGCATGCTGTACACAGCAGGTACATTTTAATTGAAAAAAGGCGCACCTTATCTTGCATGCGGCACACGCTGGCCCATTTGAATTGTCATTACAGTGCACCCTAACTAGGGATGGGTATCGATAAGATTTTATCGATACCATTATCGATCTGATTCCTTATCGATACTGTTTATGAATTTTTTGTGTACTATAAATAGGCTTTACAGGGTTTTTTTATGTCAAAGGGTCAAAGAGCCTTTTCTTATCTTATGCACTAGCTCTGTGGAATGGTCTTCCTGCGACCATGAGGCAGTCAGAGTCCGTGGACATTTTTAAGTCAAGACTTAAAGCCTATTTTTAATTCTCTTTCTTATGAATAGTTTTTATTTTTTATCTGTTTTATTCTTTTACTTCTATTTTTAATTATGTATTTGATTTTTTTTTTTTTTATGTTGAACTGTTTTATGTGAGGCGTATTGAGATGGCCTTTGATGTGATTTGGCACTTTATAAGCTGATTAAATTGAAATTGAACAACATTTTATTAGTCTTAAAGTAAATAAATATGAAATTGGTCACTGGATCCTTAAACTTTGGACATAATAGACTCTACTTGGTGGATCCTTGATCTCTGGACATAAATAGAAATAAACAAAATCTGTAGTTTTTGTCAAAAGCATTTCCTGTCAGACATTATTGGCATGAATGTCTTTCCATACGTCTGAGCTGAGCTCTTGCAGCTGGCTACACTGAGCGTCAGGATGTAATTTAGAGAACGCAGCACGTCTCATTTTGGGAGGAAAAAAAATGTTTTAGTCCATTGTAGTTTCTTGTCTGTATTACAACATTTGTAAGCTGTGTCATTTTATTCAAAGCGGCAATTTGTTTTGAAGTTATTAATTCCAGCCGGACTCTGTCTCAGCAGAGAGCCGAGCAGCGTTTGGAGCTGTGCAAACGGAATGGAGGACGAGTCTCGTTCCTTGACTGCAACAAAACATGAGTCCCAGTTCGTGACTTTAATCCACACAAAAGTGACTCACGATATTTTAATGGCTTTGAGAGGGGCTAAGAAGCGGACTTGCCGTTTGTGAAGAGCAGCAAATCAAAGAACCATGAGCCAGTGGATCGAAGCATTGTTTCATTGGTTCACACTTCAAAGTGGTGTTGTGCTGCAGAAACGGTTAATTACAGAGCTGCTGCTCTGAGATTCTTTTCCCTTTCAGCGGGCAGAATCTCTGTTCAGCTGTCCTCCTCAGCTGCGATCTGAGCTGGCATTTCATAGCTTTTCACAGCACACATTTTCAGCAGCAATTGAGTTCATGTTTCGGAAAATCCGTGCTTGACGAACAGACAATTTTAACCCAAGAGCGGGGCGGAAATTTGCTGCTACCCACAGCTAGAACACTGCAGAGGAGAGCTCTCTCAAACAGCTCGGCTTCAGAAACTTCCCTCCTCCTCATACTCGGCAGCAAACAAAGCACAGAGGAAACAGCAGCAGTTGAGAGGATTCACAGTGGTTCCTCACGTATCGGAAAACTTCGCAGGTTGGATCGGTATTTTCTGATATTTGAATTACATTGGTATCGGAAGCTGATCCTGATGTCGGATTGGTTGCAACCTTAATTGCAAACAAAGGTGTCTGTACCAACTATTAAGCTCTGTTTTTCAATGGTATCAAATACCTATTTCATGCTATAACATGCCAATTAATTATTTAAAAATCATACAGTGTGATTTTTCAGATTTTTATTTATTTTTTTAGATTCTGTCAGTTGAAGTGTACCTACGATAAAATTTACAGATCTCTCCATACTTTGTAGGTACTTACTTAATACTTATTTGCCTCACTGTGTGTGTGTGTGTGTGTGTGTGTGTGTGTGTGTGTGTGTGTGTGTGTGTGTGTGTGTGTGTGTGTATATATATATATATATATACTCAACAAAAATATAAACGCAACACTTTTGGTTTTGCTCCCATTTTGTATGAGATGAACTCAAAGATCTAAAACTTTTTCCACATACACAATATCACCATTTCCCTCAAATATTGTTCACAAACCGGTCGAAATCTGCGATAGTGAGCACTTCTCCTTTGCTGAGATAATCCATCCCACCTCACAGGTGTGCCATACCAAGATGCTGATTAGACACCATGATTAGTGCACAGGTGTGCCTTAGACTGCCCACAATAAAAGGCCACTCTGAAAGGTGCAGTTTTGTTTTATTGGGGGGGGATACCAGTCAGTATCTGGTGTGACCACCATTTGCCTCATGCAGTGCAACACATCTCCTTCGCATCATCCGTGAAGAGAACACCTCTCCAATGTGCCAAACGCCAGTGAATGTGAGCATTTGCCCACTCAAGTCGGTTACGACGACGAACTGGAGTCAGGTCGAGACACCGATGAGGACGCCGAGCATGCAGATGAGCTTCCCTGAGACGGTTTCTGACAGTTTGTGCAGAAATTCTTTGGTTATGCAAACCGATTATTTCAGCAGCTGTCCGAGTGGCTGGTCTCAGACGATCTTGGAGGTGAACATGCTGGATGTGGAGGTCCTGGGCTGGTGTGGTTACACGTGGTCTGCGGTTGTGAGGCTGGTTGGATGTACTGCCAAATTCTCTGAAACGACTTTGGAGAAGGCCTATGGTAGAGAAATGAACATTCAATACACGAGCAACAGCTCTGGTTGACATTCCTGCTGTCAGCATGCCAATTGCACGCGCCCTCAAATCTTGCGACATCTGTGGCATTGTGCTGTGTGATAAAACTGCACCTTTCAGAGTGGCCTTTTATTGTGGGCAGTCTAAGGCACACCTGTGCACTAATCATGGTGTCTAATCAGCATCTTGGTATGGCACACCTGTGAGGTGGGATGGATTATCTCAGCAAAGGAGAAGTGCTCACTATCGCAGATTTCGACTGGTTTGTGAACAATATTTGAGGGAAATGGTGATATTGTGTATGTGGAAAAAGTTTTAGATCTTTGAGTTCATCTCATACAAAATGGGAGCAAAACCAAAAGTGTTGCGTTTATATTTTTGTATATATACACACACAATTTTCTCATTAATTCATTCTATACCCGTTTACACCAATCAATGATCATGGTGGGTGGTGGAACCTATAGCAGCAGTCATCGGGTGTGAGACAGGACAAGATGCCAGTCCATTGTAAGGCTCCATATAGACAAACACGTTTACACTCGCGTGCACACCTGGGGTCAATTTAAAGTTTTTAGTTCAACTAATTTGCATGTCTTTGGTACTGTGACGAAGCCGGAACACCCATGCAAACATGGAGAAAATACAAACTCCACACAGAAAGGACAAGCTGGGAGTGAACTCACAACCTTCTTGCTGTGAGGCAACAGTGCTAACCACAAAACCACTGTGGCGACCATGGAAACTAGCTAAAAACTGTTTTTATACAAACCTTTAATAATGATCTTACTTGAGCAACAGTTTAAATGGAGCTATTTCATTTTCAAATCTGACCGTTGAAAGTTAAAATCTGTATGAAAGACTTCATGTGTCAAAGATTTTTACAGATTTACTAAACAATTGTTAAAGCATAAATAAGTGTACAGTGCAAAACTCTGCTTGTTCACACAACAGAAACACAGATTAACAATATTTCCAAGACATTTAACTTGTCTGCAATAGAAAATGTTTAATCTGTAAGAAAAGTTAATGTCGTATGGAGGTCAGTAGAACAGTCAAAGAAATGACCTGTGGTCATCACAGCCTCAGTGCTGATATGAGATGTGGATGTGTTGAAACAATTGATTTCCAATGTAATGGATAATGTTCATTGTTTTGTCTGTATGTTTACATCGTTACAAAATATTCCAACCTGGCGGGGGTCCTCGGTCTCGCACCAAGAAAAACTGATGTCTCATGGTGTGTATACTGTTGCGTTGTCGGTCCTCGCGCACTGCCACACCAGTAATGCCTATGACAACTGGTGTGCTGCCTACTTCTAGTCAGTGGTGCACCTGTGTTCAGTTGATGTTGTCCTAAATGAGCTTGCCAAAAAATGCATTTTCAGTTCACACCAGAAGCAGCTGTGCTTGGAACAGTTAAGCGCTAATGTTAGCAGGCCAATGGCGGCCTAATGGGATGAGCTCATTAAATACAAGACAAGAATAGTGTTAATACATTTTTGTCTGGAAGATGTTTCAAAATGCTAAATTCTTAACTACATGCTGTCACATTGCCTTTTGTGAAATCAATTAGTTTTCTGCAGGCAACTACCAAATAAAAGTCGATGATTTGTACATCTGAAATGTTACACAATTAAAGGCTGCACAGTGGTTCACTTTCAGGTGATTCCTGATTTTTAAGCCAGTAGGGTTGTAGCGAGTGACTCTTGTTAGAGTTTCAGGTGGCCACATCCTGAACTTGGTGATGAAATTGAGATGATTATTCAGCTCACCTTTGCCTTGCTCACCTCCTGTTAAATACTTGAAGCAGGAAAAACTGCTTCTCCAGGGAAAAGATAGCAGCAGTCGCTGAGATTATCTCAGAGCTTGTGTGAAATTGCTTAGTTTTGAAAATACAGAAGTGCTGATTATAATGGAGGTATTGTGTTAATGCTTCCCCTGACCTCAGATCCTGAGGAGGCAGACCTGCAGAGATGTTTTTACCTTGTTCTTATGGGAACAGCCCTTTATGAATATGAAATCTACTGAAGGATTCATGCTCATTTCAGCCCCCTTTTCCAAAACTCTACACAACATGCATATAAAGAATATGAAGTAAGGAAAAATTTGTGATTAACTTTTCTTTTCTTAAGGTTCATTACTGAAAGACAGTAATTCACATAACTTGCAGTAAAAAGTGTTCAATGTAACTTGGTCTTTATTTGTCTTGGTGAAAAAACAAAAACCCAAAAAGACCATCATAATGTTTTTAGTAGAATATTGTTATATCGATGTATGCTTCACATTTTTTTTTTTTTTGCCCTACAGACTTACAATGTGATCAATCAATGTGATTTATTAAAAAAAAAAAAAAAACCCTGTTCATGGTCCATGACACAGATGTCTTGGGGTGGAATCATAGGAAATGCAGAGTTTGTTATGCTCAGGTGTCCAGTAATTTGGTCCCAACCAGATTTGTCACTTTTTACACCTTGGACAGTTGATACATTCTTGATGAGGCCTTGCAAGATAGAAGAGTAAAGCCAAAACATGTCTTTCCCTCAAGCAGCTGGTTACAGTACGAGCCCAGAATAGACCGTTGTTGCACTGTTTGGTGCATGCCCTCTGAGAACTCTGCAAGTCGCTCATGTAGAATGGTGTGAGGAGCAGTGTTATTTAATAAAGGCATGCGTTGTCTGTGTAGTTACATGGAGGATGCATATGACATGACTGAATCTATGGATAATAATGCGACAGATGCCTGTAACCTGCCCA
This sequence comes from Thalassophryne amazonica, assembly GCF_902500255.1. Taxonomy (NCBI): domain Eukaryota; kingdom Metazoa; phylum Chordata; class Actinopteri; order Batrachoidiformes; family Batrachoididae; genus Thalassophryne; species Thalassophryne amazonica. Next base: position 25,004,595 of record NC_047109.1, read on the forward strand.
AAGAAAGGTGGCTAAAGTCCCTTAAACGTGTCCCAGATGTGTCAATTGGAACAATAAGACAATATTTAGTAGAGAACATTTGCACCCTCAGGTGTAATCCTGTAAGCACTGTGTGTACATTTTTGTCATGGATTCATTTGTGAAAATCATTCAGTATTAGAACAGCTAAAGTAGCTTGTCTGAAACTACATTTAATGTCTTTATTCAAATGTGCTTCACACAAATGATAGCTGTGTTTGGGGAGGAAACCTGAAAAAAACTGCAGACTTTTCCATCACCAAAATTTCTCAGGTAGATTACAGAATGCTATAAAACGCAACATTCAGTTCATTCATCAGTAAAATTAGAGTGTACTGCTCCAGTCATCATGAAAAGAAAACACCAACTCATTATTTTTCAAGCGGTTACAAAAACTAAAAAGGAACATTGTAAGCCACGAACATCTGGCCAAGGGTAGAGTTATTTACTTTCGATTTCAGGCGGATTGCCAGGCCTGCACTTTATAAACCTGCCTCTTAGGAGGTAATTTCAATTTCAATATATTTTCCTTTATATAGCGCCAAATCACAACAGAGTTGCCTCAAGGCCCTTCACACAAGAAAGGTCTAACCTTACTAGCCCCCAGAGCAGCAGTGGTAAGGAAAAACTCCCTCTGAGGAAGAAACCTTAAGCAGACCAGACTCAAAGGGGTGACCCTCTGCTTGGGCCATGCTACAAACATAAATTACAGAACAATATACCAAACTAATATACAGGAAATGCTGTTTGTGCACAGGACAGGAGGGTTTTCAGCACAAATATCACACCCATCTTTGGATGGAGCTGCACCTTAAACAGAGAGAAAAAAACAACAGAGTCAGGCATCAGAAAGACAAAAAATACAGCATACTTTTCCAGCATTAAACAACAACAACAACAAAAACAGGAAATACTAAGGTGATTGCTGGCCACTAGCCCCAAGCTTCACTAAAAGACCCAGAATTTAGGTAAAGTTGAGGTCGCGGCATGCTCCGTTTCCTAATAAAATTAATTAAGAGTAAAAAGCATTGAACTATACTATGCCAGTATGCTAGCCATATGAAAGGGAAAAATAAGTGCTTCTTAAGTCTGGACTTGAAAGTCTCCATAGAATCTGTTTCATTGACATAGGGAGATCATTCTACAGAACAGGGGCACGAAAAGCGGAAGCTCCATGACTTGCAGACGTCTTATTCACCCTAGGGACATAAAGTAGTCCTGCACCCTGAGAACGCAAAGCCCGGGCCGGTATATAAGGTTTAATTAGGTCAGTCAGGTAGGGGGGTGTCAGTTCTTGAACACTTTCATAGATTAGCAGCAGAACCTTAATCTGATCTCACTGGGACAGGAAGCCAGTGAAGAGATGCCAAAATGGGTGTAATATGGTCAAACTTTCTGCTTTGTGTCAAAGGTCTGGCTGCAGTATATTTGAACTAGTGGGAGAGTCCTAATGCTGGACTACAGTAAACCATAAAATAGAACATTGCAATAGTCCAATCTTGAAGAGAGAAACGCATGGCTCAGTGTCTCAACAACAGCCATAGACAGGATGGGACGAATCTTTGCTATATTTCGCAGGTGGAAGAAAGCAGTCCTTGTAATATTTCTAATGTGGAGGCCAAAGGACAATGTAGGTTCAAAAATTACCCCAATGTTCCTCACTCTGTCCATGTGATGTATGACACATGAGCCTAGGCTAAGCGCTAACTGGTCAAATTGATGCCGATGTCTCACTGGACCAAGAACCATAATTTCAGACTTATCAGAGTTTAAAAGTAGGAAGCTTCTAGACATCCAACTTCTCATTGGTGCAAGGCAATCTTCTAAGGATTTTATGTGAATGAGATTACCAGCAGTTATCGGCATGTATAACTGAGTATCATCAGCATAGCAGTGAAAAGTAATCCCAAAATGCTGCAGTATGTGCCCAAGGGGTGCTATATAAATGGAGAAAAGCAAGGGGCCTAAGACGGACCCCTGTGGAACCCCAAATTTCTGTCACTAAGGTTAGAGGTAGTGTTACTCTACCAAACACAGTGAGAACGACTGGTCAAGTATGACATCAACCATGCAAGGGCACTCCCAGTAATCCCTAAATGATTTCCCAGCCTGTCAAGTAGAATATGATGATCCATGATATCAAATGCAGCACTGAGATCTAACAGCACCAGAACCATAGTGGCGTCCGAATCCATTGCAAGCAGAAGATCATTCACCACTTTAGTGAGAGCCGTCTCTGTGGAATGATATTTTCTAAAAACAGACGGAAGTGGGTCAAAGAGATTATTCTCAGTAAGATAGTCCATGAGCTGCCCTTACACCACTTTTTCCAGAATTTTAGAGCAAAATGATAGATTTGATATCGGCCGATAGTTTTCAATACACTAGGGTCAAGATTAGGTTTCTTGAAGATTTGAAACATTTAGGAACAGATCCAGAAGTTAAAGAAAGATCAGTAATTTCCAGCACAGTCGGCCCAAGAGTGGGCCACAGGTCCTTAAACAGTTTTGTTGGTATAAGATCAAATAGACAGGAGGTGCTTTTTGTTGACGTTATGAGTTTCGTCAGCATGCCTAGAGAGATACTCTAGAGAGATACTCTCAAATTCTGTAAATCTAGGTAATACCTCAGTAATGGAGCCCACCTCAATAGTAGGATGTAGTGGCTGGGTTAAGGAATGCTGGGATATGTTTAACCTAATGTCTTCTATTTTCTTCTCAAAGTAATCCAGGAAATCTTGTGCTGTAAAAGGAGAGCGAACTACAGATACTTGTCCATGAATAAATGTTGCCACCGTGTCGAACAAGAACTTTGAGTTATGCTTGTTTTTGTTGATCAAATCAGAGTAATAGGTCTGCTTTGTAGCCAGTAATGCATGTTTATAGTCTAAGATAGCATCACCCCACGCAAGGTGGAATACTTCAAACTTTGAACTACGCCATTTCCGTTCTAGACCCCTAGCCTTATGCTTGAGGTCACGCAGGTAATCATTGAACCAAGGTGACTGTGTTTTGGGGGAGTGCGGTTTTAACACAGGTGGCGCAATCATGTCGAGTGTAGTTTTGAGCACCGACGTTAAACTATCCACAAATCTGTCGACTGATTGGGTATTCGCCAAATGTGAAGCTAAGACATCAGGCAGTCTATCTTCGAGTTCAGTCTAAGTTGAGGAGTTGATGCATCCCCGTAGTGATATATAGTGGGGGAAATAAGTATTTGATCCACTGTCAGTTTTGCAGGTTCATCCACCTACAAAGACTGTAAGGTCTGTATTTTTTATCATAGGTACACTTCAACTGTGAGAGACAGAATCTTTAAAAAAAATCCAGAAAATCACATTGTATGAATTTTAAATAATTAATTTGCATTTTATTGCATGTGATAAGTATTTGATCCCCTAGAAAACAGACCTTAACAACTGGTACAGAAACATTTGTTTGCCTTTACAGAAGTCAGATGTTTCCTGTAGTTCTTGACCAAGTTTTCACACATTGCAACAGGGATTTTGGTCCACTCCTCCATACAGACCTTCTCCAAATTTTTCAGGTTTGGAGTTTCAGGTCCCTCCAAAGTTTTTCTATTGAGTTCAGGTCTGGAGACAGGCTAGGCCACTCCAGGACCTTGAAATGCTTCTTACGGAGCCCCTCCTTAGTTGCCCTGGCTGTGTGTTTGAGGTCATTGTCATGCTGGAAGACCCAGTCACAACCCATCTTCAATACTCTTACTGAGGGAAGGTGGTTGTTTGCCAAAATCTTGCAATACATGACACCCCATCCATCCTCCCTTCAATACGGTGCAATTGTCCTGTCCCCTTTGCAGAAGAGCACCCCCAGAGTATGATGTTTCCACCCCCATGCTTCACGGTTGGGTCGGTTTTCTTGGGGTTGTTCTCATCCTCTAAACGCGGCAAGTGGAGTTGGTTCCAAAAAGCTCCATTCTGGTCTCATCTGACCACATGACCTTCTCCCATGCCTCCTCTGGATCATCCAGATGGTCGGTGGTAAACTTCAAATGGGCCTGGACATGTGCTGGCTTGAGCCGGGGAATCTTGCTGCCCTGCAGGCTTTTAAGCCATGACGGCATCATGTGTGACTAATGTAATCTTTGTGACTGTGGTCCCAGCTCTTGACCAGGTCCTCCTGTGTAGTTCTGAGCTTTCTCAGAATCATCCTTACCCCACACAGTGAGATCTTGCATGGAATTCCAGACTGAGGGAGATTGACAGTCATCTTGTGCTTCTTCCACTTTCTAATAAATAATCATAACAGTTCTTGTCTTCTCACTGTAGCCTATCCCAGCCTTGTGCAGGTCTACAGTTTTGTCCCTGATGTCCTTTGCCTACTCTTTCTTCTTAGCCATGGTGGATAGGTTGGGGGGTGATTGATTGAGTGTGTGCACAGGTGTCTTTTATTCAGGTAACAAGTTCAAATAGGTGACATTAATACAGGTAAAGAGAGCAGAATAGGAGGGCTTCTTAAAGACAAATTAACAGGTCTGTGAGAGTGAGAATTCTTGCTGGTTAGTAGGGGATCAAATACTTATTTCATGCAATAAAATACAAATGTATTATTTAAAAATCATACAATGTGATTTTCTGATTTTTATTTTTTTTTTTAAGATTCTGTCTCTCACAGTTGAAGTGTACCTACGATAAAAATTATAGACCTCTCCATTCTTTGTAGGTGGGAAAATCTGCAAAATTGGCAGTGGATCAAATACTTATTTCCCCCCTGTATAAGGTTGTTGTTCTATAAAACATTGTGGCGATACTGTAAACTTAACAAGTGAGTGATCAGAGACCACTGACATAAGAGGCTTGATGTCAGTATTCGTGATAGCAATACCACGTGCGAGAACCAAATCCAGGGTATTTCTGCTAATGTGCATCGAGTCCCGAGTGCACTGCCGAAATCGTAATGCAATCCTCAGTTTCCATAAATGATTTGCAGAAGGCTTATTTATATGATGTTAAAGTCACCAATGATCAGAATGTTATCAGCACTAGTTGAAAAGTTAGAGATGAACGCACCAAATTCATCTAAGAACTCAGAATTTGGGCCAGGAGGCCTATATTCAGTGACGAAGTAATACGACTAACTTTTATTCTTCTGAATTTGGCAATACGTAATATCCTGAGCAGAGCGGACACTCAGATGCTCAAGCGAGTTATATTTGTGACCCCAACAGGTAATAAGCTAAACCTAGATTTAGAAATAAGGGCAACACCCCCGCCTTGCTTCGCATCACGAGGGACGTGACTAAATGTTGTTAAAAGATGTTCAAGGTTCAAAAGGTTTATTGTCATATGTACAGTAAGAAACGTATTTCCCTGTGCAATGAAATTCTCTTCTTTGCTGCTCTCACCGGGTGTCTATAATAATAGTCAAAATAGGCATTAAAAAAAAAAAAAAAAAAGCATTAAGCATTAAAAAGTAAAGTAACAATAAAGGTGCAGTTACAGTATGAAGTGAAATGAAATAATGTGCAAATAGCAAGATTCAATTATTAACAGTTAACAGTAAAGTAACAGTAAGGTGCAGTAACAGTGTGAAGTGACCCCAGGGGGTCTGCTCAGTCCTTAGCAGCATTCAGCAGTCTGATGGCAGTGGGGTAGAAAGAGTTTTTGAAGCGGGTGGTTTTGCATTTCACACTCCTGAACCTCCGTCCTGAAGGCAGCAGTGTGAACAGTCCGTATTGGGGATGTGTAGGGTCTTTTATGATGGCGGCAGCTCTATTGTGGACTCTCCGATGGTAGATGCTCTGCAGAGATGGTAGTGGCGTCCTCGTGATCTTTGATGCGGTCTTCACTACTTTCTGCAGGCGTTTGCGGTCATTCACCGTTGAGCTGCCATACCACACAGTAATCGAGGTGGTGAGAATGGACTCAATGATGCAGCTGTAGAAGTTGCTGAGAATCTTGGGTGACATGCCAAATTTCCTCAGCCTCCTCAGGAAGTACAGCCGCTGCTGAGCCTTCTTTACCACCTGTGTGGTGTTAAGTGTCCAAGTGAGGTCACTACTGATGTGGACCCCCAGATATTTAAAGCTGCTCACTCTCTCCACCTCGCGGCCTTGGATAGACAGTGGCTGATGAGGTACCCTCTCCCTCCTCATGTCCACTATCATTTCCTTGGTTTTATCTGTGTTCAGGGTGAGGTTGTTGACTCCACACCATGTCACCAGGCCTTCCACCTCCCTCCTGTAAGCTGCTTCGTCTCCGCCGGTGATGCGTCCAATCACAGCAGTGTCGTCAGCAAACTTTATGATGGTGTTGTCGGGGTGAGAGGCGGCACAGTCGTAGGTGAAGAGGGTGTAGAGAATAGGGCTGAGGACGCAGCCCTGCGGGGTACCGATGTTGGTGGTGATGCTGGCTGAGGTCCTATTCCCAATCTTGACAGACTGTGGTCTGCCAGTCAGAAAGTCCAGAAGCCAGTCACAGAGGGTGGGGTGGAGTCCAAGGGCAGACAATTTGTAGGTGAGTTTGTGAGGGATGACCGTGTTGAAAGCAGAGCTGTAGTCAATGAAAAGTACTCTGATGTAAGAGTCTTTATTTTCCAGGTGGGAGAGGGAGGCGTGCAGGGCGGCGGCAGTGGCATCCGAAGTTGACCTGTTGTGCCTGTAAGCGTACTGCAGTGGGTCTGTGATGTCCGGTATGCAGCCCTGAATGTATGACAGTACCACTCTCTCGAAACACTTCATAATGATTGGAGTGAGTGCCACTGGCTTATAGTCATTCAGGCAAGATGGAGGGTTCTTCTTGGGGAGGGGGATGATGGTGGTGGTCTTGTAGCAGGTGGGAACAGTGCATTGACTGAGGGAAAGGTTGAAGATGGAGGTAAGAACGTCAGTCAGCTCGTTGGCACACGCTCTGAGGGCATGACCAGGTATGTTATCCGGGCCAACAGCTTTCCAGAGCCGAATACTCCTCAGTGCTCTGTGTACCTGGGCTGGTGTGATAACGAGAGGGGAGGAGGGAGGTTGGGCAGCCGAAGTGTGTGTATGATCTATGGATGTGGTACAGGTGGAGGTGGAGCTCTCAAAGCGTGAGTAGAACACATTGAGGTCTTCCAGGAGGCTGTCTGAAGAGCTGATGGTGGTGGTCCTGGAGCCGGTTCTGAAGTCTGAGATGTGGTTCAGACCTTGCCACATCCTCCTGGGGTCAGCATTGGAGTAGAAGTTCTCTGTCTTCTCTCTATGCTGCCTCTTGGCCGCTCTTATGGCCTTCTTCAGTCTATATTGTGCGGCTTTGCGCTCAGCCTTGTTGCCAGATTTAAATGCAGCAGTGCGAGCACGCAGTAAGTGCAGTACCTCGGTATTAATCCAGGGCTTCTGGTTGGGGAACTTCTTGACTTGTATGGTGGGTATGATGTTCTCAACACAGGTGCTGATATACCCAGATACATACTCAGCATATTCTACTACGCTAACAGAAGAATCCTCCTGGATGGCCGCTGTTCTAAACACATCCCAGTCTGTTTTAGCAAAACAGTCCTGCAGAGTGCTCTCAACCTCTGGTGACCATAGCTGCACCTGTCTGGTGACAGGATGTTGTTTTGTTAAAAGAAAGGTGATGTAACACAGTGGTCAACATACCACTGTCCCAGCTTTTTTGAAACGTGTGGCAGGCATCCGTTTCAAAATGAGCAAATACTTGCACAAAAACAATAAAGTTTATCAGTTTGAACATCAAATATCTTGTCTTTGTGGTGTATTCAGTTGAATATAGGTTGAAGAGGATTTGCAAATCATTGTATTATGTTTTTGTTTACATTTTACACAACCTCCCAACTTCATTGGAATTGGGGTTGTATATGCTGGTGGGCAGGCCTCATTTAAGGGGATTACAGCTGTAGAATTAAGCCAGGTTTCACATAACCCAATCATATCTAAGGGATGAAGAATAATTAGATCATTAATCAACAGTGATTTTTGAAGATAGTGATCTTATGTTTATGAGACCGGACTAAGGATTTCAGTGAGGTTGCTAGTTGAACTGTTTGGGATAAGGGGTGGTTCCAAAGTAGCATATATAAAATGCCTAGAAGTAGGTTTAGGCAGTGGTGGGCATAGTTCAGCTCATCCGATAGCAGATAATTATCGAAGCTAATGTTTTTACTATCGGGTTAGCTTTTCAGATAAGTTTTAAAACCAATTACCTTCTGATAAAGTTCTAATAACGTTCAGTCCGATACCATTTTCTTTGCTGGTAAAGTTTAACGGTCAAAAACGTTTGTAAACCCTAAAATCAAACATTTTAGTCTGTTTATGGTGTGTTTGTGGCCACTAAGCAGACTAGCTGCCTGTCACTTGCTGATGACGTCATCGTTGAGCACAAACCGTGGCTGGCCGCTCGACACAGGGAGCATTGTGGGTTCAGGTTCACTTTGGATGTTACAGTGACTTGTCCACTCGACACAAAAGCAAAACAGACTAATTTTAACATGATTTTATTTCTTTGTGGCTGTAATTTAATCGCCAAGACGCAGTGGGGGAGAGGATCTCATAGTGTGTGTGTTTCATGTGTGTACAGAGGGAGGGGCTTTTCTTCACGTTTCGACACTTTTGGATTTTAAAAAAGGATGCTTAATGTGGATTATTTATTCAGATGAATCCCACTGAAATTAACAGGTAAGAATTTATATTTACTACATGTATTTTACTCTGCCAATCAATGCATTAATGGACGTATCTCGGTTGTTTGGAAAAAAGCGGCAGCTTCAGGTCGTAAATGACGGTGTATCTAATACAGAGATAAACTGCGACTTCTAATACTGTGTTTTACTGCTTTTGAAAGATGATGACATTGTTTGGGGTTTTATTTTTTTGTTTATTCATTTTTCGTGCCTTCTTTGTGTTTGTGATCCTTGAATTTACCCAGCAGCCCCTGCGGTGCTTAAAGTGAAACTGGTTTATCAGAAGCCGACAGTGTAATCTCATGTGGCTGCATCCAAATCAATACTAATAGTTATTGGTTATCTGTCATAAAGATACATTTTTTTTTTTTTAGCAGTTAACAGTTTATCGTCATAAAACTTTTCAGTTATCTGATTAATTATCGAAGCTAACTTTTTGGTTAGCTGTGCCCACCACTGGGTTTAGGTTTGATACATTCCATGCACGTTGTAGGTAGCAGACACGAAATCTTTGATATTTCTGGAACAACCACTGGGCCATCCTCATTTTCAACATCATCCAATGTAGTAATGGGTATTAACTTTGCAAAGCAAATCCCTCTATGATTTTTATGGACATGTCTATGGAAGGAGGTCACAGTCTCAACTTGTTGAATTTCTCTCCCTGGCAGATAAACTGCACTAATAAAGTAGTGGATTTTCTTTACTAATTTCCCCGCTAAGCTAATGGATTCCACATCCACATTTGTCATAAGCCTTGCAGGGTCTCTAAATCACCTGCTCTGTGGCCTGCTGTAAATTCCTAATGTTACCCTCCCTGTAGAGCTCTATCTATGTTTGCAGACAAGATCATACAGCGGCGCCTTCCCCAGTCGGGTGGAGGCCGGCCGGCATCAGCAAGCCACGGTGTCCCCAGAACGAAGGCCAGGTATCAATGAAGCTAAAGCCTTGCTGTCTACAAATTTGTGCCAGCCACCTATTTAACGATGTCAGCCTGCTAAACGCCTCATCAGTACCCCGGGAGGGGAGGGGACGAGAGACTATTAATCGATGCCGACACATCTTTCTGGCAAGGTCACAAGTCCTCTCTATGTCCATTTTTGTGACCTCTGAGTGCTTCATTCTGACATCATTGCTGCCGACGTGTGACTATATCTCATGTCATGTTCCTTTGTCTGTCTTCCCTTCTGTAATGTCAGCACCCTTTGATGGGATGCAGTGTCGGGATCTCTGGCCCCCGGAATACATTTAATGTCAGCCAGCGTCTGTAACCTGACTTTGTGTGTGATAGAATCCCCTGTCACTAAAGTCTGGTGTTTCGGCCTGGAGACAGGGGTGGAAGTCACTCGTGGGCTCAGAGAATTCACATCAGGCAAATCCAAGGGGGAGACCCCGATTCACAGTTTGCAGTGGCCAGTGTGATCGGGGATTGAGCCATTTTGTCCTTTTTTGGGGGGGGAGTGGGGGGATCGTAGGCGATTGCACCAGAACAGCGCCCTGTGGAATAAGCTGCCAGAGCTGCTCCTCGTACGTGTTTTGGACAAATAGAGGCTTTGCATGTGATGTCACAGGTCACGTTCAAGGCGGTGCCACACACAGCTGAAGGTCAAGTTAGTTTAGCCAGTCACAATAGACTTGGCTGTGTAAACAACTCGTTTTTCACCCCCCCCCCCCCCCCCCCCCATTACACCATGGGTACGTTTAGAAATAATAAAATAAAGTCGCGTCATGAAAATGTTACTCATTTTCTTCCTTATGGAAGCCGCACAAAAAAAGGTGGCTGAGTTTTCTTCCACAATCCCACACCAATGTTTCTGTGTAGGCTCTCAGTTGTCCAGGTGGTTTCCATAGTAGAGAACCTTGAATCTCCAACTGGACTGGGTTGCTTGATGCGAGGATGTTTCGCTTCAAATCGCAGAAGCTTCCTCAGCTAAAATTCTTGCTCTGGTGGTCTGACTTCTGTCTTGACTCTTGTAGAGAAGAATAATCACGAAGTCACAAAAGCTGGAGTTTTAAACCTAACCAGACCCCTCCTACCGAGAGGCAGACTGCTATAGGCTAGTGACTAAACAATAGCTCTAATTAGCACCTGTTGTGCTCTAGTTAGCACCCTCCTAATGACAGGGCAGCTGTCCCTCCTAATGATGGGACGGACCCTCTCTTAATGGCTCCCTTGACGGCTCTGCTGATGACGTGAATGTCTCATTACCATGAACAAAAGACTGAAACTTCTTTGACCTGAGTACCCCGTTGTAAACAGGGATAAAGTGTGTCTCAGACCCCCTCCCCGGTTAAGGCTGGGTTTCAAATGTTTCACAAAGAATGCCTCCTTGACCTCTCTCTCAAACCATTTCTTCTCTCTGGCTAATATTTTAACTTCCTAACTTCACGTCAAGCAACCCAGTCCAGTCGAAGATTCAAGCTTCTCTACAATCCCACACCAACTTACACCAAATTCAGTAAAATAATGATGAAAATTATCAGTAAGGTTAGAGTTGCAAAGAGTAAAATAATAATTTTAAAAAATGAATGCGGTGATAAGTGTCCTCCAGGTACAGACAACAAAGAAAGGAACACGCCATGTACCGTAACCTGTAAAAAAAAAAAAAAAAAAAGTCGACTGAGTTTTTTCCACAAGCCCACAATTCAGTAGTTATGTTTATTTTCAAGTCCTGAGTGTACTCAGGACTTAAAAAAGGGCTTTCGTGCAATGCATCCGGAAAGTATTCACAGTACATCACTTTTTCCACATTATGTTATGTTACAGCCTTATTCCAAAATGGAGTAAATTCATTTTCCCCCCTCAAATTTCTACTTTCAAGACCAGATAATGACACCATGAAATTATTTTTTGAAATGTTTGCGTTTTTATTAATAAAAACATCGACCAATCTGAAAACTGCACTCCAGTCTTCATTTATCTCAGTGACAGAACTCTGAAGTATTTGTACAACAATCATTTCCACATAAATTCACCATTATTTCATAATAACAGACAGGGAACTGATCAGAGCACCACAACAGTACATCTGACTCTAAGTCTGACTCTCTACACCCAAAGCCATCAAAAGGAATAATGTGATTATTAACCATAAGATGACAAAGTAAAACCTCTTAAATTATTCTAAAGTCAGTTTTAAGCAGAAACAAGATGATAATCTGTGAATCGCTGCTGTTTCCCCAAAATGACACAGTAGTTTTGACATAATCCTGCTAACAGGCAGACAGACAAATAAATTTGGCGGATGTAATAAAAACTAAGAAATCACCTGTACATAAATATTCACACCCTTTATTTGCACTTTGTTGATGCACCTTTGGCAGCAATTACAGCCTCAAGTCTTCTTGAATCTGATGCCACAACCTTGGTGCATCTATCTTTGGCCTGTTTTGCCTATTCCACTTTGCAACACCTCTCAAGCTCCATCAGGTTGGATGGGGAGCGTCAGTACACAGCCATTTTCAGATCTCTACAGAGATGTTCAGTTGGATTCAGGTCTGGACTCTGGCTGGGCCAATCAAGGACCTTCACAAAGTTGTCCTGAAGCCACTCTTTTGATATCTTGGCTGTGTGCTTAGGGTCGTTGTCCTACTGAAGGATGAACCATCACTCCAATTTGAGGTCAAGAGCGCGCTGGAGCAGGTTTTCATCCAGAATGTCTCTGTACATTGCTACATTCATCTTTCCTCAATCCTGACTACTCTCCCAGTTCCTTCTGCTGAAAAACATCCCCACAGCATGATGCTGCCACTACCATGCTTCACTGTAGGGATGGTGCCTGGTTTCCTCCAAACATGCTGCCCGGCATTCATGCCAAAGAGTTCAATCTTTGTCTCATCAGAGCAGAGAAGTTTGTTTCTCATGGTCTGAGAGTCCTTCAGGTGCCTTTTGGCAAACTCCAGGTGGGCTGCCATGTGCCTTTTACTCAGGAGTGGTTTCTGTCTTGCCACTGTACCATACAGGCCTGATTAGTGGATTGCTGCAGAGATGGTTATCCTGGAAGGTTCTCCTCTTTCCACAGAGGAATGTTGGAGCTCTGCCAGAGTGACTATTGGGTTCTTGGTCCTGACTAAGGGTCTTCTCCCCCTATCGCTCAGTTTTGGCAGCCGGCCAACTCTCGGCAGTGTCCTGGTGGATCCCAGCTTCTTCCATTTACAGATGATGGAAGCCACTGTGCTCATTGGGAGACAATTCCTTTGACTTCATGTTTGGTTTGTCCTCTGATGTGCACTGTCAACTGTGGGACCTTATATGTAAACCGGTGTGTGTCTTTCCAAATCATGTCCAATCAACTGAATTTATACCAGGTGGACTCCAAGTAAGCTGTAGAAACATCCCGAGGATGATCAGTGGAAACAGGGTGTACCTGAAATCGATTTTGAGATTCATGGCAAAGGCTGTGAATATTTATGTACATGTGATTTCTTAGGTTTTATTTTTATTTTTAATACATATGCAAAACTGTCCAAACTTTTTTTCACATTGTAATTATGGGATTTTGTGTGTAGGATTTTGAGGAAGAAATGAATTTCATCATTCCGTTTTGAAGGAGGCTGTAACAAACATTGTAGAGTGCAGCGTTGTGAATACTTTCCAGGTGCACCGTAGTTGCATCCAAATGATTTGTTGCTTGCATCACTTCCTTGCACTCCCACTAATGATATGAGGAAACGGAAATCAAGGAAATGCGAACTTAATGACATGTCTGTCAAGAGCCTTCTGATTAGACATCCTCTCTCTGAAAAGGGGCATAAAGATGTACCTAATAAAGTGTCACTGAGTGCATGTGCCTTTGAATTAAGTATGAGTCATTGCAGTATCACTTTGTGTTTGCTGTTCTGTGGGCTTTGTAGTTATTTGTACTTTTTCCACCTTCCTGTGACCATGTACCAGTCTGACCTTTCTCCTCTGACTTTTCATTTGCACGACGTTTTGACCTATAAAGCAGCCACTCTGTTGAGGTTTTATGTTTTACACACTAGTACCAAGTGATTAACCCATCTGACCCCAACAGCAAGAGAGAATGTTGTTTCGTCACTCCACCAGTTTTGTTCCGCATTATATTTGTTCTGCATAATGACACATTTTCACCATGTCTGTATAATTTTATGCACTGATGGGCTGTTTCCAGATGATGTGCTGAAATGACCACAAAAGAAATGGGGTTGAGCTGATGCTAAAGATTTCATATGACCAGACAATCTAATTAGCATATTTTATCGGGGAATCCACTTACAAATACTGCATTTCTAAAATCAGCCTCATTACGTATGATAAAGCACTATAAAACGTCTTGGCGCTGACATCCTTTAAAGGTGATAGAGAGAGGTTGAATGGGGCATTAATCCTTGTTCTGTGATGTGATATGTAGCCCAAAAAAAATTGGTTGGGTCGGTAATGGCTCAGAACCTTCCTAAAAGGCTCTCTGAAACAGCTATGTTACTATGCCTCGTTTGCCTTTAATGGCGTTGTTTCGGAGCTGATTTGGCAACCTCATTATGAAATGCAAGTAGGTAGCGCTGATCGGTTGCCGTTGTTTGATTGGCTGCCCTTGCTCTCACTGAAAAGAAAGCATTATTTATTTATTTTCATTGCTTTTATATTTTCTGTTGTGTTTCTATTCAGGTTTTTTTTTTTGCCTCTTTCTCTAAAATTGTATATAATAATCATTAGATTATTAATATATAAACAAAAATAAATTTAAGAAATATTATAATTTGAAAACAAATGCACCCGAATGTGATGACAGCTGCAACTTTTAACATTGAAAATGCCATAGACATGCTAACGCGTTTGCATCGCTCCCGTTTTTAAGTTATAAAATACATCTATCAGCTGTTTCAGAAGAACATAACAGGTCGTTTTAACATAGAAAAGGTAAATAATACTCACAGACGTATGCTCTTTAGGGTTTTAGCAGGAGAAAATTAAGCAAAAGAAAGAAAGAATAATCAAAGCATTGCTTCAATCTGCGAAGCACTGCTTAGATTGGTTCAAGGTTCAAAGCAAAGCCACGCTGCAGAAAAGTTGTTTACGGACCCACTGCAGGGTCTGTAATCAATACAGTAATTATCATTTTCCTGGCAAACACCCCTCAAAACAACGGCCGCTCTGAAGTACCGATAACATAATCGTTAAGCACAAAGCTTATTGATGTCGGTGGATCGAGTCATTTCTTAACGATACCCAAAAGGAACCGGTTCTCGATACACATCCCTAGCTGCTAAGGGGTTAGCTCATTCCCTTTAGAGGAACAAACCAGAGCTACCGTGCCATTCTAACGTGCAATTCTTACAACAGGAATATGGCGCAACACAAATTTAAAACAATAGAAAATGTGATACTCACAGGCTGTACTGATTGCTGGGGTTGATTTTGTCGCAGAGTCGGAACTGACCCTCTACCGAGTATTAAATGCCGACTGAAGCCAGCTCGAAATTGTGCAAGGTTTGTGAAACAGTCCTCCGTGAAATGCACAGAGCAAAGAAATAGTCGGCGGTTGTATGTACTGGGGATGCGGTTAAAAATGAATAAAAGCCAGTGATCGCGTACATTGCTTTCCGTGGGAAGATCGTAGTCCGCTAAAATAGCCTGGGAAAGCACACCTGTAGCTTGCTATTGCTTCTCTTCCAGTGTTACTAATGGGTGGGCACAACCTTATGAATAATTAATTTCGAAGGGGCGTGTGTGAAAGGGGGTGGATGTGGGTGTGTGTGTGTGTGTGGGGGCTATTGGTGAAAAAGTGAAAAATGGATTGGCCTGTTTTCTGGGGGCAATTCAAAAAGGAGAAATACTTGAAACAGAGGTTCTGAAACTTGCTGGCACTTCGTGTGTATTCCCCACAGTGGGGAGACTCTGAACTAACACCAAAAACATGAAAAAGATGATTTTGATTCTCTATCCCCTTTAAGGAAATAATCAAGACAGACAAAAACAGTGTTTAGGCTTAAAGGCAGGATCCGCCCCTTGATCATGATAAAATGAAATAAAAAGCTCAAGAGATAAACCATTAAAGACAGGATCAGGATTAAAAGAATAAAAGTCTAATGTATAACTTTAAAGAATAATGATTAAAGGCAGGATCAGAGGAATTGGCATTAAAGCTCAGTGATCAAAGGAAAAAGCCATACTCTTGATTAAGAACTGTACCTAAATTGAATCAGCTCTTATTGACCCAAGTCCTACCTTCTCTACAAATCTAAACATGTTGTTGTTGTTATCCATCAAACACATGGTAATTAAATATCACCTTGTTTTTGGATGTAGAAACGTGTAAAAGGCCTGGAGAGGGGGCTTAGTATGCAAGCTGTGCACTTCTTAATTTTTGTATTTAAGAGTGTTGTGTGCTTGAATATTAGGCCAGTGAGAAATCCTACAGGAAACAATTAAGTATTCACATGTGCAAGAGAGTCTCTGTGCACAGGTCTGTTTTCCAGCTTTATTTAATTTCTTCAACAGAAAATGCAATCATCTTCATCCGTTAACTGTGTGTTTCTTAGAAAAAGCGTCTAAAGAGGCAGGAGCTGTTTGCCAGAGAAGGTTTGACATGGCAGAAGATCGTCCATTTCTGCACCAAGCACGAAGACAGAACTCAGCTGCAAGCTGCCAATCAACAACTGAAGAGTCTCCTTTTGGCAGCAAAACAGATCGGTAATTAACTCCTCTGCCACACATTCTTTGTCAGTTTCATCAATTTGTGTTCACTATGAAATAAGAGAATATTGTCTAGTATTTTTGTATAAAACGAATCACTGAGCCAAATAGAGATCCCCGTTCCACATTTTTTTCTCTTCCGATCCGATCCCGATACCTGAATTTGGATGTATACGATACTATTATGACACCAGAGCTCTGTTTGCTTTAATATTATTAATGTCATTATTGTTTCTTTTATGTGAGGATATTTTGCATCCCCAGTTATACAGCTTTACGATAAAGTGGTATAGAGGAGGATTTTCTTAAAAAGAAGACCTGAAAGTTCAGCTACATTTTGCCAGGAGGCACATCTAAGATGCAAGCCAAAATTTGATATTTTGGTGAAAGAATTAATTACTTTATTACTTTATTTATTTTTTGTGGTTTCTTGTGGCATTTTGGAAATGCAGAAATGCCCTCCTTTGTCAAAACGGTATATGTACTCGTATGGTGTTTTTGTGCTCTCACGGGAGATGAGTTCCTCCGTCGAGTTGAGCTCCACGTACCGGAGCACATTTACATGACCATAACAATCAGATAACTGTAGTGACGTTTACATTACAAATTGTGCACTTCAGTAATCCGATATACAGAAATATCTGAGTTGCGTGATTTCAGCTCACAATTTGGATTTCTTTTGCAGTGCAAAAAAGAGAAACGACAGGTGTTGGGGAAAAAAAGCATAGGCTTTATAGAGAAAAGACAGCTCTCTTTCTCTCCCTCTCTCCAAGAAAATAGCTTTTTAGAATTAGAGCTGCCATGATTAGTCGACGAGTCACGATTACGCCGACTATCAAAATCGTTGGCGACAAATGAAATAATCAACATTGTTTATCTTTTTCAGCTTTGTTTTTCTCTCAAAGCTGCCGCTGTACCTTCCGCTGCCTTTCTGTCCTTGAGGCACATGTGCAGTAGTGGTAATCCGTGTCAGCCGTTATGTCACCAGAAAAATTGGACCCAAACAATATCATGGCTAGCTGGCAAGGAAGCTCAATAGTTTTCACTAAATTAAAGAGAAAAACGTGCAATGCAAAATCTGCATGGCAGAACTTCCATGGCAATACACTGACGATGCAGGAGCATCCGAGAAGGAAACACATTGTGGCTGATGCTGATGAAGAGGGACAGTTGTCTCGGTAAGCTAATTGGCTAGTTAGCCACAAACGTTAATGTCAAAAGTGAGCTACTTATATCTGTAAAAGTTAACATTAATGATGACAGTTTCATTAGCCTTAGCACACATATGTTTGCTGTAACCAGTGGTGGGCACAGTTCTGATAATTCGTTAACAGAAGCCCATTGATTGGGCTTCCGTAGTTGGTTAAACTAGAGGACTGAAGCAGCACAGCAGCTTTACTTTGTTTCCACAGTGTTTTGGAAATATATGTCTCCCGAGGCGTCAGCGCAGTTCCACCGGCGCGGCTTTACCGAGGTCCGAGGCGTCAGCGCAGTTCCACCGGCGCGGCTTTACCGAGGCCCGAGGCGTCAGCGCACATCCACCGGCGCGGCTCCACCTGAAGCCCGAGGCGTCAGCGCACATCCACCGGCGCGGCTCCACCTGAAGCCCGAGGCGTCAGTGCACATCCACCGGCGCGGCTTTACCGAGGCCCGAGGCGCCAGCGCGGAGTTATCTGACCATGGGTCCGAAGAAGGCACTGACGGCGGAGGAGGGAGACGATATCAAAAAGTCCCTGGACTTTTTGTCTGAGGAAATCTCTGTTGTTAAAATGCAGCAGAAATCCATTATGGAGCTGGTGGAAGAAGTGAAGGCTCTCCGGATCCAGAATGCAGAGAAAGACCAGCGTCTGGTGTACCTGGAGAACCGTGTTGCGGAGTTGGAACTGTACACAAGGATGAACGACGTTATTATTACAGGAATTCATATTAAACCTCGATCCTACGCACGGGCGGTGTCAGAAGACAGCGGAGGGGAGGCCAGTGAGCAGGAGGCCAGCTCAGTGGAACAACAGGTGGCTGACTTCCTGCAATCTAAAGGTATTCAAATGGACTGTAATAACATTGAAGCGTGCCACCCCCTGCCCAGGAGAGAGGATGGAGACAAGCGAGCAGTTATAATGAGGTTTGACAACAGAAAACATAAAATGGCATTGTTAAAACAGGGACGGAAACTTAAAGGAACAAACGTATTCATCAATGAACATCTGACCAAAAGAAACGCAGACATCGCCAGGAAAGCTCGTTTCTTAAAAAAGCAGGGAAAAATTCAACAGACATGGACATCCAACTGCAAAACATTTATCAAATTGAATGAAACACCAGAACAAGCGAAGGTTATGGTAATCAGGAACATCGAGGATCTGGACAAATACGACCAATAAGGTATGAGGACACAAACACATCACAACACCATGACACAGACCAGAGGAACCTATTCATCTACTACATCATCTACATCTGGAGACAAGAAGGATATAACTCAAAGGAATGCTGATCATGGAAAAGTAGAACTGAGAACATTTAAATACACAGACCACAATGTACTGGACTTGCAGCACGATATAGACCTGGACAATAATTTTTTCTCAAATATCAATGACAGTTGTTGCTATTATACAGATGAACAGTTTAATCGGATCATTAAAACGGATAACAAATTATCAATAATCCATTTCAACAGCAGAAGTCTATATGCAAACTTTAACAACATTAAAGAATATTTAAGTCAATTTAAAAAAATATTTAACATAATTGCTATATCAGAAACATGGATCAATGAAGATAAAGGAATGGATTTTGAACTGGATGGATATGAATTTAATTGTGTAAACAGAAAGAATAAGAGTGGAGGAGGAGTGGCTGTGTATGTGGATAAGAACATGGATTATAAAATAGTAGACAATATGACAACTGTGATTGATAACTTATTAGAATGTATAACTATTGAAATATGTGAAGAAAAAAGCAAAAATGTATTAGTCAGCTGTATATATAGAGCACAAGGATCTAGTATTGAAACATTCACTGACTGTATGGGAAAAATGTTCTCAAAAACTAATCAAAAAACTGTGTTCATTTGTGGTGACTTAAATATTGATCTGCTCAATCCAAATAAGCATAAAATAACAGATGAATTTATCAGTATAATGTACAGTATGAGTTTATATCCAAAAATCACCAGGCCAAGCAGAATTACATCCCATAGTGCTACCTTAATTGATAATATATTCAGCAATGATATTGAGAATAACACTGTGAGTGGATTATTAATCAATGACATTAGTGATCATCTACCAGTTTTCATCGTTTATAATAGAAGCCATCGGCGGAATCAGCCAGAGGAGAAAATAAAATACAGGCGAGTGCGGACAAAGGAAAACATGAACACACTAAAGAAGGATTTACAGGAGCAAAACTGGGAAAAGGCATACAGTGAAAGTGATGTTGATAGTGCATATGAAACGTTTTTACAAATATTTACATCATTATATGATAAAAATTGTCCAATTAAACAAGACTACAGAAAACAAAAAATCCAAGCTCGACCATGGATGACGAAAGGGTTACGAAATGCATGTAATAAGAAAAATACACTGTATAGAGAATTCATAAAACTAAAGACTAAAGAGGCAGAAAATAGATATAAGAAATACAAAAATAGATTAACTAATATTATACGGGTATGTAGGAAGGAATATTATAGGAACATATCATATAATAACAAAAACAATATTAAAGGAATATGGGATATATTAAATAGCATTATCAAAAATGGTAATAAAAAACAGAGTTACCCTCAGTATTTCATTGATAATAATGTCAAGAAGGAAAATAAGGATGAGGTAGTCAACGGTTTTAATAATTTTTTTGTAAATATTGGCCCAAGCTTGGCAGAAAAAATTCCCAATTCCCAACCTGAGGATTGGGATAATAATCTCATAGAAAGAAATCCCTGTTCAATGTTTCTCACAGCAGTGGATGGAAAAGAAATTATAGACATTGTGAATAATTGTAAATATAAAACATCTACCGATTTAAATGAAATTGATATGGTGGTGGTAAAACAGGTCATTGAATGGATTGTAGAACCATTAACATACATCTGTAACTTATCATTTCAAACCGGTAAATTTCCCAATCAAATGAAAATAGCTAAGGTTGTGCCGCTGTATAAGACTGGAGATAGACACCACTTCACAAATTATAGACCTGTTTCTTTGCTTCCACAATTTTCCAAATTATTAGAAAAGTTATTCAATAATAGATTAGACAAATTCATAAATAAACATAAATTACTTACTGATAGTCAATATGGATTCAGAGCACATAGTTCAACATCACTTGCATTAATAGAATCAGTTGAGGAGATTACAACGCCATAGACCACAAATTACATTCAGTTGGAATATTTATAGACCTTAAAAAGGCTTTTGATACAATCAATCATGACATATTAATCAATAAACTTGAACAGTATGGGATTAGGGGGTTGGTGTTGCACTGGGTGAGAAGCTACTTAAGTAACAGAAAACAGTTTGTGAAGTTGGGGGAATATACATCATCATGCTTGGACAATGCTTGTGGCGTCCCACAGGGGTCAGTATTGGGTCCAAAACTGTTTCTAATTTATATAAATGATATTGTCAATGTTTCCAAAATATTAAAATTAGTATTATTTGCAGATGACACAAGCATTTTTTGTTCAGTGGGGGATTTGCAGGAGTTACTGAGGAGGATCAGTATAGAAATGGGAAAATTGAAAATATGGTTTGAGAGAAACAAATTATCATTATACTTAAGTAAAACAAAATACATGTTATTTGGCTATTGTAATACAGACATACAGGTTCAGTTACAAGTCGAGGGGGTAGATATTGAAAGGGTACATGAAAATAAGTTTCTGGGGGTGATAATAGATGATAAGATAAACTGGAAGACTCATATAAAACATATACAACGTAAACTGTCAAGAAGCATTTCAGTTCTAAACAAAGCGAAACATATTCTGGACCACAACTCACTCCGCATTCTTTACTGCTCACTGGTTTTACCATATTTACAGTACTGTGCAGAGGTATGGGGTAATACTTATAAAGGTACAACACAATCACTATCAGTAATGCAGAAAAGAGCTATAAGAATTATTCATAATACTGGCTATAGAGATCATACAAATCCACTATTTTTACAATCCAAATTCTTAAAATTCACAAACTTGGTTCATTTTCAAACAGTACAAATCGTGTATAAAGCAATAAACAATTTACTTCCAGCAAATATTAAAAATATGTTTTTTAACAGATCAGGGGATTGCAGTCTGAGGGGGAAATTTAATTTAAAGCATCAGTGGGCACGAACAACATTAAAAGGTTTCTGTATTTCTGTCTGTGGGGTGAGGATGTGGAACAGATTGGGAGTGGGGCTCAAGCAATGTCCAAGCATGAACCAGTTCAAACAGCGGTACAGAAATATGGTTTTTTCTAGGTATAGGGAGGAGGAAGGGTAATGAGGGTTAGGGTGTTTTTGTTTTTTGCTTCGGCTTGTAAATATATAGTATTTTGTATGTAAGTAGGTATGTGTAGGTGTATATTTATGTTTGTATATATGTTTGTATGTATGTTGATATATATATATATATATATATATATATATATATATATATATATATATATATATATATATATATATATATATATATATATATATATATATATATATATATATATATATATAGGTTTAGGTGTGTAGGAATCTATGTGTATACGTGGCAAAGGGTATTACTGGTTGTGGGGAAGAAGGGGTAGAGATAAATAAGCTGATGCTTCACCCTACCCCTTTTCGGACATGTTGGGTACACAGTAGGAACTTTTTTGTTGTTGTCTTTACTGATCTATCTTGTAATTGTTGTATCAAATGTTCGAAATAAACAGTTTTCATTCATTTTCTTTCATTCATTCATTCATTCAACAGATAATTATCGAAGATAATGTTTTCATTATTGGATTATCATTTTAGATAACTTTAAAAACCATTATCGGACTAATTATCTTCTGATAAATTTTTGTCCGATAACTTTTAGACGATAACGTAGTAAACAAAGCTGAACAGCGACAAACATTTTTAAAATTTAAAATCAGGTGAGCACCTACCTGTTAACAGTTTCATAACAGATGTATAGTTCTACCCTCTGCAAACAGAAGAGAGCTGCTTCTAGGAGAAACTGCTCTATCCTCTGCAGGCAAAGGAGAACTGGTCACAAAAAAAAAAAAAAAAAAAATCATTTCCTTTAACACCATACTGATACGCTGGCAATATCACCCAAGTCATCCAGAGGCATACATTTTTAACTTATGGTTCAAATTTTAACCAAACTAATTTCAGACAAGTTATTTAAAATTACTGTCATGTCTGAAGTTTTATAAAGTAAAAATATCAGATATATGTTTTAGTTTTAAAGTAATGTGCTAATTTTCAAGGTTTTAGTGAGCACATGCTGTGCCCAGCAGTGCATTATGGGTAGGATAGGGTAATCTCAGTACGTTCACAACAGGACAAATGTATTTCAGACACTCTGTTCAGGCTCCACGGACAACAGCATTAAACTCTAGTGTCTAAAACTCTCGTGAATATATTCTCTGGGTTTATAGACATTGTTATTGTATTTGCGTTTGTTAAATTCCACGCATCTTAAATGTAGCAGAAACGGATTATCTGGAATTTTGTTTTGGCAAGTTTTCACAGCCTCTACTGCCATCTACTGGCCAGTAGTGTTCATGGCAGTATTCATCCTGAAGCTGGGCAGACACTGTATGATATTTTTAATCACAGTTCTCGGTTTCAGTTCAAACTGTACCACAGAACCACACGATGTAGAAGTTCAGAGCGCCCGATTTATGTTCTCACACACATTGTATGTTCAAAAACCACATGTTGGACTCGTGTTTCCAGAAGCAAAACGTAAGCTTTTTTTTTTTTTTTTTTCCAAGCTTGATTTACAAAAACTCTTGATGGGAGACGTCAAAGTTTAAAAACAAAACAACAAAAAAAAACATTACAAGACAGGTCTGCGGTGTTTGCACATATGCACAGTGCGAACGGTTGGATGCTTGTAGGTCTTGAACAGCAGGATACCCTTACAACGGCCGACCAGAATAATATCAAACAGGTTTGATTTTCATTCGACCATACGATCGGCGATCAGGAGGTGGTCGTGAGATGTTAAACACAGCTTGTTATTCCATGTACACTACACGATGCAGGATGCACAATTAACCTGAAACTCGGTCAAAAAAATTCTCGCACGAATGAAAAATCATCTGAAAAAGGGCCAAAACTCGCACAGTGTAAAGCCAACATTTATGTGTCAAGACAATATTGAGTGCACATTTTACAATATAATAAAACATGCGCACAACATCATAAAATGTGCGCACAATATAATAAAATGAGCGCACATTCTCTCCACATGCAAAACATTTTGCGATGACACTTCCAGGGCTCCGTAAAAATGCCTGTTTTTACAAATTAAAAAAATGGAATATTTTACAAAAGCGCATTTATCTGTGAACACCAACACACGACACATGTCACATTAACGTGTTGGTTTACGTAATGAATGACTAAACCAATCAGTGTTTAGCAGAGGCACATTTTACCCAGAATCCTTTGCGATTTGTCTGTGCTTGTTACAAAACCTCAGAATTAGTGCGTTATTCAACATTAAAATATATGTTATATTTTAACTTTGTACAAATGACAGAATTGACATTAATGGAGTTATTCTATCGGTATTAATTCATTCATTCATTCATTCATCTTCTACCGCTTAGTCCAATTAAGGGTCGCGGGGGCTGGAACCTATCCCAGCAGTCATAGAGCGCAAGGCGGGGTACACCCAGGACCGGACGCCAGTCTGTCACAGGGCCACACACACACACACACACACACCTACGGACAATTTCCAATCCACCTGACCCGCATGTCTTTGGATGTGGGAGGAAACCAGAGCCCGCGGAGGAAACCCACGCAAACACGGGGAGAACATGCAAACTCCACACACGCCGCCACGGGAATTGAACCCACAATCTTCTCGCTGTGAGGCAACAGTGCTAACCACTAAGCCACCGTGATGCCCCTCTATCAGTATTAATGTTATTTATACACTCAACAAAAATATAAACACAACACTTTTGGTTTTGCTCCCATTTTGTATGAGATAAACTCAAAGATCTAAACTTTTTCCACATACACAATATCACCATTTCCCTCAAATATTGTTCACAAACCAGTCTAAATCTGTGATAGTGAGCACTTCTCCTTTGCTGAGATAATCCATCCCACCTCACAGGTGTGCCATATCAAGATGCTGATTAGACACCATGATTAGTGCACAGGTGTGCCTTAGACTGCCCACAATAAAAGGCCACTCTGAAAGGTGCAGTTTTGTTTTATTGGGGGGGGGGATACCAGTCAGTATCTGGTGTGACCACCATCTGCCTCATGCAGTGCAACACATCTCCTTCGCATAGAGTTGATCAGGTTGTCAGTTGTGGCCTGTGGAATGTTGGCCCACTCCTCTTCAATGGCTGTGCGAAGTTGCTGGATATTGGCAGGAACTGGTACACGCTGTCGTATACGCCGGTCCAGAGCATCCCAAACATGCTCAATGGGTGACATGTCCGGTGAGTATGCCGGCCATGCAAGAACTGGGACATTTTCAGCTTCCAAGAATTGTGTACAGATCCTTGCAACATGGGGCCATGCATTATCCTGCTGCAACATGAGGTGATGTTCTTGGATGTATAGCACAACAATGGGCCTCAGGATCT
The DNA here is from genome assembly GCF_902500255.1 of Thalassophryne amazonica. Taxonomy (NCBI): domain Eukaryota; kingdom Metazoa; phylum Chordata; class Actinopteri; order Batrachoidiformes; family Batrachoididae; genus Thalassophryne; species Thalassophryne amazonica. The sequence goes on from NC_047109.1 coordinate 25,029,728, forward strand.
CGTCACGGTATCTCTGTGCATTCAAAATGCCTTCAGTAAAATGCACCTGTGTTCTTCGTCCATAAGATGCCTGCCCATACCATAACCCCACCGCCACCATGGGCCACTCGATCCACAACATTGACATCAGAAAACCGCTCACCCACACAACGCCACACACGCTGTCTGCCATGTGCCCTGAACAGTGTGAACCGGGATTCATCCGTGAAGAGAACACCTCTCCAACGTGCCAAACTCCAGCGAATGTGAGCATTTGCCCACTCAAGTCGGTTACGACGACGAACTGGAGTCAGGTCGAGACCCCGATGAGGATGACGAGCATGCAGATGAGCTTCCCTGAGACGGTTTCTGACAGTTTGTGCAGAAATTCTTTGGTTATGCAAACCAATTGTTTCAGCAGCTGTCCGAGTGGCTGGTCTCAGATGATCTTGGAGGTGAACATGCTGGATGTGGAGGTCCTGGGCTGGTGTGGTTACACGTGGTCTGCGGTTGTGAGGTTGGTTGGATGTACTGCCAAATTCTCTGAAACGCCTTTGGAGACGGCTTATGGTAGAGAAATGAACATTCAATACACTTGCAACAGCTCTGGTTGACATTCCTGCTGTCAGCATGCCAATTGCACGCTCCCTCAAATCTTGCGACATCTGTGGCATTGTGCTGTGTGATAAAACTGCACCTTTCAGAGTGGCCTTTTATTGTGGACAGTCTAAGGCACACCTGTGCACTAATCATGGTGTCTAATCAGCATCTTGATATGGCACACCTGTGAGGTGGGATGGATTATCCCAGCAAAGGAGAAATGCTCACTATCACAGATTTAGACTGGTTTGTGAACAATATTTGAGGGAAATGGTGATATTGTGTATGTGGAAAAAGTTTTAGATCTTTGAGTTCATCTCATACAAAATGGGAGCAAAACCAAAAGTGTTGCGTTTATATTTTTGTTGAGTGTAAATCAAAACCATAAGTCAGCACTGCTTTATTTTCCAAGACCTCCGCCTGACCGGAGTGTTGTGATTGGGTAGAGAGCTGGGCTTTGTGGCTGCTCTCAGCTTGCTTCTGTGCTGGAAGCTGTGTAGTAAACAAGAGCTTCCAGCAGGGGGCAAGATGTTCAAAGACAAAAGTGTGGGCTCATTGTTTGGGTCTGTTGTCGCTTTTGATGCTACCAGAAGCGATCGTGGTGTTAAAACTCAAATTCAGTTTATTAGTAGTTGCAAATGGAATTTATCGGTTATCTGTAACTTCTGATACATTTTTGGGTCGTTTATCATTTTATCTTCATCAAAGGTAACTTTTCAGTTATCTGATTATCTGTTATCAAAGTTAATTTTTTGGTTATCTGTGCCCACCACTGGCTGTAACATTATAACAGCAATGTCATGTTTGAATAGGAAATGTGATAACACTAATGCTTTATAACGCTACGCCACAGTGCTAAAAAAAACTGTTGCTCTTCAGTGGATGACTTTGTCACAATTCGGCAAACAAATATCCTGCCTGAAGCAATGTTGAACATGTTGGTGACTGACATGAGGTCAATCTCACCTCATTGGTGGAAAGTAAATACTGTATGATACAACTTTTGAGGTCAGTCTCTCTCTCTCGCTCGCTCGCTCTCTCTCTCGCTCTCTGTGTTTGCATTATTGGTATGAATGTGTTAAAACAATATTGTCAACAATAACACATTGTAAAATAATGAATTAAATGATATGATAAACAATAGCAATGGTCAAAGACAAACAGCAGCTGCATGCTGGTGCGATAAGTCACATTTTGCGCATGATACAATTACTCGACGTTGCATGTTGTTGTCTTGCTTTGTGATGTATCTAGTGTAAAATATTTCCACACAACAGACATGTTGTGATGAAAAGTCGGTCAGCTACAGTACTGCTTAATGCTCCTCTTATTGAGACATGCCTCCATTCAGCCCCCCCCCCCCCACTCGTGGAGTGCATTGGGGAGATGTTTCAGTAGATACACACGCACAGACGTGGCTCCTGGATCGGAAAACTCAGCAGATTGTATTGGAAATTTCTCATCTGTGAATTACATTGGTATCAGAAGCCAATACCGATATTGGGTCATATCGGCCCTATCCGTAGTGCCAAACGTTAGAAAACCCTGTTCAGTTTTACGTACACTAGCAAACCAGTCTGATTGTCTGTTATATTATTATTAACCTGCCGTTTTAATTTCCACACATTTGGAGTTGCGGAAATTGATGGTGTTATTCAATTTTTTTTTTTTTTTGTGAGACTAAGCAGGATTTCTTGCACAGTTATACTCCATAACAAACAAATTTTTGTAAAATTTTGGCAGTGTTGTACCAATCCTCAAGGCCAACAGCTTTGCACTGAAGCTTTTTATTTATTTATGATGATATTGTTAAACTTTAATGAGGATAATGACTAATTGTTGTGATCTAGTTCCAAATTAATGCTTGTGTTTTAAGGTCAGAAGTAAACATATTTGTACTCCCTGCCAACTATGACACAGTTTGTGAACTTGGATCCCATCTGACACTGTTGGTCCTTTTTCCACACAACACAAAATGATTAGAGCCTTTGGTTCACCAGTAAAACCAACATTTATTGCCAGCAATGTCTCATTTATTCACAGGTTATGATTGTAATGGAATTAACTACCTTCACGAAATGTGCAGGATGCCATCTTCAACATTTTTGTCTTTTGCATGTCTCATGCATAAAACTGATTTAAAAAAAAAATATGGCCACAAGATATCCGTCTACAAATGGATGGTCTTCCAATCAGTTGTTTGTTCTGTCATGGTCCGTTTTACTGTTGTGGTTTCCCCACAAACCAATTTCACTTGCCACTTTTTAATATCTGTACAAAACGAAATCATCCATGAGCTCAATGAACCAGACTCATTCAGCTAGCAGCCACAGGGAGAAACATGATGCCTGGTAAGTAGGAAAAATAACAAGCCTCAACATCTGCCTGTCAAAAAAGAAGCCACCTGGAAAAGGAAAAAGTTTACTTTCGTTTACACACAGTTGATTGACTGTTTGAGGTTGGCTCCAAAACCAAGCAGATTCCCACAGAAGCCCATGTTCTCTTCAAATTTAGAGGAGAAATAATGTTTAACAGGCTATGAAAACTGGCTCTGGTCTCTATAGCTAGTTTGTACCTCCACGACAAATGTACGGGGGTGATTTATTTTTTTCCTTCCAATAACTCATCCATTTAACATAATTGAAGTCATAAAGTTATGAATAATTGTGGGTGTGGTTGAGTGACAGGTAGTGTGTGCTGCTGAGCCAAGTCAGAGCTCCGCTACCAGAAACTATCAGAGGCTACCAGCTGCTGTTGACAACAGTGTTTGTCCTTTCTGAGTATTTTATTACAAATATCTTTCATACTATGTTTTGCTATGCATTTGATTGTCCTAGGGCATTATCAATAAATCTGTGCGCCAGTATTTCTGTCGAGTGAAATTTTTGTGTTTTATATAATTTTGTACATGAGCAGTGTGAGCATTTTTAGCAGCTGTTGGTAGCTTTATGACATTAGGTCGAGTTAATCCATCAGAAGGTCAACAGTTCAGGTCCTGGCTGAGACTGACACCTGATTCCCCCCCCCCCCCCCCCCCCCACTGCCAACCCAGCAGCAAAACAGTACCTGGTTATTTGAGGAATGTGTAAGGCAACAAGGAAAGGAACTGGCCTACCGTATATCATCATGCCGTGGCTCAGCACGTGTAACTCTAACTAGCACATCCTTGAAGTTTAGTAAAGAAAAGTGTATGGGACTCACCCTTTACAATACCCAAGTTACATGTCATGAAAACACTTGCTCAGTCCTCAGAAATATGCTTTAATAAAACACCTGGATCAAGGTTGGGCTGTTGGCTTTAACTGGTTCGGTAACTTTAAGATGGGGTGTCTTTAGGCTTTGAGTCTTTTTCGTGCCCCATCTCTTTTCCCATTCATGTATTGGCTGTGACATAGGTGGTGTAAGCACTGCTAACATAAAGGAGTCTTGCAGTAATTACTGTATTAACTTGTTCAGTATGTAAAGATAAACCTTTATCTGGCCTCAATGTATCACCAACATTTCAGCCAGTCAGGCTGCTTCTGTCCCTCTCGTCTCCTGCTCTTTGCAGGAGACGATCTTATGTCTGCCGAGGGGCGGGGACAGTCTTGTTCTGTGTGTGGGAGGTGCTGCAACAGCAAAGTAGCCAGTTGAAGTGAAACAATGACATATTCCAATCAGAAAGTTACCTAAAGCCCCTTTCATACTGGGTCTGCTTCAAGTTGCTTCCTGTGGCGTCATGACGACACAGGAATATCTGCGTCAGGTGCGCCCAGTAGGGGGCAGAGAGGAGATGAGAATACAGCCTGCAGGTTCTCTGCACAGAGAAGTCAGAGAAGTGCACTGTTTGGCTGCAGACAGACTGCACTCTGATTTCTCTTCTAGTTTATATTTGTTCTTGTGCTGAGCTGCAGGTCTGTGCTCTGAGTTCTGTTATAGTTTATCTTTCCTCCTTTGACCCCGAGCTGCACGCGTGCGCATGCGTGAACGAACCGTCCGTGAGTAAATGTGGAGATGTCTGGAGTTCTACTTGATGTGGACATGTCCTGTCTCTGGCAGTCAGTCTGTGAGCAGGACTTTTATGGACTTTATTTAAACACATTTGTGAGAGAAGAGCGAGGAGCTGCAGCAGCAGCTGCAATCAGTATTTTTTTTTTTCCTGTGCTCTTTTTGAGCGTGTAGTTTTAGTGCATTGTGTACATGGTATAAAAACAATCCTGCGTGATTTATACTGCAGGAACAATGGAACACAGCAGGAATCATAAATTGGCATTGGGTAACGTTGCATTGTGAGGGTGTGGCTTCCAGTCACGTTGAGTGCCATCGCTTTGCTCTGACTTGTGCTGAAACCACTTAATTTCTGCATCGAGCACAGGACGCAAAAGAAATTAAACATGTGAGGTCCGATTTGCGTCATCCTTTGCGTCCCTCGCACTATTGTGGCGTTGAGCTGCATCGTCTCCGCACTGAGTTACTTCTATGTGGTGTCGTCATAACACCACATGACGCAACTTGAAGCAGCCCCGATATGAAAGGGGCTTAAAAGTCAAAATGTACTGATCTACATTCGGATTGAGTCACTTCCCCCATATGAAATCCGACCACTGTGCCTGAGTTTAGGCAGATAACACCACTAACTCATTACAAAGCTTGATGTTTTTTTTTTTCTTTTTTTTTTTTAATTACTGTACGATTTCGTGGATGGGCTGTTCGCCCAATGTTTGCTACCTAAAATGATTTTGAATTTGTACAGAGTGAGGTTTTTGTGGGATGCCATTATTTGAGCAAAAATCAAATAAACTTAAAATTGACAAAATTTGGAAGGTGGTGTGGCGCAACCAAGTGGTAATCTTAGACGGCATCAGATGAAGGCCTCCTGGAAGACGAAAAAGATGCAGTTCTTTGACTGGCCACTTGAGGCTGGCTCCAAAACAGAGCACATTCCCTTATGAGTCCATGTGAAAATGTCCAAATTTACAGCAGAAATAATTACAGCCTGGTACAACAAAAAGGTTTTGGTCTCTATAGATAGTTTACTCGTTCATGGCAACTATATGGGGGTGCGGAGGTGTGTTAATTTTTTTTTTCTATCTTTATAATTGAAGCTGTGTTAAACCATAAAGTTCTGTAAAATTAGGGGAGTGGTTACTTTGACAATGGCTGAGCCTAACATAGCCGCCTCTCGTTTCATCTTTTGCTCAGAGGTCACTGTTCCAGGTCTCTATATAAAACCTTTCATGACATCACTCAGGCTTTGTCCAGTATATACAGTCTGTGGGTGCTATGGGTAAACTCATCCAATGCATATGATTAGAGATGTAATCCAATTCAAAAACACTTAATGAAAGAAGAAAAACTCCTGTGTCTGACTGTGCTCAGCTCTCTCTCATTACATTAAAACAACTGTATGTAAGTTTTGAAAAAGGCAGCAAACACTATATCTGTCCAGTATTGATGCATTATTAGCCTTTCAAAGATTATTTATGACCTATACATAACATCAAATGATATCAGGTACAACACAAAATAATGAAACATGAAATTTACATCATATTTAACTTTAACTTAAATTGGCTACAGTTGTGGCTCTTATAATTGATAAAAACATGACAAATCTTGAATTATTTATTTTCTTCCTATTTCTATTGGCCCATTGATGTCTGAGAAGGGTTCATCATATAGGGAAATCGCCCATTAGTTCCGGCAGTGAGAGGCCCTTTTGAAATATGAATCACTGATTCAGGATATTTTATTTGAATCATTTATTTTTTCACATTTCAATTCCAGTGTTTAATGGTCTTAAGAATGAAATGTTGCTTGCTCTTTTAAAGGGGAACAGGAATGCCCACGGATTATTTGTAGTACAAATAAACACAAAAGATGCATTCTTTTGATAGTTCAAGAAATGCTAAAGACCATAAAACATCTACAGAAAACCTTGTTTTAGTCGTGGTCTGAGAGGCTTTAACATCAACCGCCTGCCGCCATTTATGCAGGTCAGGCGGGTGACGTCACTGGTTGGGCGGAAGATGAGCCTCGTTCTGAGATTCCCTGCCAGAGGCACCAACAAAGAAGTTATATATGACTACTAGAGCCCGCACTCCCAGGACTGCCCACTAAACACAAATGTCCCTTCATTGACAGCGACAGGACACCTCCTAACTGGGCAAAATATTGACAAAGTTCCCGGATGTTAATGCATTTTCAATGGGGATTCGCGACTGAACACACTCAGAAAAACACTCGCAAAATACATGTTAAAATGCCATTCTGACCTGAATATTGAACCAGTAAAATTAATAAACATTAAATCATGTCAGGAAAGTATTAAACTTACTCTGACACCCACACATTCTGAAATATTAGTGTTGAAAATTACACGGATCTGCGCTGTTAAGGTGCACTGCTGGACTGAACCCAGCTGCTGCTGTTTTCAGCATAGCACGTCTCCTAAAACCATTATTAAACATATATATATATATATATATAAAATATGCACACAGTAGTGTTCAGAATAATAATAGTGCTTAATCCAGGTTTTGGTCTTGTTGGATTTGTGAGAATCTACTGAATCTACTGGTACCTTGTTTCCCATGTAACAATAAGAAATATACTCAAAACCTGGATTAATCTTTTTAGTCACATAGCACTACTATTATTCTGAACACTACTGTGTGTGTGTGTATGTATGTATGTATGTGTGTATATATATATATATATATATATATATATATATATATATATATATATATATATATATATATATACTCGGCAAAAATATAAATGCAACACTTTTGGTTTTGCTCCCATTTTGTATGAGATGAACTCAAAGATCTAAAACTTTTTCCACATACACAATATCACCATTTCCCTCAAATATTCTTCACAAACCAGTCTAAATCTGTGATAGTGAGCGCTTCTCCTTTGCTGAGATAATCCATCCCACCTCACAGGTGTGCCATATCAAGATGCTGATTAGACACCATGATTAGTGCACAGGTGTGCCTTAGACTGTCCACAATAAAAGGCCACTCTGAAAGGTGCAGTTTTGTTTTATTGGGGGGGGGGGGGGGGGATACCAGTCAGTATCTGGTGTGACCACCATTTGCCTCATGCAGTGCAACACATCTTCTTCGCATAGAGTTGATCAGGTTGTCAATTGTGGCCTGTGAAATGTTGGTCCACTCCCTTTCAATGGCTGTGCGAAGTTGCTGGATATTGGCAGGAACTGGTACACGCTGTCGTATACGCCGATCCAGAGCATCCCAAACATGCTTAATGGTTGACATGTCCGGTGAGTATGCCGGCCATGCAAGAACTGGGACATTTTCAGCTTCCAAGAATTGTGTACAGATCCTTGCAACATGGGGCCGTGCGTTATCCTGCTGCAACATGAGGTGATGTTCTTGGATGTATGGCACAGCAATGGGCCTCAGGATCTCGTCACGGTATCTCTGTGCATTCAAAATGCCATCAATAAAATGCACCTGTGTTCTTCGTCCATAACAGACGCCTGCCCGTACCATAACCCCACCGCCACCATGGGCCACTCGATCCACAACATTGACATCAGAAAACTGCTCACCCACACGACGCCACGCACGCTGTCTGCCATCTGCCCTGAACAGTGTGAACCGGGATTCATCCGTGAAGAGAACACCTCTCCAACATGCCAAACGCCAGCGAATGTGAGCATTTGCCCACTCAAGTCGGTTACGACGACGAACTGGAGTCAGGTCGAGACCCCGATGAGGACGATGAGCATGCAGATGAGCTCCTTGAGACGGTTTCTGACAGTTTGTGCAGAAATTCTTTGGTTATGCAAACCGATTGTTTCAGCAGCTGTCCGAGTGGCTGGTCTCAGATGATCTTGGAGGTGAACATGCTGGATGTGGAGGTCCTGGGCTGGTGTGGTTACACGTGGCCTGCAGTTGTGAGGCTGGTTGGATGTACTGCCAAATTCTCTGAAATGCCTTTGGAGACAGCTTATGGTAGAGAAATGAACATTCAATACAAGAGCAACAGCTCTGGTTGACATTCCTGCTGTCAGCATGCCAATTGCACGCTCCCTCAAATCTTGCGACATCTGTGGCATTGTGCTGTGTGATAAAACTGCACCTTTCAGAGTGGCCTTTTATTGTGGGCAGTCTAAGGCACACCTGTGCACTAATCATGGTGTCTAATCAGCATCTTGATATGGCACACCTGTGAGGTGGGATGGATTATCTCAGCAAAAGCGAAGTGCTCACTATCACAGATTTAGACTTGTTTGTGAACAATATTTGAGGGAAATGGTGATATTGTGTATGTGGAAAAAGTTTTAGATCTTTGAGTTCATCTCATACAAAATGGGAGCAAAACCAAAAGTGTTGTGTTTATATTTTTGTTGTGTGTGTGTGTGTGTATATATATATGTGTATATATATATATGTGTATATATATGTATATGTGTATATATATGTATATGTGTATATATATGTATATGTGTATATATATGTATATATATATATATATAAGCTCTTCTGTCCTCCACCTGTTACCTATATTAATGGCACCTGTTTGAACTCATTATCTGTATAAAAGACACCTGTCCACAGCCTCAAACACTCGGACTCCAAACTCAGCCATGGCCAAGACCAAAGAGCTGTCGAAGGACACCAGGAAGAAAATTGTAAATGTGCACCAGGCTGGGAAATGTGAATCTACAATAGTCAAGCAGTTGGTGTGAATAAATCAACTGTGGGAGCAATTGTAAGAAAATGGAAGACATACAAAACCAATGATAATCTCCCTTGATCTGGGGCAAGATGTCATTCCGTGGGGTCAAAATGATCATGAGAACGGTGAACAAATATCCCAGAACGACACAGATGGACCTGATGAATAACCTGCAGAGAGTTGGGACCAAAGTAACAAAGGCTACACACTATGCAGAGAATGACTCAAATCCTGCAGTGCCAGGCATGTCCCCCTGCTTAAGCCAGTACATGTCCAGGCCCATCTGAAGTTTGCCAGAGAGCATATGGATGATCCAGAAGAGGATTGGGAGAATATCGTGTGGTCAGATGAAACCAAAATAGAACATTTAGGTAAAAACTCAACTCATCGTGTTTGGAGGAAGAAGAATGCTGAGTTGCATTCCAAGAACACCATATCTACTGTGAAGCATGGGGATGGAAACATCATGCTTTGTGGCTGTTTTTTCTGCAAAGGGGACAGGACAACTGATCTGTGTTAAGGGAAGAATGAACGTGGCCATGTATCATGAGATTTTAAGCCAAAACCTCCTTCCATCAGTGAGAGCATTGAAGATGCAACATGGCTGGGTCTTCCAGCATGACAATGATCCCAAACACACCGCTCGGACAATGTAGGAGTTGCTCCGTAAAAAGCATTTCAAGGTCCTGGAGTGGCCTAGCCAGTCTCCTCCAGACCTCAACCCCATAGAGAATTTGTGGAGGAAGTTGAAAGTCTGTGTTGCCCAGCGACAGCCCCAAAACATCACTGCTCTAGAGGAGATCTGCATGGAGGAATGGGCCAAAATACCAGCTACAGTGTGTGCAAACCTGGTGAAGACCAACAGGAAACATTTGACGTCTGTCATTGCCAACAAAGATTATGTTACAAAGTATTGAGTTGAACTTTTGTTATTGACCAAATACTTATTTTCCACCATGTTGTTCATTCAGCTGCTCCCAGTTTTTTGTTCAGGGTCGCCACAGCAGATACAGCCAGATCCGCATTGGTAATTGGCACAAGTTTTACGCCGGATGCCCTTCCTGACGCAACTCCAGTTTTACCTGGAGAAACACACACAGCCGCTGGTGTCCCATCCAAGTACTAACCAGATCCTACTCTGCTTAGCTTCTGAGATCTGACAGGATCAGGCTTACGCAGAGCAGACTGGCTGCGTACTTATTTTCCACCATAATTTATTTTCCATCATAATTTACAAATAAATCCTACAATGTGATTTCCTGGAATTTTTTTTTTCTCATTTTGTCTCTCATAGTTGAAGTGTACCTATGATGAAAATTACAGACCTCTCTCATCTTTCTAAGTGCGAGAACTTGCACAGTCAGGGACTGACTAAATACTTTTTTACCCCACTGTATATCAGCATTTTTCTTCAAATGTTCATTAATGTACACATTTGTTCCTCTCAACTTCCTGGCCTGCCTCAACAAATCATTCTTAATTTTCCTGTTTGCAAACTTGATCATAATGGTTGGCTTGGCCTTGTTATCCTTCTTTGATAATGAGTGACAATCTGCAATATCACTGTTATTAATGTGGATGTCCTTTGACAAAAAAAACAAAAAAAAAAAAACTGATCTGCTGCTCCAGTGTATGTTTTTCTTCCATAGTTCCAGCACTGTTGGCTACTACCCTGGTGTATGATTGATTTCTAGTTTTCAATCCTGTTACAATAACATCATTCATTCTAGAGTACTGTTCCGACTCGTCCACTTGTTTTTCTAAAAATCTAATTTTGTTGTCTTTTTCCTGCATCAATTTTCTCAGCTCGCATACCTCCTTCAACAAACCCAGTAATTCATTCTGTTTGTAGGCATCAGCCTGGCATTCACACCAAAAAGTTCAAGCTTTGTCTCATCAAACCAGAGAATTTTGTTTCTCATGGTCTGAGTCCTTCAGGTGCCTTTGGCTCCAGGCAGACTGCCATGTGCCTTTTTCGAAGGAGTGGGTTCCATCTGGCCACTCCACCATACAGGCCTGATTGGTGGATTGCTGCAGAGAGGGTTGTCCTTCTGGAAGGTTCTCCTCTCTCCACAGAGGAATGCTGGAGCTCTCACAGTGTGACTGTTGGGTTCTTTGTCACCTCCGTGACTTAGGCCCTTCTCCACCGATAGCTCAGGAAGAGTCCTGGTGGATCTGAACTTCTTCCATTTATGGATGATGGAGGCCACTTTGCTCATTAGGACCTTCAAAGCAGTAGAAATGTTTCTGTAGTCTTCCCCAGATTTGTGGGTTGAGACAATCCTGTCTGATAGATCTACAGACAATTCTTTTGACTTCATGCCTGGTTTGTGCTCTGACTGTCAACTGTGGGACCTTATATGTAGACAGGTGTGTGTCTTTCCAGATGACACCTAATCAACTGAGTTTACCCCAGGAGGACCCCATTTAAGGTGTAGAAACAGCTTAAGGATGATCAGTGGAAACGGGATCCACCTGAGCTCAAATCTGAGCTTCATGGCAAAGGGTGTAAATACATGTGTACATGTTTTCTTAGTTTTGTGTATTTTTAATACATTTGCAAAAATCTTAAACATAAATCTTTTTTCACATTGGCATTATGGGATATTGTGAGTAGTGCGAGACTTGGTGGGAATCTAATGGCACACAAATCCACTTTTGTGCAAAATTTCACATAAACAGCTTCATCTCTTTATTTTATCCTGTTTACATCCAGATGACACAAACCATGACAAAACGCAAGCGTTACACAAAGCCAGATGATCAGAGGACAAGCTCTGCATTTTTTGTTTCGCCTTGGCAGGGACCACAGCCCGTGTGGGGCGCAGCAATCGCTGGGCCGTCTGGGGAGGAGGCACACTGGTGCTGAACGTACGGAGGCAGGTGCACAGTCGACTTGATCAATGCTGTCTGATGTGTGATTGATCATAGGCTAAGAACGATGCTACAGTCTCTGTGACAGTGAACAGGGAGGCTTTTATAAAGAAAACGGCAGAATGGAATTCAAGATCCTTCAGGTACCGAGATACACTTTGAGATTTTGGGCCTGGATAGCAGCGTGCATTATTTCCATTCTTCTATGTTTTAAAGGACGTTGCACTGAAATCATAACATTTCCGAGTGTTTCTTACAGGAAAACGTCTTGGTGCACACTTGAATCCTGCTAACGCTAAAAATGGAACCACATATTAATTACAAAGTTTACATAAATGTGCTGTGGTGTTATGACTCGTTTTTAAGTGATAACTGTTCATTTTGATGCAGTCACGGTAAAAACAGTCGCTTTCCACTGTGCACATTGTGCAAGTGTGGTGCACGCTGCTCCGGTGCAGAACGGTCTCACGTCAAGACAGACACTCAAAGTAAAATTAAAAATAAACCCTACCAGCTTCACTGGGAAGAACAAAAAAACCTGAACAGTCATCCACTTGTGATTTCCAAAGTCTGCTCCACCAAAGGAGTCCCCACGCACGGATCGCGTTCGATCGTCAGCCGGTGTGCGGAGATCCTCACAAAGTTTTCTCATGATTAGATAAAAAGTCCATTACGAGGTCTGTTAAAAAAGTATTGGACCTTTTTTTTTTTTTTTTTTTTTTGTTTCGCAAAAACCTGATGGATTTGAATCACGTGTGCTTGCATGAGCAAACCTTGAACCTTCGTGCGCATGTGTGAACTTTTTCACGCCTGTCGATTGCATCATTTTCTTTTAAGCAGCCTTTGTGTGGGATGTGTGCTGTACGCTCGGCGGATTTTCATTTCAAGGAAAAAGACGGAACGACTGGAGCAGCGCCGCATCAAATTTAGCCAGAAACTGGGCGATAGCCAGGTGGAAACCATTCGTATGATTCAGACGGCTTTCGGTGACGATGCTATGGGCATCACACAGATTAAGGAGCGGTACAACCGGTTTAAAGACGTCCGCACAACAGTGGAGAGCGAGCCACGCTCCGGTCGGCCATCAACATGCCGAAATGACAGATCATTTCCAAAGTGAACGCTGTGGTGATGCGGGACCGTTGTGTGACTATCCGAGAAATTGCGGAAGAGGTGGACATCAGCACTTTTTCGGTACATTCCACAGTGACAGAAGATTTGGCCATGAAAAGAGTGGCTGTGAAATTCATGCTGCTGCTAACGGCGGAGCAAAAGCGCCTCCGTGTTGAAGTCTCACAGGACATGCTGTGACATGCCCACCTCTTCCACAATTTCTCGGATAGTCACACGACTGAAAAGTCACCGAAAGCCATCTGAATCATCCGAATGGTTTCCACCTGGCTGTCGCTAAGTTTCTGGCAAAGTTTGATGTGGCGCTGCTCCAGTCGTTCCGTCTTTTTCCTTGGAATGAAAATCCGCCGAGCGCAGAGCACACGTCCCATACAAAGGCTGCTTACCAGAAAATGATGCAATCGACAGGCATGAAAAAGTTCACGCATGCGCACGAAGGTTCAAGGTTTGCTCATGCAAGCACACATGATTCAGATCCATCAGGTTTTTGCAAAAAATAAAAAGGTCCGATACTTTTCTAACAGACCTCGTATCTCCTGGAAATAACGTATTCAGGCTTTTTCCCGTGTCCAGCCTGTGTATAAAAAAAAAAAAAAAAAAAGGCTCATCATACGCCATCACCTTGGCTTATAGCATGGCAATAATGTCTGTAGCTCATGGTCTGGTCACACACAGCCAAACAATTTTGGCAGTATACTATTTAATAAACAAAAATTTGAGATGCCAGATTAGGTAGAACTGTGTCACTCGGTGGCCATAAAGCAGATGTGAATACTCTTTAAGTTGGCTTACATGCTTCAAATTTGCTTTTGATTTTCTCTGAAAGTATTTAAAGTCACATTCATATTGTTCAACACAATTTAGTGGTAATCACAGGTTTTTAAATTTAGTTTGTGTTTTTTTTAATCATTTTGGAACACTTGAGTAAGAGAATACTGGCTTGCTGAGAAATATACATGCCATGTACACTGCCAAAATTAATTAAATATTTAGCTCATGCACATAAATTAAACTGTGAGAATTAATTATGTGTCGCCTACATACAATAACATTTTGAACACCCTACCCTTTTGTCCCCTCTCTTTTGGCCACTTGGGGCCTTCAGGGTTGAAGAAGCATCATGATTTATGCCACCATATCCTTCTCTGGGGCCATGGTTTGGGGAGCTCTGGTTCTGTGGCAGTGCCAGGAGTGCTTGGACATATAACATTTGCTTGTAAATCTATTTAATTTGTTCATTATTTATTCATTTAGGATTAGGACTGAACATGTTTTTACTTGCATCATGGTTGTGCAGCGCAGCACAACAAACCAGTCGAGATGCAAAGGAAACTTGCTTTTCTGTGCTGTGTTTGGGCGAGCTCTGGTTCTGCCATAGTACTGGGGGTGCTTGGACCTGTAATATTTCCTTATACGTCTACTTATGTATTTGGGACTAAACATGTTTTAGCTGCATCTCTGTTGTGCACAACAAGTTGGCCAAGATCCAAAAATAGTTTTTTTTTTTGTGCATTTTGCTGCATTCAGAAGCATTTTTGGCAGTGGATGAGGTACCTTGATTGATTTATCTATGAAAAGTATTAACCAAACCGTTTTTAAATAGAGAAAACATAAAATTTAATAAAAATCAAGATAGTGTGGTGGACATTGAACACGTAATGGACATAATTCACCATACCTAGTGTGTTTCCTGTTGGTATGTGGTAACAAGCCCAGATGTGCGAAGCACATACCACAGTGTTTAATTTAATTAGCTTATAATGTGCCAAATCACAGCAAAAGCCCTCTCAAGGCGCCTTACATAAAACAAGTCAACATAAAATTGAATAAATAATTAAAAATGAATAAAAAATTCAAATACATAAATAAAAACAGAAGTAAAAGAATAAAACAAATAAAAACTATCCATAAGAAAGAATAAAAATAGGTTTTGAGTCTTGACTTAAAAATGTCCACAGACTCAGACTGCCTCACGGTCGCAGGAAGACTGTTCCACAGGGTGGGTGCACGATACGAAAAGACTCTTTGACCTGCTGACTTCGTCTTCACCCTGGGAACACAGAGAAGTCCCGCATCCTGCGACCACAAAGCCTGGGCCGGCACGTAGAGTTCCACCAGATCAGCCAGATAAGATGGCGCCAGTCCATGAACAACCTTATAAGTCAATTACAAAACCTTAAAATCTGCTCTCACAGAGACAGGGAGCCAGTGCAAAGATACCCACCGTGTTGCCACTGGTGGGTTGAGTGTGTCCTCTGTTCTGCAGTTGTTAACATGCCGAGGTGTGATATTGATGTTTCTCGTCTCGGCCTCTGTGTGGGTGACTGGCAATGTGTATTCCTGCTGTGCATATGACAAGCTGTCTCAGCTTCGTGTGGTGTTTTTCCTGTCAGAACTCCTGTGAGGTTAATGGGTGGGGCTGAGCTGTTATAAAAGATTCATGAATTGTGTGGAACGAAGAGAAATAAAGTGGCACCTCCATGTGTTGTCAAAATGGGAGATTGTTGCTTCTTTCAGTTATCGCAATTTCCACAATAGTGTACTTAATAAAACTGCACCAACACAAATTTATGTAATATTCACCTTTATTTAAATGTAAAGTGACTCGTATTGTCTGTTTAAAACACATTTAAAATTTCATGACTTCAAAATGAACTTTTCCATTCCACCATTAAACAGGGTCTGGAGTCATGCTGCATTAAATGCTAAAATACCCTCGGCCATATGAGCATAAATACAGGAAACAAAATGTGACAGAACACAGCATGAAACCCCACAATGCTGGCAGAATGCACCTCGAATGTCATATGTATGTGGTCTGATTGCCACCCGAGGTCTGGGTGTAAGGCAAGTAAGAGGAGGGGCATGGCAGAGCAAGCGCTATGGTCCTCTGTTTTGAAGACCGTGTCTCACTGCTGGATTTCAGATGACATCCAACCCATGGACTGATTACATGTAAACCAGGGTACCCGGACTATCGCATCACTGTAGTGCATGTGATGCATGTGATCAGATTGTTATGGACATCAGATCATTGATGTGCACACCCACAGCCGTTGTAACCGGTAATAGCCAGCAGTCTGTGGTGCATTGCAGTAAACCCATGCACAACCAGCAAAGCGATCAGCCGTTATGAGCACACACAGGCAGTTGAGCAATCATTTGTTCCAGGCTCACGCATGTGCAGTGGACCATTCAACGGTTATGAGCACACACACATGCAGCTGAGTGATCATTTGATCCAGCCTCTCGCACGCACAACTGAGCAGTCAGCTGATATGTGCACAAACACGCAGCTGAGCAATCAAGGTTGGCCATCTTTGATCTTGTCCCAGGTCTGTGTCCATGAATGCTCCCTGTAAGTTTGAAGACCATGGCAGTAATAGGACTGGACTTATGTTGTTGGCCATATGAGCATTACAATAAGAAACCAAATGTGATCTTTTGACCTCTTAAAATAGGTCAAGGTTAGCCGTCTTTGAACTTGTCCAAGGTCTGTGTCCCAAGAATGTTCCCTGTGAATTTTAAGACCCTGGTAGTAATAGGATTAGACTTATGCTGAGCACAGACAGATGCAAAGTCTGAGCAGTACCCTATGACCATATGCGATTGTGATTAAAGTTTTCACATGTGCAACTCATTGGTCAGAAGTCCTTAGAAGTTGTTTTTGTCCATTTTTTATTTTTTTTATTGCATTATAGCTGTCTTCTGCTGCCCCCACATCTCCCTCCAATAGATGACCTGGTCCTCTATCAAACTTGTAAATTTCACATTTCAACTCCCCCTGGTTTAAACTGTCTAATAATTTTATTACGCCTGTAAATTAAAATCCACAAAAAAAGCAAAGGGGTCCTTCACAGCAGCAATGGATGGTGCTTGGACCCTAAAAAAAAGTCACCAGAGATTTAACTGGCTAAAACTAATTTTTTTTTCTGTTCTTTAAATCAACATTGTTGTGATTCAGCAAAGCTGACAGATCACTGGTAGCACAGTACCTTAGTGGTTAGCACTGTTGCCTCAGTGCGAGAAGGTCCTGGGTTCCCAACCCACCTAGTCCTTTCTGTGTGGCATTTTCAGGTTCTTCGCTTGTTTGCATGGATTTGTGTTGGGGGCACCGCCTTTCTCCCACTTTCACAAACAAGTGGTTTTGGTGAATTGGTGACTCTAAGTTGCCCATAGGTGAGAGCATGAATGTGTTTGTTTCTGTGTCAGCCCTGTTATGGCTTGGTGGCCTGTCCAGGATGAACCTCTCCTCTTGCCCAGTGACTCATGGGTGAGGCTCCAACTCCCCCACGACCCTTATTTTGAGTAAGCTGGTGTAGAAACTTAATGAATGAATGACGGATCATTTATTCTCTTTCACATTACGTAATTTGTTTTTGTATTCGGGCACCTGAAGGAGTAGTTACAGTCTAAAATTGTTTAAAAGCTGTAATCCCTACACTGCAACACTCAAACTGTTTTATGACCAGGAGGCCCTCTGACAACATGAACAGAATTGGAGCTTATTAATAAGAACAGCTGTGATGTTGTCAGCTATTTAAAATGAACAATCACAGTAAGGTTTAGAGGTGACAAGTTTATTGCGCCTCAACCCTTTTCTCCATCATGCGCTCTCACACCGCAGAAATCATCTCTGTTCATATCTCTGTTGTTTTGGTCCGTATCCCCGACTTGCTGTCTTGCGACAGAGATTTTGCTTTACTTTCCATCATTGAAATCTTTTCCAGTATTAGTTGTCTGAATGGTCATGGAATGCGGATTGGTTTGCAGGTTGTAAATACTAACAGTTAAGCATGTCAAGAGAAGCACTATTCATGTGCAGCAGTACTTAATCAGATTCGTACCATTTTCAGTTCAACTGATGCAATTATTATTCGGGGGAAAAAAAACTTGGTTGAATAGAACGGTAGCTGTGGTGTAAAGAAAACCTTTTGCTTGATTTCATCCCTTTTTCCACGTGTCACAGAGAATGATGTCTGATGTTCATTCACAGTTTAATGGGTGCATCAAAGACGATCTGAGTCAACAAAATACTTTTTTAGTTTGTTGAAGCTACTAATGCAGCTCTAACTGGCATTGGGTGAGAAGTAATTGCAGCCTTACTTTGCTCAGATTAACAAAATCCAATTATCAGCTCACTAAGCAGACAACCAGATGTAATTACTGCAGCTCTTGAATGGAACCTTTCTGGCAACCTGACGTAAACTTAAATGTGGATTCTCAAACCTTGTCAGTGATCTTCCATTAGGGAGACGGATATCCTTCTGACTTCGTGGTCTACCCAATCTAGCGTGTGTGTGTGTGTGTGTGTGTGTGTGTGTGTGTGTGTGTGTGTGTGTACACTCAACAAAAATATAAACGCAACACTTTTGGTTTTGCTCCCATTTTGTATGAGATGAACTCAAAGATCTAAAACTTTTTCCACATACACAATATCACCATTTCCGTCAAATATTGTTCACAAACCAGTCTAAATCTGTGACAGTGAGCACTTCTCCTTTGCTGAGATAATCCATCCCACCTCAAAGGTGTGCCATATCAAGATGCTGATTAGACACCATGATTAGTGCACAGGTGTGCCTTAGACTGTCCACAATAAAAGGCCACTCTGAAAGGTGCAGTTTTATCACACAGCACAATGCCACAGATGTCGCAAGATTTGAGGGAGCGTGCAATTGGCATGCTGACAGCAGGAATGTCAACCAGAGCTGTTGCTCGTGTATTGAATGTTCATGTCTCTACCATAAGCCGTCTCCAAAGGCGTTTCAGAGAATTTGGCAGTACATCCAACCAGCCTCACAACCACAGACCACGTGTAACCACACCAGCCCTGGACCTCCACATCCAGCATGTTCACCTCCAAGATCGTCTGAGACCAGCCACTTGGACAGCTGCTGAAACAATCGGTTTGCATAACCAAAGAATTTCTGCACAAACTATCAGAAACCGTCTCAGGGAAGCTCATCTGCATGCTCGACGTCCTCATCGGGGTCTCGACCTGACTCCAGTTCGTCGTCGTAACCAACTTGAGTGGGCAAATGCTCACATTCCCTGGTGTTTGGCACGTTGGAGAGGTGTTCTCTTCATGGATGATGCGAAGGAGATGTGTTGCACTGCATGAGGCAAATGGTGGTCACACCAGATACTGACTGGTATCCCCCCCCCCAATAAAACAAAACTGCACCTTTCAAAGTGGCCTTTTATTGTGGGCAGTCTAAGGCACACGTGCGCTAATCATGGTGTCTAATCAGCATCTTGATATGGCACACCTGTGAGGTGGGATGGATTATCTCAACAAAGGAGAAGTGCTCACTATCACAGATTTAGACTGGTTTGTGAACAATATTTGAGGGAAATGGTGATATTGTGTATGTGGAAAAAGTTTTAGATCTTTGAGTTCATCTCATACAAAATGGGAGCAAAACCAAGTGTTGCCTTTTATATTTTTGTTGAGTGTGTGTGTGTGTGTATATATATATATATATATATATATATATATATATATATATAATATATATATATATATATATATATATATATATAATATAAAGTAATCTACAGCACATCATTCTGTACTTCAGCGTGTCCCATAAAACCCCTGGTGACCCCCGTGCTTCCCGGAATGCACTGCGGCGCCAGCAGAGTTCCGCCGTCTCACAGCGCATGTAAACAATGGCAAAGCTAGGATGTGGATGGCATTGATTTAGCGAGTTCACGGACGATTATGATTCTGACACGTTCTCCCAAGTTGAAAGGGTTATCTAGAGGAGGTGTAGCACTGTGATGATCTTCTGCTGCGCCCCGTTGTTGTGTTGTCCATACTTCACGAGGTGTATTCACATTGTGAGTGCTGAGCTCCTGACGCCTGAATGAGTGCAAGATTCACAACTGCGAAACAGCAAATAGAGACTAAATTTACCGGCTGAAAACAAAAAAAAAACATGGACTTCATTAACTTTAAAATGATTATTTTGATGTTACACTATTGTTTTTGGTGGGTTTTTTTTTTGTTTTTTTTGTTTTGTTTTTGTTTTTTTTTGCGGTTATATGATTTAAATATTACAAGCAGTCTGTTAGCCTGCTCCCATCAGATCTCAGAAGCTAAGAAGTGCAGGATCTGGTTAGTACTTTGATGGGAGACCTCTTTGGGACACCAGCAGCTGCGTGTGTTTCTCCAAGTGAAACTGGAGTTGCGTCAGAAAGGGCATCCGGCATAAAACTTGTGCCAAATACAAATGCGGATCTGGCTGTATCCTCTGTGGCGACCCCGAACAAAACAGGAGCAGCCGAATGGACAACAACGACATGATTTTAAATATTGCATCAGTTTTAAATGACTTGCAGGTGTCAAAAGACTTCATTGGCAATAGTTATCATGTCTTTAAATGCATTATTTACTAAGAGAAAGGATGCAATTATTGATTTGTTTTGTAAGACACAGAATTTGATCAATTTAGAGTGAAAGCAGAATTAAAGTCAGTTAATGCAGACGGTCAGTCCATTTGTGGAAACATATGACAGATAATACATACAAGAGAGTCAATAAATTATAATGAAATCAAGACTTGAGCCATATTTTATGCCAGTATAACAGTCAAATACCAATGTGTTTTAAACCAAGAAAAACTGAACAAAGTGCTCTCAGAATGCACCAAATTGCACTATTTTTTCAAAATTTCCTGGTGGACCATGCCCCCGGACTCCCCTAAGGGACCTTACACCTGTGGTGCTCGTGCTGTGCGCATAGGCCATCCACTCACAGAAAATGTTCAGTCAAAAAAATTTTGTTTGCTTGGAGCCATGTAAGTGGCCACAACACTTCCAAATTAAAACATTACTTGGAAATGCAGAAAACATTTACAAATACAAAAAACCCACCTGTATCTATTTGAGGTGTGCATTTAAAGGTTTCACAAATTGAACAAAATTTGCAAACACAGAACTAGAGCTGAAACAACTAATCAAGTTAATCAATTAAAATCGATTATTAAAATAGTTGCCAACTAATTTAGTCATCGAATAGTTACTAAATAACTTTGTTTTACTGCAAATGTTTCGTTTGTTCCATATAATCAACCGAGCTTTGCTTTGAATCTTGAACCAATGGAGTGCTTCGAGCTGCTGCTTCGTTGGTTTAATTTGTTTTATTTCACTTTATCTTAATTTTTCCCCACTAAAACCCTAACGAGTATATGTGTGTGAGGAATATTCACCTTTTTATGTTAAATTGACCTGTTATGGTCTTCTGAAACAGTTGATAGATGTATTTTATGCTAACGCCGATGCTAACGCGTTAGCATGTCTCTGGCGTTTTCAGTGTTAAAGTTAGCTGCTGGCATTTCAGCATGTTTGTGTATTTGTTTTCTGTATAATAATTAATGGCTCAGCATTTGTTGTTGTAAAAGAGTCAAATGTATTATAAATGATGATTTTTTAATTTTTTTAAAATTTATTTTTATTTATATATTAATAATAGTAACAACAATAATAGTAATGATAACTAATAATGCTATAATACAATTTTAGAGAAAGAGACATGAGTCACATGTGTCATTGTGAAATGTCCACATAGTTTACAAGTTATACAGAGAATGTTGCACATATGAGTCAGTCTACAGTTTTTGATTTAGGTTTTATGGTTAACTGGTCATGCTAATTGCTCATTTGCAGCAACAAAAATACCTCTTTTTTTCACCATATATCTTATAACATTTATATGTTTCAGTGTTGTTTTATGGCAACTCAGCACTTTGTTAAAGCAATGCCATTTGAAATAATTATTATTGTTCTTTCTTATAAACTGTTTTATTCTTTATTATTTTATATTTCAACAGCCAAGGGACATTTGATGATTTGTTGATTTTCAAGTATTTTAAGATTTCAAATAATGTTATTTTGTTAAATAAAGTGATGGAAGGAGAGAAAAATTGTTTCCCTTGACATATTTTTAAAAAATTCCCCGCTAATCCGATTAATCGTGTTGAAACCCCATCAGATTCATCGATGATCCAAATAATCCTTTGTTGCAGCCCTGCACAGAACACAAATACTGTATAACCTACAGCACATGTAACAATATAATTTGTTAGCATGTCTGCTGCACATTCAGACAGTATTCACAAACACAAACACTCTGTTGATTTTCACAACATAATGAGAGTACTCACGACACAAAGTTTGTGTCAGGAAGACTTTAACTGACTTGTGCTCTTCATTGCATTGCAAATAAACTAAGAGAACATTAAAATAGCTCATGTAAGTATGAAATCATGAATAGAGCAAATAAAGTTGGTACAGCGTTGCATTGAGATGTGCCAAATGATTCGTCAGTTAAAGTCCTCCCAGCAGAAACTGTGTTGAGTACTTTTGGTGTGTTGTGAAAAATTATAAACCGTTTGTGTTTGAATGCATTGTGTGAATTTGCAGCAGTCATTTTATCAAATTGTTGCATGTACTATAGGTTAAATTTTTCAGAGAATATAAATAACACCAGTTATACAGCTCCATGATGAAGTGATACAGAGGAGGATTTTCTGAAAAAGAACACCTGAAAGTTTAGCTTGCCGCAAGGTACATCTGAGATGCAAGCCTAGATTTGATCTGTTTTGGTGAAGGAATGTCCTGCTCCACTATGAAGCTAAGAGTGATGGTGCAAAATGTAGAATTTGCACTGTTCACACTTTCTCCAATCACAGCCAGAGAAGCCTATAACTTCTTCTGGGTGTCTTGGTGGCTTTCTTCACTCTTCTCTTTCTTGCACAGTCACTCTGTTTTTGAGAACTGTCTACTCCCTACAGATTATTTGTATTTCTTCATAATTGATGTATATAAATTCCAAGACAGCTTCCAATTCAGGCAGCTTCAGCATCAGAAAGCCTCATCCACAATGACCACAAAAGACTCCAAGCTGTCATTGATGTTAAAGAGGGCAATACAAGGTATTAGAACTGGGGTATGTAAACTTTTGATTAGGCTTGTCATTGTGACTTAAAAAGAGTAAACACAGTTGTTTGACAATAAATGGCCTCACCCAACCACTAACCAGACTAGAAAAAAAAAAGTTTTTGTTGTAATCTTTCATATTCTCTTAAAAAAAAAAAAAAAAAAAAAAAAAAAAAAGGCCAGAAAACCAAAATTCTGCCAGAGTATGTAAACATTTGAGCGCAACTGTATGTATAAATGGACTGCATTTATATAGCGCTTTTCCATCTGCATCAGATGCTTAAAAAATAATGCCTCACATTCACCCTGATGTGAGGCTGCTGCCATACAAGGTACTCACTACATACCGGGAGCGACTAGGACCTTTCCCAGGGGCCCTTAGTGATTTTCTGGTCATGCTGGGATTTGAACTGAAGATCCTCTGGTCTGAAGCACAACAGCTTAACCACTAGACCATCACCTCCCCTGTGTATGGGGTGGATGCTCATGTTGTGGATATGGTAAAAATGGCTCAGTGCTCCTTCACTTTGCAAAACGTTGAGGGCTATGAGTTGCTGGATTCTGTTTCACTGTTCAGTGTGGACCCACTGGAGGGGGTGTTCTACTACCAGTGGTGCAAATAAGGAAATTGATCGTATTCTTGTTGGAAGACACTGGGCATTTTCGAATTGTAGAGTAAGTAGAAGTGCTCTGTTTGTGAACTCTGATCACAGACTTGGTTTAGCAGCCCTTGTGGATTATGTCCAAGATTAAATCTGGCTAAATGTCAGTAATGTGTTTGTGGAGGTTTGTGTGCTGTCTGGCCTGAGGACTCTAACACAACTGGTTAGTCACATGTAATTTGGAAGTTCTTTCACGTCCATGCCGTAAAGTTTGTTGGGGATTGTATTGGAGGTGCCAATGTCCACAGGAGGAGTTGTTTGAAAACTAAGAGCACTCATAATGTCATCCAGAGGAGCTGTACTATACAGTTTGTCAGAAATTCGAGGCTGAGAAGTTGAGAAAGCAGCAGCCTTCCTACTGTGTGCAAGTTGAGCAGAGTCTGCCCTGATTAGTACTTGTCTGGGGGACCGCTTAAGAGCAACAGGGGCATCACAAACAGATGATGCTGCTTCAGGAAGGGCATCTGGCATAAAACTGGTGCCAAGTCCCAAAGTAGAGCTATACCAGCTGAGGAGCTTTTGCTGTGGTGACCCCAAAGAACCGCAGGCACCCAAAAGCAAATGTATATTTTGCTGATAAAGTGGTCTGTGATGGCCCTGGGGGTAGACAAGGAGGAATTTGTTTGTTGAATGTGTGAGTTGGTGAGTCACCAATTGTGGTTGAATGACCCTTACCTTGCGTAGACCTCATCCCACCACAGTCACAACAGGTGATGGCACGGATGCTTCAGCTGTACTGTCCAGTTTAAGCTGGTTCAGGTGGCTGATCCACTGCATCTCCATAAAGAGCAGCTTGTAACACTGGTGAAATAATATATTCAAAGGTATCGCTGTTGATGGAAAGCATTGTTCCTTAACTGCAACCCACCCAAGTCAAGAGAGGCAGCAGGCTTCTAGCTGGATGAAGATGCTGTTCTCCTGGCATTGCAAACATTCTTTGTTTCAATCTGGCAGAGTGGTAACATGGACTGGAAAAATGAACTTGTCATCCCACTATTGAAAGGAAATTAGAAAGGGGATTGCCTGAATTACAACTATGGCAGGGGCACTGCACTGCTGTCTGTGCCATGAAAGGTGTTGGCTTGTATTATTCTTATTTGGATTCACCCCTGGTTACTTGCCAGTCAGTGACCATAGTGGTCTGGCTTTCCATGCCAGATGCATGCAACTGGAAATATTGTTTATTCTTCTTGGCAATCTATGATGATGTTTACAAAATGTCTGACCTGGCTGCTCTCAAGGACATCCTGAAAATTCACAAGATCCCATACAAGTTGTTAGACATCATAGCCTCTACACAGGTACTGTGAGTATTCTGCAGAGTGTGAGCAGAGTCTTTGACTTTTTTCCCAGTCAATGTTGGCTTTTGTCAGGGGTGTTCTGGGTCCAACTCTGTTCAGTGCATGCAGGGACTGGCTGTTAGGTAGAAATGTGGAGACTGGTGGCTCTTTCAGTGAGAAAATATTTACTGTCATTGATTTCTCACATGGTGTTGTGACCTTTGCTGTATCAGTGGATGCCCTGATTCCAGTATTTGAGAAGTTGAGTGAGGAGTCACATTATCTGGGTATCTGCACATCCAGACTTCTAATGACTTCCTGGAACTGGCCATCAGAAGTGTATCTGTTTGCTGTGAAAATGTTGAAGAAACATTCCCTTATCACAATAGCAAGGTTCATATCTCTGCGTCCTCAGCCTCAAGGTCAGTTGATGCCTGGGAAGAGCTTATGGATTCATGAGGTCACTTTTTGGTAGAAGAACAAACGTCCACACGTTTAGAGCTCCTGTCCCTTCTTTCTTGCTTTACATTTGGATTGATGTGGTTGTTGTAGAGATGCGTGGCATCAGCACAGGTTCCCTGACCTGACCTCATGCTTACAGTGACCTCTAAATGTTAATTCTGTATAAATGAAACAAAACTGTCATCTCTCAACAGAACTACAAAACATTCAAAATTGTTGATTAGCAGGAAAACCCAAGACAACCAATCAATACTGCTTGGACATGTAACCATACACTTGTCAGATTTATTTATTTCTTTTGTTGCATTTTAGTTAGAAAGTTGTTTTGTTTTTTATTAACTGTTTTCATGTTAATATGATTAACAGCAGCTCATGTTTGCAACGTATTGGTAAATATGCTTTTAAAAGTTGATATCACTTAGGGATGCATGAAACCATGTTTTATATGTAAGAGCAGGTGTGTGATACCTCATGGTGTACTTTGTAAATGTCTCTGTGCAACGAACTTCATGTGTTAACTGAACTTCAAAAATGTTGAAGGAACTCTTAAGTTTCCGTGCTGCTCATACATCCACACACTCAGTTTAACTTTCTTTTCTTTCAAGTAGCGTTTGTTGTTTTCGTTGTGTCCAGCACAGTGTGTGAAACCTCACCTGAGCACATGTCTGGATCGTAATAAAGAGCTGCTCTTAAATGCACCCAGGAGAGGATGAAAGCAGCTGTTCTGCTCTGCGCCGACTCAGATGCTTTTAGAGCATTTTAATTGGTTTAAATCCTTTTCTTCTGTCTCTGCTTTTCTCTGCCTCTCTAACCTTCTTCTCCCTTTCTGTCTCTCTGATATTTTTCCTCTAATTGGTCAATTACTCTGTATTCCTTTTTGTTAAGTGCAGTCCTGGTTAAGAATAAATAGTTTGAAATATTTAAATGAAGTGCAGAGAGTTTATATGGTGAGCTCACGCTGAGCGCTGCACAGCTCAGAGCATTCAGTTATGAATGTGCACTGCACATACTTAATTGTCATAAAACAAAAGAGACTGCTGTCTGGCTCTCATTAATGGCAAATGAGATGATGTGATAATCGTCATTAAATGGGCCAGTGCGTCCCTCTTTAGCTGTCCCTTCAGGTGGAATCATTCTGTTGACTCTTCTGTTGTTGATTGTTTTCAGTGGGGACTGAAAGCGGTCATGAAGCCATTGAAAGTGCTGCCGTCTTCCTGTTTGAGACCTTTCACAACAAAGACCACGTTGGCACTGAGGAGACCCGGGCTATTAAGCAGATGTTTGGTCCGTTTCCTTGCTCTGCAGCTGAGGCTTCCTGTGCTGCTGTTGCGCAGCTGGTGGTTCCACTGGGAGAATCCCGGGTTGAGGAATTCATCAGTGCCCAAAGCCTTCATCACAACACTCAGCAACGTTTTTCTTTTGGCCACAACATCAGCTTCTCATATGACTGCTACACGCTGGACCCGCTGGAGGACCTGTCCCATTCAGGGATTCCTGAGGAGACTGTGAATCTAGACTTCAGCCATTTCTTAAACAGCCAGCACAGTGGGAGGAAGGTTGCCAGGGAGGAAGAAGTGCCCAGTTCAGACAGCGCTACAGACGGAAGCATCCTTAGAAGCGAGGTGGAGAAGTACCTGAATGGAGTCAACATAATTTCGTCCAGCCCGGAGGAGCTGTGCACCTCCCTCTTTGAAATGCTGGCCTCCCAAAAGAGTGATGATGAGCTGCAGAATGAGGTTTGTGTTTGTGAAGCATCTCCTCAAAGATGGGTTATTCCATGTAATAAATTGTTCTTGTGAACCTGCAAGCTTTCAAGCATTCCCAGACCAATCATTCCGAGCATTTATACCCAGTTTACGAGAACAACAGTCATAAGCTGCACGAAGGGCAGGATCCCTGGGCCTAGAATCATAGAATTGTTGCTACAGTATATCAGTTCTAACTGCTCAATTTTTTGTTGTTGTTTTGTTTTGAAAGTAGCCATTCAACCATTTTAATGAAAACTATTTTTTCCTTCATTGTTACGAGCTGCCTTTAACTGTAACGTGTGTCTGCTTGTCTGTCTGTCTGTGTGGGACATTACGTTCCGCTTTATTCTGGAGACACACTGCAGGTGCAGGATTGCGTTCAGGTGAACAAATTAATAATAATAATAATAATAATAATGCATTTATTTATAAAGCAGTTTAAATTAATAAAAATCAATAAAGTGCTGAATGTAGCTGCAGAACAACATTAAAGTAGACCTGCATTGAAATAAATGTGGTCAGATCTCAGAAAGAAATAGCTGATATGTATTTATAAGATCCTTATGAATGCAGTAAAGTAAATGTGCAAGCCCAAATTTGTAATTCAGCGGAGAAATCTTCATTTAAAAATGACAAATTTGCAGCTAAAATTTTGCCCTCAGCGAAAACTGTTTGTACATCTGGGTCATTGGAGTGACGTCCAGCAGAAGACGGAGCGCTCGCGCCTTCAGTCCGATCCCGCATTGAAATTGATTTTATCTGTTAGTAATGTTACTATTATACACATCCTGGTTTCAGCATCCAAAAGTAAGCTGCAGTGAATGTGAGATACAGCTCTGCATGCTCAGATCAGCGGCGACATCGACAGCAGGTGACGTTCTTCCCCGACGCCTCGCTCTCTGCCTCCGCTGCGCTTACTGAGTCTGCGTGCTCGGTAAACGCTGAAGCGGGCCACTCACATCGCCCCCGTGTCTGCTGTGCAGCCGGCACCATGTCCCTGTCTACTGAATGGAGGTGCAGCCAACTTGGCAAAAGTCCAGAGACTACGCTCGCTGTTTTGATGTGGAGCGGCCGGTGACACCTGTTGCTGCAAGGACAGACCTCTTGCGGCAAAATCCGCAGCGCCGCACGTCTTGGTAATCGGAGCCGCAGAGCTCCGTGGCCGCTGAGAGAGGTTTCTATCTTTTTAACGACTTGGATTCTTTGCGGGTCCCGCCTCCGTACCCCGCGACGGTAACACCGGAGGCGAAAGACAGTAGATTTTCAATGCGACACCACTCAATCAAACAGGCATATGAAAAAGTCCCCCAAAATAATTTTCAAGCACAAATAAAAGAAATGTGTACTCACCAAACGTGCCGCAAGACAATATGAAGTTTTAAAAAAAAGTAGATTCTTCCGTATAAGACAAGAAAAAGGTGCAGATGCAAACTGATGTAAATCCACAAATTACAGTTGGCGCGCGCAATGCATACTGGGATAGGGTCTTTTCCCTGACGTCTCAGCAGCATCCCGGATGTGATGACAGTTTTGCGGAGGGCTAAATTTTAGCTGTAAATTTGTCATTTTTAAATGAAGATTTCTCCGTTGAATGACAGATCTGGGCTTGCAGATTTACTTTACTACATTCAGAAGGATCTTATGTGTAAATATGTCATTTTTTGGTCCAAAGATCTGACTGCATTTCAATGCAGGTCTACTTTAAACAACGATCCCAAGATCACAAAATAATAACAAAAAAATTAAAACCACAAAACAATTAAAATCTACTTCTTGTTGTTTGTTTTTTTTTTTTTTTCTTTTGGCTACCCTGTTTTTGCTTCAGGGTCGCCACAGTGGAGTCAGTACAGAGCTGTGTTGAGATTTGGCATGTGTTTTTCACTAGATGCCCTTCCTGACAAAAGTCCAGTCTTACCCAGAGAAACAAGCACAGCCCCTGGGTCTCCCTATGAGGTCTCCCATCCAAGTGTTAAGTAGAGCACTGCGCTCGTACAACGCAAACCTCCGTCAACACTAGCTGACGTACACGTTTCTACAGCTATTGTGCCATCGCTGACACATAGAGATGACACAGGGAACCATTAATAGTGTGAAAACAAGAACTCATTAGAGACACACAGATGAACATTTAACACACCCACGTGTTTGCAATTATGTGGATGGATATAAAAGCATGGATATAAAAGCAAGCGATGCATAAAATGGCACTAACAGTGGTTTCATTAGTATTGTCAGAGGACCTTGCAAATGGTGCAATCCGATGTGAACGTGTATTCAGGGAATGCATGGATTTACTTGCAAATGACGATAATTGGCTCATACACCGATTTCTTTAAAGCCACTGTTACTGGAGTTGCACACAGAACTGTGGTCAGCCCAGAGCGCATTACGGAGAGGACCCAGGGGCTGTCTGTGCCTGACCACGCTGGGCATCCTGGGATCAGGGGCATTCCAGCGTGAGCTGGCCAATCGGTCAGGAGTGCCCCAGTTAACCTTGAGCCGAACCATGTCAGCTGTGTGGAACGCAATCATTCGAATGTCAATCAGGTACATCACATTCCAACATTAAAGCGCCATTTGCAGCGAGAGCCGGTTTTCCTAATGTGATCACAGCTATAGACTGCACACATGCTCACATTATATATGAGGTGCAAATGCACATCAGGCTGGAGGCTGGCACGATGCACAGTAGCTGGCTGCTTGCTGTGTAAATAGTGTATTCGTGTAATTGTTCTGAATGTAAACCGGCACTGTCACATTTGGGCATGTGTGCAATCAAATATGTTTATTGTTATTATTAAAGTCTTTTTTTGTGTGATGGTGAGAGCTGCAGAGCTTATTAACAGGCTTCCTGTGTTCAGTGTTTGTTAATAAACACGTGTGCAAGTTGTGAATGTCTCACTGTCAGCAGAGGCGCGCCTCACTTTTTTAACTTCAGTGTGTGCGTGCTGTTCTGCGCTCGCAGCATGTCGGCCTCACATGCACACGCTTTGTAGTTCCCATTAACATTTTTCCAGTTTCATGATCCACACAAATCTTTGTGCATGAGGCCCTGGATCCTGATCAAACTTCGTCAGACAGTAGTGAGTGCCAGTCTGCCCCTCACTTTCAAATATGAGAGTGATTGGGACACGTTTAAGATATAATGTAAAATATACATTAAATGGGGTTTCAATGTTAAATTTAAATGGCTACAAAATCTGAAATCTGGATCAGATCCAGATCAAACTTTGTCAGTTGATAACGTGACACTCTAAAATGTAAAGGAAATTTAATCTCTTTTGATAGTTACGAATTTTTGAAAATTTGTTCATTGTTAAAGATAGGGATTTTTCTTGACTTTGGCCTTTGACCTATGACCTTGAAAACTGAATCAGTTCTTACCTATCAGGATATGAATCTACAGTGAAAATATCATGGCGATATATGAAAATTTGTGGGCTGTTCAACAACAGACAAATGAGAAGTCAGTGGTACACTGACTAGTCTTGTTGAAAAGTCCTTTTGCTTTTTTACTTACTATACTGCCTAAACAACAAATATAGTGTACTGCCAAAACAAAATCTATGAAACACATTCAATTTATTGTTTGAGTTGGATATACCAAATAGTAAGTCCCTTTGGCTGCTCCCTTGTTTGCACTCGGGGTTGTCACAGCAAATCCAAGGTGGATCTGCATGTTGAATTGGCACAGGTTTTACGCCGGATGCCCTTCCTGGCACAACTCCACATTACATGGAGAAATGTGGCAGGGGTGGGATTTGAACACAGAACCTTCTGAACTGAAACCAAGCGCATTAACCACATGGCCACCACCCCTGCTCTAGTTGGATATACCAAATGAAATGCCTAAAAGTTTCATAGTTAATTTTACCGTAACTTTGCATTTATTATTTAAGTTTATTTCATTGAAATAAATTAGCATTTGGTTAACAAATTATATTTTTGGAATATCCTTAATTTGTTTGATAAATTTCATTCAGAATATTTGGAAAGGACTACTTATACTGATTATTTTTACTTTAATTTACCAAGGACATCAAGTATATTTAAACAATTTCACAAGTTTTTAATTTATTCTATTTTTAAACTGCATTTTTTTACCCTACTTTTTAAAGGCTCCATTGCGACGTGAAAAATAACACATTTTTGACACACATTTATGGCACATTTAATAGCGCCATCTTTAATTACAGTGACAAAAGTACCACAGTTGTGGAAAACAGACAAACTTCACAAGTAGGTGTGTTTGGTGTTTGAGCTATTTTACTTTCAGTTTTCACTCACTCTAAAAAGTCATTCAGTGGCTTTGTATATATCACAGTAGGAAACAGCTATACTGCCTTAACAAAATCTTTGAAACACATTCAATTTATTGATTGAGTTGGCTATACAAATGAAATGCCTAAAACTTTAAAGGTGGTAGAGAGAGGTTGAATGGGGCATTAATCCTTGTTCTGTGATGTGATATGTATCCCCAAAAAAAATGGTTGGGTCTGTAATGGCTCAGAACCTTCCTAAAAGGCTCTCTGAAACAGCTATGTTACTATGCTGGGTTTAGAATGCGTCGTTTGCCCTTTCGGAGCTTATTTGGCAACCTCATTATGAAATGCACGTAGGTGTTGGCACTGATCGGTTGCCGTTGTTTCATTGGCTGCTCTTGCTCTCACTGAAAACCCTGAAAACCACTCTGAAAACGAGACAACAGTAATCTTCACTAACTTATTTAACAGATCACTTTTCAACATTGCTGTTGAGTGATAAATCTTGTTCCTCGCCCACCAACATGAAGTCAGCCAGAGGCTGACTGTGACATAAAGTACAGTCACAAAATAATAATGATAATAAAAAAAAAAACGATCTGAAATAAATTTAAAAACAAATGTAAAACAAAAGAAAATATGATACTCACAGGCTGTACTGATTGCTGGGGTTGATTTTGTCGCAAAGTCGGAACTGACCCTCTACTGAATATTAAATGCCAACTGATGCCAGCTCGAAATTGTGCAAGGTTTGTGAAACAGTCCCCCATGAAATGCGCAGAGCAAAGAAATAGTCGGCGGTTGTATGTTCTGGGGATGCGGTTAAAAATGAATAAAAGCCATTGATCACGTACGTACATTGCTTTCCGTGGGAAGAATATGTAAAGATCGTAGTCCGCTATGACAGCCTGGGAAGGCACACCTGTAGCTCGCCATTGCTCCTCTTCCAGTGGTATGAATGGGTGGGCACAACCTTATGAATAATTAATTTCGAAGGGGCGTGTGTGAAAGGGTGTGGGTGGGTGTGTGTGTGTGTGGGGTGGGGGGGGGGGGGGGGGGCTATTGGTGAAAATGTGACGCAATGTTTCCCTCAAACATGGATTGGCCAATTTTCTGGCGGCAATTCAAAAAAGGAGAAATACTTGAAACAGAGGTTCTGACACTTGCTGGCACTTCGTGTGTATTCCCCACAGTGGGGAGACTCTGAACTAACACCAAAAACATGAAAAAGATGATTTTGATTCTCTATCCCCTTTAATAGTTCATTTTACCTTAACTTTACATTTATTATTTAAGTTTATTTCATTAAAAAAAAAATAGCATTTGGTTAAAAAATTATATTTTTGGAATATCCTTAACTTGTTTGGTAAATTTCATTCCGAATATTTGGAAAGGTCTACTTATACTGATCATTTTTACTTTGATTTACCAACATCATCAAGTATATTTAAACAATTTAACAACTTCTTAATTTATTTAATATTTATAAGTGTAAAAATGTTTCACCAGACATAATTAAATAGAGCACAATTAAGGCTTTTAGAGTGGGTTGATTTGCACTTCTCAGCCACCATACCAGGTGCAAACACTTCTGATTCAGTGGCTGAGAGAGAAGGATGGAGAAAGGGCAGTTTTTACAAGCGTTGTGATGTGCACAGAAGTCCCATTTACCTAGTGGAAATAAGTCGATTTTGCTGAACATTAATCACAGAGGACCAAAGGACACACATTCAGCTTTCTGACCTGTAGCTTTGTAGACAGTTACGATGCAGTTAATGGCTCAGACTTGGGCTGCTGCTGCTGCTGCAGCTGCTGCAAGGCTAACTACAGAAGTCATCTGACGGAGGGACCACGCCTTACACAGCACATTCATTCCACTCCAAAGACATTAAAAATAACCAACACTCAACTCTTCTGCATTGCCCACAAACTCAAACATACAGATCACTCATTTCTAATAAAACTGAAATGTTCCCAGAAACCTCAGAACCACCATAAGAGAACAGAGATAACTCCAGCAAAGATGATGGCTGACCTGCCATCAAAGTGTGTCTGTTGTTTTAGCTCCCTGCTGTGCTGTCTATTGCTTTCCCAAGAGAGGAGAGACTGAGCGAGTGAGTAAGTAGTGCTTCCATCCACAGATCCAACCCTGAAAAAAACACTACTGTGACCGTTTCAAATGACAGACCCTCAGCCGCCCAGACCACCCATTTCAAATCCTAATGCACAAAATCTTTCCTCACTGTGCTCCTGGTGAGCTGTGGTAGTGAGGCGTGTCTGTGCAGCCCTGCCTGCACCCTGTTTGTAATTGTCTGGTTGAGCTGTGCACAGAGCTTCTTCTTGCTGCTGTTTTTGTTTTTCCCTCACTAGTTAAGTGCCAGGTGGCTGTGTTTGGGAGGCTAAGTGGCACAGCATATTCGGCAGCAGGCGGATGGTAATTAGCAGGTGCTCGGTCTGTGCACTAACAGCGTGTTTGGGGGTGTTGATCAGCCATTTGATGTGGGTGCATATTTGTATATGTAGGCTGCATGTGTTCGTTTTCTGCCGCCTGACTGTGTTTCTGGCTTACGGTTACTGATTTTTCTGCCTTCTCTTTCTTGCTTCCTCCAGCTATTTGAGCTTCTGGGCCCAGAGGGGCTGGAAATGATCTCCACGCTCCTTCAGCGAAGGGCAGATATAGTCGACTCACTCCTCACAATCCCACCTGACAGGGTTGGCTACCCAACAGGTACTGGAAACTGTCTCACCAGTCATAGGACATGAAGCGGGGTTCACCCTGGACCAGACTCTAGCCCAGGGGTGGGCAATTAATTTTTACAAGGGGCCACATAGAGAACCTGAATTATGTCCGAGGGCCACACCATCGATAACTTGGCTGTCTCCCATTACATATCTTACACAAAATTACCTATTTAATAGCTTTTATAGGTATTTTTTATTATTATAATAATATGTAAATACAAGGTTGGGTAGGATTACTTTGAAATGTAATCAGATTACAAGTATTCAAAATGTATGTACATACATACATGTAATCCACATGTATTCCTTCAAAGTAATCCTACCCAACCCTGTGTAAATATTTAAATATACGTAAATAAACCTCTCTAATGATTTGCAACACACAAGCTTGACATTTTTCATATATGTAATAATAATCAGACCTCATGAGGGCCGGACAGAGACATGCAAAGGGCCGCATGTGGCCCCCGGGCCGCAGTTTGCCCAGGTCTGCTCTAGCCTGTCGCAGGGCCACATATAGATGGACAAATACATTCACATTTGCACACGTGTGAATATATACACACACACACACACACACACACACACTCCTATGATCAATTTAGAGTCACCAATTCAACCTATCTGCATGTCTTTGTAAAGGCAACTTGACACTTGCACAAATTTGATCCGCACACTGGTACGCAATCTTGTGTACCAGCAAGTAAATGTCATCAACTGTAGAAAACTGCGTGAATTGTGCACAGCTGTGTGCCAGTGTACAAAGAAAATTTTGAAATGTTCAAAATTTCTAGCACACATCAATTTTGTGCTAGTCATGAACCTTGTGCAACCTATCAATGCCTGCCATTGCGCACAGGGCATCTGATCGATTATGATGAGATGTTGCATCTATAATAAATATAACCTTACAGATACATTATCTAAATTCATGAGAAGCAAAGAACGGGCAACTGTTACCAATCCACTATATATATATATGTATATATATATATATATGTATATATATATATATATATGTATATATATATATATATGTATATGTATATATATATGTATGTATATGTATATATATATATGTATATGTATATATATATATATATATGTATATATATATATATATATATATATGTATATATATATATATGTATATATATATATATATATATATATGTATATATATATATATGTATATATATATATATATATGTAAAATAAGTTATTAATTTTTATAGTTATATATAGTTTTGCATGCATTTTAGCCATTTTGGAACCATCACCTTTATCTGGCAACAGCTTGAGCACTGCGAACAGAACAGAGAAAAATGAAGTTACATGATGCATATCACTTTTCATAATACCACTGTAATTGTGATTTGTCACTGTTTTTTGTTCAATAAGAAGTTGCAGTCTTGTAGTTTTGCAGTTGTTTAAATTTCAGTGGAGTTAGGCAAAGCATGCTTGTGGTGGTGGTGATGGGAGGGGGGGAGCTCAAATTATTCTTATTTACAAAAGAGGGGCCCTGCAGGCAAAGTTTAGGAATCACTGAGTTATAATATACTTCCTAATATAAATTTGGAAATAATTGCATTGTAATTTTGTACAGTTGTACTTGTCTTCTTATTTTAAGCCGTAACTTTAATGTCCCCTTTTTAGGCATATCATGACAACCAGGACTTCGGAACCAAATCGGTACCAAAATTCTGAAAATGTGATGATACACATTTTCTTGCAGGATCAGTAGTACTGTAGGTACCAAGGACACAATTACACTGTAACCGCTGTTAAATACTAAGCATAAAAAACATGATTGTGAAATGCATCACTGTAGCAGGAGCATATTAGTCTGTGGGCCAGATAGTTTTGTCACTACCTCTTTGATGTGATGTTTTGTCACCTGTCTACATAGGGCTTTAAAAAGGTGTAATATCCATCCCAGAGTGGTAACTGTAGCCAGGTATGAATCGATAAAGGATTACACAATGGTCTAAATTTAAAAATGCTCCAGTAATATTGAGAAGTATCCCACACTAGTTGTATGACCATAAGGATTCCAAAGAAGATATAGTTTGGACAACCAATGACTGAATGTTGTGTATGTAATTATGTTATGGGGGGAAAAACGGCAAAGATGTTGTCAAAGGTCAATATGAGTTTGTACAGGGGTCAAAAGTTAAACTTGCTGCAGTGATGTTATGCAAATTATTGGTTGAGGTAATAGGATTAATAAATTGAATTGTTGTGTTGAATGCTTGGTCTCCAATGTAATGGTCAAACAAGGTTGATGGCCATTGGCTTCTGTGATGTACGTTACCACATATTGTGATAATTAAGCATAACAGATGATACAAATTCTTCCTTTTTAGAAACCTATTAACCAATAATTTGCATCACAGTTTACCTTAATTGGAGCAACCTGACCCCTGTCCAAATTGAAATCGACTTTTGTCACCATTTTTGATGCGTTTACCCCATAACTCCATAGAATTCACTCTTAGTCCAAACTACAATAAAAGTGGCAAATAATGGATTCAGAATCAAATTAACCAAATCTCGCAGCCTGACATTGATCAGAAATGCTGTACATTGTTTGAATCTTGCATGCACCGACCCTGAGTATATCACATACAGTGGCATCAGGGACAGCGAGCAACAACACAGTAGTATTATGGGTAATAAAAGTGAACGCTGTACAAAAAAAAAAAAAAAAAAAATCCATGACGCAGATATGAGAAGGTAAAACTGCCACGTTTGCTCTGTGTTGTATGGTGTCACAGCACCAACAGCACCAACTGTTCAATAGCTTAATGAATAACTTCATTACTTGAAGTGCCATGCTTGTCGCTCTTGATGGTGCCTCTTCTTCCACCTCCACCAGCTGCTTCCTTTAGGGGTCGACACAGCAGCCCCTGTCATACTTTAGTGGTTAGTGGTAAGGTAATTTGTTGCACAGTACTATAATAATTAAACTCATTTCTTTTGTCTTCTCCAGCAAGTAATAGTATACTTTGTTTAATAACTGCTCTACAATGGGGTACTCATGTCAAAGGAGTTTTAGTCTTTTGTTCATGGTAATGAGTCATTCACGTCATCAAGGGAGCCATCAGAAAGGCATCCATCCCATCATTAGAGGGACAGCTGTCCTGTCATTAGGTGTGCTAACTAGAGCACAATAGTTGCTAATTAGAGCTATTGTTTAGTCACTAGCCTATAGCAGTCTGCCTCTCAGTAGGAGGGGTCTGGTTAGGTTTAAAACTCCAGCTTTTGTTGGCTTCTGTTTTATTCTTCTCTACAAGAGTCAGACAGAAGTCAGACTTCCAGAGCAAGAATTTTAGCTGAGGAAGCTTCTGTGATTTGAAGCGAAACGTCCTCACGTCAAGCAACCCAGTCCAGTCGAAGATTCAAGCTTCTCTACTAAACATGGCAAATACGAGGTCTGTGAGAAAAGTATCCGACCTTATTTTTTTCAAAAACCATATGGATTTGAATCACGTGTGATTGCGTCAGCCAAGCTTGAACCTTCGTGCGCATGCGTGAGTTTTGTCACGCCTGTCGGTTGCGTCATTCGCCTGTGAGCAGGCTTTGTGTGAGCACTGGTCCAACCCTCTCGTCGTTTTTTTTTATTGCAAATAAATGTCTGAACGATTTGGAGCTTTGCTGCATCAATTTTTTTCCAGAAACTGTGAGAGACCTCCAGGTGGACACCGTTCGAAAAATTAATATGGCTTTCAGGGACGATTTTATGGGGATTAAACAGATTACGGAGTGTTACTGCCACTTTAAGGACGGCCCACAACTACTGAGAGCGCGGCACGCTCCCAGCGCCGATTGACATGCTCAGACCCCGGTGAAACAACCAGATCATTTTCAACGTGAAGGCTTTGTTGATCCGGGAGGTCGTCTGACTTTCACAAAAAGGCAGGAGACGTGGACATCAGCACTTTTTCGGCACATTCCACTGTTACAGGAGTTTTTTTCATGCTAAAAGAAGGGGATGAATGCGCCACCGTACTGCTCATTGCGCGGGACAAAACCACCTCGGTGTTGGTCTCAAAGGACGGCTTTGAGATGGCTTTCAGACGGTTGCTTTCCAGTCGTGTGATTATCCGATTGTGATTGTGCATGAGCTGGACATGCCCCAACATGTCCCGTGAGGAGTCATCACGGCGTTGCTTTGTGCCATGCGGCTCCACCGCGACGCATGGAACTCTTTTCACAATTCCTGTGCTAGTCAAATAACATACCGCATCAAGATAGCGTCCAGTTTAGAAATGAACGGCACATTCCACTGTTACAGGAGCTTTTGTTATGGAAAGAGGAGACGCGTGGTGGAGCAGCATGGCGCAAAGCAATGCCGTGATGAAGCCTCACGGGACATGTTGGGGCATGTCCAGCTCATGCACAATTACAATCAGATAATCACATGACTGGAAAGCAACCGGAATCCGTCTGAAAGCCATCTCAAAGCCGTCCTGTGAGACCAACACCGAGGTTGTTTTGTCCCGCGCCATGAGCAGCATGGTGGCGCATTCATCCGCTTCTTTTTCCATGAAAAAAACTCCTGTAACAGTGGAATGTGCTGATGTCCACGTCTCCTGCCTTTTTGTGAAAGTCAGACGACCTCCCGGATCAACAAAGCCTTCACGCTGGAAATGATCTGATTGTTTCAGCAGGGTCTGAGCATGTCGATCGGCGCTGGGAGTGCGCCGCGGTCTCAGCAGTTGTGGGCCGTCCTTAAAGCGGCAGTAACACTCCGTAATCTGTTTAATCCCCATAAAATCGTCCCTGAAACCCATATTAATATTTCGAACAGTGTCCACCTGGAGGTCTCTCACAGTTTCTGGAAAAAAATTGATGCAGCAAAGCTCCAAATTGTTCAGACATTTATTCGCAATAAAAAAACGACGAGAGGGGTGGACCAGTGCTCACACAAAGCCTGCTCACAGGCGAATGACGCAACCGACAGGCGTGAAAAAACTCACCGCAGCTTTCAGGAAATCGACACATTTCAGCTTATAGGAAAGCATGTAAAAATCCATAAATTAGCCGCATCATTGTTAAAGCCACAGTGCTCAGAGTGTGTGAAAAAAGTAGCGGGTTACAGTCCGGAAATTACGGTACATTTATTTTTCCCTCTGGTATCTAGTTGGGTGTTGAGAATTATGTAATTTCACAGGTATTGGTGCTGACTACTTAATTTCTCATGCTATCCAATCTTCCACCTAATGATGTATCCACATATTCATATAAATATGTACAAGTTTGTCAAATGTTTTAGAAATTCTATTATGTTTGTGATAAATTGTGTAACTGTGACTTTGTGATGTATTTACCTTTTGTATATACAGCTCTTGATATATAGTAGTACCAATATGAGAAAATCCTTTGAAATGATCTTGTAAGCGTACGCATCCTGCCCAAGATTTTTACTGTGATCGGTTGGGGAAATGAGATTACTAGGCTTTTGGAGGCAGTCTTTACTGGAGGTGCATAACAAGGCGCACTGGCTCAGAGAAAGGATGGGGAATGGTTTCGACAGAGGAATTGGTGCACAGAGGGCGACTGTCTAGGGTTGGATTCTGAAGCAGTAATGGGAGGGAGAGAAAGAGTGACAAGTAAAGGGGAGCGGTCAGATCCAGTGGGCTGTGCAGCAGGTCGAGCCCACAGATGAGATAAAGAAGAAATCATTCAGCCAATCAGACCCGGTTGTTCGCAATCATCAGATCTCATCTGTTTTGAAGAGCAATTCTGTTTTTTTATTGAGCTGTTGGTGCCTCAAATAAGGAGACTGCAGTGTGGAACTTTAACCCACACAGTGCTGAATCCACTGGGAGAAGGATGCTGCTGAGATGGGAACCAGGCTATACTGAGACAATGTGAAATGGTTTCTTTAATCAATATGGGTCAGTTTGTAACAGAGATGACACAGTTAGCTCATTATCGGCTCTGATGCTGTTCCAGTTTCAGCAAACTAAATGACAACTTCTTAATAAGGTAAAGCTAGTTACCAGGGTAGTTTCACAGCTGTCTGTTCTAATGCACAGCAATAATGGACTTTTTTTCTGCAGCAACAGTGACTTTTATTGTCAGTGACAGTCATGACAGGAAGTGTGGTTGTTGTTCCTTGCATTTTGCTTGTATCATTGTGTAAAGGCTCTGTTCTCACACAGTGGAGCCGCCGTGTCATTATCTTGTCATCCTGCTATGATTGAGTGCAGATATAACCCTTGGTTGGATAACCCCTTTTATATAACGGCTGAGTGGATCCTTGTCATTTTATTGGTGCTTTGTATGTCACATGACATGGATTATTCATCCCATTGGTGTTGCATTCCATTTAGGGTGCAAATTTGGTTCCATACATTTGGTACCATTGCACTCTGCGCACACACAACATGAACACACACACAACAAATCCACTGTGCTATAAGCCGCCTGGAAACATGAAGAGCTGATAGGAGGAAGTTAGAATGAAAAACTGGACTAATTTCTGACGTGTTTTTTTTTTTTTTTTTTTCTCCCTCTGCACTGAGGAGGTACACAGTGTTTTTTGGAAGTACACGAAGTTTGTGGATGGCATCGTCAGAATTATTTTTGGACTCATATTTAAAGTTCGTTTTGGATTGTTGTCAGATGTGATTTTTCACTGGAGTGAGGATTGTACACAAACTTTTTCTTTTTTTTTTTTTTCCCTGAAAGTACACAAAGTCAGTGCAGTGATGCACCAAAATGTAAGTCCCTTTTCTGTTGTTTATAAATTAATCTGATATCAAATGACAATGATCTGTTCTAGCTGTTATATGAAAACAAATAATGAATGTTTTTGCATTCTTTCAATGGAACGAATATTTAATTCGCAATCATCATTTAATTTGCCTCGTTGAATGGTATGTTCCAGCTTTCACCTCATGAAATATTCATACCGTTGAACTCAAACATTCATTATTTATATATCGTCAACAATTCCTTCACTTTAGACGATGATGTGAGTGCACTTTCCCAGTCACTTTTCATGCCCTTCATTGGTTCCACTCTAAATTTTTTTTTTCAGTGCTTTCATCAGTTGCTCAAACAACACTTTGCATTTGGAACTCATTTGTACTTAATGGTTGATGTATGAAAAACTGCAAACATTTTTTTTTCTGGCAATTTCTGCTGTGTAATAGGTTGAACAGTCTGACCATATTGAGTATACATGTCCAAATATGATAGTTATGTGTGTAAATCTTGTAGCTGTACATTTTGTTGATAGTTTTATCACCCTCACTTACAATGCAATGTATTATAGTGAGCTACAGCCAGGTCTGTAGGTAATTTGTCCCCTTTATGCCACTAAAATGGAGTTGAAATGAAACAATCAAGTAGTGTAGGTAATTATGTTTAATTCAAGGAGAAGAAAAAAACCTTTATTGTCATTGTACACATACAATGAAATTTGTCCTCCACATTTAACCAATCCTAATTATAGTTTGACACAATCCAACCACTAGGATCTGTGAGCAGCCATAGTCCAAGGACCAACTTCAGATGTAGACACACTGTCTTAGTCAGTGGCTGAGAAAGGAGCAGAGCCTAAGTAAGCAACTTTTTGACTGGGGGAGGATACCAGAGTGCCTGGAGAAAACCCACACAGACATGGGGAAAGCATGCAAACTCCACACAGAAAGAAGCAGGTGGGAGGGGATCCATGACCTTCCTGCTGTGAGGCATCAGTGCTAACCACTAAACCACACAAGCCATTTTTATTGGAGCCCAACAGATATGGGTTTTTTGGGGCGACTGATATGATACCAATGTTAGGGAGTGTAAAAAAAAAAAAAAGACATTGTCTTTTTTTTTTTTTGCACTCCCTAACATTGGTAGATACATATATATCTGCTAATACATACATTGAAAAAATGGCAGTGATTCCTGACATTTTGTTATCAAACCCTTATGACAAAAAAATGTAACTGAAGCTTGATGTTTTGCAATTACCAATGAACGTTATTGTTGATAACTGTGTATATATATATATATATATATATATATATATATGTGTGTGTGTGTGTTTGTGTTTATTCACACGCCCTGAGCCTTCTATGCAAAGGTCTGCTTGAAGTGGGAGTGAGTATTTGTACAAACTCCACCAAATATTGCATTTGTCGGACCTCCCATTTCAGTAACGTCTGATTTCCTCATAAATCAAGAATCACCTGCCTGTGTGTGTTTTTGTCCTATCCTTTTGTCATTAATTAAATGTGTTCCTTGTCAGCTGATGTCTGGCACTTAAGCTATTTTTTTTTTCATTTTGGCAGCAAAACACACACACACAAAAAAACCCCAAAAACAAGTTACGGTCAGTTTTCAATGTCAACCATGCGGGCAATAATTTTCTTCAGTAAAGCATTTTGCACAGCGTTATATTAAAGCAGAAAACTTTGGCTCTCTCTCTTTAGATACGTAGATGATGTACATGCAATCTAGCTGTATGTCCATACCATCATAATCTTTCTGTTGCAGCATAGCCTCAATGCTTGTCATAGAACACCAGTCAAGAACCTCTGCATTGGTTGTACGATCATACCACTTGATGTTCAGGATTGTATGTACGTAAATACCTTTGGTGAAATTTCTCTAGCTACAGTATTTTGCTTGAGATCAGTATGTACCGTAATTTCCGGACGATAGAGCACACCTGAATATTACCCGCACCCACCAAAGAAAAAAGAAATTGTACATAAATAGGCCGCCCTTGTCTATAAGCCATGGGTTTCCACATTGTAACATGAGATATTTACACAGGAAGATGTTAAAGATTTTTTTTTAAACTTTTAATTAGATATGTATCGTAAAGGTTTTTTTCTCACACTGGACCAGGAAAGAGGAAGAGCACACTGAACGTGTCTGAGAGAGGCTCAGGAACTTTCATAGACAATAAGTATTAACGTTGTATTTGGAGAATTTCCGAGATTAATGTAAGTGGTAGCAAATCTCACACACCGCAATATTAGGATACCCCCATAAAAGTAATGGACTTAAAGCATCAAGCTGCTTTCTCTAACAAGTAGATATACATACGCTTTCATTCCCCCTCTCCCCACCTTAAGTCACCCTGAAGGGTATTGGAATATTGGCGGACTGACATTACAGTCTCCTCGCATTTTATTTCCTGCCTGGTCTTGTTCGCTTCTGAATCTCCCGTGGATAAATGTAAAACATACGACTGGGAAGCGGACAAAGGTCTGAATTTGTTCAAAAGGAGACAGAGACTTGAACATGAATGTCTTGTTAAAAGGAGTAGAGTGATAGCAAAGATGAGAAGGGAAAATAATCAAATTATTGTAATGTTTTTACATTCTTTCAATGGAACGAATATTTAATTTGGTGAAAGATGGAATGTTCCATTTAACTCTGCTTCGCCTTGTTGAATGGAACATTCCATCTTTCAGGTCATGAAATTATATTACCATATTTTGTGCACCATAAGGCGCACCGGATTATAAGGCGCGCCGTCAATTAGCGGGTACTTAACCCTTACAAAAGGCGCACCGGATTATAAGGCGCGGCCTCAATTAGTGGGTACTTAACCCTTACAAAAGGCGCACACTAAAACATATAGTCTACAAAAAAAAAGGGTCACGGAAGCAAAACGGTGAGTTTATTTGAACTTTTTAACAACTTTGAACTACCTGTATTTAACAATATGGTACTCACATTATTTTTTTATTATGGTTCTGTCACAAATCCATCGAAGTCTTCATCTTCTGTGTCTGAATTGAACAGCTGGTCTTCTAGCTGTGGCCACCTCGCGTTGTTTCTGCGGAAACTCCGTTTGGTCTTTCTAACTTGGCGCAGTTCATTTTCTTGTTTCCTCTCACAGCTGCTCTATTCCCATGAACAACCGCGTAACTGATAGCCTGCAGTTTGAATTGTGCCTCGTAAGCATGTCTCTTCGCTGGTGCCATTTTCGGGGGTCCTTAGACAAACAAATGTTGTTTTGCAGGGTACCTGTAGTATACGGTAACTACCGGAGGAGTGGTGGAGGTAAATGTACGTACCACGGACTCACGGACTCTTCTCTGATTGGTTTATGGCTGGCAGCGTACGTACTCTACGCTACCAGCGTACGTACTTTACGTATTACGTAATGTTCTCCGATTGGTTTATCGCCGCCAAGGTACGTACTCTATGCTGCTAGCGTACATACTTTACGTATTACGTCATTGTGTCAGCGGGAAATGGTCCGATATTCCGAC
This sequence comes from Thalassophryne amazonica, assembly GCF_902500255.1. Taxonomy (NCBI): domain Eukaryota; kingdom Metazoa; phylum Chordata; class Actinopteri; order Batrachoidiformes; family Batrachoididae; genus Thalassophryne; species Thalassophryne amazonica. The sequence continues at coordinate 25,074,348 of NC_047109.1, forward strand.
GGTCAAAGACAATGTCGGTCGTTTTTACAGATTTTGGAATTCAGTGCGCACATAAGGCGCACCAGATTATAGGGCGCACAGCCGATTTTTGTGAAAATTTAAGGCTTTTAGGTGCGACTTATGGTGCGGAAAATACAGTAAATATGTGCAATATCAGCTGCATTTTGCCAGAAGGCACATGGGTGGCTGTAGGCTAGATGTGGTCTGTTATATGAAAAATTTTCTCTTTTCTTTTCCACCATGTAGCTGTCACTCGTGATGCATCTGACAAAAGTTGCACTTTGCAAGTTTCTCCATTCACAGCCATAGAAGCCCATATCTCTTTCAGAGTTGCTGCAGTTGTTTGGTGTCTTCCCTCACTGCTCTCTTCTAGCATGTTCACTAAGTTTTTGATCCCTGCATGCTCCAGAAAGATCTAATACAGTGGGGGAAATAAGTATTTGATCCGTTGTCAATTTTGCAGGTTTTTCCACCTACAAATAATAATGGAGAGGTCTGTATTTTTTATCGTAGGTACACTTCAACTGTGAGAGACAGAATCTAAAAAAAAAAATCTAGAAAATCAAATTGTATGATTTTTAAATAATTAATTTGCATTTTATTGCATGAAATAAGTATTTGATCCCCTAGAACAGTGTTCTCCAAACTGTTCCAGAAAGGGCCGAGAGGGTGCAGGTTTTCTTTGCAGCCACTGACTTCAGCAGGTGATTTCACTGATTAACATCACTTGGAGCAGGCGGGATGAGTTCATCAGTGAAATCACCTGCTGGAGTCAGTGGTTGCAAAGAAAACCTGCACCCTCTCGGCCCTTTCTGGAATAGGTTGGAGACCACTGCCCTAGAAAAACAGACCTTAACAGTTGGTACAGAAACATTTGTTTGCCATTATAGAGGTCAGACATTTCCTGTAGTTCTTGACCACGTTTGCACACTGCAGCAGCGATTTAGGTCCACTCCTCTATATAGATCTTCTCCAAATCTTTCAGGTTTGGAGTTTCAGCTCCCTCCAAAGATTTTCTTTTGAGTTCAGGAGACTGGCCAGGCCACTCCAGGACCTTTAAATGCTTCTTATGGAGCCACTCCTTAGTTGCCCTGGCTGTGTGTTTGGGGTCATTGTCATGCTGGAAGACCTAGCCATGATCCATCTTCAATGCTCTTACTGAAGGAAGGAGGTTCTTTGCCAAAATCTCGCAATACATGACCCCATCCATCCTCCCTTCAATACAGTGCAGTCATCCTGTCCCCTTTGCAGAAGAGCACCCCCCAAAATGATGCTTCCACCTACATGCTTCATGGCTGGGATGGCTTTCTTGGGGTTGTTCTCATCCTCCAAACATGGCAAGTGGAGTTGATTCCAAAAAGCTCTATTTTGGTATCATCTGACCACATGACCTTCTCCCATGCCTCCTCTGGATCGTCCAGTTGGTCATTGGTAAACTTCAAATGGGCCTGGACATGTGCTGGCGTGAGCAGGGGGACCTTGCTACCCTGCAGGATTTTAAACCATGATGGCGTTGTGTGTTACTAATGTAATCTTTATGACTGTGGTCCCAGCTCTCTTCAGGTCATTGGCCAGGTCCGCCCATGTAGTTCTGAGCTTTCTCAGAATCATCCTTACCCCACAAAGTGAGATCTTGCATGGAATCCCAGACCGAGGGAGATTGATAGTCATCTTGTGTTTCTTCCACTTTCTAATAAATAACCATAATAGGTCTACAGCTTTGTCCCTGGTGTCTTTAGACAGCTATTTGGTCTTGGCCATGGTGGATACATTGGAGTGCGATTGATTGTGTGGACAGGTGTCTTTTATACAGGTAACAAGTTGAAACAGGTGTAATTAATACAGGTAAAGAATGCAGAATAAGAGGGCCTCTTAAAGAAAAACTAACAGGTCTGTGAGAGCCAGACTTCTTGTTGGTTGGTAGGGGATCAAATACTTATTTCATGCAGTAAAATGCAAATTAATTATTTAAAAATCATACAATTTGATTTTCTGGATTTTTTTTTTTTTTTTTTTTTTTTTTTTTTTTTTAGATTCTGTCTCCCATAGCTGAAGTGTACCTACGATAAAAATTACAGACCTCAACATTGTTTGTAGGTGGGAAAACCTGCAAAATTGGCAGTGGATCAAATACTTATTTCCCCCACTGTATAAAGTATTTGTATTTCTTAATGATTGATGGGAAGTGAAGTCTAAGATAGTGAATATGAACATGAGAACTGATGATTTGTATGAAAACGAATCTTTGTTTCGTTTAGTTACTTATAGCTTTGAAAACAATGCAATATCTATCCCAGTGGTGGTACTTTTTAAATGGTTACTGCAATATTTTTGTTCAACTCCTTGAATTAAAGCCAACAAATTGTGCTATGAGCACTCCATTGTTTTATTTCAAATCCATTGTGATCTAGTTCAGAGGCAGCATTGCAAAAACTGCTTCTAAACCTGACAGTCATTACACTCCTAGTTTGTGTCTTTGTGGATAAAAGTGTACAGCATCTCTTGCAGACTTTTCTTCAGGTCCTGTGGACTTAAAAACCTTGGCGATTTTATTTCAAATGCCTAAAATATTAAACATACCATTCAGGCTTAAAAAAGTTTTAAATTTGCGGCTTAAAAAGTTTAATGTAATTTTTTTGACAGAGTATAATGAAATATTGTACTTTTTTAAAAATAAAATCCTCTGCATTTATTTATGAGTCTGTCTGTCTGTTAGCAGGATTATGTCAGAAATGCTGCACGGATCTTGATGAAATTTTCACCACAGGGCCATGGACGATGCCATTAAATTTATTCGGTGATCCGGATTCTGGATCAAGATTTCACTCTATATAGGCTTTGAAGGATTACATAAAAAACTACTTCATAGATTCTCACCAAATTTGCACCACAGATAGATATTAGTGCGTCGAAGACTCCACTGAATTTTGGAGGTGATCTGGATCTTGATTGGTGGACGTCAGAAATCTCTGATTGCTCTTGTTTGTCAGTGTAATTACTTTTGTATTCTTTTGTCTTTTTGTCAGACTAATGAAATCTTGTACTGCTTTTTGTCAGCATATATTCTATATTTGTGAAATATTCTACTGTTCTTGTCATATAATGAAAATTCTACTTGTCAGAGTATCATGAAATGTTTTGCTCTTTTTTATCAGATATAATGAAAAATTCTACTTATTGTCAGAGTATAACTAAATATTTTACTCTTCTTTTTGTCAAAGTATAGTGAAAAATCCAGCTTTATTTGAAATGGATGTGTTTTTTTTGTTGTTTATTTACTTTCACAATATGAGAATAATGATTCAGTTGGCTCTTACGGTAAGATGGTCTCACTCAGCTGTTGGATTTGGCAGAGCTCGTGGAAGAAAATGGTGCAAGCATTCAAAATCCTGCTGTTGTCCATCAGTAATAGAAAACCATTTAATAAATTCTCGAATCTGATTCATTAGTTTATTTGACATTTGCTAATTCACTGGTGTTTGTGTTTCCTTTAGATTTTTGTTATAAAGTCGACAGTGAAGTGACCAAGCCCAGCTTTGGCTGCCAAGTGACCATTCAGTCCGAACAGGAGAAACAGATGATGAAAATGTACCGGAGAGAGGGGAAGAGAGAGCGGAAGAAAGGAAAAGGCATTGATGACACAGACTCCTCAGACTCTGGCTTCTATTTCGACCCCAAAGAGATGAGAATCCAGCGGTACGTCAGCTTTTCAGACTTTTATTTTTTGCTGTGCTGTCATTAGTCTACAAGCTTTCGCATCATTTGTGACGGTGTGACTACAGCCTTGCACATAAGGAAGCACTGACCTACACTTTTCTTTGTGCTGTAGAAGTTTTTTTGCTGCAAGTTTAATTTTAGAGGATTAAAAAAGTGATTTGTTTAATTAAAATGTTGCAGTGGCCAAATCCTCTGCACTGTGGAGGAAATGATTAGTATCTGCTAAGCCACTTCTATGACGGAATGTTATGCCTCATATCTTTGAACTTTCATTTAAATCATCTTTTTTTTTTTTTTTTTTTTTTAAGAAAAAATACATCTGGAAGTGAACTGAGGGTGTGGATTTCATTTCTCCATTTTACTGTGGCAGAAGACTTCAAGAGGTTATTTAAGTGGTTGTCTTTCCTGAGGCTGAGGGAGGTGACAATGATGACAGACGTCACTGTACCTAAATTTTGTACTCACATGGGTTTGCTGAATTAAAGATGATATGACATTATGACAAGAGTCTATGGATCACATGTTTTGTGTTTGATTTGGAACATGTTACTTTTGACATGATAAAAACAGGATTTGCATAAAATAACTCATCTATTTTGGTCCTGCAATTTGTCTCGTCACTGTAAAATTCCCACTCTAATTGAAAATGAACATTAGCTGGTTCCAGCTAATGTGACCAAGGGCTGTAATAAAAGTTGTCATATTTGCAAAAGTAATGCAGATGTGTGCCTATGAACATATAGGTAGGCAGATGGGCATTGTACCTGTAATGTTTGGTAAATGCACAGTGACAGACAGCAGCATACTCATAAAAATTAAATTACACATTTTCATTTAGGACACTTTTATATAAAGATCTACAATTTTCTTCATTATGTTACAGTACTTTCATGAGCCAAACACGTTTGTGAACCCATTTCTACCACCAAAACTGTCCACACAAATGGTGTATTTTCAATAAATATTTGAAGAATTTTCTAAAAACGTCTTTCACTTTTTCAGATTTAGAGCCAAATTATTTCTACAGGCATATCACATATATTCTGAAAGATGAGATTGTTTGTGAACATTTTAATATGCAACACATTGTACTAAAAAGTACCATAAAAGGAGAATTATTGAAGAATGTTAAAATTGAGAAAATACCCCTGGACCCTGGAGGGTTAAGTTTCAGCAAGAATGTTTGGTGGGGAACAGGAACAAGGTCGAAAGCCTTCCTGAAGTCCATAATCTGGATCTGCCTGTCCTTGCTTTTCACAGATATTGTTGAGTGCTGCAGTAATGGGTTAACTTAGGGTTAACTTGTAGCCAGGGGTGGAGGCTAAGTGTCGAAGTATGCTTGTTTCAGTGCGAAAGGTTCCTGGTTCAAGGCCACCCCTGCCCATTCGCCATATAATGTGGACTTAACAAGATTAACCTTTCCAGGAACCATGTTCATCATTTAGGAGATCACGTTTCAAGGTGATGCATCATATTGGTAGAAATAACATGCTCAAGTATTTGAATGGAATAGATGTCTGTAAAACTAGCATGTAGTTGGAGGGCTCAGAATGACTCCCCTTCCAAAAAACTGTGAGCTCGTCAGCTGAAAGCTCCTCGCTACTTATAGAATTCTGATAGGCTGATGCAGGAGTAGTGCAACACTCTTTGTGTTCTCCTTTAACACTTCAGGTGACTATTATCGGCACCTGTTGCTTTATATGGTTTCAGTTCCTCTAAAACTTTATAGTACCTGCAGTAGTAACCTGAATTTTAGGCAGAGGTTTGTCCTGACAGTACTGTTTTCTAAAAATAGACTGGAATTTAGTGTTCAAGACTGTGGCCATTTCTAAAGCAGCTGCAGCAACACCTTTTGTTATTCAGTGCTGGCACCTAATTGAACTTTGCCTTAACTTCTGCTGTAGCGCCAACAAGTACTATGTGTCTTCCTTAGCTCACGGTCTGAAGAACGACAAAGGCTTCTAAAACCTTTGCAGTCTGACAGAAATCCTGTCCTGCGGGCCCTGGTGTAGGCCATATGTGTGGTTCAGCTGCACCACATCATCCACCATTTAAAACCAGCAAGTGTTTGATGTGTTGGTGGTGTATTCTTCTTTTGGTACAGGGAGCAGGCCCTGCTGACAGCACGACGTGAACCCCTGTTGAGCAGAGAAAGAACACATGAACGTGTTCACTATCCCAATGTCTACGACAGCTATGCAGAGGCCACAAAGATGTCTGCTTTTGTAGGAGGAGCTAAGGTGAGGAGTCTGAGGCATGAAATCCCCGTTTGTTCTGTTGATCTTTGAGAAGAGTGCTTTTCTGTGCTTAGATATTTGGTACAATACAATTGTAAACCGAGCATAATTTTAAATGGATGCAGTATACTATCCTTTTCATCATTTTTGACATGTACGCAATTATTTTCTGTATAAAGACGCCGTGGCACAACAATGTCCTGTGCACAGAATGAAGCAGCGCTGTCTGAGATTTTCTGTTTCTTGTTTTCATAGCTCTTCTTTCATTTCATTTTCATTTATTTATATAGCGCCAAATCACAACAAAGCTGCCTCAAGGCGCTTCACACAAATAAAAAAAATCAGGCATCAGAAAAAAGAATCAGACACCAGAAAAATAACAAATACAGTACAATTTGTCAGGATTAAGCAACAAGAAAAACAAAAGAAATACCAAGGTGATCGCTGGCCACTAGCCCCAAGCATCAGATTAGATTTCTTAAGTAATGGTTTAATCACTGCAGATTTGAAACATTTATAAACAGATCCCAGTGTTAATGACAGATTAATAATTTCCAACACAATAGCTCCAAGAGTGATCCAGAGGTCCTTAAACAGTTTTGTTTGTATATGGTTGAATAAGCAGATTGTGCTTTTAGCGGACATTACAAGTTTTGTCAGCACGCCCAGTGAGATACTATCAAATTCGGTAAAGATAGGTAATATATCAGTGATGAGACCTGCCTCGATAATGGTGTAGTGGCTGGACTAGAGCATGCTGGGATATACGAGGTCTGTCCATAAAGTATCGTACCTTTTTATTTTTTTTTTAAACTATATGGATTTGATTCATATGTTTTCACGTCAGACAAGCTTGAACCCTCGTGCGCATGCGTGAGTTTTTCCACGCCTGTCGGTGACGTCATTTGCTTGTGAGCACGCCTTGTGGAAGGAGTGGTCCCGCCCCGTCGTCGGATTTTCATTGTCAGGAAATGGCGGAATGATTTGGGTTTTTTTTTCCATCAGAATTTTTTCACAAGCTGTTAGAGACTGGCACCTGGAAACCATTCGAAAAATTTATCTGGCTTTCGGTGAAAATTTTACGGGCTTCACAGAGAATAAGGTCTGTTAGTACAGCTTTAAGGACCCCTTTAAGGACGCTCAGCGCGCCGCGCTCCGAGCTGCGATGACGCGGCACAAGCCACCGGACCATTTCTAAACGGATGGCTCTGTGGATACGAGACTGTCATGTGCTCTTTCTCTGGTTATCACAAGAGCTGGACATCAGCCATTTTCCAGCAGATTTCACTTTTAACAAGAGATTTTGTCATGGAAAGCCGCGCAGAGGCTTCGCGCGTAAAGACCAATTCACTTTGGAAGCGAGACAAAGGAACACCTCCGTTTCGGCGTGTCAGAGGACAAGTTTGGACATGTCCAGCTTACTGGACTGGTAAGCATTGAAAGCTGAGATAGACATGTCCAAACTTGTCCTCCTTGTCCTTCTGAAAAAATTCTGATGGAAAAAACCCCCAAATCATTCCACCATTTCCAGACAATAAAAATCCGACGACGGGGCGGGACCACTCCTTCCACAAGGAGTGCTCACAGGCGAATGACGTCACCGACAGGCGTGGAAAAACTCACGCATGCGCACGAGGGTTCAAGCTTGTCTGACGTGAAAACATATGAATCAAATCCATATAGTTTAAAAAAAAAAAAAAAAAATGTACGATACTTTATGGACAGACCTCGTATTTAACATAATGTCATCTTTCTTCTTCTCAAAGTAATCTAAAAAAGGAGAGCGACTTACAAGTGGTTGTCCCTGAATAAGTTTTGCCATCATGTCAAACAGGAACTTTGAATTATGCTTGTTTTGTTGATCAAATCAGATTAATAGGCCTGCTTTGTTGCCAGTAGTGCATACTTTTAGTCTAAGATAGCATCACGCCACGCGAGGTGGAATATTTCTAGTTTTAAACTATGCCATTTTCGTTCTTGACCTCTAGCCTTATGCTTGAGGCCATGTAAGCAATCACTGAACCAAGGTGATTCTAAGGTTTTTTTTTTTTTTTTTGGCGGGGGGGGGGTGCTTTTAATATAGGTGGAGCAATCATGTCAAGTGTGGTTGTGCGGACTCAGTTTGAGCTGTCCAAAAGACTGTCTACAGAATGGTCATTTTCCAAAAGTGAGTCTAAGATATCAGGCAGTCTGGCTCCAAGTTCAGTTGTAATTGAAGAGTTGACGTGTCACTGCAATGATAAATGAGATTCTTGTTCCAGTAAACATGGCAATGAGACTGTAAATATAATAAGAGAGTGATCAGAGGCCGCTGATGCAAGAGGTATGATGTCAATATTTGTGACAGACGCAGCAAATGAGGACCAAATCCAGGGTAATGTGTATCATACCCTGAATCCATTGCTGGAATCCTAATACATCCATAATGTCCATAAATGATTTGCTGAGGGTGTCAGAAGGCTTCTTTATGTGAATGTTGTTGTCACAAACAATCAGAATGTTATCTGCACGGGTTACCAAGTAAGATATAAACTCACCAAATTCATCCAGTAATTCAGAATATGAGCCAGTGGCCTACATACGGTGACAAAATAGCATAGTTGGTTTTTAATTTCAAACTAATTATATTTTAGACCCCCAACAATGGATTTTCTGCACTAATTTCCCCACTAAGATAATGGATTCCATATCCACATTAGTCATAATCCCTGCAGGTTCTCTAATCACCTGCTCCATTGCCTGCTGTAGACTCTTAATGTTACCCTCCTTGTAGAGCTCTAATCTATGTTCCACTGTAGGGTGAAGGCTGTCTGGCATTAGCAAGCCACAGCAACCCCAAAAAGAAGGCCAGTTATCAATTAATCTAAAGTCTTGCTGTCTACAAAATTGCCATTAATGATGTCATGAATTGACATCATTAATTCCAGAGATCCAGGACTTTTTGGCTGCAATGCGCAAAGGTTGTATTTTGATTGATATTTAAAGTGGCTTCTTTGACTTTGACTTTTTTTCTTGCTATTTTGAGTCTAAGCATCATCAATGTGAAAAGGTTTCAACAGTTTGCTCATTTCACTTTGCTTTTTTATGTGTTTGGACATATAGATGCTGCTGCCTGAAGGAATCCGTAGAGAGAACAACAAGATGTATGAGGAGGTTGAAATCCCACCAAATGATCCTAAACCCATTGGCGTTGAAGAGAAGCCTGTCTACATCTCTGAGCTGGATGAGGTTAGAAACTATGTCCTGGTTTGTGTTCAGTTTGTTCAGATGGTCTCAGTGGTGTTCATAGTTGAGAGCTGTTGAAGATTGATGGCTTACAATGTTATATGGAGTACTTTTGAAAAAGTATTCATTGTGTTTTAATCAGTGTAATCAGTCAACTTTTCAGTTACCTTTGTACTTATTATCATCAGCTCATTGTCCATCAAATTGTTGGTGGTCAGTGATCTAATGTTTGATCATAAAATGGATTTGTTGGATTTGGTGTGAAACATCTTTGATGCTTGATGTCTTGTTTTAACAAAATGAGCCATCATTCCCTTGCTTTCTAAAAGCATTGATGCAGGTCAGGAATTGTGGTTAGTTGAAGTGGTGCTGATCTGTAGGCCACATTATAATGTAAGGTCAAACTTGGTTTTTTAATTTTAATTCTTTCAAATCATTGGTTTCAGGCTCTTTCAATTTAGTTAAAAGTGGCAGCTTTAAAACAAGTTATCCAACCTCATTCTGATGCGTGGTGTTGTACAAACCTGAGTCTTGCAGGAGGTTTGTTGGAGGACTGCAGTGATTTTATTTCAGGACTGAGTCAACATGCGGATAAGGTTTTAATTGTTAGTGATGCTGACACCAGTTTTAAAGATCCATCTGATCTGTATGGCCTGTTTATCGTGTTTTTGGGTTTTGCTGATTTTGTTTGTGATCCCATGTACAGCAGTGGAAACTAGAGTTTGTTGTAACCCGTGGAATAGATGTTTCTGTCAAGATCTTTGCTCTTCCATCTATTTGTTGTGATCATTTTCTTAGTATGTGATTTCACTGTACTGTCCAAGAGTTAATGAAACAGTTGTCTCATTGATTTGATTTGTTGGCCTGACAGAACTTGGTGTATACCTGTGGTTTATTGGCTGATTTGTGGTGGTGGTCTTAATAGTTTTAATTCAGCACTGCATGGTATGCTAGCAGGGTTGGGATGTTTTGGATGTATCTTGGTTAAAACCTGGCAGAAACTGTTCTGACAAGAACAGGTTTTAGATGCTTTTTGCCATCGAAAACACAATTGGCCTGATTTTCCAAGATCCCAGATAACAAGTGCTAAATTTGCTGGGCAATCCAAACTCTTGCATCTTGGGACAGAGACAGTTTTGCAAGTTATTTACGAAGGGTAAATGCGTAATTGATAGCTGATGGTAATGTAACATAGACAGCAGCATGTAAATGAGGATTTTCATGAGTAATAGTCATGAGTAATAATGATGATATATGATAATAAGCGTAATTCTACATTTGTGTCTGTCACTGTGGCAAAGCGGTCATCTGGAAAGCTATTCAAATGTTTTGGCTACTTGATTTTCTTGATTCTTTAAATACTAAAACAGGGACTTTTGCGACAAAGACCCTAGTCGTCTCAACATGTCAGGTAAATTCTTTGATATTATCAAATGGGATCTCTGAATCTCTGTAAACTGGCTATTTTCTGCTTAAATCTGACTTTAGAATTATTTAAGAGGTTTTACTTTGTCATCTGATGGTTAATAATCACATTATTTGCTTTGATCTCTTTGGGTGCAGAGAGTCAGACTCAGAGTCAGACCCAGACCCAGAGCTTTGGCGCTGTGATCGGTCCCCCATCTTTTATTATGAAATAATGCTGAATTTATGTGGAAATGATTGTTGTACAAATGCTTCAGATATTTGTTACAGAGATAGATAATGACTGGAGTGCAGTTTTAAGCAGAAATGAGGTGAGAATCGGTGAATCGCTGCTGATGCTCCAAAATGAAGCATGCACAGTTGGGGGTTGGGGGGACCATTGGGTCAGTGACACGATACCTAAACAAAGCAAACCTTTATTCAAGGCCGGCAATTGTTATCAAAATGCCGGGATGAAAAATCTCTGCTTTTTAGCTGATTTCTGCTTTTTTGCCAGTTGCCTGAGTCATTTTTGAGTTCAGTGTTGTTCAGTAGGAAGCCTTCAGTGCTGAATTGGGTTGTTTTTTACAACCCCAATTCCAATGAAGTTGGGACATTGTGTAAAATGTAAATAAAAACAGAATTCAATGATTTGCAAATCCTCAACCTATATTCAGTTGAATACACCACAAAGACAAGATATTTTTAATGTTCAGTCTGATAAACTTTATTGTTTTGTGCAGATATTTGCTCATTTTGGAATGGATGCCTGCAGATTGTTTCAAAAAAGCTGGGACAGTGGTATGTTTACCACTGTTACATCACCTTTCCTTCTAACAACACTCAGCAAGCATTTGGGAACTGAGGACACTAATTGTTGAAGCTTTGTAGGTGGAATTCTTTCCCATTCTTGCTTGATGTACGACTTCAGTCCGGGGTCTCCTTTGTCGAATTTTGGGCTTCATAATGCACCACACGCTTTCAGTGGGCCAGTCTAGTACCTGCACTCTTTTACTATGAAGCCATGCTGTTGTAACACGTGCAGAATGTGGCTTGGCATTGTCTTGCTGAAATAGGCAGGGACGTCCCTGAAAAAGACGTTGCTTGGACGCAGCATGTGTTGCTCCAAATCCTGGATGTACCTTTCAGCATTGATGGTGCCATCACTGATGTATAATTTGCCTAGGCCATGGCCACTAACGCACCCCCATACCATTACAGATGCTGGCTTTTGAAGTTTGCGCTGGTAACAATCTGGATGGTCTTTGATTTCCAAAAACAATTTGAAATGTGGACTCATGAGACCACTGCACACTTTGCGCCTGTCCATTTCAAATGAGCTTGGGCCCAGAGAAGGCCACAGCGTTTCTGGATGTTGTTGATGTGTGGCTTTCGCTTTGCATGGTAGAGTTTTAATTTGCACTTGTAGATGTAGCGACAAACTGTGTTAACTGACAATGGTTTTCTGAACTGTTCCTGAGCCCACGCAGTAAGATCTTTTACACAATGATGTCGGGTTTTAATGCAATGGGATTGAAGGCCACGGGCATTCAATGTTGGTTTTCGACCTTGCCGCTTACGTGTAGAAAGTTCTCCAGATTCTCTGAATCTTCTGATTATATTATGGACTGTAGAAGATGGAATCCCTAAATTCCTTGCAATTGAATGTTGAGAAACATTGTTCTTAAACGGTTTGACTCTTTTTACACAGTTGTTCACAAACTGGTGATCCAGTCAGCTTATATCAATCCCTGTTTCCTTAAAAATACAGCTGTTAACAATCATGACAATAATAATTTTAATGATAGCAGCAACAGCAACAACTAATATTGCTACAATACAATTTTAGACAAAGACAAAAAGAACCTGATAAAACACAACAGAAAAGATAAAACCAACTGGCATTGAACATAAAAAATAAATATAGAAATACATAATAGTTTTCTGCGAACACCGAGAGATTCTCACACCCCAATTTCATCCCTGTATCCTGTGAAAACACATTCTTTATATATTGTTTTGAACTGTTGAATGTTTGGATGCTGCTTTAACTCCTCACCCACACTGTTCCACAGTCTCGCCCCATAAAATTAAATGCAGAATCTTTTCTTGTTTGTATGGATTTTATTAATTTTGAAGTTCTTTTTCCCCTCTTTATTGCTATCCCTCCTCTCGATCAGTTATTGCCCCAGATTTCTACACAGTAATTGAAATCCAGTAACATAATTCAACAATGTAGGATGCAGAGTGATTTATGATCCAGAATATGTTTTGTTTTGTTTAACACTGAAATGCTTCTTGATAATTTGGTTTGTATATATTTGATGTGTGCTTTCCAACTGATTTTCTCATCTATTATTGCCCCAAGGATTTTATTTTCATTAACCCTTTCAATCTGAATGCCATCGATCTGTATTTGCACTTGCTCATTTCTTCTGCAGTTCCCAAATAATTTTAGTTTTGTTTTAAGTTTAATGACACTTTGTTTTCGTCAAACCATATTTTCAATTTGTTCATTTCTTCAATGATTTTCTCCAGCATTTCCTCCAGAACTATCTGCCAAGCTACAAAACTGCTTCATCCTAGTACGGCAGAATACTACTAGAGTGATTTTGAATAAGGAAAGTTGTTGTTGTTGTTGTTGTTTTGGTTTTTTTTGCCTCACCAAAATGGATGCTGCACTCACTGTAATTTATTGTCTGGAATTGTCCCATATTGCATTTCACAGCTTCTAGAATTCAAGAATTTTCTGCACATAAAATTTTCATACATATCCTTGGATGTGGTGAACCAAAGACAGTCGCTTTAGATTGGAGCCCTGTGTGTGGCTGTGAACTCTCTCTAGAGCCTGACATGCACCTGCTAAATGACGGAGACCACAACGGCTGTGATTGGTCACTTTTCCACTTTCAGTCATTCCTCTCCCACCATATTGCAAAAGTTTTTGCAGAGCGCACGGCGATCACATTTTGATCATAGATCAAATACAAGGAATGTTTGGTAGAAAGGTCCTCAAATATAACCAACTTTACAACATGGAGTTGGAATAACATGCTCAGATGACCCGCAATTCATGGATGGAAACTGCACGTGCCACGTATAATAATGTTATGGTACGTGCAGGTCATACCGGCAGGTTTTGCTGTGCCAGATCCATCTCAAGGTTCCCTCGTACGTGCTCAAATAATTTCGGATCACGTTTTGCCCCCATCGGAATATGTAAATTGTGGTCAGATGGTCCTTAGATTACACATGGACTGCCATTGGATAGGTATCCCATCTTGATGGCGCCCAGAGGGTTTTGAACATGTGCATCGCACTCGGAGCCGCCAGCCGATTTTGACCAACTGCAGATGGCTGTCAGATCGTTTTGGAACTGAAACCCGACACTTTTCGAATGTGCGCCGATTCGTCATTCTGACGCCGTTCTGCGTTATTCTGGGTATGTGTGATGGGGATATTAGAAATCGCTCGTACATAAGTATTCACAGCCTTTGCCATGATGCTCCTGTTTCCACTGATCATCCTTTGAGATGTTTCTACAGCTTAAATGAAGTCCACCTGGGGAAAAATTCAGTTGACTGGACATGAGAAGATGCATTTTTAATTTTTGTGATAAATGATTTAATTACTATCAGCAACTGAGGGAGAAGCATTTTTTTGTAAAATGTGGATGACTCAGGACGATGATGGGCAGACAGAAAGACAGACAACAGACTTCGTGCCAGTGCATGAGTTCATCAACCTGTTGGACAGAGGATGATGATAATAATGAATTATGTTAAGTGCTCATAAGTTAAAGTATTGAAAGAAAAATATGATTGATGGTCATGCATACACACGTCGATGTGCCTGGCAGCAGATTATAAAATGAAATGTACAGTACTGCTTGAGATGAAAATCAGCACCTCCAAATCCAAGGCCATGGTTCTCGACCGGAAAAAGGTGCTTTGCCCTCTTCAGGTCGGTGGAGTGTCCTTGCCTCAAATGGAGGAGTTTAAGTATCTCGGGGTCTTGTTCACGAGAGAGGGACGGATGGAGCATGAGATCGATAGACGGATCGGTGCAGCATCTGCAGTGATGCGATCGCTGTATCGGACCGTCGTGGTGAAGAGAGAGCTGAGTAGGGGGGCAAAGCTCTCGATTTACTGATCGATCTACGTTCCGATCCTCACTTATGGTCATGAGATTTGGCTCATGACCGAAAGAACGAGGTCGCGAGTACAAGCGGCCTGGGAATGCCTTGGGGTTCCCCCAGAGGAGCTGGGGGAGGTGTGTGTGGATCGGGAGGTCTGGGTGCCTTTGCTTGAGCTGCTGCCCCCGCGACCCGACTCCGGATAAAGCGGAAGAAAATGGATGGATGGATGGATGGATGCTTGAGAGAGTTATTGTGCTAGCATGCTTTCTTATGACAGTGGTTGTCCAAGCTAAGTTAACCTTTACTCACTCATCATTGCAATTATTTGATTAAACAGATCCAATTTGATTATATCATAGTCAGATATGTAAGAACTCATTGTGAAAAGATGTAACTGTTATTCAAATGGCCACATGGCCAAATGAGGATGTGAAAACAGGCAATTTTTAAAAATTAAAAAAATGAGCATATTAATAAAATTAATAAAAATTGTTCTGTCACTCCTGAACTAGCAATAACTTTGGTTTTCTTATGGATGTGGTCTAATATGTCAAACTAATAGGAGAAAAAAATCTTTGCTTTATCTAGCATACTTTTTGAGTAATAAGCACTTGAAGGTAGTAGAATTATTTGCGTTTTTGATTTTCAGCCATTTTTTCAGAGCCTTGTGAAGGAAAATGGGTACAAGATATACAAAATCTGACAAAATGTTTGAATTCTACAGGAAAGGTTAGCCCTAGACACTTACTTTCAAAGCTGTGCATGCCATTTAATTATAGATATTCATGTTGGAAAGTGCACAGAGAACCTCGTTTGGTAAAATTCAAATAATTAACTAAAATTTCCAGGGGCTGTGCCTTCAACACTATTTGAGATACAGACCTAATATTTTGGGGTTTTACATATCTCTGGTATAGGACCACCTGTGAATTTTTTCATAAGAATCTGAGAGGGTGACCTGGGAAGTTTTTCCAAAATTGGGTGATTTGAGATGGACTGACCTTAAAGAATGCTCATCTTCATGTCAGCTGACCAGGCTGAAATCAGCAGACTTGGAGACACCTGTAAGAGATGATGGTTGGTGTTACTGATGTCGAATGTCAGGGAAAATAATATGTCTGATGATTACTCATGGTTCAGAGTTCTCATGGTTACCCATGAGACCTTTGAAGAAAGTAATCAGGAATGCATTGTGTTTTTTTCAGTAGCTTCTCCAGCACTCCATAAGTATGTGTGCTAACAGCAGGACACCACTGCTTTTCTCTGTGCATTTGCCACAGCACGTTGCTAATGCCCTGGCTGCATATTTACATACTTATCCTCCTTGTCAGTGGACAGGAGAGTACTGTGGCTCTAATGGTTTGTGAGTGATGCTCCTTCTGAATGTAGGTGTTGTAGCTCTAAGCCAGCTGTCAGTGGACACAATGACCTGTCAGGCTGACAGACACCTTGACTGACAAACCCACTCTCACCCTGGTGCATACATTCTATTATCTTCCTGCAGACTCTACCCTGCCACCACTGGGCAAGCAGGAGCTCAGCTTTGACCTGTTTTAGGCCAAAGGAGCAGCTACAGAGCAGAAAGTAGTCCAGCATGTCCCACACGTCGTCTCTGTAAACATAACATCCATGTGTCTGCTGGAGTGGTCTTTATAATTCAGCACAGCTGCACCAGTCGTGTCAAAAGGTCATCCTGTCTTTTCTGAATTTGCCCTTTTGGTGTTGTATAAACATCTGTGAACTATATAACCATTTTGTTTCACATCAGGCGATCGTATAACTGTTAACCTTCCTGCCACTGCCAAGAGACATCCTAATAAGCAAAATTTAGTTTTGTGTGTGTGGTTTGGATTGTAGTGCGTGGCTGTGCCATGACAAATTGATGGCTTAATTGTGTGTCTTATATTGGTCTTTTTGTTGTCACAGTTCAGTTCTTGATCTTGTGTGTTTGTATCATACTGTGTAAGTCTCTATGTTCTGTTCACTGCTGTTCAGACTCGCTGGATTCTCGCATGTAGCATATTAGTTTATCTTAGCGTGATGCTGCAGTCTGATCCATTCCTGATCAGGATGACTTTTGACCATTTCATCTGTTCAGTAGGCAATGCAGGAGTGTAGCACAAGTAGGATTTTGCTGAATAGATGGAAACACACGTTATCCCTAACAAATGCTTGCTAATGTACGAGGCCAACTTTGAATGGCTCCTATCTATAGAACAGTAGATACCTATCTACTGTCTATAATGGGACAGTGGAGATTTTCCTCTGTCCCATTCCATCAGAAACCTTTCTAACAGACAGCACAAGTGACAGATTCTAGCTGTTTTTGTGTTTTATTTTGTTTGTTTTTTTCCCCCAGTGTATTTTGTCTCGGTATTTTATCAGTGACGACTGTACAGTATTTCCAACCAGAAGGCATAGGTCAGCAAAGTGCAATTTGCTCTTTCATCACTCACCACTGAACACAACACAGGGCTGATTACAGGCAGTATGTCATCTTACAAGGCAGCAACTACATAAGAGGAGCTAAGTGGTACAACAGGGACAAAGTGAAAGTGGACATTAAGGATGGCAACTCCCCTCTTGTGGAGAGGACGAGGGACAATTTTGGTGACCTGAGCAAATCCTTCCTTGGCTGACGAACTGAACACCTATGCTTAACAAAAGGCTCACATTGCTAGCAGAGCGAAAAGCAGACTATAAGACTTTTATCTTGAATGTCTGTATTCTGTCCAAGGAGCTGAGGCCTCATGTACAAAGACTTGCATGGATTTCCTGCTGAAACATAACACAATAATAGCCAGATGTCTCAAAGTATGCATATGCATGGATCTAAGCACATTCCGTTTGCACATCCCAGTCAGCATGGAATTGAGCACACATGCAGACATACCAAACTCCTCCCTTTCCACACCCTTATTTAAATATGCAAATTCATCTAAATATGGGAGCTGGGATTCCCCTCTGCGTCACATCAGTCAACATAAACACAGAAAAGAAATACCACGTCTGAGCTATAGATAACTACAAATGACGTGGGGACACATGGAGGTTATTTGGTACGCTGTCAAATGGAATATATATATATATATATATATATATATATATATATATATATATAATATAGTTGGACTCGGCTACGCCTCGTCCAATTTAACTTTTCTTCATCCAATATTTCTCTATGTTGGACGACTTGCCATCAATTATTATGTTCTCCACCCCTTCCCAAATTAAGCAAACAACAAAGAGTCAAGTAAATTAGATCAATTTATTTTGTTGTGAACAGCATATGATTGATTCAGATGAATGCTTCTAAAACGTCAGTAGCGTGCTTGTCTACCTTCTTAGTGTTTTTGGCATCCTTGGAGTTCAATATTTTCACCAGTTCCTCCTCTGTGAACTCAGCAAACCTTTCTGGCAGACGATTTTCTGCTGTTGTTGACATGTTTGTTGCCATTTTTTCAACCAGAGTCTGTCAGCTAGTTCCTGACCTTTGTTTGCCACGCTCTGATTGGCTAGCTGTTGGCAGTAAGCTCTAACGCTATTGGTAAGTGGGAACTGATCCAATATAACTTTTGGTCCGAGCCTGTTTGGATCCACCATAACTTTCTGGCACCAAGCATGCCAAAATACATGTAAATGATGGACAGAAAGGCTAATCTGTGATTGGCTATTGCAATCTGAGTGGAGAACATATATTCACCAGTGTTATAACAGCATGCCTGAAAAAAAAATTACACTGTAGTTGGGCTGTTATGCTGCTTCCGAGGGTGTGTAAAGGAAAAATTAAATGATCATTTCTCGACATTGATTGTTGACATGGTGGTTCTGATTTAGAAGCAGTACATCCACAGTTTATTCATCAACCTCTCACTAGAGCTCTTGTCTGTTTTTGCAGGCAAGAAAAGAGAATCTTCCGCCGTTTAATTTACACAGTAGGGTTTTTTTTCATGTCTTGTTCCATTTCCATGGGACACCATATGAAGGTTCTCTTCTGTGGACTGTAGGAGGACTTTTCCCATAGCCGCTTTCTGCTGCTGCTGTAGAGGAAATGTTCTCATGCTGCAGGAGAACTTAGTTGAATTTTACAGCCGCTGCAGGACAATTTTTCCAATAGCTACATTCTCCTGCTTTCTTCTGCAGCATGCCTCACATAACTCTCTGAAACACAATTGCCTGCCCTTTGAGGGCCAAATTTTGTGAAATAGTATTAATATGTTGCATAACTAGACAATCAGGTATCACCTCAAAAAACAGTTTAAAACCCTAACCCAAATCGATATCAGATCGAATAAATAATCAATTCTGAATCTTAAGAATTGGAATCAAATCGATTCTTGAAACTTGAATTGATACCCAGCCCTACTCAAGCCTCACTTGCACAGGCTTGCTTGTAACTAGTTTTACGACCCCAATTCCAATGACGTTGGGACATTGTGTAAAATGTAAATAAAAGCATAATACAATGATTTGCAAATCCTCTTCAACCTATATTGAATTGAATACACCACAAATACGAGATATTTAATGTTCAAACTTATAAACATTGTTTTTGTGCAAATATTTGCTCATTTTGAAATGGATGCCCGCAACACGTTTCAAAAAAGCTGGGACAGTGGTATGTTTACCACTGTGTTACATTACCTTTCCTTCTAAAGCCGGGTACACACCGGACGCCACGCGACACCACAATTTCACCCGGTGTGTCACTCTGCTTGAGCTGCGTTCACACCGGACGCCACAAATTCATCATTTCCTGCAGGAGCTGCGTCTGGATGACGGCCGCTTTAAGCGGTACTTCCGCCTCTCCAGGACACAGTTTGAGGACCACCTGTTCTGTTCGCATGCGCACATGTGAACAATAAAAAAAAACAAAAAAACTGGCTGCTGCTGCAGTTCCTCGCTCTCCCCTCCAACTCTGTCATAATTGTGTTATCAACCAGTCAACATTTGTTTTATTGTATATCTGTGTAGTTAATAAAATTATCTTCACGGACGACTGGTTCGCACGCGCACATGTGAACAAAGAAAAAAAAAAGGCTGCTGCTGCAGTTCATCGCTCTCCCCTCAAACTCATAATTGTGTTATAAAGGACAAAAGGAGCCCTGCTCACAGGCTGATTGCCAGAGACAGGACATGTCCACATCAAGTATAAACTCCAGACATCTCCACGTCACTACATATCCAGTCCCTACACAATATTGCTCCACAAACGCGCCAATCGCTCAAAATCGCTTTATTCACGTCCATCGCGTCCCATTGCGTTGCTTTGGCTTTTGTGGCGCCACAGCGCATCCTTCCATAGGGATTACATGGCAACCTCTCGCCGCCGTCGCTCGCGTGGCGTCCGGTGTGAATGCGGCCTAACAACACTCAAAAGGTGTTTGAGAACTGAGAACACTCATGATTGGGTATAAAAGGAGCATCCCCAAAAGTCTCAGCCATTCACAAGCAAAGATGGGGCGAGGATCACCCCTTTGTGAACAACTTCATGAAATAATAGTCCAGCAGTTTAAGAACAATGTTTCTCAATGTTCAATTGCAAGGAATTTAGGGATTCCATCATCTACAGTCCATAATATAATCAGACGATTCAGAGAATCTGGAGAACATTCTACACGTGAGCGGCAAGGCTGAGAACCGACATTGAATGACCGTGACCTTCGATCCCTCAGACGACACTGCATCAAAAACCAACAGGAACAATTCAGAAAACCATTGTCAGTTAACACAGTTTGTCGCTACATCTGCAAGTGCAAGTTAAAACGATACCATGCAAAGCGAAAGCCATACATCAACAACATCCAGAAACGCCGCCGCCTTCTCTGGGCCTAAGCTCATTTGAAATGGACAGACACAAAGTGGAAAAGTGTGCTGTGGTCTCATGAGTCCACATTTTAGATTGTTTTTGGAAATCATGGATGTCGTGTCCTCTGGACAAAAGAGGAAAAAGACCATTCAGATTATTACCAGTGCAAAGTTCAAAAGCAAGCATCTGTGATGTATGTGGGTGTATTAGTGCCCATGGCATGGGCAACTTACACATCTATGATGGCACCATCAATGCTGAAAGGTACATCCAGGTTTTGGAGCAACACATGCTGTCATCCAAGCAATGTCTTTTTCAGGGACGTCCCTGCTTATTTCAGCAAGACAATGCCAAGCCAAATTCTGCACGTGTTACAACAGCGTGGCTTCATAGTAAAAGAGTGCGGGTACTAGACTGGCCTGCCTGCAGTCCAGACCTGTCGGCTATTGAAAATGTGTGGCACATTATGAAGCGCAAAATACGACAACGAAGATCCCGAACTGTTGAACAACTGAAGTCGTACATCAAGAAAGAATGTCAAAGAATTCCACCTACAAAGCTTCAACAATTAGTGTTCTCAATTCCCAGACCCTTATTGAGTGTTGTTTGAAGGAAAGGTGACGTAACACAGTGGTAAACATACCACTGTCCCAGCTTTTTGAAATGTGATGCCGGCATCCATTTTAAAATGCAACCTTTACACTAAAGGCTATACCAGCACCGCAGAGAGGGCGCCAGTGGACCTCAGTCTGTGGTTCATCTCCACCTTAAAGACACTAACCACATGTTTGAGGACAAGGAAGTTAAAATATTAGCCAGAAAGAAGAAATGGTTTGAGAGAGGGGTCAAGGAGGCATTCTTTGTGAAACGTTTGAAACCCAGCCTTAACCGGGGAGGGGGTCTGAGACACACTTTATCCCCTGTTTACAATGGGGTACTCAGGTCAAAGGAGTTTCAGTCTTTTGTTCATGGTAATGAGTCATTCACGTCATCAAGGGAGCCATCAGAAAGGCATCCATCCCATCATTAAAGGGACAGTTGTCCTGTCATTATGTGTGCTAACTAGAGCACAATAGTTGCTAATTAGAGCTATTGTTTAGTCACTAGCCTATAGCAGTCTGCCTCTCAGTAGGAGGGGTCTGGTTAGGTTTAAAACGCCAGCTTTTGTTGGCTTCTGTTTTATTCTTCTCTACAAGAGTCAGACAGAAGTCAGACTTCCAGAGCAAGAATTTTAGCTGAGGAAGCTTCTGCGATTTGAAGCGAAACATCCTCGCGTCAAGCAACCCAGTCCAGTCGAAGATTCAAGCTTCTCTACTATTTTAAAATGAGCAAATATTTGCACAAAACAAAGTTTATCAGTTTGAACATTAAATATCTTCTATTTGTGGTGTATTCACTTGAGTATAGGTTGAAGAGGATTTGCAAATCATTGCATTCTGCAACGTCCCAACTTCATTTGAATTGGGGTTGTGTGATACTGCTGTTTTAATTTCTGTGCTTCTATTTCATGTTATTGTGCTGTAAAGCACTTTGTGATTATACGTATCTTGAAAGGTGATATACCAATAACCTTCATTCACTTACCAGCCATCAAGCAACGGGTGATGATACTCAGAACACCGTTCTGTCATTTAGAGCAACATGGGGCCTTTTGGAGGCCAAAAAGCAGGAACGCTGCCAGACTGGAGAGCACATCTGGCTGTGTCCTGTAATTCTGCACTAACCAGCTAGCCCTACTATTTACAAATCTCTTTAATACATCCCTCGCTCAAGCTGCCCTCCCATCATGTTTCAAGCAGTCCATTATTGTCAGTATGCTGAAGAACAGCAGCACCCAGAACCCAGCCTTGACCCATCTTCAACACTCTTACTGAGGGAAGGAGGTTGTTTGCCAAAATCTCGTGTCCTCTCTTCAGTACGGTGCAGTCGCCTTGTCCCCTTTGCAGAAACGCACACCCAAAAATTATGTTTCCATCCCCATGCTTCATGGTTGGGATGGTGTTCTTGGGGTTGTTCTCATCCTCCAACCACTGTGAGTGGTGTTGATACCAAAAAGCTCTATTTTGGTGTCCTCTGACACCATAACCTTCTCCCATGCCTCCTCTGGATCATGTAGATGGTCACTGGCGAACTTTAAATGGGCCTGGACATGTGCTGGCTTGAGCAGGGGGACACAAGTGTGTGTGTGTGTATATATAGATACAAAAAGGTGTGTACTGAAGCACACACCTTTTCAGTGATTCGTTAGGACAGTTAAATGCACATCAAGCTGTTTTATTAGATGTTTGTAATGCAATAAATACTCAGACATACTTATACATTACCTTTTAGCATCACATGACATTTTCAACACTTTTTTTCTGTTTATTGGTGGATCACAATCCAGCTTCACTTACTGTATGTGAGAGGGTAGACTCATAGCATTAATACAGACAATGAAACCATAAAATCAAAAAGTTGTAACACATTTAGGGAACAGAACAAAGTGCAGTCACATAGCACATCCCTAATGGCCCAGTCACACGGCACACGATGATTCCTGAACGAAGGGAAAAAGTAAAAAAAACTTCACAATTCGTTGAGAAAAGGTGGACAAAAGAGCTTTTATCACCAAACAGTCTGCGAAGCAAGAGTGCAAAAGGGACGAAAGAGGAAATTAACAAAACCGAAGCTCACAATCTCGACGAAACACACCTGGAGCCACAGCTGGAGCAGTGTGTGTCTGCATCTCTGCGTTCCAGGACTCTATTCTGGGACGGAGCTCATAGTGCCTGAGTCCTGGAGAAACTGCAAACAGAATCTGTGGAGATCTGTGTGCACGTTAGTAGACCACCTCCTCTGGTTCCTTGTCCAGAACAAAAGAGGGATCATCTCCATCATCATCAGAATCCACACTATCTGTTGACACGCTGCACGCTCCATCTTGCTCCAATTAAAAAAAAAAAAAAAAAAAAAGTGTTCTGTGGTCACTGCTGTATCACTGTATTATGTTCTAAGCCATATATATTTATTTATAACAGAAAACTGTCAAAAGGGAGACTAAATATAAACCTAAGTGTAAAGATGATTGAATATATCAGAGCAACAAATTAATCAGTGCATGTGAACGCGCGCATTGACTCATGTGCTGTTATTCCACCAGCTGATCACTGATCCACAACGTGAATTCTTCCTTCCAGAACAGCTCTTTATGTCATCATTTTGATTCATCTGCCTGTTGCCACATGTATAGAAGGACTGGATTGTCATTCCTACACTCATATTGTTATATTTAATACAAAATAATGAGTGCACGCAGGAGCTGCTGCTGCCGCTGATGCTGCATTCAAGTACCGTCGGAAATTATACAACTTTTTTGTTGTTTCAAAGTCAACAGTTGTGGCAAAATAATTAATTATATCCACACAAAAGATTAATTCTGGCTTATATAAGGTGCCTGAGCCCATTGAAGCTGCCCCCCCCACACAGATAAAAAAAAATCTAAGCAAGCAGGCGGAGTTTGCCCTGTAATTTCCAACGGTACATGAACGAAGCAGCAGCCTCAGTGCTCACAAACCAGTTTCTGCACTGTGTGAAAACATTCAGCTGCTCCAACAAAGTCAAATTAAACAACGTGAGAAAAACTAAACAAACGATGAAAAAACATCAAGAACGACAGCAAAACGAGACACAGATGAATTGAGGTTTTCGTTGCCCTTCGTTCAAATTTTTCAGCAGTTTAAAAATCCTGACGTAGCGCCAGCTGCAGGAACGAGGCTGCGCGAAGGTTAAACGATGTCAACGACAGTCAACGAAAGTCCAGATTTCTTGTTTCGTCAGGGCTTTGTCACCCTTCGTTAAGTGCCATGTGACTGGGCCTTTAGACTGACTTTATACAAATGTTGACTAATATCTGAACCTTGGGCTTTTTCTTTTTTCAAACTTTAAATGATAGAATCTTGAAACTTCATAAATGATTTTGCTTCCTGCATTTAACATGTTTTGAACATTTTCTGAGGAAGATAAATGATTAAATCTTCCATATACATTTAAAAGGCAAGTGTTGGTTTGTTTACAATGAACTACAATTAACTACAATGCTTACAATTTGGGAACTACTGGGTGTTGAAAAATATTAAGCACAGTGATTTTAGGCTCCAAATAAACTACAACACTTAGAGTGCATACCCCTGTCAAGTATAAACACTTGTAAGTCTTGAAGTAAAGTTTCTCTTCTATAAGTACAGGGGTTGGGAAGATTTAAGCACACTGTTGGAATCATCACATCAACATGCCCAATTGATGCTCAAAATAAACACCATCACTCAGAGTGCACACCTCTACCAGCAAACAATGCATAAAACTTGGTAACTGCAGGGCACAGAAAAAAAATCAAGTACACAGTTGTTAAAGGTGATAAGAAAAAAGGCATTCTGTGGCTGCTGTAGTTTATTTATAGCTTAAATGGACTCTCTAGGAACTCTGTTTATTCTGAGTTTCTGCAAAATTAGCCAGTGATTTATTCTTCACCCGGGCAAAGCCAGGTACCTGTGTGTGTGTGTGTGTTTACCAGTAATGTTACTGTACTCGCATAAATTTAGGTCAACCATAAAATAACCGGTGTGGTTCATTTTCCACTCACCTTGAAGGATCAGATTTCCAGTGGGAGTTTGTTGTTTTTCAGTATTCATCCTCAGTAGCTTCCTGTCGATGAGTTGCTCACAGGAAGTGCCACTGTGCGGGTCTGTCTGTGTTGAAGTTACGGCGTCCACGTCACTGCATGCGCCGTTAACTCCATGGATGCAGCTGTGCAGATAAGTACATGTGTAGTCCAACAGTGCTTCCAGCGTGGTACTTGCTGTCACTCCCACCACACTTAAAAAGTAAGTCCCTTCGGCTGCTCCCTTGTTTGCACTTGGGGTCGCCACAGCAAATCCAAGGTGGATCTGCATGTTGAATTGGCACAAGTTTTACGCCGGATGCCCTTCCTGACGCAACTCCACATTACATGGAGAAATGTGGCAGAGGTGGGATTTGAACCCGGAACCTTCTGAACTGAAACCAAGCGCATTAACCACTTGGCCACCATCACTCCCACCACACTTATTTGGATAAATTAGGAAGGCTTTTACCACAGTGCCAAGTGCAGTATGTCTGTACTCTGATTCATTAGTTAAAAAGCACCCTAATAAATTTGCCACTTTTAATGTTTCACAAAGCTATTAAAGGCATACCAACATTCACACAGCACTGTTTCCTATTATAGCTTTCAATAAATGACAATCAGCACTTAGCGTAAACGTGCAGAGAAGAGGGACGTCAGGCTTTTCAGCCTGCCTTTCAAACCCTTCCTAATAACACCTAAAGACTTATTAGGCGTTGTGTGGAGGCGCTTTAGAGGAGTGAGGCACTTTGTACCACAGTTGCCCAGGCTTAAGTTAATGAATAGAATCGCTACTTGACTGAGGCTAATTCTCATCGCTTGGCGGAAGAGGTTCCATATCAGCATGTATCGGTTACACAAGGACCTTCAGAGATGAAGGCGAAGCCACCAGCGAGTGAGAGAGAAATTCAAGATAAGCCTTTTAGAACGTGAGTGAAGACAGAGATGGAGCCTCTGAAAGTTTCTTTCCATTTCTATTCAGGATGTTTAGATCCATGTCTCTGAAGGAAACATTTGCACAGGAATTCTATAATGCTGATAGAATGAAAATTACACATAACTGTACAACAGAATCTAAACTACTTCCTGTGATGTTTGTAAATTGGCTTATGCCTCTGTAATATGAACTCCTGGCCCTCATTTATCAAACTGGGAGAAGAAAGAGTTCCAAATTCTATTATACAAACAAAATTTAATATGTGTGTAAGTACAAGAAAATCTTTACTTATCAGACAGGCACATGCTGGTCGTACCCAGTAAATAAGTAAGTCCCGTCTGCTTCTCCCTTGTTGCACTCAGGGTTGCCACAGCAGATCTGAGGTGCATCTGCATGTTGGTTTGGCACAAGGTGTATGCCGGCTGCTCTTCCTGATGCAGCTCCACGTTACATTGGGAGAGGGCAGGGGTGGTCCTGAACCGGGACTCTTCCACACTGAAAACAAGCGCACTGAACTGCTCAGCCACCATCCTCAAACATGACTTGTTTGTGTTTCTCACTGAAATAATGGCAGAAGAGCAAAGAAAATAAGGTTTTGTCAAATGGTGCTTGATGTGCTTGTGTGGGGTCACAGCAGTGAGGTGATGAAAATAAATGCAAGTGACAACACTGGGTGTTGATGATGAATCAATAAGTACTTTTGAACCCAACAATTCATAACAATCATTCAGTCATGGTGTCATACTTTTTAAATCTTATACATCACAGCATTAAACATAAGACAAGCTCACCACAAACTGCCAGTATAGGCTCCACCCATCGGTGACCCTTAATTGGAGAAAGCAGGTATAAAAAATGGATGGATGGAAGCTCACCACAAGAACCAACATAAAACCTTCCAGTTAATAGAATAAGTGCACAATTATTTATCCCTTTATTTACTATAGCTGTCCCAGAATCCATTGCACAGATGTGACATCACTGTGTTGCTATGTTTTGTTCAGATAACTCTCCTCGTGAAACTTCAGCAGCAAAGAGGGGAAAAAAAGTGGACACTTTTTTTAATACAAAATTTCAGGAGGGAATCTTTTTATATTATTAATGTCCTCCTCTTAAGTCTTTTTATTATTATTTATTATTGTTTGGTTTGTGTATTTTTGTAACATATTTCGTAGAGCTTTTCTATTTTAATTTGTGTTTTTTTTTTTTTTTTTTTTTTCCGAGGACCACAATGTAAATAAACATCCTTATTGGAAGATTTCTTGTGTTATCCTCAGCAGTATTTTTATGTATTCTTATGTAATTTTATTGCCACATAAAATCATATCAAAATCAAATCAAACATTTGCATTTGTTGTACAACCCCTGGCAAAAAATATGGAATCACTGGCCTCGGAGGATGTTCATTCAGTTGTTTAATTTTGTAGAAAAAAAGCAGATCACAGACATGACATAAAACTAAAGTTATTTCAAACGGCAACTTTCTGGCTTTAAGAAACACTATAAGAAATCAGGAAAAAATTTGTGGCAGTCAGTAACGGTTAATTTTTTAGACCAAGCAGAGGGAAAAAAATATGGAATCACTCAATTCTGAGGAAAAAATTATGGAATCATGAAAAACAAAAGAACGCTCCAACACATCACTAGTATTTTGTTGCACCACCTCTGGCTTTTATAACAACTTGCAGTCTCTGAGGCATGGACTTAATGAGTGACAAACAGTACTCTTCATCAGTCTGGCTCCAACTTTCTCTGATTGCTGTTGCCAGATCAGCTTTGCAGATTGGAGCCTTGTCATGGACCATTTTCTTCAACTTCCACCAAAGATTTTCAATTGAATTAAGATCCAGACTATTTGCAGGCCATGACATTGACCCTATGTGTCTTTTTGCAAGGAATGTTTTCACAGTTTTTGCTCTATGGCAAGATGCATTATCATCTTGAAAAATGATTTCATCATCCCCAAACATCCTTTCAATTGATGGGATAAGAAACGTGTCCAAAATATCAACGTAAACTTGTGCATTTATTGATGATGTAATGACAGCCATCTCCCCAGTGCCTTTACCTGACATGCAGCCCCATATCATCAATGACTGTGGAAATTTACATGTTCTCTTCAGGCAGTCATCTTTATAAATCTCATTGGAACGGCACCAAACAAAAGTTCCAGCATCATCACCTTGCCCAATGCAGATTCGAGATTCATCACTGAATATGACTTTCATCCAGTCATCCACAGTCCACGATTGCTTTTCCTTAGCCCATTGTAACCTTGTTTTTTTCTGTTTAGGTGTTAATGATGGCTTTCGTTTAGCTTTTCTGTATGTAAATCCCATTTCCTTTAGGCGGTTTCTTACAGTTCGGTCACAGATGTTGACTCCAGTTTCCTCCCATTCGTTCCTCATTTGTTTTGTTGTGCATTTTCGATTTTTGAGACATATTGCTTTAAGTTTTGTGTCTTGACGCTTTGATGTCTTCCTTGGTCTACCAGTATGTTTGCCTTTAACAACCTTCCCATGTTGTTTGTATTTGGTCCAGAGTTTAGACACAGCTGACTGTGAACAACCAATATCTTTTGCAACATTGCGTGATGATTTACCCTCTTTTAAGAGTTTGATAATCCTCTCCTTTGTTTCAATTGACATCTCTCGTGTTGGAGCCATGATTCATGTCAGTCCACTTGGTGCAACAGCTCTCCAAGGTGTGATCACTCCTTTTTAGATGTAGACTAACGAGCAGATCTAATTTGATGCAGGTGTTAGTTTTGGGGATGAAAATTTATAGGGTGATTCCATAATTTATTCCTCAGAATTGAGTGATTCCATATTTTTTTTCCCTCTGCTTGGTCTAAAAAAGTAACCGTTACTGACTGCCACAATTTTTTTTTCCTGATTTCTTATAGTGTTTCTTAAAGCCAGAAAGTTGCCATTTGAAATGACTTTAGTTTTGTGTCATGTCTGTGATCTGCTTTTTTTCTACAAAATTAAACAACTGAATGAACATCCTCCGAGGCCAGTGATTCCATAATTTTTGCCAGGGGTTGTAGTAACAGGTGAAGATCCAGGTGCTTGTTGATGAGGTCAAAATTGGCTTTTTAGTTCACAGGGGTGTCTGTTGTAGGTTTTGACACAAATGAGCCGACATGTCTATTTCTTACTAGACATAATTATTTCAGAATTATTTTGAGGAAATAAAGTAGCTGTATGATGATCAGCAGCAGTGCTTTTTAGCTGCAGTTTCCCTCTTCTACCACTAGAGCTGTCTGTGTGTATACTCAGAGCTGTGTCTATATTTACACACATTCTGAGTATAAGTACAAGTTTACATATTTCACACTTCACGTAGAAATGCTCGTACGCACGGTTGTTGCACAAATCTTTGTGTACAGAGAGTTGATAAATGGGGGCCCTGGAGAGTACTTCACGTTGTCTGATGGTTGTTGACTACAGGGCGATGAGAAGCAGGTGTTCTTTGTCAGCACAGATTCAAACTGTGGATTTCACTGATTTCTCCACTTAAATTAGATGGGAGGAGTTAATCAGTGCAATCAACTGGTGATGTGTTCAGTAGGATAAAAATGCACACTGTTGGCTCTTCATGAAACCAGTTTGAAATCACTGATCAAATGTTATTTCATTTAATTAAAAAACTCCAGCAGTGTGCAAACATGAAGAAAGGTCCTCCATTTATTACCCATGCCAACATAGATGGACAGAGAGAGAGGAGGCAAGTGATCCACCTCTGTCTGTGTGTCTGTCTGTTTCTCTGTCAGTCTACATGTAAACATTGTGGAGCATTTTCAGTGGTATTGGTCTAAAAATGAGATGCGTTCAGATGCATAGCTGACCAAAAACCTTTCGAGTTACACACCAGCAAAACCCTTGTCTGATATCCAGCGCAGTGTATTTCTGGTATTTAAAGAGTGCAATCATCACATAACCTTCACGGGACCTTGCAGCATTATGCCTCTATTTCGACACACAGATCCCGTTTTCTCACCGGGTAATGTATCACGTCTATCCACATTTGCATCATGTGAGTAGCAACTCCACTTACTTGGTGCATTTGTGCCATACAGGCAGAGGCAGGCGCCACTGTGATGAGTTGAATTTATGTTAGACCCACCATGTTGTCATGGCTAATGAAGAGGAAAAATCCAATCAAGCTCTCAGCTTTTGTGGCATCGAGATAATAAAAAGGATGTGAACATAAACCAAATCCACCTGCTCCAAGATTAATCCATGTTTTGAGTATAAGAAATATACTCAAAACCTGGATTAATCTTTTTAGTCACATAGCACTACTATTATTCTGAACACTACTGTATGCACCATCAAAATAGAGCTCTGTAAGTGCAATACATGCTGAAATGATTAGCTGGTGAGTCACTGAGTAGCAACTGGACAGGACTCTGGATCTAAATTGGGCACTAATGAATTTTGGTATTGAATGGATTTTGAATTGGTTTGGTATGAATGAACTCATGTTTTCTCATGCATGAGGGAAAGTTGCATCAATATGGGTGGAGTCTCTTAGCTTTTAGCTTACTTTCCTGGTTGATGGAAAATTTTCAGGAGAGACTGGAGGAGCATCTGAGTTTGGGTGATCTCTTGGAAGTCTTGAGTTGAATGAGTTTATTCAGCGCACACACACGTACTTAAAAAAAAAAAAAAAAAAAAAAAAAAAAAATCTCGTAAAACAAAAAGCTCATACAATTTCACAGTTTTGTGTGGCCAAAAGGGTGTAGGCACAAGCAAAAGCTTATAAACACCCACCCCTTTTACCATTTTATATATATATATATATATATATATATATATATATATATATATATATATATATATGAGGTCTGTTAGAAAACTATCCGACCTTTTTATTTTTTGCAAAAACTATATGGATTTGAATCATGTGCGCTTGCATCAGCCAAGCTTGAAGCTTCATGCGCATGTGTGAGTTTTTTCACGCCTGTCGGTTGCATCATTCGCCTGTGAGCTCGCTTTGTGTGAGCAGTGGTCCACCCCTCTCGTCGGATTTTTATTGTGAGGAAAATGTCTGAACAATTTGGAGCTTTGCTGCATCAAATTTTTCCAGAAACTGTGAGAGACAGCCAGGTGGAAACCATTTGGAAGATTCAGACGGCTTTCAGGGACGATTCTATGGGGATCACACATATTAAGGAGTGTTACAACCGGTTTAAAGACTGCGCACAATGGCGGAGGGCGCGCCGCGCTCCGAGCGGCGATCGACAGGCTGAAACGACCAGATCATTTCCAAACTGAACGCTGTGTTGATCCTGGACGTCGTCTGACTACTACAGAAATGGCAAAAGAGGTGGACATACCACTTTTTTGCCACATTCCACTGTTACAGGAGTTTTTGTCATGGAAAGAGGAGCGGATGAATTTACCACGGAGCCGCTAATGGCGCAGGACAAAAGCACCTCCGTGTTGGTCTCACAGGACATGTTGTAACATGTCCAGCTCTTGCACCATTTGGAAGATTCAGATGGCTTTCGGTGGCTTTTCAGTTGTGTGACTATCTGAGAAATTGTGGACGAGCTGGACATGCCACAACATGTCCTGTGAGGCTTCATCACGGCGTTGCTTTTGTCCCGCGCCACTAGCGGCTCCGTCCCGATGTGCAAATTCCTCCGCACGTCTTTTCATGACAAAAACTCCTGTAACAGTATCATGGTGTCTAATCAGCATCTTGATATGGCACACCTGTGAGGTGGGATGGATTATCTCAGCAAAGGAGAAGTGCTCACTATCACAGATTTAGACTGGTTTGTGAACAATATTTGAGGGAAATGATGATATTGTGTATGTGGAAAAAGTTTTAAATCTTTGAGTTCATCTCATACAAAATGAGAGCAAAACCAAAAGTGTTGCGTTTATATTTTTGTTGAGTGTATATGTATATGTGTATATGTATATGTATGTGTGTATATATATGTGTATATGTGTGTGTATATGTGTATATATATAAATATATACATGAGGTCTGTGAGAAAAGTATCCAACCTTATTTTTTTCAAAAACCATATGGATTTGAATCACGTGTGATTGCATCAGACAAGCTTGAACCTTCGTGCGCATGCGTGAGTTTTTTCACGCCTGTCGGTTGCGTCATTCGCCTGTGAGCAGGCTTTGTGTGAGCAGTGGTCCACCCCTCTCGTCGTTTTTTTATTGCGAATAAATGTCTGAACGATTTGGAGCTTTGCTGCATCAATTTTTTTTCAGAAACTGTGAGAGACCTCCAAGTGGACACCGTTCGAAAAATTTATACGGCTTTCAGGGATGATTTTATGGGGATTAAACAGATTACGGAGTGTTACTGCCGCTTTAAGGATGGCCCACAACTGCTGAGAGCGCGGTGCGCTCCCAGCGCCGATCGACATGCTCAGATCCCGCTGAAACAACCAGATCATTTCCAATGTGAAGGCTTTGTTGATCCGGGAGGTCATCTGACTTTCACAAAAAGGCAGGAAACGTGGACATCAGCACTTTTTCGGCACATTCCAGTGTTACAGGAGTTTTTTTCATGGAAAAAGAAGCAGATGAATGCTCCACCATGCCACTCATGGCGCGGGACAAAACCACCTCGGTGTTGGTCTCACAGGACGGCTTTGAGATGGCTTTCAGACGGATTCCGGTTGCTTTCCAGTCGTGTGATTATCCGATTGTGATTGTGCATGAGCTGGACATGCCCTAACATGTCCTGTGAGGCTTCATCACGGCCTTGCTTTGCGCCATGTGGCTTCACCGCGACGTGCGGTACTCCTTCGCACGTCTGTCTTAATGTGCCGGAAAAGTGCTGCTGTCCACGTCTTTTCACAATTCCTGTGCTAGCCAGATGACATCCCGGAAAAAACACAGCGTCCAGTTTGGAAATGAACGGCACATTCCACTGTTACAGGAGTTTTTGTCATGGAAAGAGGAGCGGAGGCTTCGCGCGTCGCGACAGTGCCGCATGGCGCAAAGCAACGCCATGATGAAGCCTCACAGGACATGTTCTGGCATATCCAGGCACATCCACAATTTCTCGGATAATCACTCGATGGAAAAACCACCGACAGCTGTCTGAACGCCATCTCAAAGCCGTCCTGTGAGACCAAAATGGAGGTGGTTTTGTCTCGCTCCAGTAGCGAATCCATCGTGATGCGCGAAGCCTCCGCTCAGCTTTTCATGACAAAATCTCTTGTTAAAAGTGAAATCTGCCGGAAAATGGTTAATGTCCAGCTCTTGTGATAACCAGAGAAATTGCGCACGATGGTCACGGATCCATACAGCCATCCGTTTAGAAATGAAATGGTCGCTCAGCCTGTCAATGGTGGCTTCGGAGCGCGGCGCACCACCAGTCGCTCTGCGCCGTCCTTAAAGCGACAGTAACACGCCGTAATCTCTTTGAAGCCCATAAAATTTTCACCAAAAACCATCTGAATTTCTCGAATGGTGTCCACTTTGATGTCCCTCACAGTTTCTGAAAAAGCTTTGATCAAGCAAAGCGGCAGTCTCTGAGCCATTCCTAAACAATGAAAAAAAAGCCTGCTCACAGGCGAATGACGCAACCGACAGGCGTGAAAAAACTCACGCATGCGCACGAAGGTTCAATCTTGGCTGACACAATCACACGTGATTCAAATCCATATGGTTTTTGAAAAAAATAATAAGGTCGAATACTTTTCTAATAGACCTCGTATATAACAGAACAATGGCCCAAGGACTGAACTCTGGGGTTAGGGTTAGGGTTACCCCACAGGGGCACCCCACATGTAATCTTCAAAAATTCAGAATTAATCCCACCAATATGGACACATTGATACCTATTGTGTAGATAGCTCACTATCCAGTCATGTGCTATTCCTCTGGTAACATACTTCTGTAAATTAATAAAATGTGATCTATAGTATCAAATGCTTTCTGTAAACCAAAGAAAACCCCTGCAGTGTGTTGCTTATTTTCAATTGCATTTGTAATTTGTTCAACAAAATCAATTAAAGTCAGTTAAGGAGCATGCTTTTTTCTAAATCCATATTGCTATTCACTGAGTATTTGATGTTTAGTTATGAAGTCATTTAACCTCTTTACAAATATCTATTCCAGAATTTTTGAAAATTGTGGAAACATTGAGATTGGCCTGTAGTTTGAAAATAAATGTTTGTCACCAGATTTGAACAGTGGTATCACGTTAGCTATTTTCATTCTAGTTCAGTGACTGACATGGCAGTCTATTTCAGTCAGACTCTAATCTTCATGTTGTTGTTATCTTTTTAATTATCCCATTATTGTGAACACTGGAATATGCATGGTTGACTTGAAACATTTGTGTCAATCATCTACAGTGGTATTTAAAGGTTTGGGCATCCCTGATGATTTCCATTTTTTTCCTTTATAAATCATTGTTTGTTTGGATCAGCAATGTCAGTTAAATATATCATATAGCAGACAAACACAGTGATATTTGAGAAGTGAAATGAAGTTTATAGGATTTACACAAAGTGTGCAGTAATTAAACAAAATCACACAGGTGCATGAATTTGGGCACCCCAACAGAAAAAATATATCAATTTGTAGTCGATCCTCCAGTTGCAGAAATAACAGCCTCTAAATGCTTCCTATAGTTTCAGTGAGAGTCTGGAATCGTGGTTGAAGGTATTTTTGACCATTCTTCTTTACAGAACATCTCAGGTTTGTTGGTTTCCGAGCAAGGGCAGCCCGCTTAAAATCACACCACAGTTTTTCAATTATATTCAGGTCTGGGGACTGAGATGGCCATTCCAGAATGTTGTACTTCTTTCTCTGCATGAATGTCTTAGTAGATTTTGAGCAGTGTTTAGGGTTGTTGTCTTGTTGAAAGATCCAGCCCTGGTGCAACTTCAAATTTGTCACTGGTTCATGAACATTGTTCTCAAGAATCTGCTGATATTGACTGGAATCCATGTAACCCTCAACTTTAGTAAGATTCCTAGTACCTGCACTGGCCACCTCCAAATCTTACTGTAGGTAGCAAGCGTTTTTCTTGGAATGCTGTGTTCTTTTTCAGCCATGCATGCCACTCCTTGTTATGTCCAAATAACTCAATTTTAGTTTCATCAGTCCACAGCACCTTATTCCAAAATGAAGCTGGCTTGTACAAATGTGCTTTAGCATACCTTAAGTAACCCCGGTTGTGGTATGTACACAGAAAAGGCTTCCTCTGCATTACTCTCTCATCCAGCATCTCCTTGTGCAAAGTGTGCTGTACATGTGAACGATGCACAGAGACACTATGTGCAGCAAGATCATGTTGTAGGTCTTTGGAGCAGGTCTGGTTGAATATGACTGTTTTCACCATCCTTTGCTTCAGCTTATCTGAGGTTTTTCTTGGCATCCCACTTTAGGCCTTAACTCGTACTGTGCTTGTGGTCTTCCATTTCCTCACGATGTTCCTCACAGTGGAAACTGACCCTTTCTCATGATTGGATTCATCTGTGTAAGGAGGTCAAGGGTCAATGAGCTTACCAAACCAATTTTGTGTCCCAATAATTTGTGCTAAATGTATTCAAAACAATAACATGACAAGGGTGCCCAAATTTATGCACTTGCCTAATTTGGTTTAAGTAATTATTGCACACTTTCTGTAAATCCTGTAAACTTCATTTCACTTCTCAAATATCAGTGTATCCATCTGCTATATAAAATAGTTGACTGAAATTTCTTATCCAGACAACCAATGATTTATAAAGGAAAATCATGAAAATTATCAGGGGTGCCCAAACTTTTGCATACAACTGTACGAAAACTGTACAACTGTTCAGCTTGGGACTCCGGCAAGGGCGGTTGCATCTCCTCCTCTCTCCTCTATCTCTGCTCCAACCATCAAGTCCCCTAC
The DNA here is from genome assembly GCF_902500255.1 of Thalassophryne amazonica. Taxonomy (NCBI): domain Eukaryota; kingdom Metazoa; phylum Chordata; class Actinopteri; order Batrachoidiformes; family Batrachoididae; genus Thalassophryne; species Thalassophryne amazonica. The sequence continues at coordinate 25,110,333 of NC_047109.1, forward strand.
TTAACCAGACTGTGAATTCTTCAACCTATATTGGATAAACCATGGACTTGATCAGCTGGTTTCTGAACGCTATTGACACCATTTGTTTCAACAAGGAAATCAGGGCCGGGGGACCCTGCGTTCCCAAATGGAACCTACCCTGCGGGCTGTGTTCTTGACTCCTGGGAGACATGGCGTGTCGCATGCTTTGTGCCATTCTCTGTGGAGGATGTCGAGGATTTATTTATATTTGGTTTTATTGTAGGTGGGCTGGTACTTATTGGTTTATGTGCTGCCTTGACATACTGGAGAATTGGCAAGATGGCTGCCACCAGAACCACGACCCATCACCTGTCCGTCATGATTAATGAGTTGGGCAAGGCGATAAATTCTCAGACTGTGTTAACCCTTGAACTCAGACACAAATTGGATAACATCTCGGAGCAAATGCACACCTTGCAAATGAAGATGTCGGAGACCAGGGAATACTCATAAATTGAATCTGGTTGTTCATGTGAGCTGCAAAGGTGTTTTTCACTGCTCAACCATAAACATGGCAGGCTTATCAGCCTTGGAAGGACAAAATGCCCCGTTGTTTTCCTCCAGAAGAATTTCTACAGCCTTGGTGAACCATTCGGCTGCCTTCTTTCTTATCTTCTCCACCTCCAGCACACACGGACAGAAACTGACTCATTTGCCACTCACACATGGACAGAGACTGAAAGCATGCTTCCACCCCCTCCTGTCTCCATCCCCCATCCCAGTCCCCGCTCACGCCACTCCCTTCCCCCTCCTGGGTGCTGCGCAGGTTTAGCTGCTGTAGCTCTCCGTTCCCCTCCTAGCTGACAGCGGTGCGACCACATGTTGCTGCCCTCACCTCAATTCGGAAAATGGACTGCTTCAAAGTTTAGTGCACATAATGTCAAATGTATGTGTTTTTAATTCTGATGTGTGCCATTATTACAGTAAACAAGTAATTGTGGATTAATTGCTGTATCTTGTCTGTCACTCTCTTGATACAAAATTTTCTTAAATGTTTTGCAGTGCATGTTTAATTCACAAAACCTTCATCATGATCTTTACACAAAAAGTGCAAGGAGCTATAAATAACATTATTATGAAGTTGAACAAATGCACACTGCACACTGCTATTTTCTTCTATGCCAGTCTGTGTGACAACAGCCTCCGGCACTGATGGACTGAACTTGTGACATCGAACAAATCAAGTAGTTCTCTGGCTACATGTAGTCATATCAGCATATCGGTCATTACAAATGGCTGATATGATATCTACAAAAATACTGAATATCCTTGACGATAATCGGTCGACCCCTGTTATACAGTATAACTGAGGTATTAAATATTTTTCTATGAAACACCTGAATTGACAAATTGTAAATGTAATTAACAAATGTGATCTTGCTAATCACACACACACACACACACACACACACACACACACACACACACACACACACACACACACACACACACACACACACACACACACACACATATATAATCATTGGCAGCTGCTGCTAAAAAATTTGAACAGGAGTTTGCCCACCTTTCTTTCTGGACTGCAAATTTCTTGATGACCATCTGATTAAAGTCCATCATCTCCGTCGCCAGTTTCCTTTCCATTGACAGTATGGCCAGTGCATTCAGCCTATCCTAGTTCATGGAGTTTCTGAGAAATGTTTTGATTCTTTTCAAGGTAGTGAAGCACCTCTCAGCTTCTGCAATGGTCATGGGCATGATGATGAAGATCTTTAGATGAGTATCAGTCTCTCAAAAGATCCCTCCATGATTATGTTCCATGAACAACTGGAAAAGGTCCACAGCACCACAGCAGGCCTTACTCCTCCTTGCTTTGGATGAGAATGAGCTCTGTCTTTAGCTTGCTTCCGGTGAGCATAGAGTAGGCCTTCAAGGTGCTGCTGAGAGCATCTTCAGGTCGATTTTTAGTCACTTCTTCATTGCGCCTCTTGATGCCAATCTTGTTGCCTTCATCAAGCTGTTCAGCTATGCTGTGCTGTCCAAACAACGAGACACAGGAACAGTTTCTTTTCACAGGCCATCACACTGATGAGCAACTCAACCTGCTGAAAAACTCACTAATTCATCTACCTCATGTACAACGTCAAACTGTTTGTCTGTCTCACACATCCTTTTCTTTTTCTCTTATTGCACATTTTGTTTTCTTGCACATTTCATTTGCACATTTTATTACTGTAAATTATTCAGTCCTCATAATATCTCTAATGTGTAGGTGAAGGGACAATGTGGGATCAAAAATCACCCAAATGTTGTGTGCCTGGGGGGCTGGGGTGGACATGGTTTTTTTGGATGTGTGTTTATTTTCCTTCCTAGGTGGTTTGGAACTGATCTCTGGGAAAGCTGTGCTGCAGAAGAGTCTCTTACCTTTATTATGATGATTGGCTGCACCTGCTGTGATCTCGTGCGGCTCTCCATTAGGAGGAAGTTACGACACCTGTGATATTCACGTGCAGATCTAAGGGCTTTCAGCTGGTACCTATGTGGTAATGAGAAGCTGCATTTAAGCCAGCAGTGAGTTGGACTGGATTGCCGGAGAATTGAACTTTGTTGCATTCTTGTGACGAGTATGTGAGGACGCCGAGGGCTGCTCCAGAGGCTGACATCGCGTCTGTGAAGGAGGATGAGGGTGAGAGGCAAGCGCTGTCAGCACACGTCAGAGGTGATTATTCCTAAAAGCTAAATTGTTCATATGTTGTGGCGTTTGACGCAGTTAAAATTAAAGAATTGAAGATAATCGTTCTGATTGCTCCTCACGGCTGTGGTGAAGGGATTGATGATCTTCCACTCGCTGTGAGCAGCTGTTTGTGTGAAGTAGGTCCGCAGTAAGATCTGAACGTGTTGCTGATAAGTGTGCCTCTGTGGAGAAAATTGTGGATAATGATAGTATGAATAACCTCACTTCTGCTCCTCCTTCACAGAGCATTGTTCTGGAGAGCCACCTGGGGGGGGGGGGCGGGTGTTGACGGAACGTTTGAGTCCAGAAGATTCGGGCTCGGATCTGTTGTGGCGCTGAGAGAGTGCGCCACTTGTCCACCTCACCAGACTTTTATTATTTAGATTTTATGTACAGCACAGGGTGACAGTAATAAATCTGTTTTTCTTTCTGGAGCTGCTTCTGGTCAATTAGTGTTGGGTTCTGTTGGACTCTGGGCCGCTCCTCGGTTCGCATCTCTCACATAACACCAAAGGTTCCTCACTTTGTCAGTGTGATTGTGACACACTAAGCGTTAGCAAGTGTTAGGTGTTGGAAACATTACTAAGAAATGTCGGTCCATACTGACATGATAGCATCATACAGTCGCCCATTCAACCAGGCTGTCCGTTCTCTTCTGACCTCTGACATCAACAAGACATTTTTGTCCACACAACTGTTGCTCACTGGTTATGTTTTCTTTTTTGAACCATTCACTGTGAACCCTAGAGATGGTTGTGCAAGAAAACCCCAATAGATCAGCAGTTTGTGAAATACTCAGAGCAGCCCGTCTGGCACCGCTAATAGGGATGTGAATCGTACAACTCATGATTGAATTTGATTCCAATTCTTCGGGTGACGATTCGATTCAGAATCGATTTTCGATTCAAAGAGCTCTGAGAAATAGTTATATTACTTAAAAAATGTTTGTTTAAGAAAATGCAGCTTTACAAAGTTAATCAAGTGATTTTGATGTAAATTTACTTATCTGCTTTGCTCGTTCAGAGTTGGCTGGCAGTTTAGCGAAGCGCTGGTCAGTAGTCCTGCTGCTCCCCTCTTTTAGCTCCGGGTGTTGGCGTAACATGTGGGCTTGCGGATTTGAAGTGTTTCCGAAGTACTTGACTTTCATTTTGCAGATTTTGCACACTGCATAAGTCATGTCAAGTTCCTTCTTACACAGCAAATAATAAAATCCAAAATGTGCCCAAACATTTGCCTTCAGCATAGACGGTGCTGGCTGAATTAGCTCTTCGTCCGCCATGCTAAGCTGCAGCACATGAATGTTTGAAGCACGCCAGACCCTCCCCTCGCGGGGACGCTGTAGTACGGAGGCCGTTGTCTGACAAACAGTACACGCAGCGAGTAAGTAAGAAAATGTTTTTAAAAAATGCTTTTTAAAAATCGATTCTTGGACATTTTGGATCGATTCAGAATCGTAATAAATAAGAATCGCGATTCGGACGTGAATCGATTTTTTTCCGGCACCCCTAACCACTAACCATGCCACATTCAATGTCTTTAAATTCCCTTTCTTCCCTATTCTGATGCTTGGTTTGAACTTCAGTAAGCTGCCTTCATCACGTCTAGATGCCAAAATGCATTGCGTTGCTGCCATGTGATTGGCTCATTAGCTTTTTTGTGTTAATAAGCGATTGAATTGAACAGGTGTACCTAATAAAGTGGTGACACACACACACACTCACACACACGGCTTGTTCATCAGGGCAATTTGGGCGACACACTGCCAAACAGGAGAAGGTGGGATTTCTTTTTTCTTTCTGGGTCTACCCCTGTTACAGTGGCTATCAGTGTTCCAGACCATCTGATCTGCCTCTGAATGTCACTGCCAAGTCAGGTTTCACCCATTCTGGCATGATTTCAGTCAGGTTGAAAATTGCTGCAGACATCTTTTCCAAAGTCTCTTGTAAAATCAATATTTTTCACAAAACTGAGCTTTCAATGTAGTCTCTGCAGGTTCTACAAAAAATCACAGCACGCTACATGTTTACATCACACGTAACTGTGAAAAGCGTGGGCTGTGGCATCCATCGATGCTGCATTCAACACCCCTGAGAATCTTGGAGAAGCTTAATAAGTAGATTTACAGATGAGACAGACAAGGGGGTTTTCACTCTGCTGGACGTTTCGGCCTGTGAGTGAATTTCTGTCATGCAAACCATTTATTATAATTTATTTTATGTTATTATGGCTGACAAAATAACATGTTAATTTACATGAATTAATTACAGCTCCTATAATGTGTACATCTTTTTAAAATCGCAATTGATTGCACTTTGCTCTGTTTTGTTTAGATTTCACTGACCTGTTTAGATTGCATGACCTGTGTCATGCAGGACAATAAACTCATCATTAACAGATGTAGACTGAACGTGAGAGGGACGCCAGTGCGTGCATTTGCGCAAAGAGAATTTTGAAATTTTCAAAAAGCTTTCACGCATAAATGCCATGCAACGTAAAAAGTTGATTGGAGAGGGGAAAACTTATACGCAGGTGCAAAAAATTATAGGCTGTTCATCTTCATCTACAATGATCTCCAATGCTTTAAAATGGACAAAAAACACAGACGCGTGGAAGGAAACGGAAAACAACCATCAAAATGCATAGAGGAATAACCAGAATGGCAAAGGCTCACCCATTGATCAGCTCCAGGATGATCAAAGACGGTCTGGAGTTACCTGTAAGTGCTGTGACAGACGCCTGTGTGAAGCTAATTTATTTGCAAGAATCCCCCGCAAAGTCCCTCTGTTAAATAAGACATGTGCAGAAGAGATTACAATTTGCCAAAGAACACATCAACTGGCCTAAAGAGAAATGGAGGAATATTTTGTGGACTGATGAGAGTAAAATTGTTCTTTTTGGGTCCAAGGGCCGCAGACAGTTTGTGAGGCGACCCCCAAACTCTGAATTCAAGCCACAGTTCACAGTGAAGACAGTGAAGCATGGTGGTGCAAGCATCATGATATGGGCATGTTTCTCTTACTATGGTGTTGGGCCTATATATCATATACCAGGTGTCATGGATCAGTTTGGATATGTCAGAATACTTGAAGAGGTCATGTTGCCTTATACTGAAGAGGACATGCCCTTGAAATGGGTGTTTCAACAAGACAATGACCCCAAGCACACTAATAACCGAGCAAAATCTTGGTTCCAGACCAACAAAATTAAAGCCTCGCAGATGTGAAGAAATCATGAAAAACTGTGGTTATACAACTAAATACTAGTTTAATGATTCATAGGATTGCTAAAAAAGCAGTTTGAACATAATAGTTTTGAGTTTGTGGCGTCAACAGCAGATGTTACTATTATTGTGAACACCCCCTTTTCTACTTTTTTTTACTAATAGCCCAATTTCATAGCCTTAAGAGTGTGCATATCATGAATGCTTGGTCTTGTTCGATTTATAAGAATCTACTGAATCTACTGGTACCTTGTTTCCCATGTAACAATAAGAAATATACTCAAAACCTGGATTAATCTTTTTAGTCACATTTATTAATTTATTTATTAGTTTATTTGACAGGGACAATGTACATTAATGAACATTTCTGTAAATGCACCAGAATTAGCCTTAGCGGCTATTTTTCATCTGCAGTCCCTGGACAGGTGGTAGCAGTCACCCTAAAAATAAGTGTTAGTTAAAATACATACATAAAACACTTCACATTATTATACAATTTAGTAAACATTATATATATATATATATATATATATATATATATATATATATATATAAAATATTAAAAAAAAGAAACATGCAGGTTAAATATATTTTCTAAGAATATTCAGGAGATTTGGTGCTGACATGTTTGATGGTCAACGAGCCACTTCCTCAGATTAACCTTAAATGTGTTAAGGGTGGTCATTTCTCTAATGACCACAAGTACTGTGTTCCACTCTTGTGCTGCCCTCACAGAGAAAGAAGCCTGACCAAAAGCACTTCTCCTCAGTGGGACCACACAGTCTCCTCTAGTGGCTCCCCTGGTGTTACGAACAGCAGCAGACCTTACATTCACAAACTGTTCCAGAGGGGGAGAGGACAGACCATTTATAACTTTAAACAAGAGACATAAATGTACATATTTAATCATATTTTGCCAGTTTAAAAGTTTATATTTTTGTAAAATAGCACAGTGGTGGTAGCGCTGAGGCTTCCTATCCAATACTTTGATAGTTTGTTTATAAAGGGTCTCTAGTGGCTTGAGCGCTGTTGCATTTGCATTGGACCATGTAGTCAGGCAGTATTTAATATGTGATAAAATCATTGCATGCATAAAAACTTTAGCTGCCTGTACAGATAGTTGAGGCCGTATGTAACGAAAATTAGAGAGGCTAAATTTAACTTTGTGACACACTTTTTTAACCTGTGTTTTAAATGTGAATGTGTCATCGAGCCAGACCCCTAAATATTTATATTCAGACACCACTTTGATCCTTTCCCCTGCCACATAGACATTTGGTTCAGTGACTAGACTTTTAGATCGTGTAAAAAACATTGCAACAGTTTTTGATACATTAAGTTGTAAACAATTTTCCTCAAGCCATGTTGTGACATCAGCCATGGACTGTGTTAATTTGTCACAGACCTGCTGTACATTATTTCCATGTACATAAAGAACAGAATCATCAGCATACATTTGAGTGAACAAATTTGGGCTGACCAACGGGAGATTATTTATATATAATGAAAATAATAGTAGCCCTAAAATTGAGCCCTGGGGCACTCCTGTATTAAGACAGAGAGAAGGTGAGTGATAATTACCAATTCTTACAGATTGTGACCTATTTGACAGATACGACTCAACCCATTTTAACGCCCCAGGAGAAAAATTAAATCATTGCCGTTTCATCAATAAAATATCATGGCTCACAGTGTCAAAGGCCTTTTTGAAATCAAGAAATATAGCTCCAACAACCCCACCTTTATCAAGTAATGATTTTATGTTTTTGGTGAGAAAGCAAGTTGCCGTTTCTGTGGAGTGTCTAGCTCTAAAGCCAAACTGCATCGGATGAAGGTTGAATGATGAGGTGTTGAGTCATTTGTTCAGCTACAATTTTCTCCAAGACCTTTGACACCGTAGACAAAATATTAATTGGACGATAATTTTGAACTGAAAACCTATCACCAGATTTGAACACTGGGATTACAGCAGCAGACTTCCATATTTTAAGAAACAGAGCCTGTGCAAATGATTCATTAATAATGGTTGCAATTGGGTTCATTAAAAATGCAACCAAGTCTTTTAGCATTAGAGCATCCATACCAAAACTATCTTTTGTTCTTGAAGATTTTAGGGTAGAGATAATTTGTGACACCTGAGTTTCTGAGACACAGTTAAAAGTGAAAGCTGGCTCCACGGTTACAACTGGAGAGCTCAGTGTGACATTAGGGGAAAACCCTTGGGCTATAGATTTGACTGAATCTATGAAAAAATTATTGAAGGCGACAGCAACCTCTTGTACATTACATGTGATCCTATCTTGAATTTTTACTTCTAATTGGGGATTAGCTTTTGTTTTCTTTCCTGTTTGTTTAATTGATCCCACAGTGTTTTAGTATTGCCATTTGATTTTTCAATTAAAGTTGAAATTAAAGAATTAAAGAAAAAGCTTGCTTTAGCTTTTCTTATACTTTTGACAATTTTATTTCTGAGAGTCACAAACATCTTTCTTGCAGTTGCTGTCTTTGTTTTAACTGCATGTTTTAGAGCCATATCTCTTTCCTTCATTAGATTGATTATTTCTGAAGTAATCCATGCAACTGAATTTTTATTCCTTGTTTTTCATACTTACACTAAATTTCTTAATTGTATCTTCAAGTTTTGTTGTAAAGATGTCACTATTAGTTTGACAATCATCTGAGTTTACTTCATTCCAACTGATCTGTTCTACAGCTAATTTAAAGTTGTTCATCTGACTCTTGGGAATTCCAACAAAAACATTAGATTTGCAGTTTGAGTTGAATCTTCGCTTTGTGAGTTTCCTGGAAACGAGTGTCAAGTTATGGTCAGAAAGACCAGTTAACATGTTGAAAGATTTTGATATTCTCTCTGGTCTATTGCTAAAAATGGTCAATTTGGGTTTTACTTGATGCAGTGATTCTTGTTGGCCCATTAATTAGTTGTTGCAAATCAAATTTATCTGCAATTCTTTTAAGATTCTTACTAATTTTTTGATTAGTCCAATCCAGATTTAGATCTCCCATTATAATTATTTCATTCTTATTATTGCATTCCTTTAAAAGCTTCTCAAATTTATCATAAAAAGTTACATCTGAGGAAGGAGGACGGATGACCACAATAACAGAATAACTCATTTGTGGTGATAAAATGTCAACACCAAGACACTCCAAATCTGTTTCGCTTAACCATTCCATTTCACAGCATTGTATGTTGTCTTTAATATAAATCATTACACCCCCACCTTTCCTATTTTCTTTGTTTTTTCTGTATATATTGTATCCATTGACATTGCTGCTGAATATTTATTCAGCCATGTCTCTGACAAACAGAGGAAGTCCAGATTAGAATTTTCTAAAAGGTGGTGTATTTGATCTACTTTGGACAAGACACTACGAATGTTTAGGTGACCACCTAACATCCCCTTAGGTTTAGATTTAGCATCCCAAATAATTTTAGCCTGATTGACTGTTTGAAAAAACACCCACTTCCTGTTTTTCAATATACCTGGATTGATTATTTTCCTGTTTATATTCACATTTACATTTACATTGGTCTTGAGAACATTTTTTACAAACAGTGAAATTTACCAGATCTCGTGGTTTAGCTGGATCAAAGTCCTGCAGACCTTCAGATGCATCTTTAGTGCACAAGTCCATAGCCCCACGTGCAGTAAAGTCCACAGGGACCGTGTCCAGAGCACCAGCGCCGAACCAAGAGCTCCTGATCCACTTGGACGGGTTATCCGTACACGTATATAGATCCTTATCCGCAGTGGTAACGCGACTCCAAGCCCCAACTTTGCTGCGCGAACTTTCAGGTCACTTCACTGCAGCTCCTGCTCCAATGCAGCCGGGTCTTGCCCCGCTGGCCCCGGCTTCCTCTGCATCGGAGCGCTCGGAGGGCGCACGGAGCTCAGCATCAGAGGACACCGACGCCCCGGCCTGATATGACTGCATGCCCCCGCTCGCCGCATTGCTCCTCCGTGGATCCGCCAGCCGACCCGCTGAAGTCCCGAGTCCACTGTCCCCTCTCCGTGTGTGCGTACTGGCACAGTGTGCAATGGCACAATGCGCGCTTTCCAATAGCTCCTGAGCTAACACGCGTGACGGTGGCCCAGTGCTGTCCGAGTTCAGATGACCACTCCCCAGCAGAGTAACACCACTCCCGGGGTTTCCAGGTGACCATCCTCCATCAGGAATCCAGGTATGTTCTGGAGAGCTGCGTGGGCTTTCAGTAGCACTATTATTCTGAACACTACTGCATATATATATATATATATATATATATATATATATATATATACACACACACTTGTAGTTGATCTCCCCTTAATACCAGTGTGTATCTTTTTACTGAAATCCACCAAATCGTTTAGGATTCATGGACATGCTGGCAGGTGGATGGCCGGTAAGGGTGATTCCTATAGCACCTGAGAATTTTTGCTAATTTTTCCAAACCACTATTGCCAGTGACCTTGCTCTTGGGGAAGGTAAAGTCTAGCCTTTACCATGTATAACTGCTTGAAGTGAATTATGATTTGGAACATATCAATAAATTTAATTGACATTGAATTAATCAATAGTTGATTACCAGGCTATCACTTGCTAGTTTCATAATGATGAAGCAGTTCAAACAACTTTTCCAGGGAGTAGTACTGACATTTGATAGGTTACATAATCAAAATTATTGCTTTTGTCCAACAAAGCCATTGAATTCAACACAATTCGATTGGGATCTGGGAGGAGACCCCGGGGAAGACCCAGGACTAGGTGGAGAGATTATATCTCCACACTGCCCTGGGAACGCCTCGGGATCCCCCAGTCAGAGGTGGTCAATGTGGCTCAGGAAAGGGAAGTCTGGGGTACCCTGCTGCAGCTACTGCCCCTGCGACCCGATCCTGGATAAGTGGTTGAAGATGAAAATGATCATGACAGAACGATTGGTTTTTGACCAAAAAAAAAAAAAAAAATCTGCCCAACGGTAAAAGGATTGAAATAATCTTTTCAGTTGGTCCTTTTTGGGGTTGCCACAGCAGATCATCCATTTATTTTGCTAATTTATTTCTTTAGTAGGTACTTATGCAGTCAAAGTAGAGAACTGAATAACAATTATCCAATGCAACATATCACAGCATTCATAGCTAATGCTAATTTTCAGTGCGCATTCCTCGAAACACCTTTAAAATAAAAATAGAAATTTTACAGTCAGAGTTGCACTATGTGTTACATTCTGAATTTCAGTTTTTCTGGCATACATATACAGCTAAATACACACATGATCTCCATATGTACCAGCTTCACTGAAATATACCTACGGAGATGCATTCGGACACTTGCATATGTACATAGATACATACACACAGAACCACCCCCACCCACTCATCATCACACCTTTTAACTCACCCTTATACATTACTTCATATTTGATTAGTTTTGAAATATTCCTTTAACTTCATTTGAAAATGTTGATCTTTTTTTATCAATTTAAAGTTCAATAGATAACATTCCATGTGTTGATTACATTTATTGAAAAAGACCGTCTAGCCAAAGGGAGTTTTCCAAAACAATACTTTCTAGTTTGTAATGGTTTAATAGCTGCAGATTTGAAACATTTAGGAACAGATCCAGAAGTTAATGAGAGGTTAATAATTTCCAGCACAGTCTGTGCAAGAGTGAGCCACAGGTCCTTAAACAGTTTTATTAGTATAGGATCAAATAAGCAGGTTGTGCTTTTTGTAGACGTCACAGACTTCATCAGCACGCCCAATGAGACACCATCAAATTCTGCAAATCTAGGTAAAAACCTCAGTGATGGCACCCACCTCAACAGCAGGGTGTAGTGGCTGGGTTAAGGCATGCTGGGATATGTTTAACCTCATGTCGTCTATTTTTTTTTTTCTTGAAGTAATCCAAGAAATCTTGTGTTCTAAAAGGAGAGTGACTTATAGGTGGTTGTCCATGAATAAGTGATGCCACCGTTTCATACAAGAACTTTGAGTTATGCTTGTTTTTTTGATCAAATCAGAGTAACAGGCCCACTTTGTAGCGAGTTGTGTATGCTTATAGTCTAAGATAGCATCGCACCATGCGAGGTGGAATACTTCTGACTTTGAACTACGCCATTTTTGTTCTAGACCTCTAGCCTTATGCTTGAGCTCAGGAAAGTAATCATTGAACCAAGGTGACTGTGTTTTGGTGGAGTCTGGTTTTAATATTGGTGGTGCAATCGTGTCGAGTGTAGTTTTGAGCACTGAGTTTAGACTGTCCACAAGACTGTCTACTGATTGGGTATTTTCCAAATGTGAAGCTAAGATATCAGGCAGTCTAGCTTCAAGTTCAGTTGTAGTTGAGTTAATGTGTTGTCGCAGTGATAAATAAGGTGGTTGTTCCACTAAACACGGCAGTGAAACTGTAAACTTAATAAGTAATTGAACCACTGATGCAAGAGGCATGAGGTCAATATTTGTGACAGCAATACCACGTGCGAGAACCAAATCAAGGGTATTTTCCACTAATCAGATCCTGAATGTATTGCTGGAATTCAAACACATTCTCTCCAAAAAATAGGGTGGAAATTTCACTTTCCAAATACTTTTGTACTTGACTGTACTATCTTTTGTTGCTTATTCCATCTTTTCTTTTTGTCACTATGAAACAGATTAGACAGGTGCATATAATCAGTTTCATCTCTCTCTCTTTTTTTTTTTTAACACTGCAGTTGGGGGTTATGTAAGTGGTCACTGGGACCTGACTGTGACTCCAATATTTCCTCTATATTTTCTGTCGGCTCCTGCCTAGACTCACTGTCTGTTCCGTTTAGCATCTAAGTACAAATGAGTACTCTAAATTTAAGAGCCATAGGGGCATTAATGTAGCCCTTACCCAGACCTCAATCTATTTTGTGTCTGAGCATATGTGATTGATGCAGTCTAGGAGTACGTGTATTATTAGTTGTACTCTTTCTTTCAGGTGAGGCCGTGAGTTGGTCATTTTATGATGTCAGTGCTTCCTCTCGTTGCTAGTGCAAGAAGCAGAGAGCATATAAGCACCATCTTGGAAAGATGAAGCACAATGAACAGCTCTCCATAATTAATCCACCTTAATTGCATTTCCTAATCCAGTTTTGATGTCATCCACTGTGCCACACTCATTTGCTTTGACTTACTAAGCAGAAGCCTTAAATCTTTAGGGTCTGTTTTAACATTTCAAGGCTATAGAAAATGTTATGTAATGGAGTGGCAGCACTAGGAAACGGCACATTGCATCACCTTGAAATTTTGAATGATTTACTTATTTATTTTTGGTCCTTCAAAATTTGGAAAAGTAGCATTTCTTATGCTGCGTTCACACCGGGCGACGGCGGCGACAGGTTGCCATGTAATCCCTATGGAAGGACGCATTGTGGTGCCACAAAAGTCTAAGCCACGCAATGCAACGTGATGGACGCGAATGAAGCAACGCAAATGAAGTGATTTGGAGCAATTGGCGCGTTTGTGGTGCGATATCGCATCGCGTTACCCTCCTCCCCAAGTTGAAAAATCAGAATTTTTTTTTTCGTCTTGTCGTGTCACGATGACCAATCAGGGACTGGATATGTAGTGACGTGGAGATGTCTGGAGTTTATACTTGATGTGGACATGTCCTGTCTCTGGCAGCCAGCCTCTGAGCAGGACTTATGTCCCTTTTGTCCTTTATTTCACAATCATGACAGAGTCGTCTGGTGTGAACGCGGCATTAGTGTTTCTGCAGTGTTTTGTTCATACATTGTCTAAGGACGAGGTTAAATTTATCCTCACAACCATCTAGAGAGGTGTGGTTTCATTACAGATTGTAGGTATATATCAGACAAACACTCCATGTGACATGTTGCCAGTGCTGAACTGCACCTCAGGGTTGACCCATAAATTGTTAAAGTGGTAGAACATGTGTAAGATCAGCATGACATGAGAGGGACAAATGCCGCCTTGACACGCCCCCAGCTCTCATTCTCAAACAAACAAATAAACCTGTGGGTAACGGCAAACTTAGTTTAGTTAATGCATATTTTTATGAACTGACAGTGGTTGTCGTAATGGATGGTTTGGGTGTAGTGTTTAAAATGTTATGGCGAACATGTTGCGTCAGTAACTGCTGCAGCATAAGTGAACCTAATGTCACCAAGCTCCCTGCAAATTAGTGTTCACCATGCTAATATACACCTTAAATAATACAAAAATTTCACTCAGTGGAAATATTGGAACAGTAGCTTCTTTGATTATCCATACAGCAAGCCATATTCATATTCAGCTATTTGTAATAATATGCTTTCAGGTCGGATGATATGACCAAAATCTCATATCTGAATATAACTAACTCATCACACATACTGATATCAGTATACACTAAAACTTACCTAAACCATCATCATATAAACCAGATACAGTCATTCTCCAGACAAAAACAAAGTCCCAATGTTTTTGCATGGTTTTCCATGTAATAACACCGTGTATACCGGATTTTATATATTGGACTTTCACTCATATCGGACAAAACGTCCTGCCCCATCACATTTACCAAGTAGAGCAGTCTGGACATGTCCAGTCTCTGACACTCAGTGATTTGAGGAAAGTGGGTACCCTAACCCTTTTCAAACCGTGCTCAGATCCTGCCCTGAAAGGAGGCGAGCCTTTATTCAAGGCTGGCGATTATGAACAAAATGTTCCTTGCTGCCCGCACTGTAATATGGTATTAAGTTTCACACATATCCCTGGGTATGGTGAACAACAGCTTTAGATCAGAGCCCTCTGCGTGGCTGCAAAACCCTCCTTGTAGCCTGACGCGCACCTGCTAAATGAAGGAGACTGCAAGGGCTGCGATTGGTCATTTGTCGGGTTTCACTCCTTCCTCTCCTGTCATATTTTAATAGTTTTTACAGTGCGCCCGCCAATTACGTTTTGATCATGGATCAAATACGTTTGGCAGAAAAGTCCGCAAATATGACCAACTTTACAACACGGAGTCTAAAAACTACAGAGACACTCAAATGACCTGCAGTTCATGGAGGAAAATTGCATGTACCGTAACATCGGTTTGGCGGTTGATGATTGAAAAAAGAAGTGGAGCTCATTGAGGGATAAATTGGTCCTGAACACGCCACTGTTTCTCTGGTAAATTGCAATAAGATGCCCACCAAATGTGACGGAGAACTTTAAAAGGGTCATTTGCACGTCAACGTTATTGTATGGCCACAGAGATAGGGAGTTGTAGAAGCATAAATCAGGCTTTAGGATTTTAAGGTACCACTCACAATGGACTCAGACCAAATGTAATCTTTCTAATGCACATAATGTACATTATTTAAGGCAGGCATTTATTTTTTTTTGACCCAGCCTTCAAATGAGGCAGGCCCATTGATTTGTATTTAATCCACTAGATGGCGGATGCAGCCTGTGAGCTGTTGCCAGCAGCCTCCATCTTGCTTAACGTTATTCTGTGTCGTCAGTCATTAAATTAAATAGTAGAGAAGCTTGAATCTTCGACTGGACTGGGTTGCTTGATGCGAGGAAGTTTTGCTTCAAATCGCAGAAGCTTCCTCAGCTAAAATTCTTGCTCTGGTAGTCTGACTTCTGTCTGATCCTTGTCGAGAAGAACAAACAGAAGCCACAAAAGCTGGAGTTTTAAACCTAATCAGACGCCTCCTACCGAGAGGCAGACTGCTATTGGCTAGTGACTAAACAATTGCTTTAATTAACACCTATTGTGCTCTAGTTAGCACCCTCCTAATGACAGGGTAGATGTCCCTCCTAAAGATGGGACTGACACCTCTCCTGATGGCGTGAATTAACAAAAGACTGAAACTGCTTTGATCTCAGTACCCCATTGTAAACAGGGGACAAAGCATGTCTCAGACCCCCCTCCCCGGTTAAGGCTGGGTTTCAAGTGTTTCACATAGAATGCCTCTTTCACCCCTCTCTCAAATCATTCCTTCTCTCTGGCTAAGATTTTAACTTCCTTGTCCTCAAACGTGTGGTTAGTGTCTTTAAGGTGGAGATGAACTGCAGACTGAGGTCCACTGGCGCCCTCTCTGCGTTGCTGGTATAGCCTTTTGTGTAAAGGTTGCTTAGTCTCACTTATGTAGTGTTCGTTACAGTTTTCCTGACATCTGATAGAATGTACTACATTGCTCTGTTTGTAACTAGAGATCCTGTCCTTAGGGTGAACTAATTTCTGTCTCAAGGTGTTAACAGGTTTAAAGTAAACTGGGATTTTGTGCTGTCTGAAGATCCTCTGTAGTTTTTCCCCTACTCCTGCTAAATAAGGGAGAGACACTCTTCTTCTTGTCTCTGTCTCCTGTCTATCTGGTCTCTTTGTTATCTGGGACTTCTGCACTTTGTCCAGGGACCATCGTGGGTACCCACAAACCGTGAGGGCTTTCCGGGCAAGTTGTTCTTTAGCCCTTCTCTCTGCAGTTGTGGGCACCTGTAGGGCTCTGTGTTGAAGCGTCCTGATCACCCCCAGCTTGTGTTCAAAGGGTGACTTCAGTTTTACTGCCTGAATGCTTTATCGTGATAAAAATCTCACCATTCGTTTAGCGATTCAGTTATAAGTCTCACTTTCATAAGCCTCAATTTATCCCTTTTTAATTAGCGTTGGGTTTTTTCTTCACATCAGCTTTTCCATTATGAGATATTCTGTATGAGCAAATTCATAGAATGGAAATGTTTTTCTCTCAATATGGTGGGTCACATGACAGTTGCTTTGACATTGTATATCCTACTAATATAAGAATATACATAAATGAGATTAATTTCTCTATGATATACAACATATTCCAGTGAAGTGTTTTCAGATTTCTTTCAACTTGGTCCACAAATGATTGAATTATCTTACTTTCACCCTGGCCGGCCTGTTTAATTTAATCTATTTTATTTGATATTTTTGCGGAGTCCCGCTCTGTTAATAAAAAAGCGGCACTGCAGGTGGGTTCAGAGCAGTCTTTAATATTAATATCTTTGATATGATGCGAGCATGTGAAGCTCTTACTTTCACCCCTGATTATTTCCCATCTTTAACTTAACTTCATAATGAAATTAATTAAGGATTAGACTAGTATCTGGTGTCGTGGCAGATACTGTGTTTGACAAACTCATGATATTTTCTATCTGGACTGGGACTAACAAATTCATTCGAGTCTATTATATATAAATAGTCTGATCCTCTTCTGTATTTGTTTTGACAAATATTGGCAAATGTGTTAGTACTGATTTAGTTACTGATTAGTAATAACATTACCACTAACACAACTGTGTTAGTACTGATTTGGTTATGGATTAGTAATATTTGATGCAGCAAAAATACACATGCACTCAATGATTTTTCACATCTTGGCTTCTGCATTACTTCATGCAAACCTATCAGTGATTAAATGCCTTGAGAGATTTCACTACTGTGTCATCCATCTCGTGAGTAAATAGAAATCTATGGGCAGGCCCCTATTCAAGGTCAAGCATTTAATCAAGGAAATACAAAGCCTAATTGGTGCTGGGGATTCCCAGTAGATCGTTTGGCGCCTCTTGACTGTAACTAATCCATTACATAAATTTAACAGAGTTTGACTGTTTTATACATATACAGTAGCAGACGTTTTCTGTTTATTTATACTATATATATATAATATATGTATATGTATATATATATGTATATGTATGTATATATATGGGATTTCCATTATCCAACCCTAATTCCAATTAAGTTGGGATGTTGTGTGAAATGTAAATAAAAACAGAATACAATGATTTGCAAATCCTCTTCAACCTATAATTCAATTGAATACACCACAAAGACATGATATTTAATGTTCAAAGTGATAAACTTTATTGTTTTTGTGCAAATATTTGCTCATTTTGAAATGGATGCCTGAAACACGTTTCAAAAAAGCTGGGACAGTGGTATGTTTACCACTGTGTTACATCACCTTTCCTTCTAATAACACTCAATAAGCATTTGCGAACTGAGGACACTAATTGTGAGTGTCATAACTGGGTAGAAAAGGAGCATTCCCAAAAGGCTCAGCCGTTCACAAGCAATGGTGGGGCGAGGATCACCACTTTGTGAACAACTGTGTGAAAAAATAGTCCACCAGTTTAACGTTTCTCAACGTTCAATTGCAAGGAATTTAGGAATTCCATCATCTACAGTCCATAATATAATCAGAAGATTCAGAGAATCTGGAGAACTTTCTAAACCAACATTGAATGCCTGTGACCTTCGATCCCTCAGGCGGCACAGCATTAAAAGCCGACATCATTGTGTAAAGGATCTTACCGCGTGTGCTCAGGAACACTTCAGAAAACAGTGCAGAGAGACAAACGTTCATGTCTGTGCCTCTGCAATGTTACGGCACAAACTTTAATTATTAAATGAGGGAAAAGTCTCACACAGCTGACTCTGCTGTGGAAAGAGACTCAAAATAAACAGTCTGTCCTCTGATCTTAAAACATGGTTCCGGTGGGCAACGTTGATGGTAAGATCCGCAAGCACAACCCTGTACCTGTCCAGAGGGAGAACCCAATCACAGAGTGGGCCCAGTGGCCCGTGCCTTCCACCTGTGGGAGAGGGGAAGGCAACAGAGCGATTGCTCTCCAGCTGCATCGCCAGCTCAGCCCCACTTCCCAACCATTCCCCACAAGTTTTGTCCCCAACTTATAGGGTGGTGTCAAATCTGTCCCAACATGCCTATAAACCTAAGCAGGAAGCGGACATTGAATAACAGGACCCACCAAAATAAAATCACAAAGAAACAAATAAAACATTCTTTGTTCTGAAGAAATACTGTAAAGTGTTTTTTTTTTTGTTTTTTGTTTTTTACTGGAAGACCACACTTCTGAATGATGATGTAATTATTATTATTATTTTGTATTTAGAGGAAACCTTTTTTTAATTGAAAGTACAAGGACAGCTCTTTTAACAAGAAGAAAACTGATGGTGAGTTTATTTTCTAAATGTTCCTAAAGGTTAAATTGCGTGGCATTCACCTTGCATATGATGTTCTGCTTAGTAGCTGAAAGGAGCAGTTTACTCACATTTTGTGCTTTATAGTGACATTAATTAGCTCGTTAGCTGTGCTCCTTAACACCGTGTGCGTCTTATAAATGAATAATACAGTGATTAAATCCATTTTGCTTCTTCTTGCATGAATGGATAAATGCAATTTGTGTTCCCTTTCTTTTTTGAAGATGGTGCTGTGTTAGCAGCAGCCTGTTGTAGCAGCTTCTGACTTTCCGCAATTATTTGTTTTTATATTATTTTATTGTGTGTGTGTGTTGTCTGGACATTACATATATGCCAGGATGCCTTTTCAGTGGTTTCGACACTCGTGACTTTTTTAACCTTTACTTTTTACATGCTACACTTGAAGCCATGCTGATAATACCACCGGCATTGTTTATACACAGGATCAGCCGGCCTTTGTAGCCTGAGAGAGGTCTGATATTCTAGAGGAGCTAAAGAAGAGAAGGTGAGGCTGTGGAACAGGACAGAGGAAGATGATGTGGATGTTTGGACCCTGCATTCCTGCAGTCATCAGAGGAAATGTAAGGTCCTTGGGAAATAAGATGAGTGAATTGGAAGTGCTTATCAGGATCAGGAGGGAGTGCAGAGAGTGCAGTGTCATGTGTTTCACCGAAACATAGCTACACAAATAGATAGCGGACTCTAACATGACTATCCTTTGTAACTGGGTTTGAGCGGATGGAGATACCTCCAGGAGCAGTAAGAAAAAAATAGGGGGGATTGCTGTGCTTGTTAACGCTAGGTGGTGTCACCCCGGGGATATCTCCATTAAAGAGTGTGTTTGCAGTCACAAAGTTGAGCTTATTGCCTTCGACTTTGTCCGTATTATATGCCAAGGGAATTCACCAGTGTTATCGCCGTCAGTGTTTATAGCCCTCCATCTGGAAACGCAGGAGTAGCGTGTGCCATCATCCACTCTGTAACTGGTGCCCAACAAACAAAACAGCCAGGAGCCTTCATAACTATCACAGGTGATTTTAACCATGTTTCTCTCTCCTCCACACTTCACATGTTCCACCTGTTTGTGAAAGGCATCACAAGAGAAAGTAAGATTCTGGATCTGCTGTATCCAAATGTGACGGATGCATACAGCTCCACGGCCCTTCCACAACTGGGGAGGTCAGATTGCAATTCAGTCCTGCTCACACCATCCTATAAGCCTGTAGTTCAGCAGCAACCAGTGTGGTGCTTTTGAAGCCACTGACTGGAATGCGCTTTGACCCACATGGTGATGACATTGATGGCATTACAGACTGCGTCTGTGAGTATATTGGATTCTGCATAGAAAATTCTATCCCTACTGAAGATGTCCACTGTAACCCCAACAACAAACTTTGGGTTACCAGTAGGGATGGGTATTGATAAGATTTTATCTATCAATTCTGCTTATCGATCCGATTCCTTATCGATTCCCTTATCGATACCTCTTGTGAATTTTGTACTAAAAGTAGACTTTACAGGTTTTCTGTGTATTTCATTGAGTCTTAAAGTAAATAAATATGAAATTGGTCACTGTATCCTTGATGTCTGGACATAAATAAAAATAAACAAAACGGTGTTTCGCTTTGAAGTTATTAATTCTAACTGGACTCTATTGTTCTAACTTGACTCGGCAGAGAGCCGCGCAGCTTTTGGAGCTGTGTGAAGAGAACGGAGGATGATTCTCGTTTCTTTCTCGCAACAAGACAGGAGTCCCAGTTAGTAATTTTAATCCACACAAAAGTGACTCATGATTGACATATTCAGGGATGAAAGTGGTGAAAAACAAAAAAAAAGCTGAAACCCAAAATTACCCACCAACACCACCTGCACGAAAATGTTTGAATTCTAGAAGCTCTGAAATGCAATCTGGGACTATTCCAGATAATAAACTGGAGTGAGTGCAGCATCCATTTTGGTGAGGGAAAAAAAACAACTTATGCTGCAGTTTTCTAGCTTGGCAGATATAGTGAGGAAAATAAGTATTTGAACACCCTGCGATTTTGCAAGTTCTCCCACTTAGAAATCATGGAGGGGTCTGAAATTTTCATCTTAGGTGCATGTTCACTGTGAGAGAGTAAGTCCCTTCGGCTGCTCCCTTGTTTGCACTCGGGGTCGCCACAGCAAATCCAAGGTGGATCTGCATGTTGATTTGGCACAGGTTTTACGCCAGATGCCCTCACTGTGAGAGACATAATCTAAAAAAAAAAATCCGGAAATCACAGTTTATGATTTTTTAATAATTTATTTGTATGTTACTGCTGCAAATAAGTATTTGAACACCTGTGAAAATCAATGTTAATATTTGATACAGTAGCCTTTGTTTGCAATTTACCGAGGTCAAACATTTCCTGTAGTTTTTCACCAGGTTTGCACACGCGGCAGCATGGATTTTGGTCCACTCCTCCATGCAGATCTTCTTTAGATCTTTCAGGTTTGGAGTTTCAGCTCCCTCCAAAGATTTTCTATTGAGTTCAGGTCTGGAGACTGGCCAGGCCACTGGCTGTGTGTTTGGGGTCGTTGTAATGCTGGAAGACCTAGCCATGACCCATCTTCAATGCTCTTACTGAGGGAAGGAGGTTGTTTGCCAAAATCTTGCAATACATGACCCCATCCATCCTCCCTTCAATACGGTGCAGTCGTCCTGTCCCCTTTGCAGAAGAGCACCCCCAGAGTATGATGTTTCCACCCCTATGCGTCACAGTTGGGATGATTTTCTTGGGGTTGTTCTCATCCTCTAAACATGGTAAGTGGAGATGATGTCAGAAAGCTCTATTCTGGTCTCATCTGACCACATGACCTTCTCCCATGCCTCCTCTGGATCATCCAGATGGTCACTGGTGAACTTCAAACGGGCCTGGACATGTGCTGGCTTGAGCAGGGGGACCTTGCTGTCCTGCAGGATTTCAAACCATGACAGCTTCATGTGTTACTAATGTAATTTTTGTGACTATGGTCCCAGCTCTCTTCAGGTCATTGACCAGGTCCTCCTGTGTAGTTCTGAGCTTTCTCAGAATCATCCTTACCCCACAAAGTGAGATCTTGTATGGAATCCCAGACCGAGGGAGATTGACAGTCATCTTGTGTTTCTTCCACTTTCTAATAAATAATGATAACAGTTGTCTTCTACCAAGCTGCTTGCCTGTTGTCCTGTAGTCCATCCCAGCCTTGTGCAGGTCTACAGTTTTGTCCCTGGTGTCCTTAGACAGCTCTTTGGTCTTGGCTTTGGTCGATAGGTTGGAGTGTGATTGCTTGAGTGTGTGAACAGGTGTCTTTTATACAGGTAACAAGTTAAAACAGGTGCAATTAATACAGGTAAAGAGTGCAGAATAAGAGGGCTTCTTAAAGAAAAATTAACAGGTCTGTGTGAGCCAGAATTCTTGCTGATTGGCAGGTGTTCAAATACTTATTTGCAGCAGTAACATACAAATAAATTATTAAAAAAATCATACATTGTGATTTCCGGATTTTTTTTTTCTTTTTTTAAGATTATGTCTCTCAAAGTGGTCATGCACCTAAGATGAAAATTTCAGACCCCTCCATGATTTCTAAGTAGGAGAACTTGCAAAACTGCAGGGTGTTCAAATACTTATTTTCCTCACTGTAGTTTTGGAGGAAATCACTGAAGAAATTAACACATTGAAAATATGGTTTGACTGAAACAAACTGTCATTAAACTTAAGACAGGGATGAAATGGAGGTGTAAGAGTCACTAGGTTGTCACTGTTGACCATAAAATTTTATTACAGAGATTAGAGCATGCCATAGGTATTAAAGGCACTGCGCTGCGGTGGTTTGAATCATATTTGTCTAATAGATTACAATTTGTTCATGTAAATGGGGAATCCTCTTCACAGACTAAAGTTAATTATGGAGTTCCACAAGGTTCTGTGCTAGGACCAATTTTATTCACTTTATACATGCTTCCCTTAGGCAGTATTATTAGACGGTATTGCTTAAATTTTCATTGTTACGCAGATGATACCCAGCTTTATCTATCCATGAAGCCAGAGGACACACACCAATTAGCTAAACTGCAGGATTGTCTTACAGACATAAAGACATGGATGACCTCTAATTTCCTGCTTTTAAACTCAGATAAAACTGAAGTTATTGTACTTGGCCCCACAAATCTTAGAAACATGGTGTCTAACCAGATCCTTACTCTGGATGGCATTACCCTGACCTCTAGTAATACTGTGAGAAATCTTGGAGTCATTTTTGATCAGGATATGTCATTCAAAGCGCATATTAAACAAATATGTAGGACTGCTTTTTTGCATTTACGCAATATCTCTAAAATCAGAAAGGTCTTGTCTCAGAGTGATGCTGAAAAACTAATTCATGCATTTATTTCCTCTAGGCTGGACTATTGTAATTCATTATTATCAGGTTGTCCTAAAAGTTCCCTAAAAAGCCTTCAGTTAATTCAAAATGCTGCAGCTAGAGTACTGACGGGGACTAGAAGGAGAGAGCATATCTCACCCATATTGGCCTCTCTTCATTGGCTTCCTGCTAATTCTAGAATAGAATTTAAAATTCTTCTTCTTACTTATAAGGTTTTGAATAATCAGGTCCCATCTTATCTTAGGGACCTCGTAGTACCATATCACCCCAATAGAGCGCTTCGCTCTCAGACTGCAGGCTTACTTGTAGTTCCTAGGGTTTGTAAGAGTAGAATGGGAGGCAGAGCCTTCAGCTTTCAGGCTCCTCTCCTGTGGAACCAGCTCCCAATTCAGATCAGGGAGACAGACACCCTCTCTACTTTTAAGATTAGGCTTAAAACTTTCCTTTTTGCTAAAGCTTATAGTTAGGGCTGGATCAGGTGACCCTGAACCATCCCTTAGTTATGCTGCTATAGACGTAAACTGCTGGGGGGTTCCCATGATGCACTGTTTTTCTCTTTTTGCTCTGTATGCACCACTCTGCATTTAATCATTAGTGATCGATCTCTGCTCCCCTCCACAGCATGTCTTTTTCCTGGTTCTCTCCCTCAGCCCCAACCAGTCCCAGCAGAAGACTGCCCCTCCCTGAGCCTGGTTCTGCTGGAGGTTTCTTCCTGTTAAAAGGGAGTTTTTCCTTCCCACTGTAGCCAAGTGCTTGCTCACAGGGGGTCGTTTTGACCGTTGGGGTTTTACATAATTATTGTATGGCCTTGCCTTACAATATAAAGCGCCTTGGGGCAACTGTTTGTTGTGATTTGACGCTATATAAAAAAATTGATTGATTGATTGATTGACTAGGTGATCACAGGAAACATTTATTTCTGTATGTATGTATTTATGTATGTTCATTGTTAGTTGGTTTTATATGTTCTCTTGTGTTTCTATTCAGGTTCTTTTTGTCTTTCTCTAAAATTGTATATAATAACTAATCATTAGATTATTAATATATAAACAAAAATAAATTTAAAAATATTACAATTTGTAATACATTTGACTCTTTTACGACAACAAACGCTTGACAGCTGCAACTGCTTAATCTTAACTTTAACATTGAAAATGCCATAGACATGCTAACGTGTTAGCATCAGTCCTGTTTTTAAGTTATAAAATACATCTGTCAACTGTTTCAGGAGACCATAACAGGTCGGTTTAACATAAAAAATGGTAAATAATATTCACAGCCATATGCTCTTTGGGGAAAATTAAGATAAGCGAAAGAAAAAAATGAATCAACGAAGCAATGATTGAAGCACTGCTTCAATCTGCGAATCACTGCTTCGATTGGTTCAAGGTTCAAAGCAAAGCCGCGCTGCAGAAAAGTTGATTACAGATCCGCTGCAAGGTCTGTAATCAATGTAGAGAAATTATAATTTTCCTGACAAACACCCCCCAAAACAACAGCCACTCTGAAGGACCGATAAGGGAATTGTTAAGTATAAAGGTTATTGATGTCGGTGGATTGAATAATTTCTTAACGATACCCGAAAGGAACCGGTTCTTGATACCCATCCCTAGTTACCAGTGACCTGGAGGCCCTTCTTAACAAAAAGAAGAGGCCTTTTAGGTCAGGGGGCTGAGCAGAGCTCAAGGGGGTTCAAAGACAAACACAGTCTGAAGGAGAGCAAGAATAGGAGGAAATTAGTTTAGAAATTTTAGAGTAACAAGGCCAAGGACCTGTGGATTGGGATGAGACAGATTACCAGTCTTCGGAGAAAAGGTGGGGTGGGGCGCATGGGGGTGTGGGGGGCATACAGCGAGTAAATGAGTAAAACCAGTTTTTCAGCATGTTTGACTCTAGGTTGACTATCCAACCCCATGGCCCCCCAACTGCTCCACTGAGCAGTGCCCCCCTGGACTCTCTCATATCCCCCACAGCCTTGTACCAAGCCCTTCAGCAGACACCTTTTCACATTTTTTTCTACCCCCCTATTGACATCCACGTGGATCCTGCTACATCCTCCATGCCTCAGACTGGACTCCAAATCATAGCCAGCTAGATGATGAGAAAGCTGGAGAGGCTAAACCAGAGGAAAGCTGTTGGACCTGATGGTATCAGCCTTCGGGTGCTGAAAGCGTGTTTCAGGCAGCTCTGGGGAGTACTCGGCACCTCTTCAACCTGAGCGTTCACTTTCAAAGCGTTCCAGTGCTGTGGAAAACATCCTGCTTGGTCCCATTGCTTAAGAAAGGGCATACTGTGACTCCAAATGACTACAGACCAATAGCACTTATCTCTCACATTATGAAGATTTGGAAGAGACTGGTCCTGGCACACCTTAGACCAGGGGTATTCAATTCCAGTCCTCGAGGGCTGATGTCCTGCAACTTTTAGATGTGTCTCTGCTTCAGACCACCTGAGTCAGTTAGTGAGGTCATTAGCAGCACTCTGGAGAACTCGACTGCATACTGAGGAGGTAATTCAGCCATTTGATTCAGCTGTGTTGGACTAGGGACACATCTAAAAGCTAATGGACACCGGCCCTCGAGGACTGGAGTTGAATACCCCTACCTTAGACTATTGATGTACTCTTCACAGGGCCCCCTTCAGTTTGCATATCGGCCCCATCTAGGTGTGGATAATGTTGTAATATATCTGCTACAGAAGGCTTACCTCTTCCTGGACAGACCCGACACCACAGTCCACATTATGTTCTTTGATTTCTCCAGCTCCTTTAACACCATCCAGCCTATACTGCTGAAGGTGAAACTGGAGAACATGCAGGTGAATTCTCCACTGGGCACATGGATCACTGACTTACAGGCAGACCACAGTTTGTGGGGCTTCAGAGTTGTGTGTCTAAGCATTTAATTTGGTATCATTTGGTGTCATTGGGGGACCTGTGCTATCCCCCTTCCTTTTTACCACCAACACTGTAGATTTTAATTACTGCACTGAGTTGTGTCATCTACAGAAATTCTCTGATGGCATGGCCATAGTTGGGTGTGTGGAAAATGGCCAGAAGGGATGAGTACAGGGACCTGGTTGACCAGTTTGTGAGGTGGTGTGGGGAGGATCACCTGCATCTGAACGTGGCAAAGATGAAGTTGATGGTGGTGGATTTCAGGAGGAACAAGGCCCTGCCTTCTCTAGTTTGCATCAGTGGAACTGATGTAGATACAATCCCATCATACAAGTATCTGGGCATTCACCTGGATAATAACTGGAAACTGGACTACAAACACAGAGACCATCTACAGTGGGGTAAAAAAGCATTTAGTCAGTCCCTGATTGTGCAGGTTCTCCTACTTAGAAAGATGAGAGAGGTCTGTAATTTTTATCATTGGTACACTTCAGCTATGAGAGACAAAATGAGAAAAAAAATTCCAGGAAATCACATGGTAGGATTTTTAAAGAATTTATTTGAGACAAAATGAGAAAAAAATTCCAGGAAATCACATGGTAGGATTTTTAAAGAATTTATTTGTAAATTATGGTGGAAAATAAGTATTTGGTCAATAACAAAAGTTCAACTCAGTACTTTGTAACATAATCTTTGTTGGCAATGACAGAGGTCAAAAGGTTCCTGTAAGTCTTCAGCAGGTTTGCACACACTGTAGCTGGTATCTTGACCCATTCCTCCATGCAGATCTCCTCTAGAGCAGTGATGTTTTGGGGCTGTCACTGGGCGACATGGACTTTCAACTCCCTCCACAAATTTTCTATGGGGTTGAGGTCTGGAGACTGGCTAGGCCACTCCAGGACCTTGAAATGCTTTTTACGGAGCCACTCCTTTGTTGCCTGAGCGGTGTGTTTGGGATCATTGTCATGCTGGAAGACCCAGCCATGTTGCATCTTCAATGCTCTCACTGATGGAAGGAGGTTTTGGCTTAAAATCTCTTGATACATGGCCCCGTTCATTATTCCTTTAATACAGATCAGTCGTCCTGTCCCCTTTGCAGAAAAACAGCCTCAAAGCATGATGTTTCCACCCCCATGCTTCACAGTAGATGTGGTGTTCTTGGGGTGCAACTCAAGTTTCGTTTTCCTCCAAACACGACTAGTTGAGTTTCTACCAAAATGTTCTATTTTGGTTTCATCTGACCACATGATATTCTCCCAGTCCTCTTCTGGATCATCCATATGCTCTCTGGCAAACTTCAGACGGGCCTAGACACGTACTGGCTTAAGTAGGGGGACACGCCTGGCACTGCAGGATTTGAGTCCCTCTCTGCGTAGTGTGTAGTCTTTGTTAATTTGGTACTAGCTCTCTGCAGTTCCTTCACCAGGTCCCTCCGTGTAGTTATGGGATATTTGTACACCGTTCTCATGATCATTTTGACCCCATGGAATGGCATCTTGCCCCAGATCAAGGGAGATTATCAATGGTTTTGTATGTCTTCCATTTTCTTACAATTGCTCCCACAGTTGATTTATTCACACCAACCTGCTTCACTGTTGTAGACTCACTCTTCCCAGCCTGGTGTACATCTACAATTTTCTTCCTGGTGTCTTTCTACAGCTCTTTGGTCTTGGCCATGGTTAAGTTTGGAGTCTGACTGTTTGAGGCTGTGGACAGGTGTCTTTTATACAAATAATGAGTTCCAACCGGTGCCATTAATACAGGTAACAGGTGGACAGAAGAGCTTCTTAAAGAAGAAGTTACAGGTCTGTGAGAGCCAGAAAGCTTGCTTGTTTATTGACCAAATACATATTTTCCACCATAATTTACAAATAAATTCTTTAAAAATCCTACAGTGTGATTTCCTGGAATTTTTTTTCTCATTCTGTCTCTCACAGTTGAAGTGTACCTATGATGAAAATTACAGACCTCTCTCATCTTTCAAAGTAGGAGAACTTGCGCAATCAGGGACTGACTACTTTTTTACCCCACTGTACAAGAAGGGCCTGAGCCAGCTTTACGTCTTGAGGAGGCTCAATTCCTTTTTAATGTATGTAACAGGATGCTCCAGACGTTCTATCAGGTTGTTGTTGTGAACACCATTTACTTAGCTGTGGTTTGCTGGGGTGCCGGTATTAAAACAATTTATGCAAATAGAGACAAAGACAGAGTCTTTTGTTGGCTCCAAGCTTACCACCTTTGAGGAGGTGGTTGAGGGCAGAATGCTGGCAAAACTGCTGGCAGTTATGGACAATGCCTTCCACAACTCCATCTCCTCCATGAGACATTGGACAATCTTAAGAGTCGCTTCAGCAACAGACTCATACAACCACGCTGCTTCAAGGA
Organism: Thalassophryne amazonica; assembly: GCF_902500255.1. Lineage (NCBI taxonomy): Eukaryota > Metazoa > Chordata > Actinopteri > Batrachoidiformes > Batrachoididae > Thalassophryne > Thalassophryne amazonica. Next base: position 25,138,923 of record NC_047109.1, read on the forward strand.
ATGGTACAGGAGATTGTTCCTGCCCGGTGTTATCAGACTCTTTAATACAGTGGTGCACAACTTTTATAGAACAAAGATCTACTTTTAAAGTTGATATGCATCAAGATCTACCAAACCATATCAAAAGCCATAGTGTGGCCACAATTTATTGTGCACCAATATAATAACACAACTTTGTGGCACTAAGATAAAGTTTTAACAATAATAATACGTTATCGAAGTAAATGTGCAACGTGCAAAGAATAAGCACAAGTAGGCCTAGGTCTGGTCTTTAACGACACACAACCCAAATAATACAATGCCTAATTCAAGTTGAAAAAGTTGTTCTCTACCTTAGTGGGATTTTTGATACTGAGAGGAGGAAGCTAGTCTCTCATAGTCCGGGCAGTAGGAGCGGAGTGCCAGAAGCAGGCCTCAAGGTTGTCATCAGTCATGGATTTGACTTGATGTTTTTCATATGTGAAAAGGCAGACTCACACAAAAATGTTGATCAAAAAAGTGTAGTCAAATTCTGTGCAGGTTGTCTGAGGTTGGGGTACTTTGCTTTCTGCTTTAGAATCCAGAGTTGGGTTTTCATGTCAGGTGTTGCTCTGTATTTGTTCTCAGTGTCATTTTTCAGTGTGAAGATCTCATTCTCAATAGTACAGCTATCCAGGTTGAAGAGTGATGCCACTTTGGATGTTATATAATCCACATCTACATTTTTCGCAAATAGAAAACAGAGAAAACTGACAACAGTCTCAATGAATTCAAAAAAAAAAAAAAAAAAAAAATTGTAAGAAATGCTAAATCCAAGAGCCACTGACTGTTTTCTAGCTGTGCATATTCAGAATGATTTGACCATTTCAGAATTCCTTAATTTTGGGCAACAATTCAGAAAACTGTTCCAGAAATTTACCTCTCCTGAGCCACTTAACATCTGTGCGCAATGGCAGATCTGTGTGTTCTGCACCTGTCTCCTCCAGCTGCCAATGCGACTTACTGTATACTCCAGAAAATACAGTATGTGGGATGCAATTTGTGGTTACAATTTGTGGGAACTTTAAAGAAACAAATTGGTCTGAAGCATAAATTGTGACACTTGATATCTGTTTCCCATTTGTATATTTGACTAATCATTTATGATTGTTCTGTAAAAGTTCATTAGTTTTTCCATGCATTAGTTGACCTTTCAGGGTACCGTGATACTCACTTCAAGAAACAATACAATTCAATGCAGGCTCTGCAAAAGGATTATCATGAACTAGTACATTTTCTGTAAATTCACTGGAATTGTTTATATGAAATGACCACATGGAAAGACCTATTTCCATTATATTTTAAATTATATACCCATACGTGAAAGATATACGTACATTCATGTTATCTTTATTTCTTTTAGAACTTTATATATTCATGCAAAAAAGAAAGTAAAAGTAAAGATAAAATAAAATACTCAGACTTTTGAAGCATCGTGTGTATACCGAAGCTTTTACCTTGCATTATAAGTGTGGAAGGACAGCACAATGGATGAGTGGTTAGCACTGTTGCCTCACAGCAAGAAGGTCATGGGGGTAATTCCCATCTGTGGCCTTTCTGTGTGGAGTTTGCATGTTCTTGTGGGTTCCTTCCAGATACTCCGGCTTCTTCCCGCATCCAAAGACATGCAGGTGTGTGCCTTTCTAAGTCATGTCCAGTCAACTGAATTAACCCCAGGTGGACTCCAGTTTAGCTTTAGGATCATCTCAAAGTTAATCAGTGCAAACAGGATGTACCTGAGGTCAATTTTGAGCTTCATGGCAAAGGCTGTGAATGCTTATCTATATATGATTTCTTAGATTTTAAAATTTTAATAAATTTGCAAAAATATTAAAAAAAAATGATGGTGAAAATGATTTGGAACAAGTGCTGTGAATACTTTTCAGATGCACCGTATATTCCCAGTCATAGAAAACCCAGTTTAAAAAAAAAAAAAAAAAAAGTTATTTATTTATTTATTTTTTGCCTATCGGCATGCATAAGAAAATCTAAACTCTGGAGGGGAGCATTTCAGGTGGCGCAACATGTATTTTTGACGGGTCCCTCATGCTGTCTTTCTGCTAGGTTTAAACCGTTTCAGGCCTCAGAGGTAACTGCAAGAAATAGACGTCACCCACTCAATGTTCAAATGAATGATCAACAACCGGCTGGAACAAATGAAAGCCTTTTTGTGTGCGCTAGGGTGGTTCAAAAAAATAAAAGTTGGAAATTCATTACTCTTACCCCTTCATTTTGTGATGCTTTGGGAAAAAAGAAAGCCTGCCAAATATTTTTGTCATACATTAATATTTAGAGGTAGCACATCATAGCTGAAGGTTGTAAATATATCAATTATCGCTGCCCGAGTGCCCGTGCAATAGGTTATCCATTATCCAGTATCTAATCACATCACTTATAAAGAGGATAGACGTTAACCACCTGAGTGTAACTAAAGTATAATTTTATATTCAATTTAAAACTATACCTGGGTTTAAATATTACTCACAAACAACATACTTTCAAAAATGTTATTTTAGGCTACAAGCTGAAAATTTTGCTTCAATTCACAGCTTCTTTTCTTTCAGATCTTTGGTGATGGTGAATCTAACATGAGATAAATGTAAAAAGAGACACTTGCTGACTTAACATGCTTAACCATTAACTGGAAACTTCAGTAAAACATGTCAGCTACTAGAAGTAGAACATTTGTATACCTTATTGGTTCCACCGACTGAAATAAAGGGAAACAGATTGCCCTCAAATGGGCAAATACTCAAGGTATTTTTCTTCAAACACACTGATTTGAAGAAAACTGTCCATGATGCTGCTGTGACCTCTATAGACATGGCAATTCCTTTTTGGGAGAGAGCTAGAATCCCACTGAGGGCAAAGCAGCATCTGATCACAAAGTTAGAAAAGGTGTTCGGAAAATGGAAAACATTGAAAAAGACCAAGAATCGCAATACAGACAAGCGGAAGAAAGATGAAACAGTGTTTTGTGAATCTTTGGAGGACTTGTTTGACATGGCACATCAAGATGTCCTAACAATGATAAAGTTTGAATGGCACATCAGGATGTCCTAACAATGATAAAGTTTGAAGATGACAGACAGTTCCTACTTGCTCAGCGAGAGAAAGGTAGAGGATGCATGACAGGCATAGATAAAATACAAACTGCCAAAGAACAAAGAGCAGAAAAAAGGAAAGCTGCAGAAGCAAAATACAAAGAGAAACTGGAGGAGCCTGGACCATCTAATGTCTCACTACCTGACACTGTCTCCAGCCAGAGTGAAGAGAACACAGAAAGTCCAGATGAAGAATTTGTTATGCCAGTGCCACAAAAAGCCAGTAAAATTAAAGCTGTTGTAACACCAGGACTTGCAGCAGCATTGGATAGGACCAAAACAACAGACAGAAGTGCCACCTATATTCTGACTGAAACGGCAGCAAGTCTTGGTCATGATGCAAGCAACTTAAATGTCATTATCATGTAAAGGATGTTCTCTTATGTTACACAGCTGTATAATTGGTTCTTGTGCTGATTCATACATTTTTGAATATTAAGTACTGCAAGGCATAAAGAAGATTGTTTGGAGCTAGATCAAAATATATGTGGAAATATATAAAGCATAGACTTATTTAAATTTATCAATAATGAAACAGTATTTCATCAATAAAATGAAAATGCAATGTTTGATTGTTACAAAATCTTCGCTACCCCAGTATGTAGGTTTTGTAAGAGCATGATACATGTACGAGAAGAACTGCATCTCACAATTCATGTTTTAGTGTTAACTATTTTATGGGATATGAAAAGATTTGATTTTCCAATGTATTGCCATAATTTCTGTCCAGACATATCAATATTAAACTGACAGAAATAATTTGGAAATATCTGGAAATGACCATATTATATGACAAAGTTATTGTGAGCAAAATCTTTAAGGGCTGTGTGCTACCAGTAAAATTATGAAATTGTACATGATGTGTTTTTATGTTAGGTACAACAAATTTAGAGGGTGAGACTTGAAGTTTTTTGAAAAAAAAATTTTGACCATTTTTATGGACCACCCTAGTGTGCGCACATGCCACCACCTCCAAGTTGCCACCCTGGGCAGATGACCATGTCGGCTGTATCCAGATCAGCCTCTGTTAAGTGTGTATAGGAAGTGAATGGCATGTATGGCACTTTAGTTAGTTACTACATGTATACAAATGGCTGAAATTCCTGAATGATGAATACACGTTTTTGTAGTTATTATTTAAAGTTCTTATTAAATTGAAAGTCTATACTAGAGGTACATCTTAAATGTTTTCATTTGGTGGTGGTGGACTTTACAAAATTGTCCCTGTCCAAATACTTATGTGCCTGTGTTATGTTCCAAATGTTTGATTATCATGCATCTGATAGATTTGACTGAATTCCAACAAAGGTTTGGTGTCTCTTGAGGCTGGTTGTTTAGTTTTTTTGTTGTTGTTTTTTTTGATATGGTGATGGATTGCCTCAACGTTTACTTTCTTTATCCACCTCCCAGCTGCTGCTCTGGGGGGAAATGAACAGGCCTCCTGTGTGCAGCATCTGCATCTCTCTGTCAATCATCTCCATACAATTGGTGTGGATGTTTTTTGTGCATGTGCGTGCACATGTATAGGATTTGGATTAAGTGTGTTTGCGTGTGTGGGAGTGTGTTTGGCCAGGTCATTTTGTGCACTCCATGCATGCTTGAAGCAGGCTGATAAGCTGTTTGCAAAAACTAGCAATTAAAAGTTGATCAGGCTGTCAATTCAAATGGAATGAAATGGAACCAGAAAGTAATTAAAGGGATGGCATGAAAATGACAACAGTTATATCTCTTAGCTTCCCATTACGGATTCACAGGGGAATTTAATTAGTTTAGAAGCTCATATGGTGACTCATACAGTAAACACACAGCAGTACAAAATGGCACAAAATGTAGCCGCTCCTTTTGTATCTATTTACAAACTGGCCCTCTCAGCTACCACATTAAAGCTGCAAATGGAGCTGAACGGGGATGGACAGAGTTGGTGTTTAGATATTGCTGTTGAATCATTAGTGCATTTATGGTGGTCCAGTTTGTGTGTGCTAAATAACTGATGGAATGGCTGGATATTCCCACTCCTCGTATTTGGCTCGCATGACTGGAGGCAGTTTGTAATTTCTTTCAGGCAACAGGTAATAGCATCTAAAGATGCGAGCTGAGTATGTTTTTTTTTTTATGCATTATAAATCCCATTGCTCACAACAAAAGGCTCTCGGCTCATGCTGAAGTTAGCCCATTAGCATCACATTATGTGACACCTGTTGGCATTGCGTTATGTGATGCTAACAAGTTCTCCTGCTAATGTTAGCCCATTAGCATTGTGTTATGTGACACTAGGGAGCTTTCAAGACATGACCACATTAAAATTGTGAATAAATACTTCAAGATGCTGTCCTCATGTAGGTCTTCAGCCTCCATAAGTATATTATCAGGCACATTTTAAATCCTGTTGCTCACAATTGAGGCACTCAGCTCATGCTAATGTCAAGTGCAATTATGAACTGTAACTGAATTAAATATATGTAACATAGAAGGACCTTAGAACATCTCATCCCAGTGATTGCTTGAAGGAAAGACAAATGATTGAACAGATTATAGACAAATTTATTGGCCAGGATTATAATGAAGTATATTTTATTTATCAAGTCATATTTCATAAATACTATGGGCAAAGAAACCTACTAAGAGTTAGCTATTGTTATTTGGTAAATTTTATATGCTTCATTTATTTAATTTCATACATTCACCATAATACAATGCCCTCCAGCAGTATTGGAATATGTATTTCACACATTTTGTTTATGCAATTTCAAATACAAAAATAAAAATTTCTAAAATTATCTTCCTTAAATTCAAACTGAAAGCAAATCTCTACAACTTGATATAATTTAATGAATTAATTATTTATTCTCTGGTTTCTTTGCATAAAAACTGGACCACACACAAACCCTTTAGCTTGTTCTCTAAACTTCAACTCACCTGTAACAGACATGAGTTTAACACAAGACAAGCTTCTAGTTCTATTTTTGTTTTGCCTCTGCCAAAAAGTAATGCTTTAAAAATACATTTATATATCAATCCAGCTTATACACTCAACAAAAATATAAACGCAACACTTTTGGTTTTGCTCCCATTTTGTATGAGATGAACTCAAAGATCTAAAACTTTTATTGTGGACAGTCTAAGGCACACCTGTGCACTAATCATGGTGTCTAATCAGCATCTTGGTATGGCACACCTGTGAGGTGGGATGGATTATCTCAGCAAAGGAGAAGTGCTCACTATCACAGATTTAGACTGATTTGTGAACAATATTTGAGGGAAATGGTGATATTGTGTATGTGGAAAAAGTTTTAGATCTTTGAGTTCATCTCATACAAAATGGGAACAAAACCAAAAGTGTTGTGTTTATATTTTTGTTGAGTGTATTAGAATCAGTTGCCTCTGGATGTGAGGTTAATACGAAATCATATAGTTTTCAAAGCAAATCTTAAGAAATGTATAAGATAGTTCTCCTAATGTAGTGAATGTAGTGCTTGTGTTTGTTTTGTGAAGAAATAACTGTTGCTTGTGTATGGTCTGTGAATTGTACAGTTGGTGCATATGAGTTGTATAAATTGTAATACTTTGATGTAATTGTAATATATATATATATATATATATATATATATATATATATTTTTTTTTTTTTTCTTTTTTTTTTTTTTCTTTTTTTCTTTTTGAGAATGGCCCCCGGGAAGAATAGTCTCTACTTTGGTAAAGACTAAAGATTCACAGGTAAAAATGGTTGGTTGCATAAGTTATGGGCCCCTTTGGTATAATACCTGTAAGTAATCTGTTCAGGGGATGGATACATGAACATCCAAGTCATCATCATCACTGAATATGTCTTGGACTTTATTTACATCAGTTATGAAGAAATACACACAGTATGGCACTCTATGGTAAATCTGAATCTATCTAAAAAAACTGAGTGACTGTGCAAGAAGTGGAAGAGTGAGGAAAACCACCAAGACACCCAGACAAGGCAAAAGAAGTTATAGGCTTATGTGGCTGTGATTAGAGAAATTGTGCATTGTGCATGTTTTTGATTTTTGTGTCCCCAGTTATACAGCTTCATGGTGAAGTGGTACAGAGGAGGATTTTGTTAAAAAGACCTGCAAGTTCAACTACAATTTGTCAGAAGGTACATCTGAGATGTAAGCCTAGATTTGATCTGTTTTGGTAAAAGAAAATCAAATTGAAAAACGTAGAAATAGAAAATCAATTTTTGAGTACTGTCTATTGATAAGAACTATTTGAGAACTATTTTTGTCTATATTTCACTGATGCAAGAGTTCATAGCACAGACAGAGTGGGCAAGGGTGCACCACTAACATGAGAGCAGTTTGAGCAGCTTCTGTCTGTTGCATCAGCAGTCATACAGCTTCATGATAAAGTGTTACAGATGAGGTCTTTCTCAAAAAAGAAATGGTAAATGGTCTTCATTTATATAGCACTTTTCCATCTGCATTAGATACTCAAAGCACTTTATAGTGATGCCTCACATTCACCCATTCACACAAACACACCAATGTCAGGGTGCTGCCATGTAATGCACTCACTACACACCGGAAGTAACTTGGGGGATTAAGGACCTTGCCCGAGGGACCTGAGTGATTTTCCAGTCAGTCTGGGGTTTGAACAGAGGATCCTCTGGTCTCAAGCCCAACGCTTAATCACTAGACCATCACCTCCCCTCTTTCTCAAAAAAGAACACAGGTCACGTCAGCTGCAGTCTGCTAGACAGCACACTGGGAAACCCAAGCGTAGATTTGATCTGTTTTCCTGTTTTACAGTTCTTCTGTACTCCACTCCGACATGAAGCTGTGTAACTAGTGATGCAAAAGGCAAACGCCGTACCATTCCCAGTTTGTCCAGTTTCATCCACAGAACCCTATAACTCCTTCAGAGTTGCCTGGATGAAGACATCCAGGCAGGTGGACTTCAGTTAAGCTGTAGAAACATCTCAAGGATGATCAGTGGAAACAGAATGCACCTGAGCTCAATTTTTAAATTCATGGCAAAGGTTGGCGGCAAAGCCGCCAAGAGGTGACTTCCCTCCCTTGTCTTCCAGCATGGTCAGTCAATTTTTGAGAACTGCCAACTTGACACAGATTTGCCACATAACATACTGTTTGTGTTTTCTAATGATTGATGTAAATTAATTCCAAAACATATTCAGCGATTTGGGAATGTTCATGTATCCACCCCCGGACTTGTCTCAAGAAAAAATGACAGTAAAAGCGTTGATTCAGTCCTTATGTTTAGAATCAACTGCTCCTGTCCCAACTTTTTTTGGAATGTGCTGAAGGCCTTAAATGTAGGAGTCCATGCACAGTCATAAATGAATTAAGCTGACTAAATAAAACATGAAAGATCTCAGGATATATTTCAGTGACACGAAGTGATACTTAGAAAAACACAAAGGCAAACAGTGAGTTAGCGGTGTACAATTGCTTACATAAGTTTTCGCAAACCTTGGTTTCAAGCCTTTGATCTTAAGTTTCCCGAACTGAACATTTTCCATTGTATAAAACAATATGTGTTAGTGTTTACAAATAAAAAAATGTTAAAAATGGTTAAAAACAGATTTACTTTAGTTTTTCTTCACTGTCCAGTTTTTACATACACCAAGGTGAATGCTTCTTTAAATCCTGTAGGATATTACAGAAACTAATGTGACTAGTTTGAAGAGCTTTGGCAATATTTAAGACTCCACATGTAGGCCAGTGACTGCTTCTGTTTCCAGAGCACAGTTGTGGATCTCCTCAAGTCACGTTCCTTCTTGCGAGCCATCTTGAAAAGGACCATGCTTCCATAAGCTACTGTTGAATATATCCTATCCAGGGGTGGGCACAGTTCCGCTCATCCGCTAACCGCTAATTATTGAAGTTAATGTTTTCATTATCAGATTAGCTTTTCAGATAACGTTGAAAACCTTCAGGAGACTGTTTATCTTCCGATAAATTTTGGTCTGATAAATTTTAGACCGCTAACATATTTATGCAGGCGTGCTTAACAGTTACAGCCTATAATATTTTGCACCTGCATATAAGTTTTCCTCTCTCCAATCAGCTTTTTAATCAAACTACGCTGTTCTTCTGAACAATGTCTTGAACGTCCCATTTTCCTCAGGCTTTCAAAGAGAAAAGCATGTTCAACAGGTGCTAGCTTCATCCTTAAATAGGGGACACCTGATTCACACCTGTTTGTTCCACAAAATTGATGAACTCACTGAAAGAGTGCCACACTACTATTATTGTGAACACCCCCTTTTCTACATTTTTTTTTTTACTAAGTTCTCCCACTTAGAAATCATGGAGGGGTCTGAAATTTTCATCTTAGGAGGTGCATGTCCACTGTGAGAGACATAATCTAAAAAACAAACAAACAAAAAAAAATCCGGAAATCACAATGTATGATTTTATTTTTTAATAATTTATTTGTATGTTACTGCTGCTAATAAGTATTTGATCCCCTGCCAACCAGCAAGAATTCTGGCTCACACAGACCTGTTAATTTTTCTTTAAGAAGCCCTCTTATTCTGCACTCTTTACCTGTATTGATTGCACCTATTTGAACTTGTTACCTGTATAAAAGACACCTGTTCACACACTCAGTCAATCACACTCCAACCTGTCCACCATAACCAAGACCAAAGAGCTGTCTAAGGACACCAGGGACAAAACTGTAGACCTACACTAGGCTGGGATGGACAACAGGCAAGCAGCTTGGTAGAAGGCAACAACTGTTATGATTATTTATTAGAAAGTGGAAGAAACACAAGATGACTGTCAATCTCCCTCGGTCTGGGATTCCATGCAAGATCTCACTTTGTGGGGTAAGGATGATTCTGAGAAAGCTCAGAACTACACAGGAGGACCTGGTCAATGACCTGAAGAGAGCTGAGACCACACTCACAAAGATTACATTAGTAACACATGATGCAGTTATAACAGTTTTTTTCTTGTACCTAAATATAAAAATAGGTACAAGAAAAAAACTGTTATAAACTTTAAAAGAGACAAGTCAGTAAAAGCCTTAGAGGCATTAAAATATGATCTTAAAAATCAAAATTGGGAAGAAGTTTATGTCAGTGATGTTAATGTAGCATATAACTCATTTATGAAAATATTGATGAAATCATATAATAAAAACTGTAAATTAATAGAAATTAGTAAGAAAAGAGTAAATAAACCATGGCTGACAAAGGGAATAAAAAATGCTTGTGCAAAGAAAAACTGTTTATACAGGTGCTTTTTAAAAATGCAAACAAAGGAAACAGAACACAGATACAAAAAATATAAAAATAAACTGTTGACAATAATTAGGAAACAAAAAAAAAGATTATTATAGTGAACAATTAAATAAGAATAAAGATAATATGAGGGCAACATGGGGAATTATAAAAAGTGTGATTGAAAGTGATGGAGCGAAAGCAACTTTTCCAAATTACTTTGTCAAAGAAAATAAAGAGATATAGGACATAAAAGAAGTGGCAAATGGGTTTAATGATTATTTTTCAAATGTAGGATCAAGTCTGGTGGGAAATAAACCAATAGTAGAAGATACATTACATACACTTGTAAATACAGTCAATAGTATTTTCCTGGACAATGTGGATAAAGATGAAATAAGAAATATTGTAAAAAACTGTGTAAGCAAAAGATCAACTGACCATGAAGATTTAGACATGATGACTGTAAAAAGTATAATAGAAACTGTTATTGAACCATTTACTTATATTTGCAATCTGTCTCTGTCAACAGGGATTTTTCCAGATTAAATGAAAATTGCCAAGGTAGTCCCATTATATAAAAATGGAGACAAACATAAATTCTCTAATTACAGGCCAGTATCATTGCTTCCACAGTTTTCTAAAATTATGGAAAAAGTTTTTGTGACAAGGTTGGATAAATTCACTGAGAAACATCATATTTTAAATAATGCTCAGTATGGATTCAGAACAAAACATTCGACAGCTATGGCAATTATGGAATTAATAGAGAAAATATCAACAACAATAGAAAATAAGGATTATTTTGTAAGTATTTTTATTGACTTGAAAAAAGCTTTTGATGTTATTGACCACTCAAGATTGCTTCACAAGTTACAACAATATGGAATAAGAGGTATTGCACATCAGTGGGTAAAAAGCTACTTAGAAAACAGAAAACAGTTTGTTCAGATAAATAATATCAAATCAGAATTGTGTAATATTGCTTATGGAGTACCACAAGGATCAGTACTTGGACCCAAACTGTTTATTTTGTATATCAATGATTTTGTGAATGTATCTAATGTGCTTGGTAGCATTTTATTTGCTGATGATACAACGCTGTTTTACTCTGGATCAGATATACAGGAAGTAACACAAGTGATAAAAACAGAATTGGAAAAGGTTAAGCATTGGTTTGATATAAACAGACTGTCACTAAATATTAATAAGACAAATTTCATATTGTTTAATGACAGAGCAAAAAAAAATAACGTGTCATTACAAATAGATGGAATGGATATACAAAGGGTAAAAGAAATGAAATTTTTAGGAGTCATAATTGATGAAGATCTTACATGGAAGTCACACATAAATTACATAAAAGGAAAAATAGCGAAAGCCATTGCTGTTTTGCATAAAGTAAAATATTCATTAAATAGTTATGGTTTATTAACATTGTACAATTCATTGATTTTCCCATATTTAACTTATTGTGTAGAAATCTGGGGATCAACATATACAACTTATATACAACCTTTGTTTATTCTGCAGAAAAGGGCTTTAAGGGTGATTAGCAACAGTGGTTTTAGAGATCCATCTAATCCATTGTTCATTAAGTACAGGGTACTTAAATTTCGTGATTTGGTCGATTTGAAAATATTACAATGTACCAAGCAAATAAAAATACTTTACCAACAAACATTCAAAATATGTTTGAGAAAAGAGTAAGTAGTTATAAACTGAAAGGAATAGAAGTCTTTAGAAAACCAAGATACAGAACCAGAGTAAAAGAACGGAGTATTGCAGTAAATGGTGTAAAATTATGGAACAATCTCAACAAAGAAATTAAAGAATTAAGGTCGCTTAAATTATTTAAAAAATGTATTAAACTAGATGTATTAAGTAAGTATGAAACTAAAATAAGTTAGTGGGCTGTAAGGAAGTAAAAAAAAAATGTAATTTGTTAATAATGTATAAAATGTTTTAAGTTTAAAAATGTAACCTGTCAGAGATGTAATCTATTTAATAATGGTCATAATTATGAAATAAGTCAGTGGTATGTGACAAGTTAAAGAAATACAATCTGTTAAATAATGTTGAAAAATGACGCTGGATATTGAAAGATTGTATTGTAAAAAGGGGCAGAAAATATAAGACTTGTTCTTCTCTCTGTTCCTTTTCATTCTGGTAATGGAGATGCTTTATTTCTGCTTTTCTGTTTTTTGTTTTTTTTTTTTTCTTTTAAATGAATGAAATAAATAAATAAATGAAAAAAAAATGAATGCTGCCATGGTTTAAAAGCAGGGCAGCAAGGTCCCCCTGCTCAAGCCAGCACATGTCCAGGCCCGTTTGAAGTTCACCAGTGACCATCTGGATGATCCAGAGGAGGCATGGGAGAAGGTCATGTGGTCAGATGAGACCAGAATAGAGCTTTTTGGAATCAACTCCAGTTACCATGTTTAGAGGATGAGAACAACCCCAAGAAAACCATCTCAACCATGATGCATGGGGGTGGAAACATCATGCTCTGGGGATGCTCTTCTGCAAAGGGGACAAGACGACTGCACCGTATTGAAGGGAGGATGGATGGGGTCATGTATTGTGAGATTTTGGCAAACAGCCTCCTTCCCTCCGTAAGAAGCATTTCAAGGTCCTGGAGTGGCCTGGCCAGTCTCCAGACCTGATCTCAATAGGAAATCTTTGGAGGGAGCTGAAACTCCAAACCTGAAAGATTTGGAGAAGATCTGTATGGAGGAGTGGACCAAAATCCCTGTTGCAGTGTGTAAAAACTTGGTCAAGAACTACAGGAAATATTTGACCTCTGTAATTGCAAACAAAGGCTACTGTACCAAATATTAACATTGATTTTCACAGGTGTTGAAATACTTATTTGCAGCAGTAACATACAAATAAATAGAATTATTATTATTATTATATAAATATAAATTATTAAAAATATCGCTGGAGGGACTATATCTCTCGGCTGGCTTGGGAACGCCTTGGGGTTCCCCCGGAGGAGCTGGGGGAGGTGTGTGTGGATCGGGAGGTCTGGGCGGCTTTGGTTGAGCTGCTGCCCCCGCGACCCAACTCCGGATAAAGCGGAAGAAAATGGATGGATGGATGGATGTGATTTTTTTTTTTTTTTTCGGTTATGTTTCTCACAGTGGACATGCACCTAAGATGAAAATTTCAGACCCCTCCATGATTTCTAAGTGGGAGAACTTGAAAAATTGCATGGTGTTCAAATACTTATTTTTCTCGCTGTATCTTTTCAGTATTCACGTTTTGCAATTAACGGCTTGCAGACAATTCACAATTTGCAACTGATTCATGTTTTGGAGGTTAACACGCTTTTCGGTGTTAATGTCAAATATCTGCTTAATCCACAATACAGATCAGATGTGGATCAAAGTTACTCATTAGTTAGTTATTAGTTATTCATTGAGAGTGCCAGTTTACACCTTATTGTCACAAATGAGAGGGACTGAGGCACTTTTGATTGAGATATAATGCAAAATGTTCATCAAATGGGCTTTTCAAATTAAAGGAAATTAAATCCAAATGTCTACAAAATCCACAGTCTGGATCAGATCCATATGAAACTGTCAGGCGATAGTGAGTGCCAGTCTGCACCTCACTTTCAAATATGAGTGTGATTGAGGGATGTTTAAGACATAATGTAAAATATACATTAAATGGGATTTCCAGTGTTAAATTAAAATGGCCACAAAATCTGTAATCTGGATCAGATCCAGATCAAGGTTTATCAGTCAATAAAGGATACCGTCCTACATAACACTTTCAAATACAAAAGAAATTAGATTTTTTTTTTTTTTTTTTTTTTTGACAGAGTGGTGAATTTTTAAAAATTCTTTGTATTAAAGATATGAATTTTTCCACTTTTCCAAGATTTTTCCTGACTTTGCCCTTTGACCTGTGACCTTGAAAATTAAATCAGTTCTTGCCTATTCAGGTCTGAATCTTCAGTGAAAATCTCTTAATTATATATGAAAAATTGTTGGCTGCAGCTGTTCACAAACAAACAGGAGCAAAAGCATAAAAATTATATATTCAAAATGTACAGTGAATATCTTAATGCTATTAACAGCAAAGGTTTTAGCACAATAGCACAATCATACTTTTAAATGACTGAAGAGTGCTGTAGTTTATAGCCTAAAACCACCACCTTGACGCACTGATTCCATGCTTACACCCCCCCCCCCCCCCCCCCCCAAAAAAACTTCAGCAATTTGGTAATTACTACTCCTCCTCCTCATTTGTGAAAGCTGGTATCTTAGTTATACCTAAATATGATGCTTGGAGCATTTCATATTTGATGTCAGTTTGGAACGTTGCCCAAATTAAATTGGTGTTGTTTGAAGATGTGACAGCTCGTTCTTGGTCGACAGCTTTTGAGCTCATGGTGATGGATATTTTCACATTATGTGATGCCTACAACTCCTTCATCACTTCATTTGTTGTGATCCTGAGGTTTTGTTGGACTGTTTAGGGCATATGTTTATTTCATGGATGGTAAATTGGGCCTTTAATTCTTCAATTATGTCAAGTCTCTATGGTCAGTTTCTCATCATGCCATGAAGCTTTCAGAGATAAGGAGGAACCTGATCTGTGGAGATGCTTTTTTTTTTTAAAGATATTTTATTGTTTTGTGTTATTGTTTGTGTTATTGTTTTGTTTTATTGATATTGTTTTTTCTTTTTCTTGAATGCAAAAACCCACTGGTTCTGCAACCCTTAAATACAACAGAGGATTTTCCAGTTAGTACCTAATTTTGAAAATTAGTCATTCAGAATCTTTTTAAACTCATTATTTCAATTTATGAAACCTTTATCACGGTTGTCAGACGAGGAAGGCAGGAGACAAATGCAGGACTCACTGGAACAGTTCTGGTTCAGAGAGGCTTTTACTGAGGTGCTTAGCAAGGTTCGGTACACAAACAGACAGTCCAAGAAGAGCAACCAAAACCGAAACATCAGGCAGAGGCGTAGACAAAAATACAGGCAGGCAGTCAAAACACCAAGAGACAGCTTAACAAAACGTGGTACTGAGCTTGAAGCACTGGCACAGGGCACAACGATCAGGCAACACCCGGTGCAACTAGTGGCGTCTAAATACTCCCGGAACAAGTGTAGAAAGACCCAGAACAGGGCGTGACCCACTCACCGAGCACCGCCCCCACCAAGCACAGTGAAGGCAGACAAGAGACATACAGACCCAAAAAACCCAAACACAAACCACCCAGCCACAAAAGGGAACAAACAAAAACCCCAACATTAACATGATACATGACAGGACCCCCCGCTCAACGGCCGGCACCTGACGGCCCGGGGAACCCAGGATGCCGAGCATGGAAGTCCGCGATCAGTCCAGGATCCAAAACGAAACGAGAAGGAATCCATGAGCGTTCTTCAGGTCCATAACCTTCCCAGTCCACCAAGTACTGTACCCCCCGCCCATGCCGCCGGGACCCCACAAGGCAGCGCACAGTAAAAACCGGGCCCACGGCCACAAACCGGGCGGGAGGCGGGGGAACGGCCGGAGGGCACAAGACACAGGACCGAGCAGGCTTGACCTGGCTGACGTGGAAGGTGGGATGTATCCTCATAGTCCGGGGCAGACGAAGGCGGACAGAGACCGGAGTGATCACCCTCGTGATGGGAAACGGCCCCACGAACCGAGGAGCAAGTTTCCGTGGCAGACCACGGAGGGAAAGGTGCCGGGTGGAGAGCCAAACCCGCTGTCCTGGGGAGTAATGTGGTTCTAGGGTTCTTTTCCTGTCGGCAGCAGCCTTGTAGATCGCTGAAGAGCGCAGTAACGTTCGTCGGGCCCACTCCCAGATTAGACGACAATGGCGGATTAAGGAAAGGGCTGAAGGCACCTGGGTGGTTAAGACTGTAGGAGAGAACAAAGAAGGTTGATACCCATGCGACACGTGCATTGGGGAGTAACCAGAGGAGGCAGACGGTAAACTATTGTGAGCGAGCTCTACCCATACTAATTGTGATGACCAGGAAGCGGGGTGCTGGGAGGCGAGGATACGTAACCCCTTTTCCAATTCCTGATTGACCCTCTCAGCCTGCCCATTCGCCTGAGGGTGATACCCGGAGGTGAGACTCGAGGTGACTCCCAGGAGTCGACAAAACTCACCCCAGAAGTGTGAAACGAACTGTGGTCCACGATCGGACACGATATCTTGCGGGAAATCGTGTAATCTAAACACATGGTGCAACAGGGCCTCTGTGGTTTCCTTAGCTGATGGGAGTTTCGGTAGCGGAATGAAATGGGCCATCTTGGACAGACGGTCCACCACTGACAGAATAACAGTATGCCCCTTGGATGGCGGCAACCCGGTAACGAAATCCACTGAGATATGTGACCATGGTCGGGTGGGGACGGGTAATGGGTGGAGCTTGCCGGACGGTGAGTGGTTGGTTGACTTGTGCATAGTGCAGACAATGCACGCCCCCACATAAGCTGTGACGTCGGGAAGTAACCGAGGCCACCAAAATCTTCCCTGGATGATCGTGGCTGTCTTCCCAATTCCGGGATGACACGAAAAACGGCTGTTATGAGCCCACCTTATCACCTCCCCCCTAAGAGCATCTGGGACGTACAGTCTCCCCGGAGGGCAGTCCCGCGGCACAGGGTCACCGCGCGTAGCAGACCGGACCTTGGTTTCTATGTCCCAGGTGAGAACTGACAGGAAGCAGGACCCGGGCAAGACCGGACCTGGGTCCGCCGGTACAGCCACAGGTTCGCCCCGACGGGAGAGCGCGTCGGGTTTACCGTTCTTTGTACCCGGTCGATAGGATAACACAAAGTTGAAACGGCTAAAAAAGATGGACCATCTAGCCTGTCTGGCATTGAGTCGTTTCGCAGAACGGAGATACTCTAGATTTTTATGGTCGGTCCATACCAAAAACGGTAATTGTGCCCCTTCCAACCAGTGTCGCCACTCTTCCAGGGCCACCTTAACCCCCAGCAGTTCGCGGTCTCCGATGTGGTAATTACGCTCTGCCGGCGTCAGTTTTCGGGACAAAAACGCACAGGGATGTAATTTCTGGTCTGAGGGTTGGATCTGGGATAAGACGGCCCCGATCCCTACGTCGGAGGCGTCAACTTCGACAACAAACTGTAAAGCGGGGTTGGGGAGGAGCAACACTGGGGCCGCGGTAAACCGTCTTTTCAGGCTTCGAAAAGCTTCCTCGCAATCCAACGTCCAGGAAAAGGGCCGGTGTACGGACGTGCTGTTATGCAGAGGCGCGGCCACCGAGCTGAAATTACAGATGAACTTTCGCTAAAAGTTGGCAAAACCAAGAAACCGCTGGACTTCCTTGCGGTTCCTTGGTACAGGCCAATCACGCACTGCGGCTATCTTGGCTGGGTCCATCCGGATAGACCCAGGCGATATGATGAATCCCAGAAAGGTCACTGAGGACCTATGGAAGTCACACTTTTCTGCCTTTACGTACAACTGATTGCGTAAAAGGGTCTCAAGCACGGTACGGACATGACGGACATGCGTTTCCGCATCCGGGGAGAAGATCAGGATATCGTCGAGGTACACAAACACAAATTTTCCCAGACATTCCCGTAGTACATCATTAATCAGGTTTTGAAACACTGCGGGTGCATTGGTTAAACCAAAAGACATGACTAGATATTCATAATGACCAGTGGGGGTGTTAAAAGCGGTCTTCCATTCATCACCCTGTCTGATTCGCACTAAATGATAGGCATTACGGAGATCGAGTTTGGTGAAGAGTTTGGCGCCCTCTAGCAGGTCGAACGCGGAGGCAATTAGGGGCAGAGGATAACGGTTCTTTACTGTGACGTCATTAAGCCCGCGATAGTCGATGCAGGGACGGAGTGATTTATCCTTCTTTTCAACAAAAAAGAACCCCGCCCCAGCAGGAGACGACGATGGGCGGATCAACCCGGCATCCAAAGAGTCCCGGATGTAGTCGTTCATAGCGACACGTTCAGGACCAGTCAGAGAAAACAGTTTTCCCCGCGGGGGACTCGTGCCCGGCAATAACTCAATGGCACAGTCGTATGCACGATGCGGTGGCAGCGACTTTGCCTTGACCTTGCTGAATACGTCGGCAATATCGTGGTACTCCGCGCGCACACCCGCCAACTCAGGATTAGGGACCTTGCCGTCCCTGATGGTCATAGCAAAACAGCGCCCGGTACATGCGGAACCCCAGGAAGTGATCTGCCCGTCGGACCAGTTTACGTATGGACAATGTTTACGTAACCAGGGATGCCCCAAAATGGCGGAGTGAGTCATTTCATCAAAGACATGAAAACTGATTGTTTCGGAATGAGTACCGGCTATGATTAATTGAACGGTCTCCGCGCGGTGGGTGATGTGACCCAATACGTGACCGTCCACGGCATGTATACCCAATGGTCGTGAAAGACGGTGAAGTTTGAGGTGCAAAGACCTAGCGAGGGAGGAGTGCATCAAATTAGCATCTGAACCGGAGTCCACAAAAATCGGAACAGAACATGACGTATGCTTGGATATTAACTTGGCAGTGACCATGTTACGGGGAGAGACGGAAAGAATGGAATGTTGACTCACCCGGCGTACCCGTTGTGACCGCACGGGGGCACCCCTGGCATGGCACTCCGTGACCACATGCCCCGCCTGACCACAATAGAAGCACAGGCCCTGATCTTTCCGCCGCTGCCGCTCCTCGATGGTCAATCGGGTTCGTCCCAGTTGCATCGGTTCATCAGCGGCAGCCGGGAGCGAGCTGGAGGAGGACGCCGAGGGCCCGACGTGGAGAGCGGACTCAGCGTGCTGGTACGAGGCTCTCACGTCCCGCCGGGGCCGATCCGCCAGCCGGCGATCGGTGCGGATGGCTAACGCGATTAGCTCGTCGAGTCGCTCCGGGAGGTCGATGGCGATCAGCTGGTCCTGGATCTGCGGAGACAGGCCCTGAAAGAACACGTCATGGAGTGCAGCCGGGTTCCATTCGCTCTTAGCCGCGAAGATGTGGAAGTCGATGGCGTAGTCGGCAACTCTTCTGCTACCCTGCCGGAGGCGCATCAGGGACCGGGCTGCCTCACGGCCCGGTGACGTATGCTGGAACACCTGGCGGAGAGCGGTCTGGAACGCCTGGAGAGTACTACACGCCGGGGACTGTCTGCTCCACTCTGCCGAGGCCCATGCCGCGGCCCGGCCGGTGAGGTGAGTAATAATGAAGGCGATCTTCGCCTGGCCAGACGGAAACATGGCTGACATCAACTCAAAGTGCAGGTCACATTGTGTTAGGAACGGTATGATGTCTCCGGATTCACCAGAGAAATGTTCAGGTCGAGATAGCTGATTGCAGACATCAGCAGCAGCAGTGGGTACCGGCGGGGCCGCACTCAGTCCCATCGGTGGCTGGTTGGTGGTTGCCGAGGCAGACGGTGTCTGTGGGGACAGAGAGGTTACGAGCTGGTTGATCTGAGAGCTGATAGAGGACATGAAGGCGTCCTGTCTTGTGGCCAGATCGGCTATATTGGTGCTTAAAGCAGTGATGCGGTCTTCTTGTTGGGCCAGCTGGCGGCTGTGGAAGCGAACGGCCTGCTGGAATGGATCCGAGTCCGCTGTCTCCATTGTTGTCCTGATCGTTCTATCACGGTTGTCAGACGAGGAAGGCAGGAGACAAATGCAGGACTCACTGGAACAGTTCTGGTTCAGAGAGGCTTTTACTGAGGTGCTTAGCAAGGTTCGGTACACAAACAGACAGTCCAAGAAGAGCAACCAAAACCGAAACATCAGGCAGAGGCGTAGACAAAAATACAGGCAGGCAGTCAAAACACCAAGAGACAGCTTAACAAAATGTGGTACTGAGCTTGAAGCACTGGCACAGGGCACAACGATCAGGCAACACCCGGTGCAACTAGTGGCGTCTAAATACTCCCGGAACAAGTGTAGAAAGACCCAGAACAGGGCGTGACCCACTCACCGAGCGCCGCCCCCACCAAGCACAGTGAAGGCAGACAAGAGACATACAGACCCAAAAAACCCAAACACAAACCACCCAGCCACAAAAGGGAACAAACAAAAACCCCAACATTAACATGATACATGACAACCTTAAAGTGACATTATTTCCACACAAAACATTTTGTGACTTCATATTGGTAACCAATAGAAAACCTCACTCACTCATTTTCAACCACTTACTCCAGCTAAGGGTCACAGGGGGCGGGAGCCTATCCCAGCAGCCATGGGGCGAGAGGAGGGGTACACTCTGGACAGGATGCCAGTCTGTCGCAGGCCCACATATGCACACATACACATTCACACCCACACACACACCTACATACAATTTAAAGTTTTCAGTTCACCTAACCTGCATGTCTTTGGATGTGGGAGGAAACCGGAGCACCCTGAGGGAACCCGCGCAGACATGGGCAGAACATGCAAATTCCACGCAGAAAGGCCACAGGTGGGAATCGATCCCATGACTTCTTGCAGTGACGCAACAGTGCTAGCCACCGTGCTGCCTTCAGTAGAAAATGTTTTGTGCTTCTTATCAAAAATTAAAATTAAACAATATTCTCAGATCAGCTCTTATGGAAGCTGCCATTGCTCCTTGAGGAGACACTTCGTTTTTGGGATCTCGCACATGAATACCATAGTCTTGGCTGACTGTCTATTTATTGTTCGTATTACAAAGGATAAAAACCAGCCTATTGATTGTAGATTGTAAAATGTTGTATTGTTGGGAATCGGCGCTGCCTTTCTCACTGAACGCTTGCCAGTTTATTTCAGCCAGTTATTGACACACTAAAGCAAATAATGCACCTAATAGTCTGGAAACAGCACAAAGTGTCTGGTTTTGTGTTATATCATGACGGACGCAATCTCTGACACTAAGAGCAAATACTTTAATTGGTTGCATTTTTTTTCTTCTACACCCAGAATGAAGTGACAGGACTTTTGTTTTTTGTAGGTGAGCAGCAGTCACGTGTGGGTCTGCCTGAGTTTCGACTGTATATATTTGTTTTATTCCACACACTTTTCTTCTATGAGTATTTTTTTGTGAGCACATTTAATTTGGACGTGTGTGTGTGTGTATGTGTGTGACACACACATTTTATTATTTTTGTCAGCTGCACCTACATGCACACTTGTTTTATAATCAGTGAATCAATTTTTAGTAACGAGTAACGCGTTAATCTTTCCAAATCAGTAGTCAGATTAAAGTTACTCCCCTAAATCACTGTGCGTTACTATTATTTTTGCATTGTGGGTCGACAGCAGCATAAAACTTGGTCCGTGGGCAGGAGGTCGGGGTTCGACAGAACTGCCCACTTTAAGCGAGCTGTGAGCTTTTCATCCGCGGATTTTTGCAGCAGCTACGACTCGTCCTCACCTCTTAAAGCACGGTGACAACAGCACACCTGCACTGAGCTTTACAAAGACATTTTTATGCTTTTTTCCCCCTCCTTTATTTAGAATTCTGAGCTGAGCCGCTCCTTTTCTGCTGTTAAAAACAGCTGATCCTCCGTGACGCGTCAACAACTAACACTATTTTCCACTCAAATGCACCTAAACTCTCGTTCTGAGAACCACATGATGTGAAAACGCAATAAAACTTTCTTACCTGTAAATCTGGTCATGTTTTCTGCATAAATGAATGTTATCCATTCTTTGTGCTCAAACGCCAAAGCAGGGGTGAATCCAGATGGAATGGGGGCATGGGGCAGGGATGTGCCCCCCCCCCCCACAACACCCCTAGATTAACGGTCCAGTTTTGAAGCTCTTTTTTTACAACTATTAATACTACTTAAAATAATAATAATTTTGACAAGTAAAATGTTTAGAGAGAATTTAAATGTTAGAAAAATGTTAGAAAGAATTTAATAGTTACATTTATAAACAATGTAGGTTAGAAATTGCAAGTTTTACGGTTACAGTGCTGTCAACAGTTAAATATGAGGTCAAGAAAGAGGTCTTTATTTTACTTTTTATAAAACAAGTATTTATTTTCACTGAAGTCAAGAAAGGGTGACTATAAAGTGAGTTTTGGCAAAACAGGTATCATTGTCATGTTGAGGTGGTAGTGGGTTGTTGTCGACAGCTGGGGAAAGTAACTAAAAAAGTAACTAGTAATCTAACTTAGTTACTTTTACAATTGAGTAATCAGTAAAGTAACTAAGTTACTTTTTCAAGAAGTAACCTGTATTCAGTAATTGGATTACTTTTTCAAAGTAACTGTGGCAACACTGTTTATAATATATAAACTTACCATGGGCTTGTTGCTTTGGAACATGTACACTCATTTAATGTTTCCTGTTACAGAGTATGTCACATTTTTGTACGTCACAAAAACTTTCACCCCAGAGGTGACATACCAGTGATGCAGAGCAGCTGTTTGTGGAATGTCAGTAGTTAAGGTATAAATAAGATGTAGTTTCTATTTAGTGAGCCATTTCTTTGAAAGTATTTGATACCAGGTTCATTAATGATACACGGACATGGTACGTCACACTCTGTGTAGGTCACACTCTCTGCAGGTCACGCTGTCTGTCACACATTCCATTTGTAAGAGAACCAGCTTGGAACTATGCCACGAGTTAGAGTGCACTGTTGTTTGGTACTCACAATACATCTTGTTTTGAACACTTCAAGCAGTAGCTAAAAGTTCCAAGAAATCTCTCTCAGTTGTACGTTACGTTTTTGTGTAAGTCACATTTTTGTGTATCTCATATTGGACCAGAAATACGGACATACCATTGGAAGAGTGTTAGTTTTAAGGATTTAGACGAGTCAAAGTATGGTCCAAGAATCTTCAAAAGTGCTTTTTTTTTTTTTTTTTTAACCTTTGGCGAGGTGATCTGAATATTGATTCAGTTCTGTTTCCACAGTGAGCAGGTATTAAGCTCTGAGACTTCATAGGTTAATACTCCAGACAGTACCCTTTAAAATGATATACGAGGTCTGTCAATAAAGTAACGGTCCTTTTTATTTTTTTCAAAAACTATATGGATTTCATTCATATGTTTTTACGTCAGACATGCTTGAACCCTCGTGCGCATGCATGAGTTTTTCCACGCCTGTCGGTGACGTCATTCGCCTGTGAGCACGCCTTGGGAAGAAGGTCTGATGTAACCAATACAGATCTTTTTGGTATCAACTCTGCTCGCCGTGTTTAGAGGATGAGAACAACCCCAAGAACAACGTCCCAAGCATGAATCATGAGGGTGGAAACATCATTTTTGGGGGTGTTTTCCTGCAAAGGGGCAGGACGACTGCACCATATTGAAGGTAGGATGGATGGGGTCATGTATCGCGAGAAGGAGGTTCCTTCCCTCAGTAAGAGCATTGAAGATGGAAGCTAACATCCTGGAGTGGCCTGGCCAGTCTCCAGACCTGAACTCAAGAGAACATCTTTGGAGGGAGCTGAAACTCGAAACCTGAAAGATCTGGAGAAGATGTATATGGAGGAGTGGTCCAAAATTCCTGCTGCAGTGTGTGAAAACTTGGTCAAGAACTGTAGGAAACATCTAACGTCTGTAATTGCAAACAAAGGATTCTGTACCAAATTTTAATGTCTGTTTGGCTATTGCATCAAATACTTATTTCATGCAATAAAATGCAAAATAATTATTTAAAAATCATATATATATATATATATATATATATATATATATATATATATATATATATATATATATTTTTTTTAAGATTCTGTCTCCCACAGTTGAAATGTACCCATGATAAAAATTACAGACCTCTCCAATCTTGGTAGGTGGCAAACTTGCAAAATCAACAGTGGATCAGTTACTTATTTGCCTCACTGTATGTCCTTATTCTTTTTATACACCTAAAAGTGGAACTGGGCATACTGATTGAAGTTTCACTCAGTTTCTCTTGGTCTTGAAATTTTTGTGGAACAAAGTTTGAGTAAATCAGTCATGTGAGTACCTGTTCAAAGCCAATTGCAGTGCAATAAATACCATTCCCATAATATCAACAGCACACCCTAGAGATGGTTTTTGGCAGGCACAGCTGTGTTTCCAATTGGAATTTGTGTATGCATACATTAGCATACCAATGAAGCCAAATGGGTTGTAAAGAGTATGAAGTAAGGACAAAAGATTACCAAAGATCATTAAATGATTGGAACTTTGGATTTACAACATGTATGTTTTTATTCCGCAAGGTTGAACATTGTGGCAGGAATACATTTGCATTAATTAGCACGATTAAGGATTGGACTGGCTTTGGCTTTTTGTTACCAAAAAACAAACAAAAAACAACAAATAAAAATAAAAA
The DNA here is from genome assembly GCF_902500255.1 of Thalassophryne amazonica. Taxonomy (NCBI): domain Eukaryota; kingdom Metazoa; phylum Chordata; class Actinopteri; order Batrachoidiformes; family Batrachoididae; genus Thalassophryne; species Thalassophryne amazonica. Next base: position 25,163,554 of record NC_047109.1, read on the forward strand.
TGATGTTCATATCCTAAAATTATTGTCACCTTTTAGGCACTACAGACACAGGGATGATTGTGCAGAGATGGTTTACAAAATGGATGAAAATTATTTGTTCATAATTCAGAAATGAATATTTATCACTCACTTGTCCTTGCAGAAAATAAGTAGATAATGGAGGACACTGGAGTCAGTGATTCTGCTGGAAGCATGGCGAACTCAGCAGTCATTATCAAGAATATGCTTCAGTAATATCCTGAATATCCTGACAACTCCATCCTTAGTCAGAACAGCAGTGGTATTACAGGTACACATTTTAATGTAAAAGTCAGGATGTACTCAACTCCTGGTACAGACCATGGTTATTTCTCTCCTCATCTAATCTAAAGTTCTTGTAACGTGCCTCCCAGCTTGCACCATAAAGAATGCCAAAGTTACCATGCACTTCTTTTCTCTACCTTTTATTGCCTTTTCGGTGGTTTGTATGTATATGGAGGGATGGTATTTATAGTCATACTGATGTCTCCTTTAAATTGTAAAGATGGTATTTATTGTTCTGCTGAAGTCCCCCTTCAATTTATTGTCCCCTTTGATTGTGATTCTTGTAAGTTGCTTTGCATAAAAATGTTGGGTAAATTAATGTAGTGGACAAATACTAAATTCTCATGGAAAACTTCCCTTTGCACCAAAATTAACAACAACACATTCTCTTTGTACATAAACATAGTCAGCACACACAAAATCTAATGTCTCAAGACAGGACCAAACTTGGTGGTTCCCATATCGTGTGTGTGTGTGTGTGTGTGTGTGTGTGTGTGTGTGTGTGTGTGTGTGTGTGTGTGTGTGTGAAGGGGTTTGGGGTTTGGAGATGGACAGTGTCAAGGTGCATGACAGTTTGCTGCTGTTGTATTTTTATGTATGTTTCAGCTGCATTGTTTTTTATGATACACTAAGCAGCCGGGCACTTAAGATTGATTTCTATTTATTGTATTTCCTTGATTAAAAGCCTGGCCGTTTATTTTTTTCAAACTGTGCTCAAGTCCGGCACATAAACAAGGTAGACCTTTATTCAAGGCTGGCAATTATTAAAAATATGTGCTTACTGTTTGCACTGTAATATGGTGTTCAGTTTCAGACATCCCTGGGTGTGGCAAACCAACGACAACCACTTCAGATCAGAGCCCTCTGCATCACTGCATACCTTCTCTAATTCCTGTTCGTAGCAATGGCGACCGCAAAGGCGGTGATTGGTCACTTTTCCGGTTTCACTTCTTCCTCTCCTGTCATATTTTAAAAGTTTTGCATTGTGCACGGTGATTACATTTCAATCATGGATCAAATAGTGGAGCGCTTGGCAGAAATTAAGTGGCGCTCAGTGAGGGACAAATTGGTCCAGAAAAAGGGAAACAAAAAAACAACCAGGAACCATGGACTGTAAAAAAAAAAAAATATATACATATATATATATGTTCTCCACGTCTCCCCCACTATTCCGGCGGTGATTTGCACCACTGTGACGGAGAACATTGAAAGGGTCACTCCCACACCCTTATTTAAGGAACGCGTTCATTTTTTTCAGGCAGTGTTTTGACTCGGCCATTAAAGAAGGCAGTCCCCTATTCAAGGCCAGTCATATAATCAAGGATAACTTACTTGGCAATAAATCCTTGCTGTGCGGTCATTCTTTGTGAGAGCTGTGTGCTACATTTAGACCACACTGTCTGTATTTCTTAGTGACTGATGGAATTAAAGTCACAGACACATGTGAATTGTTAATGTTCATGTGTCCATTTCCTGAGCTCTCCAAAGAAAAGTGGCTGTGAAACTCATGGGTTAGTTACATTTTGATATTTATGGAATTTATGTCACATTGTGGGTGTTTGAATTCACTGAGAGTTTAAAGGGAATTATTTTAACTTTATGAACATAAGAAAACAGAATTACTTTTCTGAATAAACACTACAATCACTGTGGAAAATCACTGACAGACAGCAGTAGTGTGTGTGTGTGAGAGTGACTGAGCTCCCGACAACACTGTGATACCACACAGGAGCACAACAGGCCAGCTGTCACTCAAACTGCCTTCACCATGGCAACAGAGTGCTGGAGAACTCAGGAAGTGAAGCCGTGATGTAATGTAACTTTGTTTCAATCCATCTGACTAAAAGGACCAAATGAGTGGAAACATGGAGCTGAAACAGTCACAAATAGTGAAATGACATCATGGAAAATCAAAAGCGCCACAGAGGGAATGCCAGAACACCCAATTTAAATCTAACAAGATAATCATTAGCCATCCAGCACGTCACATATTAGCAGAAAAGTTAAAAACAGACTCAACTGCTCAGAGAAGCTATCAGAATGTGGAGAACAGTTTACCAAACAGGTCTGTATTTGCTCAACAGTGTTCCACTGTCACTGTGTTTGTCTCAAATATCAGGTTGGTCTGGAACGGTTTGCTGTCATGGGTATTGTGGATGATAACCACTGAAAACTGTGACCATAAACAGATCTCCATTCAAATCTGCAGAGTATTTACAGCTACATCAAATTCGGTAAAGACTGAAAAGTTAAGGTGCCCCGACACTTGCAGGACTTTGATCTGCGCACTTGCACGCACATTGTTGTGACGATCCCACCTGCTGTATCCCCAGCTGGATGCTGTGCTTTGTTCCACTGGCTACCACACGTTGTGCACTGGACGCTGTGTATATAAATAATTATTTTGCAGCAGGTTAATCATTTTCTGTCAGAGTTGGCTGTTGAAAATGCCTTTAATTGCTTCCGGAATCACAGTGGACCACTCCAGCTCCAGCTTTTCTGTCTCTTGCACACACGCGCATAATGGGGTGGAGAAAGCATTTGGAGCCATCTAAAAAGGTAATTATGTCATGTTTATATTGTAATAGCTTGGTAAAACAGTTGCATGTTCTTTCTTTCTTATCAACTGTAAAAGTACGTTTATGGCAGATTTAACATCTCATGATAATTGTTCAGATGAGCTGCGCTGTGATACAGTGCGCTGACAATCACTCGCACTCGCATGCTATGTTTTTTTACTTGTTTTCGCAATGTTCACTTCATTAATGTGTAATGGAGATTTTGAACATTTTAACATGTTTTTAATAAAATCCTCCTCTGGTCCACTAGTGATGCAACATACAAAAGCTGCACTGGGCAGTTTCTCAAAAGCACAGCCACAAAAGCCTACAACACCTTCAGAGATACCAAGGGTATATTGGAGGCTTCTATGACTTGCTCAGTCTATGACTTGCACAGACAGTTCTTGAGAACTGCCCACAACAGACAGATTTACTGAACAGAAACAGGCTGTTCTTGTTTCACAATGACTGATGTAAATGTAGTCCAATGGCCCTTGCTTCCACGTGGGGCAAAGGAACACACAATTGCAGAACACCCATTGAAAATATGCTAATTCCTCCAGGCAGGGTCACATTTGAAAAAGTGGTTGTCGCTGCGGTTCCTTTACGGAACCCGGGAGACGTCAAAGTGATATTTTTTTTTCTGGCCATAATAATTTGTGCGCACATTTTCCTTTAATTGAGCACACAAATGAATAAAATGTGCTCTCAAACGAATAAAACGTGTGCACGTTTTCCTGACCATGATGATTCATGCGCACGGTTTCCTTTAATCGAGCCCTCAAATTAATAAAACGTGCGCACCTTTTCCTTTCGTTCAAAATCAACTTCATAATATGACCTAAATTGTCATCCTCATGAAGCTTCGACCTCAGCATCCTATGCTTAAACTCCAGATGATACCATGCTGGGCAGCTGGAGTTCTCTGTATGTCCTTGTGCACCCAAACCATGATGATACTCTCTGACCAGATCCATTTCTAATGGGGAAATGTATTACACTGTCTGGTTTGTTGACTAATAGTCAGCATTTATGTGTCAAGACAATATTGAGTGCACGTTTTACAAATTGTGGCCACGTTTAAGTAGATCGTGCCCTTGTTTTATTCAAACGATGCTTAAAACGTGCGCACAATATCATAAAACGAGCACACAATATAATAAAACGTGAGCACAATATAATAAAATGTGCGCACATTCCCTCCACATGTAAAACATTTTGCGAGACACTTCCAGGGCTCCATTGTTCCTCGCTCTTTCTCCCCTGAAACTCTATCATAATTGTGTTATAAACCAGTCACCATTTGTCTTATTATACATCTGTGTAGTTAATAAATAAAATAATCTTCACGTATAATTCGTTCACGCGTGCACGTGAAAAAAAAACTGAGGGGAGAGCAGCAGCGACAAACCCTCCCCAGAGAGGAATTAAGAGTCTGACACATCAGAGGAGGAGTTTTAAGGTTGATATAAGACTGACTTTTGGTTGTGCAAGTAATTTTTTTTTGGTGCAAGTAATTGTTTGGTTACTAGCACCAGTGCAAGTAGGTTAAAAAATGTATTTCGTCCCCTGACCATTCTTAGTCTGGCCCCTCACCTGAGACCAAGTTACCATGGGAGACCCTATAGGAGCACAAAGGCTCCAGACAACACAGCTCACAGGTTCCTAGCGGCACACTACTATAAAGTGATGGTTCCCAGAGAGGATGCTATTTATTAATACTGTTATTAATATTATTATTAAAGCTAAGTGATATGCTCTTTATTTATGTAATCCTACCATAGTCATGCAAAGTTTGATCATTGGAACTTAAAAACAAAACTATTTTTCACAGACAAATAATATTTCATATTAAAGAATACCCAAAGACTCAGATCACACAGTTTCAGAATCAGTAACCTCCGCAGCACCAACTGAATCCCTCCAAGTCAGAGGTCTCAAACCGGTTCCAGAAAGGGCCAATAGGCTGCAGGTTTTCTGTGTAACCACCCACTCCAGCAGGTAATTTCACTGATTAACATCACTTTGAGCAGGTGTAATCAGTTAATCAGTGAAATCACCTGTTGGAGTGGGTGGTTGCACAGAAAGCCTGCACCCTCTCGGCCCTTTCTGGAACCGGTTTGAGACCTCTGCTCCAAGTCATCACGAACAGACCTCAGGTTAACTCGCAGTTACCCTGGTAAACCATGTCCATACAAAAGGAGGCTGGCCAAACATGGCACGCAAGGCGCCAGTTAGTAACCATCATTCATGTGCTCCATCATGCAGACCAAGTTGAGATCAACAAAGTACTATATATTGTTTTTAATGACACTGTTGGGAAGGTGTCGTAGCACGGACCCACAACAGGGGGCGCTAAAGAACGGACAATGAATAAGCCAAAAAGTAACAATTTAATGTTGTGACAACACACAACTAAACACACAAAATTTGTAAAGTCAATTAACACCAGGTGACGTGTGGGCAGGCTCGAAGATAGAAGACCCCCGACGAGAGAGAAGCCATGTCCCACACGGCTTCCACCACCAACGGTCTGAAGAACACCGGAGCCGCCAAGTCCCGCGTCCCCAGGTGGCCTCTGTCTTCGGCTGTCGACCCTGGTACTGCTGGCAGAAAGCAGAGACAAGATGAATGAGTGTGAGTCCGCACACTCAGTAATCCACAGTCTGTACACAGTTAGGAGGGAGCACCTCCACCTCCAATCACACACTCGTGCAGCTCCTGGTTAACCACTTATCTGGGTTGGGGTGTGAGGCGAAGCCGTCGCTGTCACACCAAACGCCAATCCCACAGACAAGGCAACACTCCAGGAAAACGGCTGCAACAGAAGTTCAGATTATTACACAAAGTGTCAGTCAGCAGAGAAATTACCTCTTGGTAGTCGATTTCTCGGCGGGGAGGTGGAGTTGCAGTCCGGCTTACGTATTGGTGTAGATGAGTGACAGCTGGTGCGATGAGTGACAGCTGTCACTTCCTCTGGGTCTGGCGCCCTCTCGTGCTTGGAGCCCGCACTCCAAGCAGGGCGCCCTCTGGTGGTGGTGGGCCAGCAGTACCTCTTCTTCAGCGGCACACATAACAGACACTTCGCATTTAGTATCAAAGATGTCTGGTGTGAAACAGGAGCAACTGACAAGGACTTTTGAAAGTGATGGATTGCACAAAAGGTGAAAGCGTTTGATGAAAAAACTAATGCAGTGCAAAAATATATGCAAAGGTGGAGGTCAATGTTCAACTTATTTGTTGAGTCAAAACCTGTGAAGTAGATGTGAGATTCTGACATTTACTGTTGAAAGCTCTCAGTGGTAACATTAATGAAAGTGCTCCTGTCACGTAACTGCCAGTAAAATATTGATGTCCAAATTAATGGATATTTGTCTGTATTCATAAGCGTTAAATAATTTCTGGCCTAATGGGGGTTCTCTACACATCAATCAATCAATCAATCAATTTTTTTTATATAGCGCCAAATCACAACAAACAGTTGCCCCAAGGCGCTTTATATTGTAAGGCAAGGCCATACAATAATTATGTAAAACCCCAACGGTCAAAACGACCCCCTGTGAGCAAGCACTTGGCTACAGTGGGAAGGAAAAACTCCCTTTTAACAGGAAGAAACCTCCAGCAGAACCAGGCTCAGGGAGGGGCAGTCTTCTGCTGGGACTGGTTGGGGCTGAGGGAGAGAACCAGGAAAAAGACATGCTGTGGAGGGGAGCAGAGATCGATCACTAATGATTAAATGCAGAGTGGTGCATACAGAGCAAAAAGAGAAAGAAACAATGCATCATGGGAACCCCCCCAGCAGTCTACGTCTATAGCAGCATAACTAAGGGATGGTTCAGGGTCACCTGATCCAGCCCTAACTATAAGCTTTAGCAAAAAGGAAAGTTTTAAGCCTAATCTTAAAAGTAGAGAGGGTGTCTGTCTCCCTGATCTGAATTGGGAGCTGGTTCCACAGGAGAGGAGCCTGAAAGCTGAAGGCTCTGCCTCCCATTCTACTCTTACAAACCCTAGGAACTACAAGTAAGCCTGCAGTCTGAGAGCGAAGCGCTCTATTGGGGTGATATGGTACTACGAGGTCCCTAAGATAAGATGGGACCTGATTATTCAAAACCTTATAAGTAAGAAGAAGAATTTTAAATTCTGTTCTAGAATTAACAGGAAGCCAATGAAGAGAGGCCAATATGGGTGAGATATGCTCTCTCCTTCTAGTCCCCGTCAGTACTCTAGCTGCAGCATTTTGAATTAACTGAAGGCTTTTCGGGGAACTTTTAGGACAACCTGATAATAATGAATTACAATAGTCCAGCCTAGAGGAAATAAATGCATGAATTAGTTTTTCAGCATCACTCTCAGACAAGACCTTTCTGATTTTAGAGATATTGCGTAAATGCAAAAAAGCAGTCCTACATATTTGTTTAATATGCGCTTTGAATGACATATCCTGATCAAAAATGACTCCAAGATTTCTCACAGTATTACTAGAGCTCAGGGTAATGCCATCCAGAGTAAGGATCTGGTTAGACACCATGTTTCTAAGATTTGTGGGGCCAAGTACAATAACTTCAGTTTTATCTGAGTTTAAAAGCAGGAAATTAGAGGTCATCCATGTCTTTATGTCTGTAAGACAATCCTGCAGTTTAGCTAATTGGTGTGTGTCCTCTGGCTTCATGGCTAGATAAAGCTGGGTATCATCTGCGTAACAATGAAAATTTAAGCAGTACCGTCTAATAATACTGCCTAAGGGAAGCATGTATAAAGTGAATAAAATTGGTCCTAGCACAGAACCTTGTGGAACTCCATAATTAACTTTAGTCTGTGAAGAAGATTCCCCATTTACATGAACAAATTGTAATCTATTAGACAAATATGATTCAAACCACCGCAACGCAGTGCCTTTAATACCTATGGCATGCTCTAATCTCTGTAATAAAATTTTATGGTCAACAGTATCAAAAGCAGCACTGAGGTCTAACAGAACAAGCACAGAGATGAGTCCACTGTCCGAGGCCATAAGAAGATCATTTGAAACCTTCACTAATGCTGTTTCTGTACTATGATGAATTCTAAAACCTGACTGAAACTCTTCAAATAGACCATTCCTCTGCAGATGATCAGTTAGCTGTTTTACAACTACCCTTTCAAGAATTTTTGAGAGAAAAGGAAGGTTGGAGATTGGCCTATAATTAGCTAAGATAGCTGGGTCAAGTGATGGCTTTTTAAGTAATGGTTTAATTACTGCCACCTTAAAAGCCTGTGGTACATAGCCAACTAACAAAGATAGATTGATCATATTTAAGATCGAAGCATTAAATAATGGTAGGGCTTCCTTGAGCAGCCTGGTAGGAATGGGGTCTAATAAACATGTTGATGGTTTGGATGAAGTAACTAATGAAAATAACTCAGACAGAACAATCGGAGAGAAAGAGTCTAACCAAATACCGGCATCACTGAAAGCAGCCAAAGATAACGATACGTCTTTGGGATGGTTATGAGTAATTTTTTCTCTAATAGTTAAAATTTTGTTAGCAAAGAAAGTCATGAAGTCATTACTAGTTAAAGTTAATGGAATACTCAGCTCAATAGAGCTCTGACTCTTTGTCAGCCTGGCTACAGTGCTGAAAAGAAACCTGGGGCTGTTCTTATTTTCTTCAATTAGTGATGAGTAGAAAGATGTCCTAGCTTTACGGAGGGCTTTTTTATAGAGCAACAGACTCTTTTTCCAGGCTAAGTGAAGATCTTCTAAATTAGTGAGACGCCATTTCCTCTCCAATGTACGGGTTATCTGCTTTAAGCTACGAGTTTGTGAGTTATACCACGGAGTCAGGCACTTCTGATTTAAAGCTCTCTTTTTCAGAGGAGCTACAGCATCCAAAGTTGTCTTCAATGAGAATGTAAAACTATTGACGAGATACTCTATCTCACTTACAGAGTTTAGGTAGCTACTCTGCACTGTGTTGGTATATGGTATTGGAGAACATAAAGAAGGAATCATATCCTTAAACCTAGTTACAGCGCTTTCTGAAAGACTTCTAGTGTAATGAAACTTATTCCCCACTGCTGGGTAGTCCATCAGAGTAAATGTAAATGTTATTAAGAAATGATCAGACAGAAGGGAGTTTTCAGGGAATACTGTTAAGTCTTCTATTTCCATACCATAAGTCAGAACAAGATCTAAGATATGATTAAAGTGGTGGGTGGACTCATTTACTTTTTGAGCAAAGCCAATAGAGTCTAATAATAGATTAAATGCAGTGTTGAGGCTGTCATTCTCAGCATCTGTGTGGATGTTAAAATCGCCCACTATAATTATCTTATCTGAGCTAAGCACTAAGTCAGACAAAAGGTCTGAAAATTCACAGAGAAACTCACAGTAACGACCAGGTGGACGATAGATAATAACAAATAAAACTGTTTTTTGGGACTTCCAATTTGGATGGACAAGACTAAGAGTCAAGCTTTCAAATGAATTAAAGCTCTGTCTGGGTTTTTGATTAATTAATAAGCTGGAATGTAAGATTGCTGCTAATCCTCCGCCCCGGCCCGTGCTACGAGCATTCTGACAGTTAGTGTGACTCGGGGGTGTTGACTCATTTAAACTAACATATTCATCCTGCTGTAACCAGGTTTCTGTAAGGCAGAATAAATCAATATGTTGATCAATTATTATATCATTTACCAACAGGGACTTAGAAGAGAGAGACCTAATGTTTAATAGACCACATTTAACTGTTTTAGTCTGTGGTGCAGTTGAAGGTGCTATATTATTTTTTCTTTTTGAATTTTTATGCTTAAATAGATTTTTGCTGGTTATTGGTAGTCTGGGAGCAGGCACCGTCTCTACGGGGATGTGGTAATGAGGGGATGGCAGGGGGAGAGAAGCTGCAGAGAGGTGTGTAAGACTACAACTCTGCTTCCTGGTCCCAACCCTGGATAGTCACGGTTTGGAGGATTTAAGAAAATTGGCCAGATTTCTAGAAATGAGAGCTGCTCCATCCAAAGTGGGATGGATGCCGTCTCTCATAACAAGACCAGGTTTTCCCCAGAAGCTTTGCCAATTGTCTATGAAGCCCACCTCATTTTTTGGACACCACTCAGACAGCCAGCAATTCAAGGAGAACATGCGGCTAAACATGTCACTCCCGGTCTGATTGGGGAGGGGCCCAGAGAAAACTACAGAGTCCGACATTGTTTTTGCAAAGTTACACACCGATTCAATGTTAATTTTAGTGACCTCCGATTGGCGTAACCGGGTGTCATTACTGCCGACGTGAATTACAATCTTACCAAATTTACGCTTAGCCTTAGCCAGCAGTTTCAAATTTCCTTCAATGTCGCCTGCTCTGGCCCCCGGAAGACAATTGACTATGGTTGCTGGTGTCGCTAACTTCACATTTCTCAAAACAGAGTCGCCAATAACCAGAGTTTGATCCTCGGCGGGTGTGTCGTCGAGTGGGGAAAAATGGTTAGAGATGTGAACGGGTTGGCGGTGTACACGGGGCTTCTGTTTAGGGCTACGCTTCCTCCTCACAGTCACCCAGTCGGCCTGCTTTCCCGGCTGCTCGGGATCTGCCAGGGGGTAACTAACGGCGGCTAAGCTACCTTGGTCCGCACCGACTACAGGGGCCTGGCTAGCTGTAGAATTTTCCACGGTGCGGAGCCGAGTCTCCAATTCGCCCAGCCTGGCCTCCAAAGCTACGAATAAGCTACACTTATTACAAGTACCGTTACTGCTAAAGGAGGCCGAGGAATAACTAAACATTTCACACCCAGAGCAGAAAAGTGCGGGAGAGACAGGAGAAGCCGCCATGCTAAATCGGCTAAGAGCTAGTAGCTACGCTAAGCTAGCGGATTCCTAAAAACACGCAAAGTGAATAATGTGTAAATAATTTAGAGGTGATTCAGCAGAAGGAGTGCTTTAGTTAAGGCACGTAAAGATTACACTGGGAAACAAATCGTAATCTAGATAACTAGATCAATCTAACTGCGCAGATTAAACAGCTAACAGATACAGCAAAACACCGCTGTGCTCCGGAACAGGAAGTGATACAATACCGCAGTGAGAGCCAACCACCAGTTGAGAGAGACCAGAGGACAGCTATAATGTGCACTGCCCTGATGAATCAGCGGTGGTCATAATTTCGCAGTGTATGTAGAGGAGACACTGTTGAAAAAAAAAAGTAGCGTCCGTGGCACCAAAGCTGCAGAAACTGATAAGACATTTTCAACTTAATGTGACAATGGCACAAACGTGCCATTCCCGAACAATGTATTCCTCATTAAAAAAAAAAAAAAAAAAAAAGCAGGACAGCAACTGTTCATTTAAACCACCTGGATGCTCTCTGTCTGTAAAGAGTGCATCCAATCAACTTCTCATTTGTGAGGTTTCCGCTTCTTATCTCCTCCCTTCAACACTGACCTAACAGCTACAGTACCCATGAACCCTGAACTACAGACCCCATGTGCAACTGAAACAAAGTGTCTGGCTACTTCTCACCTTTGTATCTGATCCTCTTATGGTAAGAGTTACTGACAGATGGACAGACAGGATGACTGAGGTATAAATTACAGGAAATAATATATTTAAATGGTCTCTCCGAACAGTTTACGGAGAAGAAGTATGTTTAATGTCCTGTGTGTGTGTGTGTGTGTGTGTGTGTGTGTTGGGGGGGGGGGTGTTTGTCAGCTTCTCATGGGATGGAGGAGATTGGGTATAGTGAAACCATAGAGGAGGAGGATATGTTACAGGAATGAGCCATTCCACTTCTTCACCACAGGGAGCTTTGGTGGATGCTCCCTTAAATGATCCACTCCCAGCTGTTGCACCCAGATGCTGTCTAAAGAGCACTGTGACTTTTTCAAACACACACTTAAAAAACAAACACATCTATGATTAATTTGGTGACTAAATAAAATGCCGTTGTACCCTCCACCTTACTTTGTGCTCAGATTACGTGCCATGTAAATAGGGAAAATGGAGTTTGACATACCCCAAATGCACTTGTGCCATGCATCGTGAGATGGACCACAATCATGCATAGACATAACTGGTGCTCATGGTGTTTGTGCGTGGTAAAAAATAATGCATTGCAAAAAACAGAGGGAAGCGCCATTCCCACATTGCCCCCTGAGAAGTGATTCCCTCACTGTTGAGCTGTGCATCAGTCATTGCACACAAGGCAGCACAGCTGGAGACTTGGAGAATCAGTCGTAATCTACCAGACAGGGTCAGTCACGAATCCTCCTGTCACACTGGTTTCGTGAAACTTTTTATTTTCTTTTTTAATCATTTGGGTTTCTTGGTGAGACTTGGAGATCGGCAGGACCTAGCTAGTGTGTCAAGAGAAATTTGAATTTTAGACCACTAATTTACCTTGGGTAACAAAGAAACATCCAGTGTGATTTATTCTGCTCACCCCCCCCCCCCCCCCCCCCCAACTTTGTTACCTATTTAAAGCAAGTTAACAACATTAAATGTTTCAGGAATGAAAAGCTGCTCCCACAGAAATAGACAAAGATCATGTGGAGATACTGTCTGGGCTCACACCCCAGTTTACACAGCAGCCTACAGGAAACTAATATCTTCAACAGCCAGCGCACCTCTGCAAATACTTCAAGTGGGACTTGTGGTTAACAGAGGTCACTGTAGTGTTTTCTCTACCTCTGTGTGTGCGTCATGTTACCCTATAGCTGCTTCCGTTGCACCTCCCAATGAAACAGTTCAGCATCCCTCAAGCTTACACAGCAGTATTATTTATTCAAGGATTCATTAGAAGCATGTTGTCGCTTTCCTCTTCCCCTTGTTGCGCTCCAACACTCATAGAAAGTAATAATTAAAGAGTACATGTCAGGAAAGGATATGCGGCATGCTGTTTGGAAGCTGGTGCCTGCAGTCCTGTGGGGAGGAAGAGGTTAGAAATGCATCAAAGAGGAACTTTTTTAGGCCCACTGAAGCAAGTTTTAAGGCGCTGTGTTGGGCCTGAGAGGCCAGCCCCATGACACGTGCTAGCTTAGCTGTTTTGTTCTGCACCATCCCAGCTCATTACCAACCATTTGTCCTGCTGCAACAAGATCAACAAGGACATCTCCCTGTGTTGGCTACACAGATGAGAACAAAATTATTAGCCCCCTATGAAATTTGTTTTCTTCAAAATGTTCCCGCTTTTTTAATAGAGCAAGGAAGTTTTAACAGCATTTCTAAACATCCTAGTTTTATTTTTGATGCTTACATTGTTTTACTTTGTACACACAAACAAAATTATTTTGCAGTTTAAATGAAACAAGAGAAAATGAAAAATATTTGGCTATGTGAAAAAGAAAGAATACTGGAATCAAATGGAAAGCTTGTTTGACAAATAAATAAATGCAAATGTTAGAATCATGCTGGTCGTGAGCTCTGGGGTTCCCAAACCTTTTCTGAAGCCTTTCTAGGTAAAAATATTTTTGACCCCCAACACACAAGTACACACTGCTTCAAAACTCCACTAGATTTTATTTTAAACACTGTAATTTATTCATCAGAGACCTCCGATGTTGTGCCAGGAATTTGGAGTTTCTAATTATGGGGTTATAACTTCTAGTGCTCTTATTACACCACTGAGACCACTTTGAACTTTATGTTTCACGTCTGCTCCAGTTGCTCCTTCAGCCCTTGTCACATCTCGATTTTCTCAAGCTCCTTCTTTCTGATGTTGTCGCCAGGTGGAATTGCCACATCAATCACATCTGCAGACTTCTTTCCCTTGTCAATCACCACTATATCTGGTTGGTTGGCCAGCAGCTGCTTGTCCTTTAGACCGGTCTTTTCTAGCCACTGGTAGGACCTTTTGATGACAGCCACATCATCTAATCTGTTGATGGTACATCCAAAGGAGGGGTTTGGTGATATCTCCTCCTCCAGTTCCTTAACACAGACATCTTTCTGGTTTATTCATGAATGCTCCTCGTATCATCCTAGATTGTGGCTCTGACACTCACTAATACTCGCCCTCCCTCCTTCGGTTGCTCATAGACCCTCAGGGTGCTGGACTTTGGGTGGAAACCTCCGTGCATTGCAAGGAGTTTTTGTGTCTTGTCATAAGAGGCATCTGTCTCCTCCTGTGGCTAACCTATTATCTCAGTTGGGTATCTGATGACTGGTAGGGTGTATGTGTTGATGCCTCAGATGTTAACCCTACCGCTGAGCTGGGTTCTCAGCACCTGTCTGGGTACAGTTTACAATGAGTTTGAGATGAATTTACTCTTGTGCACAGCACAGTGCGTGCAAGTGCGCAAATCAAAGTCATGCAAGTGTCAGGGCACCTTATCTTTATGCTATCATTTTTGCAGCTGGGAGTACACCCTGGATGGGTCAGTGGGGGAACAGGCCATATATTATTTTGGCTTCTACATCTTTGTTGTATCTCTTCAGCCTAGTAGCCAAAGCTGTGACCCTATTTTTCAGAGTTTTAAAGCTTCAGTTATGGACATCTTGTTGTTGTACTTCCTATCCATCAAGTACCTGTCTCTCATGATGCCCTTCTCTACCTCTGTTAGCCTGTTAACATCCTTCTGGACTTTCCCGATCTGGGCTCCCAATCTTCTTCTCCATGTGGGCTCTCGCTGCATGCATTCTTGATCTAATACATAAGAGTGTCTGGCATTGCTGTGGTAATGGCATACACAGGGTTAGGGTTTCTGTAATGCTGGTAGTGGGAATGGTGAGTAGAGTGTTAACGTCTGCAAGCATCTCTTCTGATGGGATGTTGTCAGTGAGCTAGGGGAGTCGTACTCTTGGTTGTATCACTGTTGTAGTCGTCATCCTCAGCTGAGTAGATTCAATTGTTTTGTGTGTGTGTGTGTGTGTGTGTGTGTGTGTGTGTGTGTGTGTGTGTGTGTGTGTGTGTGTGTGTGTGTGTGTGTGTGTGTAAAGTTTTCACACACAAGGGATTTGATCTGTTGTCATTGTTGCATAAACAACAATAAAAAGAATATAAAAAAAATACTTCTGTAAGAAGTATTTGGTGCATAAACATCTATAAAAAGAAAAGGAAAAAAATGTTCTGTAAGAAGTAAAGGAGTCAAATAGACAAATAGGCAAAACTATCATCACTGTTGAATAAACATGCCATAGTGGAATGGGGCTGTGCAGAGGTATGCAGATGTACAACTCTGAAGGAGTTACCATTCTGTGACTGTTGACACTGTGCAGAGTAGAACATTTGTTTGTCGACCAGATGGGCGGGGTGGCACAGAGAAGAATTTTATTAAAAAGGTGTAAATTTTAGCTTGTTTGTTTGAGGGCACACAAGAGACTCGAGCCTTTCGATTGAATGTTTTCTTATATGGACTTTGTTTGTACAATGGGTTAAATTTCCTGCTTTATAATGTATGTCATTTAACATTTGAAAACAAGACAGCCATGACTGTTTAAGTCCATTACAGTGATCGGGTAACCTTGTGGAGACACAGTGGTTAAAACTCTGCCTGACTGCAAGATGGCCCTGGGTTCAAGGCTGCCAGTGCCCAGTTCCTCTCTGTGTGGGGTTTGCATTTTCTCCCTTTATCTGTGTGGGTTTCCATCAGGCTATCCGGTTCCTTCAACATCATCAAAAACATACACGCAAGTTTCTTTTGCCTCATACTGTAAATGCAGAGTTTTATCAGGTAGATAGTCTGTGTAAAACGTCAATAGTACTTACCAAAAGTTCAGCTGTACCTCGCACGTTTGTTGAAGCAGTCAGAAGAATATAAAAACTATAATTTGTCAAAAACTAACAGCATCTGAAAAACCTTAATGATGGCCAAAGATCTGAGGTCTTATAAGCTCAGAAAGATGACCAGTGTCTGACATTTTGTTGTGTGGGTAGTTGACATTTGGATACCTAATGGGATCCTTTCGGTGGGATCCTTGGCTAATGGGCGGATGGGCTGATGACACATTTACTATCTGAGTGTGCATTCTAAGTTGAAAATGATGTGAGCCTCCTTCTTGTGTATCTTCAGATCGGGCAGCTGGTGTTCAAAGGCATGAAGCGTCTGAACAGGATCCAGTCTATGGTGTTTGAAACGGCCTACAACACCAATGAAAACCTTCTAATCTGTGCTCCAACTGGTGCGGGAAAGACAAACATCGCCATGCTGACTGTACTTCATGAGATCCGCCAGCACCTCCAGCCTGGCGGTGTGATCAAGAAGGATGAATTCAAGGTTTGAATGACACACACACACAGCACATGTGCTTTCTGTGAAACAAAAGTATTATTTCTTCTCACTTAGTAATTCAAACTAGTCTGAAAGCATGTGCAGGTTCTTTCATTCCAAAGAGTCTCAGTGTGGAAAAAAATGTGTTCTATATGTACCACTGTGCACAAAATATAACAGTTACATCTGCTGTGAGACATCGGTTTACCTACCTACATTGGATAAAGATTTTTTGAATGCACAAAGACAGAAGAGTACAAGTCTGACTCAGAAGGCGATTTAGGACCCTATCCTCACCTATGGTCACCAGCTTTGGGTAATGACCGAAAGAAAAATTTCAAATATACAAACGGTGGAAATGAGATTCCTCTGTTGGGTATCTGGACTTACACTCAGGGACAGGTTGCATTAAAAGGAGCCAGCTGAGGTTGTTCAGTCTTCTGGCAAGGATGCCCCCTGGTCGTCTCCTTAGAGAGGTCATGTCCCAGTTGGACATTGCTGAAATACCTAGGACACTCTCCCAGCTGGCTTGAGAACAGCTCAGGTTCCCCCAGGAAGAGTTAGAGGACTTTGCTGAGGACAGACAAGTGTGGGATGGGCTGCTTGTTCTGTGACCTAGACCCAAATAAGTGGCAGAAGATGAATGAATGAAAATTTTGGGGTTGGAGGGGGCACCATTGCCTTTTCCAGGTGCTCAAAGTCTCTGCATTATTTGCTTTGATAATTGCAAATAATTGATAATCGTCATCATATAAACTGGATATTCGCACTCACCAGACTAAAACAGAAGTCCCAGTGCTTTTGTATGGTTTTCTATGTAATAAACACCGTATATAATGGGTTTTGTATAACGGATTTTCGCTCACGTCGGACAAAACGTTCCACCCCATCATAATGTATTTCTGTTAAAAAAAACCCTCATATGTACCAGACAGAGCAGTCTGGATGTTCAGCGGTACCGTATTGCCATTTTTGCCTGTGCTGTAATATGGTGTTAAGTTTCACACATATCCTTGGGTGTGACGAACCAAACCACTTTAGATCAGAGCCCTCTGTTTGGCTGCGAACTCTCCCCGTGATGTGTACCTGCTAAATGACGGAAACCGCTAAAGGCTGTAATTTGTCACTTTTACGTTTTCACTCCTTTCCCTCTCGTCATGTTTTAATTTGCAGTGTGCCTGCCGGTTACATTTCAATCATGGATCAAATATGTTTGGCAGAAAGTCCTCAAATATGACCAGCATGGAATCTGAAAAGTCATTACATGCTCATGGAGTTATGGAGCTGGAGAAGCATAAATCAGGCTTTAGGATTTTAAAACCCAGGTTACACATAGACGGTTTTGTCTGCGAGTAGTACGTGGACCGAAGTTCGCGGTAGTTCCGGCTGTTTTCGCGGTGGAAAGGAGCGGAGCGCATGCACGTGAAAGAAACTCCGCTCCCCGCTGCTGTTTGCTGCGGGACTGCTCCTCCGCTCTTTCCCCCAAAAAACTCTGTCATAATTGTGTTTAGAAGCCAGTCACCATTTGCTTTATTATACATCTGTGTAGTTAATTAATAAAATATTCTCTACAGACAATTCGCTCGCGCGCACGTAAAAAAAAAGAAAGAAAAAAGATCTCCGCTCCCTGCTGCTGTTTCGTGCGGGGCTGCTCCTCTGCTCTTTCCCCCAAAAAACTCTGTCATAATTGTGTTTAGAAGCCAGTCACCATTTGCTTTATTATACAGCTGTGTAGCTAATAAGCAAAATAATCTCCAGGTCTATTCGCGTGCGCACGCACGTAAAATAAAAATAAACTCCGCTCCACGCTGCTGTGGTGCTGCTGCTCGCTCCAAAAACTCTGTCATGATTGTAAAATAAAGGACAAAAGAGACATAAGTCCTGCTCACAGGCTGCTACCAGATACAGGACATGTTCACATCTTCAAACTCCAGACATCTCCACGTCACTACATATTCAGTCCCTGATTGGTCATCGCGGCGCGATGAGAACTACAGCACTACAGGAAGTGGCAGGATGAAACGGCAATTAAAAAGTATCAAACGCCGTTGTTCGCGTTGTCGCTGTCGTCACGGGAGGTCTCCGGGAGCGCTCCCGGAATTATTCGACATGTTGAATAATTTTTTCGACGATTCCCGGTAAAGCCGGAACTAATCCACGCCCCCTAGTGCCGGCGTTAACAACGGTGTGTGATCCTTAAGACGGCCAAAAACTCTTCCGGGACGCTTCCAGGAGCTCTTACCGTCTGTGTGTAAATGGGGCTTAAGGTACCACTCCGCACCAGAATTCTGGACCATGTCGCTATCCTGGCAGGTTGTGACCTTGTTTAAATTACAGCCACCTATGAATGGGCTCAGAAATGGCGCGTGCGCAAGTCCTTTGCAGGACAAAAGAAGCCCGAACACACCCCCATCTCACAGGACCACAAAAGTGAAACTCATCTTACGGTGTTTGATCAGTGTATGTTTTGTTGACTGGAGCGGTGGTGTTCATAACAGCTGGCTTAAATGTTGGTATTAAAAATGTTTGACTGACATGGGAGGTGATGGTCTAGTGCAGGGGTGGCCAAGTTCGGTCCTCCAGAGCCACATTCCTGACACTCTTAGTTGTCTCCCTGCTCCAACACACCTGAATCCAATGAAAGACTCGTTAGCAGACTTTTAATGAGCCTTTCATTGGATTCAGGTGTGTTGGAGCAGGGAGACAACTAAGAGTGTCAGGAATGTGGCTCTCGAGGATCGAACTTGGCCACCCCTGGTCTAGTGGTTAAACATTGGGCTTGAGACCACAGGATCCTCTGTTCAAATCCCAGCTGGACCGGAAAAAGGTCCCTAATTCCAACGCTGCTCCCAGTGTGTAGTGAGCAGTGATGCCAGTAACGCGTTACTTAGTAACGCATTACTCTAATCTGACCACTTTTTTAGTAACGAGTAATCTAACACGTTAATCTTTCCAAATCAGTAATCAGATTAAAGTTACTTCTCCAAGTCACTGTGCGTTACTATTATTTTTGCATTGTGGGTCGACAGCAGCATTAAACTTGGGCAGGGGGTCGGGGTTTGACTGAACTGCCCACTTTAAGTGAACTGTGAGCTTTTCATCCGCGGTTTTCTGCAGCAGCTACGACTCGTCCTCACCTCTTAAAGCGTGGTGACATCATCACACCTGCACTGAGCTTTGCAAAGACATATTTATTCTTTTTTTTTCTCTGCTTTATTTAGAATTCTGAGCCGAGCCGCTCCGTATCTGCTGGATAAAAACAGCTGATCCTCCACGACGCGTCAACAACTAACACTATTTTCCACTCAAATGCACCTAAACTCTCTTTCTGAGGACTGCATGATGTGAAAACACAATAAAATGTTCTTACCTGTAAATCTGGTCATGTTTTCTGCATAAATAAATGTTATCCATTCTTTGTGCTCAAACACCAAAGCAGGGGCGAATCCAGATGGAATGGGGGCATGGGGAAGGGATGTGCCACCCCTCCCACAACACCCCTAGATTAAAGGTCCAGTTTTGAAGCCTTTTTTTGTTTACTACAACTACTAATACTACTTATAATAATAATAATTTCGACAAGTAAAATGTTTAGAGAGAATTTAAATGTTAGAAAAATGGTAGAAAGAATTTAATAGTTACATTTATAAACAATGCAGGTTAGAAATTGCAAGTTTTACTGTTACAGTGCTGTCAGCAGTTAAATATGAGGTCAAGAAAGAGGTCTTTAGTTTACTTTTTATAAAACAAGTATTTATTTTCACTGAAGTCAAGAAAGGGTGACTATAAAGTGAGTTTTGGCAAAACAGGTATCATTGTCATGTTGAGGTGGCAGAGGGTTGTTGTCGGCAGCTGGGGAAAGTAACTAAAGTAACTAGTAATCTAACTTAGTTACTTTTACAATTGAGTAATCAGTAAAGTAACTAAGTTACTTTTTCAAGGAGTAATCAGTAATCAGTAATTGGTAACATTTTTTCAAAGTTCCTGTGGCAACACTGGTAGTGAGCGCCTTGCATGGCAGCACCCTGACATCAGTGTGTGAGTGTGTTTGTTTGAATGTGAAGCATAATTGTAAAGCAATTTGAGCATCTGATGCAGATGGAAAAGCGCTATATAAATGCAGTCCATTTACATGTTTACTTAGTAACTGTTGCACCATCAGTGGACCTAATGTGTCACCAAGATACCTGCTAATTAGCACTAACTTGGTGATAACATGTAAATTAAGTGACACCAAAATTTCTCTCGACAGAAAAAGTATTAATACAATAACATGCTTTTGGAGGGCGGTTTGCATTTTCAGAGGCCCGACATCCACGCCCAGTTGCCCAAAATGACAGATATTCGCCCTCGTCTAACTCAGGCGAATATCTGTCATTGCGGGCGACGGCATGGATGGATGGAGGGACTCAGAAAATGCCTACCACACGACAACTGCATGTTATTTGCATTATTATCACTTACTTAGATACACAACACGTGGACTCACATTAACAGTATTTAATGTAATTTAAAAACGCACGAGACCCAGCAAACACGTACATAAAAAAATTGGCTCACTTTAAGTTTGTCTTGTTGGCTGGAATGCCCTGCTCTCCAAATTCGCCAGTGTATCCTCATCAAGCTGGCTGCTTTGGCTGCTGTTCATTGTCGTACTATCCGTGTTAAATTAATCATCCAGAAAATCCATATTGGGACCAACACACACTTCTCGCCTTTTTGTTTTTTTCTCTGCGGACAGTTCTTGGACTGCGCACTATGACGTCATCAGTTTATGCACAGCGGGCGGGTATTGGAATAGCCAGGTAGCGTAAATGTAGCGTAAATGTAAATTTATGCTACTGGCCCAGCAACGCCTCAGTAAGTGATAATAATGCACCAATGTCTTTGATGATCCGTTATTATAGTTGGGCTGTTGTACAGTCAGGGTACATAAGTGGATTTTAAAAAATTAAAGTTTGGTTTAATGACAAGGTGGAAATGACCAACAAAGTTTAGTTTGCCATACATGGATAACTACTACTGGTCTGTCAGCAGCAATGGTCATTTGGTTTGATATCCCCATTTGTTTACCAGCAGAGCTCTAATTATACCAGTTTTTACCAAAATATCTGTGTCATTTCCATGGTGTCTAATTTTGTTGGGCTGCCAGAACTGTTAAATGGGCTGACTTCCTGATCAAAATGTACTGTATAACAATCTAACTCCCAGGATCATTGCCCAGTGGGAAAACGACGTGAAATAGGCATTTAAAAATAAAATGTCTTGTCTGTCAAAAAATGTACTTTCCTGAAATAGAGTGCATTTCTAACTCAAGTATCAGTGTTATGTGAATAATATTTTTTTTTGTTTGAAAGAGGTAATCACTATCTGTGATGCTACAAAAGGTTGTGTTCCTAATTCATACAAATGTCTTTAATATTGAGGTGTAACTGTCCGTCTTTCAAAAACTGTCCACTCCGGAAATGCTTATAGTCCATTGTTATTTGAGAATGCAGAAAAACAACAGTAGTTACATACTCTGAATACATATTTAGCATGAACTGTTTTTTGTAGCTAGTATATATGGGTAGATTGCACTAATGTTAGTTTGTTTAATTTACACAATTTTCTTAGTAAAATAAAAAAAATGTCTGGAAAGTATAGCAGATCGTATCTGTGAGCTCATATATGTAAACATCTGATGGGTCTGAAACTTTGGGTATTTAAGTTCCCCAGTAGATATTAGGGCTGCCACAAATGACTATTTTGATAGCCGACTAGTCATCGATTATTTTTGCGATTAGTCGACTAGTCGGATCATACATAATTTCCTAAATTAAGGTCTGCAGCATTTTCCGAGAAACGTCGGGATGAAAACATGAACATTTACAAATCAGTGACTGTTTCTTAGACTTCATTTACATCAATCATTCAGAAATACAAACTGTGTGGTACTTTGTGGTACTTGATGGTAAATCTGTGTCAGGTAGGCAGTTCTCAAAAACTAAATGTCCATTCTGGAAGGAGACAAGTGAGGGAAGCCACCAAGACACAACTCTGGAAGAACTTTTGACTTCTATGAGTGGAGAAACTGGGAATAGTGCAACATTTTTATTTTATCTTCATTTTACTTATACTCCCAACTTTTTCTGATTTGTGGTTGTTTCTGTTGCATTTCTGAAATTACAGAACTGCTATAAAGAAAAGTGTGAACATTTTATTGTTTTAAAACTTTGTGGAGCAAATGTATACACCAAACTCTTATAAAGAAGGAAAAAAAAATACACAGACATGTGCAGGAAAACTTTGATATAAACTGAACAGAACAATGCAAGCTGATTTGACTCCCCATATTTTTTGTATAAATAAATCAGAACAAAATAAGATGTAACTCACTTTGAAATGAATAAAACACATAGCTGCTTGTATTTTTATTCTGACTTCATTTCATTTTAGTGTGATGAAGTCATTTTTTTCTCCTCATCATTCACATTTTGTGCTTAAACACTACATTAAGCTTAAGATTGAATAAATACATACCTTTGGAAAATAACAGCTGTTAAAGTTCAGAGTTCTCACCTGCTTTATGTGATCTGTGCCTCTGAACATCACTGCAGCTTCTCCACAGCAGGGTTTTTTTTAACCCGTGAATGCGTAATTTTTCCTCAGTTCATTTATATATTCTCATTTTTTAAGGATTTTTTAAGGATATTTGACCGTTTATTTCATCTCATGATCTCATAAATTCAGTATATGATGCGCACATGGCGTGAACAGGACGGTGCTATTAGAAAAATACCGGTAGAGAAAGAGCAGAGAAAAGTAAAGGCAGTTTCACTTTTTTTTTTTTTTTACATGTTCACTCGGGTTAAAATCCTCTCTCTCTGCTCCGCGCTCGCTGTCTCACGTGCACTGATGGTTCTCAGTAGAATGCAACGTCTCGTGCCTCTGTTCGCAGTCTGCAGCGAGTTGACTACGCACGCACGCACACACACACACACACACACAGCTCCTCCAGTAAACTGCTCATTTTAGACAGCGTTGAACAAGACGGCCGCTGTTTTAATTGGTCGTCTTATCCAAGTTTGAACATTCAAATGACGGCAGGACGGCTCGCTGCCTAAAACTATGAATTGAGAGAAAAACAAAGACTTAAATAAAATAAACGACAACTAATTTAGTAGTCGACGGTTTCATTAGTCGATGTTGTCATGACTAGTCGACTAGTTGTGGCAGCCCTAGTAGATATGGATGAATAACTTGACCAGAGTAACTACTAAGATTTTTTTTTTTTTTTTTTTGTGGCACTGACTTGTGTACCCTGATTGTAAAACAGCCCAGTCAACTACACAGCAAGTCATATTCTCAGATATTTGTACTGAAATGGACAGTCAGTTGAACGGGTCAAGTCCACGGCAGCTAGCAGCCTCTGCTATCAGAACCCCATATCTGGTGCACAGCATTGTGCTCAATTTGTGCCTTTATGGCTTTAAGGCTTTTGTTCTTTAGCTGAAATTGTTACTTGGTTTTAGTCTTACAGTTTACAGCTATAAATAAGAAGACAAAGTCATGGAATGAGTCTCTGACTGATAAATTGTAGCATGGTATTGACCTAGTGCTGGCTTGAACATTTGTGTTGATAAATTAGGAGATATTTCCTGAAACGTTTCTTTTGTCTTCTGACACTGCATTTTAACGTGAAAACATCCAGCTGTGTTGCTGACCTCACCAAGCCACCACACTGGGATTTGGGCAAATAGAGTATTGGCTGTGATGCGTTCAAAATTTAAACTTATATTTATGATGTATATAGAGATTTTTGGTGTCGATTTGTGAGTATAGAAATATAAAATGGAGCCAGGTGGACAAATAATGAAAAACTATGGCTGTCACGGAATAATAAATTACAATAATCAATTATCTTTTCAGTAAATGGGAGGTCCTTGGAAACTCTTGGTGAAAGCAGGTGTTCAAATTCAAACTCATCCAAATCAGTCTCATTTAGGATTAGAAAATCATAAAATTATGTTCACGTTATGTGCACACAAGATGTGCGTGACACATGCATAGATGGCACACTTTTCTATCCCTCCCTCTGTCTGGTCTTATGGTCAGTGGGAGATAAATAGAACTAGTCGTGTAGATGAGTGCTAACCTGGGAAAAAAAACATTAAAAATGCATCATCGACAGTCTGCTTTGGCCAGCTTCATGCTCAAACATTGAACATAGGTTGAAAAGTCCCTGTAGAATTGCGTAGTAATAAATCCTCAGGCGCATCATTCCGACATCAAGAACGTTTTGTTCTCTTCATAAAGACTTCCAAACAAAAACACACATTGTTGCTCATTGAGGATAGCCACTTTTCATCTATCACCATTAAATGTTATCCATGCAAGTGGCTGGCATCATATTTTTCAGTAAATTATGATTTGTGCTGATTACCAAGGAATAAATGGTACTGCCTTGATTTACTCATTTATCAACAGTGTCCTTCCAGCCCCCAACCTCTTACTTGTCAACCCCCCCCCAATTGCACTGCTGTATAGTCTTATTTAGTGAATCTTTCATTTTCTGCAGATTGTCTATGTGGCACCTATGAAGGCCTTGGCAGCTGAAATGACAAATTACTTCAGCAAGCGATTGGAACCACTGGGCATTACAGTTAAAGAACTCACCGGAGACATGCAGCTAACCAAAGGAGAGATCCTACGAACACAGGTACACACACACACACACACACACACACACACACACACACACACACACACACACACACACACACACACACACACACACACACACACACACACACACACACACACACACACACACACACACACACACACACACAACTTGTTCAGTAAACACCTTAAAGGGTACAATAATAATCCAAAAATCCATTGCTCACTGTAGAGACAGCTTTACTACATGGTACATTTTATCACGACTGGTAAACGGTTGTGGCAGGACACAAATGCAGGACCCGGACTCAAGGCTTTGTAAGTAAAATCAGTTTACTTGGATGGAAAACGGGGTCTGGTACACAGGTAGGCAGTCCAACAAGACAAACAAAAGCAAGAGCATCAGGCTGGCGCATGGTCGAGAGTACAACCAGGGGGTCCAAAAAACACGGGTGGCAAGCAGGTCGAGAACAATGGATACAGAGCTGGTGAGAAGGCGTAGAGCACATCAATGTGGCGAGGAAGCAGGGCAAAAAGAGGATCTTAAATATTCCCAGGTGATGAGGTGCAGATTGGGAGCAGGCGTGTGTGGAACACACCAGAATGAGGGTGTGGCCAGAGAGAGGGAAACACCCACCACCAAGAAACAAGAGAAACAGGGACAGATAAACCCAAGCAGGAAAAAACTCCAACAAGAGAATAAGCCTAAAACGAAAGAGAAACGTGGCAAAAGCATGAAAACAAAACCAGGCAGAAACTCACATCCTGACACATTTAGTATGTAGGAATTTCTGGCTCTTGGAGAAATGCCACAGCAGCAAGAAGAGGTTTTATTTTTAAAGACAGTTCCAGCATGATTTGGACTTGCAGATTATGTCCTTAATTTATTGCATTTATTTATTACTATTGTCTTATGATTTAGTGTTTATAGGAAAAATGCCCAAGTAAGTAGATATGGGCAGATGGGGAAAGTCAAAAGTTTAATAACTATTCTGTGTCTGTTCATGGAGATTATTGTTATACGCACTCTGAGTGCTCTTCTAGTTCAGTTCACGGCTGGGACTGTGCTCTGGTGCTGCACATTGCCGTGTCCACCACAAAATGAAGCCTCATTTCATTCTTGTATCCAATAAAAATTAAGTTGCAGATACTTGAAGTTGTTAAAAGGAGGAACATGATGGTGAACAGTCACGCATCTTTTTTTAGCTTTATTTTTCCTCTGTGTAGCTGCTATAAACGTTCAGCTACATTCTAAACATGCTGGGAAGTTGAAAATTGATGGCTCTGCTTGACAATGTGGTGCATGGTCTGAAATGTACAGCCCAGGTGTATTTGGGGCATCTGCCCACACAGTACTGCTACTCAGCAGAAAATATATGTGCAAGCAAGGCGCTGAGCACAAAGGCCTGAATTAAGTCACCCGCTATAATTACTCTTGGCTGTGTTGGGGCCGTGGTTTTCGTCATCCTGGTCGCGGCACACTGGACCAGCTCTACACGCTCCATCGGGTGCTCGAGGGTTCATGGGAGTTTGCCCAACCAGTCCACATGTGTTTTGTGGATCTGGAGAAGGCATTCGACCGTGTCCCTCGGCGCACCCTGTGGGGAGTGCTCCGGGAGTACGGGGTCCGGGGTCCTTTGCTAAGGGCTATCCGGTCCCCGTACGACCGCAGCAGGAGCTTGGTTCGCATTGCCGGTAGTAAGTCAAACCTGTTTCCAGTGCACGTTGGCCTCCGCCAGGGCTGCCCTTTGTCACCGGTTCTGTTCATTATTTTTATGGACAGAATTTCTAGGTGCAGCCAGGGTGTAGAGGGGGTCTGGTTTGGGAACCACAGAATCTCGTCTCTGCTGTTTGCGGACGATGTGGTTCTGTTGGCTTCGTCAAATCAGGACCTTCAGCGTGCACTGGGGCGGTTTGCAGCCGAGTGTCAAGCGTCCGGGATGAAAATCAGCACCTCCAAATCCGACGCCATGGTTCTCGACCGGAAAAAGGTGCTTTGCCCTCTTCAGGTCGGTGGAGTGTCCTTGCCTCAAGTGGAGGAGTTTAAGTATCTCGGGGTCTTGTTCACGAGTGAGGGACGGATGGAGCGTGAGATCGATAGACGGATCGGTGCAGCATCTGCAGTGATGCGGTCGCTGTATCGGACCGTCGTGGCGAAGAGAGATCTGAGTAGGGGGGCAAAGCTCTCGATTTACCGATTGATCTACGTTCCTATCCTCACCTATGGTCATGAGATTTGGCTCATGACCGAAAGAACGAGATCGCGAGTACAAGCGGCCGAGATGAGTTTCCTCCGCAGGGTGGCTGGGCGCTCCCTTAGAGATAGGGTGAGGAGCTCGGTCACTCGGGAGGAGCTCGGAGTCGAGCCGCTGCTCCTCCACGTCGAAAGGAGTCAGTTGAGGTGGCTCGGGCATCTTTTCCGGATGCCCCCTGGACGCCTCGCTGGAGAGGTGTTCCGGGCATGTCCCACTGGGAGGAGGCCCCGGGGAAGACCCAGGACACTCTGGAGGGATTACATCTCTCGGCTGGCTTGGGAACGCCTTGGGTTTCCCCCGGAGGAGCTGGAGGAGGTGTGTGTGGATCGGGAGGTCTGGGCGGCTTTGCTTGAGCTGCTGCCCCCGCGACCCGACTCCGGATAAAGCGTAAGAAAATGGATGGATGGATGTGTTGGGGCCAGGTCAGTTCTGGGAGCATGAGCTGATGCTGTGCATTGCTGCATACATGATGCTACGGAACAGTCTTGAGTCCTGGATGGCAGGTACCTGGGTAGGTAACCAATCCATCCGCGCCTGTCGATAGTAGCTCTCTGTCTGCTGCAGCCAAGTGCAATGTGGACATTAATTTGGCCTTTTACAGTTGCTGGGGTCCTCCACATTCAAGTATCTGTGTACTGGGTCATGGCCAAGTACATGCAATGCATTCGGAAAGTATTCACAGTGCTTCACTTTTTCCACATTTTGTTATGTTACAGCCTTATTCCAAAATGGAGTAAATTAATTTTTTCCCTCAAAATTCCACTCACAACGCCCCATAATGGCAACATGTAAAAACTTGTTTTTAAAATTGCTGCAAATTTATTAAAAATAAAAAGCTAAGACATCACATGTATGTAAGTATTCACACCATTTGCTCAATACTTTGTTGATGCCCTTTGGCAGCAATTACAGTCTCAAGTCAGGTTAGATGGGAACGTCAGTGCACAGCCATTTTCAGATCTTTCCAGAGATGTTCAGTCGGATTCCGGTCTGGGCTCTGACTGGGCCACTCAAGGACACTCAAGGACAGCTTTCCCTCACCCTGACTAGTCGCCCAGTTCCTGGTGCTAAAAAACATCCCCACAGCATGATGCTTCCACCACTATGCTTCACTGTAGGGATGGTGCCTGGTTTCCTCCAAACATGATGCCCGGCATTCACACCAAAGTCTTCAATCTTTATCTCATCAGACCAGAGAACTTTCTTTCTCATGGTCTGAGAGTCCTTCAGGTGCCTTTGGACAAACTCCAGGTGGGCTGCTATGTGCCTATAACTAAGGAGTGGCTTCCGTCTGGCCACTTTACCATACAGGTCTGATTGGTGGATTACTGCAGAGATGGTTGTCCTTCTGGAAGGTTCTCTCTCAGAAGAGTCTTGGTGGATTCCAACTTCTTCCATTTATGGGTGATGGGAACCACTGTGCTCATTAGGACCTTCAAAGCAGCAGAAATGTTTGTGTACCCTTATCCAGATTTGTGCCTCGAAACAATCCTGTCTCAGGGGTCCACAGACTGTTCCTTTGACACCAGCTGTGGGACCTTATATGTAGACGAGGTGTGTGCCTTTCCAAATCGTGTCCAATCAACTGAATTTGTCCCAGATGGACTCCAGTTAAGCTGTAGAAACATCTCAAGGGTGATCAGTGGAAACAGGATGCACCTGAGCTCAAATTTGAGCTTCATGGCAAAGGCTGTGAATACTTATAATGTGATTTCGTATTTATTTTTTTTAATAATTTGCAAAAAAAAAAAAAAAAAAAAACTTTTTTACATTGTCATTATAGGGCATTGTTTTTAGCCGTTTGAGGGGGACAAAAAAAGAATTTCATCCAATTTGGAATAAGGCTGTAACATATTTACAAATGTGTAAAA
Organism: Thalassophryne amazonica; assembly: GCF_902500255.1. Classification (NCBI taxonomy): domain Eukaryota; kingdom Metazoa; phylum Chordata; class Actinopteri; order Batrachoidiformes; family Batrachoididae; genus Thalassophryne; species Thalassophryne amazonica. The sequence goes on from NC_047109.1 coordinate 25,192,387, forward strand.
GTGAAGCAATGTGAATGTTTTCTGGATGCTGCAGCCATGCAGCTGTAATTTTTTCCAAACCCTAATTCTTGTTCAAACTTGGGTCTAAATGTAAAAGTTGTAATGTCACAGCCAATGTTCTGTTTGACACAATGTCATTCTAGTGGTAGCTGGTATCTGTGACTGAGTACCAAAGATGCCCAGTCCTCACCTCAAGTCACTGGTTAGTGTCTTGGTCCTATAACCAGGGTTTGCATTAGAAGTTTTGGCCTGAGACACACTCGGTATTAGAAATGCAAGTCCCAAGGCCAAGCACTGAGTCCCAGCACAAATGCCAAATTCAATCCATAGAACTGCTAATTTCAGGAGCTCCTCAAGTGTGCTACAGTATGTTAAGAAAGGTGGAAAATGATGTCATGAAAGCAACGTGTCTCTAAGATTATTTACACTCAACAAAAATATAAACGCAACACTTTTGGTTTTGCTCCCATTTTGTATGAGATGAACTCAAAGATCTAAAACTTTTTCCACATACACAATATCACCATTTCCCTCAAATATTGTTCACAAACCAGTATAAATCTGTGATAGTGAGCACTTCTCCTTTGCTGAGATAATCCATCCCACCTCACAGGTGTGCCATATCAAGATGCTGATTAGACACCATGATTAGTGCACAGGTGTGCCTTAGACTGTCCACAATAAAAGGCCACTCTGAAAGGTGCAGTTTTGTTTTATTGGGGGGATACCAGTCAGTATCTGGTGTGACCACCATTTGCCTCATGCAGTGCAACACATCTCCTTCGCATAGAGTTGATCAGGTTGTCAATTGTGGCCTGTGGAATGTTGGTCCACTCCTCTTCAATGGCTGTGCGAAGTTACTGGATATTGGCAGGAACTGGTATATGCTGTCATATACGCCGGTCCAGAGCATCCCAAACATGCTCAATGGGTGACATGTCCAGTGAGTATGCCGGCCATGCAAGAACTGGGACATTTTCAGCTTCCAAACTTCTTAGTAGGACTAGCTGTTAAAAGATCCCAAATAGTCAGCAAATCAATTGCTGGAGGTACCCTCTTAAATGAGAATGGGATCAATGAGCACAAGGTGCCACCACCACGCCACATCTTCAGTTGTTTGCCCCAGCGTCATTGAGTGTTTTGGCCACTTACAACAAGACACCCTCTGCTGAGGTTGGCCCATCCCAGGCTGATCAGACCCGGGCGTGCAGCATATGGGGGGGGCACCCGACGGTCACTTGAAAGCCCACGTTGCCTCTTTACGTTTCAGCCATAACCAGTAACTGCTCCGTTCTGCTACAGTGGCAAGTTCTTTAATTAACTTCCTTTGGGCCTGCCCTCTGATCCCTACTTCCTTCAAGAACTTTGTAGTAGATCTAGCCACAAAGCCTCTACAACCAACCTCCACAGGGCACACCTTCACACTCCATCCCCGCCCCTCTGCTTCAGCCGCTAAATTGAGATATCGCAGTCGCTTCCTTTCAAATGCCTCCTTGATGGCATCCTCCCATGGAACCGTCAGCTCAACGATGAAAACACGTCGGCAGGATTTAGACCATAGGACCAAGTCAGGACGCAAGTTGGTCGCCAAAATTTCAAGTGGGAAAGTGAGCCTCTGACTGAGGTCCACTTGCATTTCCCAATCGCGGGCTATATTCAGCAGGCCCGGCTCCGATGATAAATTGCTCCCTCTTTTTTCTCCTTCCCGAATAAAAATCTTGCGTTGGAAGGTAGACTGGGGATTTACGGGCATGGTATTAACAATTACCCTCCTATTCTCGAGTTCAGCAGCCAAGCACTTCAGCACCTGGTTGTGGTGCCAAGTGTATCTTCCCTGTGTCAGGCTTGCCTTACACCCCACCAGGATATGTTTAAGGGTTGCCGGGGCTGCACACTGGACACAGGCTGAGTCCTCTCCATACCAAACATGTAAGTTGGAAGGAGATGGTAGGACATCGTACGTGGCTCTAATCATGAAGCCCAACCGGTTAGACTCCATGCTTCTTAAGTCGCTCCATGTAATTTTCTTCCTCTCCACGCCTTCCCACTTCATCCAGCGTCCTTGCTGAACTTGGGATACAGCTGTAGCACACCTAGCTGCCTCTTCCTGGTTTCTCACTTCCTCCACCACCATGTGCCGCCGTTCCGCTGGGGTAGCCTTATGCCATGTGGCTGCTGTTACTTCCAGACCCAAACCACCTCTGCCATGCTGGACATGCCCCACTATGTCCCGGTGTCTGAGGGACATAGTGGTAAGGAGAGAACTCCATTGCCATACAATGCTATACTGGTAAGACATTTAGGTAATCCCAGCCATTTCCTCACTTGCGCACTCACTAGCCTCTCCAACCTCTTGGCTTGTGATAGTGTGACCTCATAGATGGATAATGGCCACATAAGACGGGGCAACAGCCCAAACTGATAGCACCACAACTTCAGCTTTCCAGGCAGATCTGTATTGTTGATCATCTTAAGGCCATTGATAGTGTCCTGTCTGAGCTGCTCCACCTGCTTCGTATCCTTAAGCTCTGCACTATACCAACGGCCGAGGCTTTTAATCGGCTTCTCCAGAACTGTTGGTATTGGCACGTTGTTAATATAAAACTTCTTATTTACAAGCTGACCTTTAACAATGGAGATACTGCGAGATTTACTAGGTTTTACCGCCATTCGTGCCCATTCATTATTTTCCTGTAGTTTACTCAAAAGGCGTTTAGTGCATGCTCCTGTTGTTGTTACTGTTGTCATATCATCCATATATGCTCTGATTGGAGGAAGACAGATTCCACTCTCTAAGCGTTCTCCTCCAACCACCCACCGGGACGCGTGAACAATGAGCTCCATTGCCATGGTAAACGCCAGTGGAGATATGGTACAGCCTGCCATTATGCCAATCTCAAGCTGCTGCCAGGCTGTTGTACCAGCCTGTGTATCAATACAGAACTGAAGGTCTTGGAAATACGCTTTAACCAACCTAGTGATACATTCTGGGACTTGAAAAAAGTTAAACGCCGACCACAGAATCTCGTGAGGCACTGAACCAAATGCATTGGCAAGATCCAAAAATACCACATGCAAGTTCTTCCTCTCTCTCCTAGCCATCTGCAACTGGTGCCAGATGACACTTACGTGTTCCAGACATCCTGGAAATCCACTTATTCCTGCCTTCTGCACTGAGGTATCAACAAAGTTGTTCCTCTGCAAGAAATCCGAGAGCCTCCTGGCCACGACTCTGAAGAAAACCTTTCCTTCAACATTCAGAAGACTGATCTGTCGAAACTGATCAATAGTTGAAAAATTCTTCTCTTTGGGAATCAAAATCCCTCCTGCCCGTCGCCATGCCTTTGGTATAATTCCTTTTTTCCATACCACTTTTATTTGCCTCCAGAGGTACCTCAGGACTCCAGGCGAGTTCTTATAAAACCTATATGAAACACCATTAGGTCCGGGAGCTGAGGCAGATTTTGCCCGCTTTACTGTACTTTCGACTTCGTTCCATGTAGGGGGCCCTATTTCCATCTGGTGCTCCAATGGATGGATTGGTGGCATGTCGTATGGAATACTGACTGGCACATACCTCTGTTTATCATAGTAAGTCCTCCTCAAGTGCTCCTCTAGCTCCCTCCTGGATACATTTAGAGACCCCGTTTTCTCCTTAACGAAGAGATGTTTAACAAACCTATAGGGGTCTCTGAAAAAGGCATTCCTTGTTCGTTCCTTCTTCTTATGTTGCTTTCTCAAAGATTCTGCTCTTCGCAATGCTGTTAGACGCTGTTTAATGTCTCCCTGGAGTACCTCAAACCCTTTCTTCTCCACCTCTGTGGCCTTCTTCCACTGTTTTCTCAGGGCCCTTCTTTCTTTCACCAGTCTCTCAATCTCCTGTTGTCTTCTGGACTTGAGACGCCTCCCTGGTTCCTTCCGTTCTTTCAAGTTCATACTCTTTTTCAAATCTCTCTTTTCCATAACTATAGATGATCTCCCCCATCTTATTCAACTTCCTTTCTGCACATCCTTTCAGACCTCCTAGGAGACAAACTATGTCTGCATCTATCGTTTCCCACTCCTTTTTCTGACAGGATTTGGGCCACAAGATTTGAGGCTTTCGTCCCTTCATACCCCTCTCAACTGCCATCCGTGGCTGGATGGGCTCCAAATTCACCGGAGGATTCGTGCCTGATTGAGCCTCAACTGGGGTTCTGATACCCTGTGGACTATGGTGTGTATCCTGCCATTGGGCTTCACTCGACTGATTTGCCCCACCTCTAAGGAAGTAATTGTCAATGCGAGGCCCCTTGCCGACCTCTCTCAGGCATTTTTTCCTTCCCTGGTGGATCCTAAGACCCTTCTCTGATGTAACTTTTTTCCAGCCACAGATGCAGCTTTGTAGCCTATGTTCTAGTGGTGCTTTCACTCCATCAACTGATATGCTGATCACCTGATTCGTTGTCGTATCCATTGCAAGGTTTGTTACCGTGTGATCCGTCATTGAGTCATCTTGCGCCCCCGCTCTCGCAGACTCTAGGGGTGTTTTCCTTATAGAAATTTCTGTAGCCATAGAAGGGTAGAACCAATTCACTATTAGTGAACGGCTCATACCAGCAAGGGAAGCTAACCCTTGCCGGTCCCAAGGGGTCTATTCCCTCCTGCCAGCAGTCTCTCCAAGCCGTCATCCAGTCTTTCCCGGGTTGTCAGCTACTCTTTCATAGCAGTCACTGGTTTAGTACCAGACATCAAACTTCTTAGTAGGACTAGCTGTTAAAAGATCCCAAATAGTCAGCAAATCAATTGCTGGAGGTATCCTCTTAAATGAGAATGGGATCAATGAGCACAAGGTGCCACCACCACGCCACATCTTCAGTTGTTTGCCCCAGCGTCATTGAGTGTTTCGGCCACTTACAACAAGACACCCTCTGCTGAGGTTGGCCCATCCCAGGCTGATCAGACCCGGGCGTGCAGCATATGGGGGGGGCACCCGACGGTCACTTGAAAGCCCACGTTGCCTCTTTACGTTTCAGCCATAACCAGTAACTGCTCCGTTCTGCTACAGTGGCAAGTTCTTTAATTAACTTCCTTTGGGCCTGCCCTCTGATCCCTACTTCCTTCAAGAACTTGAATGAATGAATGAATGAAAACTGTTTATTTCGAACATTTGATACAACAACAATTACAAGATAGATCAGTAAAGACAACAACAAAAAAGTTCCTACTGTGTACCCAACATGTCCGAAAAGGGGTAGGGTGAAGCATCAGCTTATTTATCCCTACCCCTTCTTCCCCACAACCAGTAATACCCTTTGCCACATATACACATAGATTCCTACACACCTAAATCGATATCAATATATATATATATATATATATATATACATATACATACACATACACATATATATATACATACACACATCAACATACATACACATATATACACATATACATATATACACATATATATACACAAACATAAATATACACCTTCACATACCTACTTACATACAAAATACTATATATTTACAAGTCGAAGCAAAAAACAAAAACACCCTAACCCTCATTACCCTTCCTCCTCCCTATACCCAGAAAAAAACATATTTTTGTACCGCTGTTTGAACTGGTTCATGCTTGGACATTGCTTGAGCCCCACTCCCAATCTGTTCCACATCCTCACCCCACAGACAGAAATACAGAAACCTTTTAATGTTGTTCGTGCCCACTGATGCTTTAAATTAAATTTCCCCCTCAGACTGTAATCCCCTGATCTGTTAAAAAACATATTTTTAATATTTGCTGGAAGTAAATTGTTTATTGCTTTATACACAATTTGTACTGTTTGAAAATGAACCAAGTCTGTGAATTTTAAGAATTTGGATTGTAAAAATAGTGGATTTGTATGATCTCTATAGCCAGTATTATGAATAATTCTTATAGCTCTTTTCTGCATTACTGATAGTGATTGTGTTGTACCTTTATAAGTATTACCCCATACCTCTGCACAGTACTGTAAATATGGTAAAACCAGTGAGCAGTAAAGAATGCGGAGTGAGTTGTGGTCCAGAATATGTTTCGCTTTGTTTAGAACTGAAATGCTTCTTGACAGTTTACTTTGTATATGTTTTATATGAGTCTTCCAGTTTATCTTATCATCTATTATCACCCCCAGAAACTTATTTTCATGTACCCTTTCAATATCTACCCCCTCGACTTGTAACTGAACCTGTATGTCTGTATTACAATAGCCAAATAACATGTATTTTGTTTTACTTAAGTTTAATGATAATTTGTTTCTGTCAAGCCATATTTTCAATTTTCCCATTTCTATACTGATCCTCCTCAGTAACTCCTGCAAATCCCCCCCTGAACAAAAAATGCTTGTGTCATCTGCAAATAATACTAATTTTAATATTTTGGAAACATTGACAATATCATTTATATAAATTAGAAACAGTTTTGGACCCAATACTGACCCCTGTGGGACGCCACAAGCATTGTCCAAGCATGATGATGTATATTCCCCCAACTTCACAAACTGTTTTCTGTTACTTAAGTAGCTTCTCACCCAGTGCAACACCAACCCCCTAATCCCATACTGTTCAAGTTTATTGATTAATATGTCATGATTAATTGTATCAAAAGCCTTTTTAAGGTCTATAAATATTCCAACTGAATGTAATTTGTGGTCTATGGCGTTTGTAATCTCCTCAACTGATTCTATTAATGCAAGTGATGTTGAACTATGTGCTCTGAATCCATATTGACTATCAGTAAGTAATTTATGTTTATTTATGAATTTGTCTAATCTATTATTGAATAACTTTTCTAATAATTTGGAAAATTGTGGAAGCAAAGAAACAGGTCTATAATTTGTGAAGTGGTGTCTATCCCCAGTCTTATACAGCGGCACAACCTTAGCTATTTTCATTTGATTGGGAAATTTACCGGTTTGAAATGATAAGTTACAGATGTATGTTAATGGTTCTACAATCCATTCAATGACCTGTTTTACCACCACCATATCAATTTCATTTAAATCGGTAGATGTTTTATATTTACAATTATTCACAATGTCTATAATTTCATTTCCATCCACTGCTGTGAGGAACATTGAACAGGGATTTCTTTCTATAAGATTATTATCCCAATCCTCAGATTGGGAATCGGGAATTTTTTCTGCCAAGCTTGGTCCAATATTTACAAAAAAATTATTAAAACCGTTGACTACCTCATCCTTATTTTCCTTCTTGACATTATTATCAATGAAATACTGAGGGTAACTCTGTTTTTTATTACCATTTTTGATAATGCTATTTAATATATCCCATATTCCTTTAATATTGTTTTTGTTATTATATAATATGTTACTATAATATTCCTTCCTACATACCCGTATAATATTAGTTAATCTATTTTTGTATTTCTTATATCTATTTTCTGCCTCTTTAGTCTTTAGTTTTATGAATTCTCTATACAGTGTATTTTTCTTATTACATGCATTTCGTAACCCTTTCGTCATCCATGGTCGAGCTTGGATTTTTTGTTTTCTGTAGTCTTGTTTAATTGGACAATTTTTATCATATAATGATGTAAATATTTGTAAAAAAGTTTCATATGCACTATCAACATCACTTTCACTGTATACCTTTTCCCAGTTTTGCTCCTGTAAATCCTTCTTTAGTGTGTTCATGTTTTCCTCTGTCCGCACTCGCCTGTATTTTATTTTCTCCTCTGGCTGATTCCGCCGAATGGTTTCTATTATAAACGATGAAAACTGGTAGATGATCACTAATGTCATTGATTAATAATCCACTCACAGTGTTATTCTCAATATCATTGCTGAATATATTATCAATTAAGGTAGCACTATGGGATGTAATTCTGCTTGGCCTGGTGATTTTTGGATATAAACTCATACTGTACATTATACTGATAAATTCATCTGTTATTTTATGCTTATTTGGATTGAGCAGATCAATATTTAAGTCACCACAAATGAACACAGTTTTTTGATTAGTTTTTGAGAACATTTTTCCCATACAGTCAGTGAATGTTTCAATACTAGATCCTGGTGCTCTATATATACAGCTGACTAATACATTTTTGCTTTTTTCTTCACATATTTCAATAGTTATACATTCTAATAAGTTATCAATCACAGTTGTCATATTGTCTACTATTTTATAATCCATGTTCTTATCCACATACACAGCCACTCCTCCTCCACTCTTATTTTTTCTGTTTACACAATTAAATTCATATCCATCCAGTTCAAAATCCATTCCTTTATCTTCATTGATCCATGTTTCTGATATAGCAATTATGTTAAATATTTTTTTAAACAGACTTAAATATTCTTTAATGTTGTTAAAGTTTGCATATAGACTTCTGCTGTTGAAATGGATTATTGATAATTTGTTATCCGTTTTAATGATCCGATTAAACTGTTCATCTGTATAATAGCAACAACTGTCATTGATATTTGAGAAGAAATTATTGTCCGGGTCTATATCGTGCTCCAAGTCCAGTACATTGTGGTCTGTGTATTTAAATGTTCTCAGTTCTACTTTTCCATGATCAGCAATCCTTTGAGTTATATCCTTCTTGTCTCCAGATGTAGATGAATAGGTAGTAGATGAATAGGTTCCTCTGGTCTGTGTCATGGTGTTGTGATGTGTTTGTGTCCTCATACCTTATTGGTCATATTTGTCCAGATCCTCGCTTTAAGAAACACTATTGTTCATATTTGTCCAGCTCCTCGATGTTCCTTATTGCCATGACTTTTGCTTGTTCTGGTGATCCGTTCAGTTTGATGAATATTTTACAGTTTGAAGTCCATGTGTGCTGGATTTTTCCCTGTTTCTTCAAGAAGCGTGCTTTCCTGGCGATGTCGGCATTCCGTTTGGTGAGATGTTCATTGATGAATACGTTTGTCCCTTTCAGTTTTCTTCCTTGTTTTAACAGTGCTGTTTTGTGTTTTCTGTTGATGAATCTCATGATGACGGTTCGTTTATCACCGTCATTTCTCCGGGGCAGAGGGTGGCACGCTTCAATGTTATTTAAATCCATTTCTATACCTTTAGATAGGAGGAAATCAGCAACCTGTTTTTCCACAGAGCTGACCTCCTGTTCACTGGGCTCCCCTCCGCACTCATCTGTTACCGCCCGTGCGTAGGACCGTGGTTTGATGTGAAGACCTGTGATGATGACGTCGTTAATTCTGGTGTACTGCTCCAATTCAGCCACTCTATTTTCCAGCTGCACCAGATGCCGGTCTTTCTCGGCATTCTGGAGCCGTAATGCCTTCACCTCCTCCACCAGATCCATGATTGATTTCTGTTGCTGCTTCACAACAGAAATCTCCTCTGATAGAAAGTCCAGAGATTTTTTAATATCGTCACCTTCCTCCGCTGTCAGAACCTTCTTAGGCCCCATGGTCGGCTTATGAGCAGCTTGTCGATCGCCGATGTTAACAGCCTGCGTTGTTTGTCACCGGGATGGATCTGCACTGCGCTGGTGCCGCGCGGCCTCGGTGTTTCCGCGCTGATGGATCCGCGGTGGCTGCACGAGGCCTCGGGGAAGCGGCACTCGTGACGCGCGGCTCTAATGACGCGCGTCACTTTGTAGTAGATCTAGCCACAAAGCCTCTACAACCAACCTCCACAGGCCACACCTTCACACTCCATCCCCGCCCCTCTGCTTCAGCCGCTAAATTGAGATATCGCAGTCGCTTCCTTTCAAATGCCTCCTCGATGGCATCCTCCCATGGAACCGTCAGCTCAACGATGAAAACACGTCGGCAGGATTTAGACCATAGGACCAAGTCAGGACGCAAGTTGGTCGCCAAAATTTCAAGTGGGAAAGTGAGCCTCTGACTGAGGTCCACTTGCATTTCCCAATCGCGGGCTATATTCAGCAGGCCCGGCTCCGATGATAACTTGCTCCCTCTTTTTTCTCCTTCCCGAATAAAAATCTTGCGTTGGAAGGTAGACTGGGGATTTACGGGCATGGTATTAACAATTACCCTCCTATTCTCGAGTTCAGCAGCCAAGCACTTCAGCACCTGGTTGTGGCGCCAAGTGTATCTTCCCTGTGTCAGGCTTGCCTTACCCCCCACCAGGATATGTTTAAGGGTTGCCGGGGCTGCACACTGGACACAGGCTGAGTCCTCTCCATACCAAACATGTAAGTTGGAAGGAGATGGTAGGACATCGTACGTGGCTCTAATCATGAAGCCCAACCGGTTAGACTCCATGCTTCTTAAGTCGCTCCATGTAATTTTCTTCCTCTCCACGCCCTCCCACTTCATCCAGCGTCCTTGCTGAACTTGGGATACAGCTGTAGCACACCTAGCTGCCTCTTCCTGGTTTCTCACTTCCTCCACCACCATGTGCCGCCGTTCCGCTGGGGTAGCCTTATGCCATGTGGCTGCTGTTACTTCCAGACCCAAACCACCTCTGCCATGCTGGACATGCCCCACTATGTCCCGGTGTCTGAGGGCAGACTTTGCCATCGCAACTGCCACAGATGGTTTCCATTTCCTCCCCGTTACCAGGGTTGGAGCAGCTCCTCTGACAGCAGGATCACGGGATTCGGTAAGGGTCATCTCTAACCTTGCTTTGGCACATTTATACTCCTCCACCAAGCTTGAAATCGGTAAGGAGAGAACTCCATTGCCATACAATGCTATACTGGTAAGACATTTAGGTAATCCCAGCCATTTCCTCACTTGCGCACTCACTAGCCTCTCCAACCTCTTGGCTTGTGATAGTGTGACCTCATAGATGGATAATGGCCACATAAGACGGGGCAACAGCCCAAACTGATAGCACCACAACTTCAGCTTTCCAGGCAGATCTGTATTGTTGATCATCTTAAGGCCATTGATAGTGTCCTGTCTGAGCTGCTCCACCTGCTTCGTATCCTTAAGCTCTGCACTATACCAACGGCCGAGGCTTTTAATCGGCTTCTCCAGAACTGTTGGTATTGGCACGTTGTTAATATAAAACTTCTTATTTACAAGCTGACCTTTAACAATGGAGATACTGCGAGATTTACTAGGTTTTACCGGAATTATGTACAGATCCTTGCAACATGGTGCCGTGCATTATCCTGCTGCAACATGAGGTGATGTTCTTGGATGTTGGCACAACAATGGGCCTCAGGATCTCGTCACTGTATCTATGTGCATTCAAAATGCCATCAATAAAATGCACCTATGTTCTTCGTCCATAACAGACGCCTGCCCATACCATAACTCCACCGCCACCATGGGCCACTCGATCCACAACATTGACATCAGAAAACCGCTCACCCACACGACGCCACACACGCTGTCTGCCATCTGCCCTGAACAGTGTGAACCGGGATTCATCCGTGAAGAGAACACCTCTCCAACGTGCCAAACACCAGCGAATGTGAGCATTTGCCCACTCAAGTCGGTTACGACGACGAACTGGAGTCAGGTCGAGACCCCGATGAGGATGACGAGCATGCAGATGAGCTTCCCTGAGACGGTTTCTGACAGTTTGTGAAGAAATTCTTTGGTTATGCAAACCGATTGTTTCAGCAGCTGTCCGAGTGGCTGGTCTCAGACGATCTTGGAGGTGAACATGCCGGATGTGGAGGTCCTGGGCTGGTGTGGTTACACGTGGTCTGCGGTTGTGAGGCTGGTTGGATGTACTGCCAAATTCTCTGAAACGCCTTTGGAGACGGCTTATTGTAGAGAAATGAACATTCAATACACGAGCAACAGCTCTGGTTGACATTCCTGCTGTCAGCATGCCAATTGCACGCTCCCTCAAATCTTGTGACATCTGTGGCATTGTGCTGTGTGATAAAACTGCACCTTTCAGAGTGGCCGTTTATTGTGGGCAGTCTAAGGCACACCTGTGCACTAATCATGGTGTCTAATCAGCATCTTGATATGGCACACCTGTGAGGTGGAATGGATTATCTCAGCAAAGGAGAAGTGCTCACTATCACAGATTTAGACTGGTTTGTGAACAATATTTGAGGGAAATGGTGATATTGTGTATGTGGAAAAAGTTTTAGATCTTTGAGTTCATCTCATACGAAATGGGAGCAAAACCAAAAGTGTTGCGTTTATATTTTTGTTGAGTGTAGTTTTATATTTAACAAATGCAAGGTAAACAAAAGTAAATTCACAACGCTGCAGAGGTGCAGATTTTTTTTATGATAGCCTAGGACATGCTAGGTGCTGATTTTTTTTTTTTTCTTTTCTATTTGTAAGAGGTCAGGGTACTTGTGTGATGTTCAAGCAGTGAGTGTGTATGTGTAGGTTCTGAGTCATCCAGGTCATAGTCGTCTCTGGAGGTAGAAAACGGATGATTGGACTTCTTTAATTCTCTTGAAGATGTTTTATCTCTCATACAAAAGGCTTCTTCAGGTCGAAAAAACAAAAGTTGAAGAGTCCCATATAGAGGCTTTGCACATGCCGTCACAGGTCACGTGCAGGGGGTGCCACACATAGCCGATGGTCAAGTTTAACCAGTCACAATACACTTGGCTGTGTAAACAAACCATCTCTACTGGTCTTTCCTCTGTTTTTCACCTTTTTTCCTGCTATTATACCATACCAGAGACTTGTGCAGTTCACTGTCACAGCAGACGTGGACAGAAGGAGAATGTGAGCTTCTACAGGAATTCAGTGGACACAGAGTGCTGAGTTTTGCCCCACAGCAGTGTACACAAAATTCAGTAAAGTTAATGATGAACATTATCACTAAATAACTCTTATAAGTCTGCAATCCTCAACTTATTAAGTCTTTAGCATGCTGAGCCTGAATGTACTTACACATGCCATGATAACATGCAGCTTCTTGGATTGGAAGTTCCAGATTTTTGAATGGGTCTGGACTGACTTCTTTGAACACGTTTTGGTCTATTTTATGAGATCACGAATGGGTTTCTTTTGTGCAATGGCTATGTTTCAAAATTGTAATGTGTTTGAGACTTTACGTTGTTACAATGTTACTATGACCAAGATGATTGTATTTTATTTATTACCAACATTCTCATGTTAATGTTAACCTGTCCATGATGACGTGTGCTGCCATTTTCTTGGCCGGGTCATCCTTGTAAAAGAGGTTTTGATCTCAGTGGTTTTCTACCTGGTTAAATAAAGGTTATTATTATTATTATTATTATTATTACAACCCCTGGCAAAAATTATGGAATCACCGGCCTCGGAGGATGTTCATTCAGTTGTTTAATTTTGTAGAAAAAAAGCAGATCACAGACATGACACAAAACTAAAGTCATTTCAAATGGCAACTTTCTGGCTTTAAGAAACACTGTAAGAAATCAGGAAAAAAAATTGTGGCAGTCAGTAACGGTTACTTTTTTAGACCAAGCAGAGGGAAAAAAATATGGAATCACTCAATTTTGAGGAAAAAATTATGGAATCATGAAAAACAAAAGAACGCTCCAACACATCACTAGTATTTTGTTGCACCACCTCTGGCTTTTATAACAGCTTGCAGTCTCTGAGGCATGGACTAAATGAGTGACAAACAGCACTCTTCATCAATCTGGCTCCAACTTTCTCTGCTTGCTGTTGCCAGATCAGCTTTGCAGGTTGGAGCCTTGTCATGGACCATTTTCTTCAACTTCCACCAAAGATTTTCAATTGGATTAACATCCGGACTATTTGCAGGCCATGACATTGACCCTATGTGTCTTTTTGCAAGGAATGTTTTCACAGTTTTTGCTCTATGGCAAGATGCATTATCATCTTGAAAAATGATTTCATCATCTCCAAACATCCTTTCAATTGATGGGATAAGAAAAGTGTCCAAAATATCAATGTAAACTTGTGCATTTATTGATGATGTAATGACAGCCATCTCCCCAGTGCCTTTACCTGACATGCAGCCCCATATCATCAATGACTGTGGAAATTTACATGTTCTCTTCAGGCAGTCATCTTTATAAATCTCATTGGACCGGCACCAAACAAAAGTTCCGCATCATCACCTTGCCCAATGCAGATTCGAGATTCATTACTGAATATGACTTTCATCCAGTCATCCACAGTCCACGATTGCTTTTCCTTAGCCCATTGTAACCTTGTTTTTTTCTGTTTAGGTGTTAATCATGGCTTTCGTTTAGCTTTTCTGTATGTAAATCCCATTTCCTTTAGGCGGTTTCTTACAGTTCGGTCACAGACGTTGACTCTAGTTTCCTCCCATTCGTTCCTCATTTGTTTTGTTGTGCATTTTCGATTTTTGAGTCATATTGCTTTAAGTTTTGTGTCTTGACGCTTTGATGTCTTCCTTGGTCTACCAGTATGTTTGCCTTTAACAACCTTCCCATGTTGTTTGTATTTGGTCCAGAGTTTAGACACAGCTGACTGTGAACAACCAACATTTTTTCCAATATTGCGTGATAATTTACCCTCTTTTAAGAGTTTGATAATCCTCTCCTTTGTTTCAATTGACATCTCTCGTGTTGGAGCCATGATTCATGTCAGTCCACTTGGTGCAACAGCTCTCCAAGGTGTGATCACTCCTTTTTAGATGCAGACTAATGAGCAGATCTGATTTGATGCAGGTGTTAGTTTTGGGGATGAAAATTTACAGGGTGATTCCATAATTTATTCCTCAGAATTGAGTGAGTCCATATTTTTTTCCCTCTGTTTAGTCTAAAAACGTAACCGTTACTGACTGCCACAATTTTTTTTCCTGATTTCTTATAGTGTTTCTTAAAGCCAGAAAGTTGCCATTTGAAATGACTTTAGTTTTGTGTCATGTCTGTGATCTGCTTTTTTTCTACAAAATTAAACAACTGAATAAACATCCTCCGAGGCCGGTGATTCCATAATTTTTGCCAGGGGTTGTATTATTATTATTATCATCATTTTTATTATTATTGCATCATTCACCCAGCCTGCTCTGAAGAACTTGTAGCTGTCCAGATTCTCCACAAGGTACACCATGATGTCGCTGAGCTCCAAGGCCGGCAGTTTCGCTCCAGGTGTAGTCAACACAGAAAATAACATGCCCAGTGCTGTGTACAGGTCACAAGCACCAAAAATGGCAATTTTCTCCTTGTACTGCTGTAATTCAGTGCCAGAGAGATGCTTGGTATGTTCGCTTACTCCACTATCAGGTACAGACATGATGAGCTTATCTCTAAGCTTGTCCCACACTTCGCAGGGTGCTTGTATGGTGTTCCAGCACAGTACGTTTTTTTGTCGTGTAAATAATCCTAGAAGCACTGCACGACTGGCAACATGATGACAGGAAGTGGCGAGGTCACATGAATGCAAGGGGACTATATAAACCCCAGTGGGGGTTTTGTTCCCTGGAGGTGGTATGTTGAACCACTATTGTTCATGTGCCTAATCAATATGCCAAGGTGTGAAAGAAGGTGGAGTCACCATCATCGGTAGTTTCAGGTGAAACCAATGTGGGGCTTTTGTCCCTAACAAGCAACAAGTGAGGTCGCCTGTAGAAAAATGTTAATGGAGTTGATGCATCTGTGAAGGGATTTCAGGACTGCATTGTAGACGGGGGAAGTTGGTGTCGTAATCTACCTCCTTTTTTCAGTGATGGTTGCTTACAGTGGACATAGATGGCTTCTTTAACTCCTCTTTCAAACTGTCTGTCTTCCCGGTCTAAAATGTGAACATTAGCATCCTGGAATGAGTGTCTTTTCTCTTTAGGATGCAGATGTACAGCTGAGTCTTGTCCTGTCAAAGTGGCACCCTGTTTGGTTTCTCCGAGCACTCTTCATTCCACTGGACAGCATACACTATGTTGCTTATCTTGTGTTTGGGAGTTTTATCCTTAGGATGGACCAGTAGGTTTGAAATATACTGGGATGTCATGCTTGGAGAAAATTCTTCTAAGTTTCTCTGACAAGACTGCCACATAAGGGATGACAGTGTTGTGTCCCTTGTCCTTCTCATTCTCCCTCGTCTGACCTTCTTTCCTGTGCCTCTTCGCTAATTTGATGAACGCCCGTTTGGGATAACCACATATTTTAAGGGCTTTCTTTACATGTTTGTGTAGCTTTTGTTTTCCTTTTTCCTTGGAGGGAAGGTTTTCTGCCCGGTGTTGCAGGGTCCTGATCACCCCAAGTTTGTGTTGCAGTGGGTGGTGGGAGTGAAAGAGTAGGTACTGGTCTGTGTGTGTGGGCTTCCAGAAAAGATCAATGATGAGGCTTTCATCCTCCATGATAAGCACAGTACAGTCGAGGAACGGAAGCCTATTATTCCTGACATTGTCCCTTGTAAACCTGTCACCCATTGAAAATTTGTGGCGCATTATGAAGCGCAAAATATGACAACGGAGAACCTGGACTGTTGAACAACTAAGTCGTACATCAAGCAAGAATGGGAAAGAATTCCACCTACAAAGCTTCAACAGTTGGTGTCCTCAGTTCCGAAACGCTTATTGAGTGTTGTTAGAGGGAAAGGTGATGTAACACAGTGGTATGTTTACCACTGTATTACATCACCTTTCCTTCTCCCAGCTTTTTTGAAATGTGTTGGTGGCATCCATTTCAAAATGAGCAAATCTTTGCACAAAAACAAAGTTTATCAGTTTGAACATTAAATATCTTGTCTTTGTGGTGTATTCAATCGAATAGAAGTTGAAGAGGATTTGCAAATTATTGTATTCTGTTTTTAGTAACATTTTACACAACGTCCCAACTTCATTGGAATTGGGGTTGTACCAATTGTGTACTTATAATTTTGAAAGCCTGTGGTGAGGTTACATGCTCTGACAGCAGCAGTGTTTTCTGGTTGCAGTTTCCCAGACCTGCCACTAGATGCTGTACGTATGTATGGCCAGAACTATGTGTATATTTACACACATTCCTAACTATAAGTAAAAGTTGGTCAGTTCCACACTTTGCTTCAGAATGTTCATATGCACAATTTAAACACAAATCTGTGCATACAAGCAGTTGATTAATAAGGCCCCTGGACCAGACAAATATAAATCTTCGTTCTGCTGCAAACGGAACAACTTGTCCAAACACCTCTGACCTGCATGACACATGACTCCACAGGCTCGTCCAGACATGTCTCAACCTCACACTGACGTGGATGTCACTGCCGAGATAAGTGAATCTCTCAACAAGTTTCACACTCTAATCACACACACTCTCTCACACACACACACACACACACACACACACACACACACACACACACACACACACACACACACACACACACACACACACACACACACACACACACACACACGTCTGATGGCTGACTGCAGGAAGTCAGTGAAAGCCTGGGTCCCAGTCATGATCTAGGATAATCGCAAGCCCAAACTCTCCAACTCCGTGAACAGCTTCTGAAGTGCTGCACTCTGAGTATCCACTGATTCCACAAAGGTCACAGCATCGTCTGCAAAGTCAGGGTCAGTGTACTGGTCCCTTCTCACCAACTCCACACCCTCTCCAGTTCAGCTCTGAACAGAAGGCAGGACCAGACTTGACTGGGCAGAAGTCTGAGACTGCGTCTCGGCTCTGCACAGCGCTCACAGCACATGTTCAGTGTGATATTGTGGAGGAATCAATAAGGGAAGCAGGTTTTATTTGTGCCTTGTGAATAAACCATATACAGAGAGTGTGGGCTGGGCCTTTCTTTCTTTGAAGAATAACTTTAGGGTTTCCGGCTTCAGTTGATGTGAACTTGTTGTGCACGTATAACTCACAGGAACCAGCGCTTTCCCACATTTCCCGAGGAGACAGGCTGTGTTCAGAGGCTACAGGTTGACTCTGTAAGAGTTGAGATAAAAGCAGCTGGTGTTTCTAATGTATTCCTGCTGTGTTGTTAATTGATTAAAGATGAGAACTGTGGTCATTTGTTGGGTTCAGGTAAAGTTGCAGATTACCTTGTTAATAAAGCATTTCCTGACAGTCTGTGTTGGTGGAGGTTCGAGCTGCTATCTTCCATCAACAGGTGTTTATCAGCTTCACGTTCCTGTTTTTTTATTATTATTATTATTATTATTAAATGTACATGTTGTTGTTCGGCTCTTTCTGGCTGACCGCAGCAGTTCCTTATCGTCTGCAGTGTGTTGCTCTGGTTTGTGTGTGACAGGAACCACTGAATGGCTCAGTTGAAACCGCAGCTTAGCCCACATGCTGACACTTGTGTTGTCACTCAGGTGACAAATATTTGGTTTGGAGAAAAATCGTGATTGGAGTTTGTGGCTTCCATCGATGATAACCAGGAATTTATCAACACAAGTTTGCTGTGAGATTAGAAATGGAACATGGCAAATAGTAAATGCTTTTTCTCTCCCAGAGGAAATCCTGGGATCTCTGCCAAGGTGGCTATTTGCCCTCTTCTGTTCATTTTTCCCGCTGGCACGGTATCACATGCAGGGGTTTTGTTTTTGTTTCAGTGTGTCTGTCAGTGTGCAAACACTAACTCGGAGTTTTGATCTAGTTTGAGCAAACTTGCTGCAATGAATGAGGGTCAGTCAAGGACAAAGTGATTTGATTTTTTTTTTTGGCGGGGTGGCAAAGGTCAAAATTAGTTTCATTGCTTGTGTTTGGAGAATAATTTGAATGGACGTTTTCAAAAGTCAGTTACAGATGCAACAATGGTTATTCTTAAGCATTAATATGAAATCATATATCACTTCTCTGGTGGTCACATGACCGTAGAACTTAGGTGACCTTAAAAGGTCAGATGGAAACCCATAACTTTTTAACTCAAATTTAGATATTGTCTGTGAAGTTTAGAATAATTGTAAACATTGAGAGACTGGTTAGGCCCTCTTACACAGACTGTATGTGCATTGCATGTAAGGGGTGAATGTGTGACAACAAGTGTTTTGAACATGACCAAAACACTTGCCACACAGAGTGCTGGCAAGTATTACGCGCACCTCTGACAGCCACTAGCACGCCATCTGTGTGAGAGTAGTTGTTGTAATATGAAGTACTCATGAAAATAACTTGATGCATTCATTCATTTTCTTATCTGGGTCTGCGTCATGTTTGCAGCAGACCAAGCAGCTCAACCCACTAAACTCGACCAAGTCCTGTAATTCTTCCAGGGGGATCCCAAGGCTTTTCCAAGCTAGTTGGGAGATATAATCCCTCCAGCGTGCCCTTAGTCCTTCCTGGGGCCTCCTCCCAGTTGGGCATCCCAAGAAGGCCCCCTGGGAGACTACAAGGGGCATCCTCACCACATGCCATCAACCACCTCAGTTGGATCCTCAACTCAGACTCCCTCCCAGATAGTCGAACTTCTCACCCTGTTGGAGTGTCAGCCCAGATACTCAACTGAGAAATATCTGTTGCAACCTTATTCTTTCAGTCATTCCACAAATTTCATGATCATAGGCGAGGATAGGAGCGTAAATCGACTGGAAAATTGAAACTTTTGCATTTTGTCTCAGCTCCTTCTTCACAACAATTGTCCGTTACAGCTTCTGTTAAACATCAGGGTGCCACCCAAATCAGTTTCACACTCCACCTTAGCCCCACCGGTAAACCAGACCCTGAGATAATTAAACTCCTCAAGTAACTCTACTATGAGGTAAAGGGAACAGTCCACCCTGACAGAGGACCATGGTCTCAGACTTGGAGGTGCTGATTCTTATCCCAGGTGCTTCATACTCAGCCTCAAACCTGCTCAGTTTACATCAGAGGTTATTGCATCATGAATCCAACAGAACCACATTCTCTGCAAAAAGTGGAGGTGCACCTCTGAGATCACCAAACTGGATACCCTCCAGTCTGTGACTGCACCTTGAAATCCTGTCCAGGAGCGTCAAGAACAGGATTGATGACAAGGGTCAGCCCTGGTGGAGTAAAACACTCAATGGGAACATTTCCAGTGTCATGTTGAGAATGCGGACACAGCTCCTACTTTGGTCATGTCGAGACTGGATCACGTGTTCCAGCAGTTTTAGTAGTCCATACTCCCACAACGGTCCCCACAGGACACCTTGAGGGACCTGGTCATGTGCCTTTTCCAAGTCCACAGCAATGGAGGCCTTAAACATTGACCACTCCACTTTCATGTCCCCAGCCTCCCTCAGGATGTAGGAGACATTTCTTTGGCGGTGTGAGTTGAAGGCCAACTGGACAGGCTCTTCCACTAAACATTCCTAGAAAACCCTCACCATGTGTTTAGGCCTTCCAGGTTGGTGCGGTGACTTACCCTGCCACCTGACCCAGCTCACCACCAGGTAGTCATCAGTTGACACTTTGGTGCATATGCACAAACAGTCAGATTTCTCTGTGAGACACAAAGTGGCATTGAGGCTCTCATTCACTCTCAAGGACAGCGCCAAAATAACCGCACTCAGGTGAGTATCCCCACACCCACCAGGTGCCTCTCACCCTGGGCAACTAAACAGAGTCCAGCCCCTCTTCAGGAGTTTGGTTCTAAAGCCCGTGCTATGCATGGAGGTGAGCCCAACTGTTCTTAGTTGCTATCGCTCAACCTCCTGTCCACATGGAAAGGAGTTCAGGCATATCTGCATATGTTGTAGATCATATTGCCCTTTCATCCACACGAAAACAATACTTTTTAAAAGCAGGTGCCAGAGTGGATAAATATGAAAACTCCACCTTGGTGTTTTATATCTGGAGGAGCAATACGCAGCTTCTCTAAATAAATGTCATAGCCCTGCATCTGTAACCTCAGTCGCTCACCATGAATGACATGATGGTGCTGTTGTTGTTAACTGCAACTTACCATAGTTTTTTGTCTTGCTAGATCATTAATGGGATTTATTTTCATGTGAGAAGAATGCTGAAGTGCTGTGACATAAATAATTGCAGAAAACTTTCACTTTTCAAGAGAAGTTATTTTTTCTTGTTGTTGGTGGGACAAAGTGCTGGTGTCCTCTGAGCTGAACTCAGTCGGCTGCTGCGTGTCAGTGCAGGATGTCTCATTTTGGGAGGAAAAAAAAATGTTTTAATCGATTGCAGTTTATTCTTTGTATTACTCTTGTATTATTCTTTGTTTGGAAAAAGGTGTCATTTGATTTAAACGGTGATGACTTTGAAGTTATTAATTCACACTGGTCTCTATCTTTCTAACTTGACTCGGCAGAGAGCGGCGCAGCATATGGAGCTGTGCGAACGGAATGGAGGACGATTCTTGTTTCTTTCTTGCAGCAAGACAGGAGTCAAAGTTAGTGGCATTAAGTTGCACAAAAGTGACTCCCGATTGCCATTTTAATGGCTTTGAGAGGAGTTAAGAAGTGGATTTGTCACTTCTGAAAAGCAATGAAGAAATAAACCAACGAAGCAGCAGATTGGAGAACTGCTCCGTTGGTTCATTGCTTCAAAGCAGAGCCATTACAGAAGCAGTTGATTACAGACCTGCTGCAGGGTCTGCAATCAACATAGAGAAATTATCATTTCCTGACAAACACCCTCAAAAACAATGGTCACTTTGAAGGACCGATAAGGGAATCGTCAAGTCTTGATCACATGATTAAACTCTGGGTACCGAAAATTGGAACTAAAAGACGAGGCATGTTTTGATACTCAGTACTACCGAAGCATTTAGGTCATTGCCACAAAATAACCGAAGTTTGGTACCCAGCCCTAGTCATGTTAACTGCACATCACGGGGACAAGCAGTTGGCTTTGTCACTTGGTGGGTGTTCCTGGGCCGTGCATGCTAACATCTCCATAAAATGTCAAAATATCACTTTAGAGGTCTTATCTTGTGACAGAAATGGTATTTTTAGATTTACTTTTTATTGCTTTTCATCTTTTACAAAATATATGAGAAACAGGGGGAGGTGATGGTCTAGTGGTTAAGTGTTGGGCTTCAGACCAGAGGATCCTTGGTTCAAACCCCAGCCTGACTGGAAAATCATTAAGAGCCCTTGGGCAAGGTCCTTAATCCCCAAATTGCTTCCGGTGTGTAGTGAGCGCACTTGCATAGCAGCACCCTGACATTAGACATCAGTGTGTAAGTGTGTCTGTGTGAATGGGTGAATGTGAGTATTAATTGTAAAGCACTTTGAGTGTCTGATGCAGATGGAAAAGTGCTATATAAATGCAGTCCATTTACCATTTACAGATTTATACAGAAATACAGCTGTTTCAGTTTGTATTCCACCATCTTGGATTATTTGTTTGAGCGCTCAGTCATTTGATGTCATGCTGCCTATTTACTGGGCTTAGCAGTCACTGTGTTGTCACTCAGTATTTTTGCATAAAATAAACTTCTTGCCTATTTTTTCCAGGCCTAGCTGGTGGCAGAGCAACTATTGTATTTTGCTCTGCCAAATGCTCTCTCTGATTGAAAATGAATGACAAGTTGCCACTTTACCTCTGTCGGATGATGTTGCTTGTAGCTAATGTGACCATAGGGTGAAGCTCCCCTGAGGCCCTGTTAATACTCCTCAGCATTTGATGATGGTGATGCAAAACACTATAACAATTTATTGTACAGATGGGTTTTACAGGATTTGGAAATGTGCAGAGACACCAGAGGCAGGAGACATCAACTGGATTAGAATGACGGCGATGGCAGGGCCGCTGACAGAGGCAGTAACGCTGAGGAATAGAGAGAAACAGGATCAGTCATGATTGGGTACAGAGTCAGGAGTGTCAATAAAAAAAAATATTAATAGTGATAGGGAGGCAATGTCCCACTGAATGAGTACTGAGTTTCTGGTGAAGGTGGAGAGACTGAACCAGGGCTTATTAAACCTGGTTCAGTGCCTGGAGGAAACAGAAAGGGAGGAGCAGGAGAGCAGAGCAAATCACCAAGGCAGCACAACTGGGAAACTGCCTGCAATCCAATAGGCCTGCCCCAGTGGGCACGATAGAAGTCGCATAGGAGTGAGGGGTCCGAGATGAGGCTTGTGACACCCAGGAGCGTTACGTAGGTCCATAACTGCACAGTCCACCAGATGCTGGAACCCCTGGCCCCAATGATGCACATCCAAGATCTGCCACACTGTTCAGGCCTGATAGCCATCCACAAGCTGGGCGGATGTTGGAGGATTGGCTGAAGGGCACTGAGGGCTTGTATGTAGTGGCTTGAGGCATAAGACATGGAAATTAGGATGGATCCTCAGTGACCCGGGTAGATGGAGCCGAACAGCTGCTGGATTGGGAACCCAGCCCAACACAAAGGGATCAATGAACCGAGGTTCCAACTTGTGTGCCTCTGCTTTGAGTGGTATTTCTTTGGCTGATAACCACACCTCCTGGCATCGGTACTGGGGAGTCACGGGGCCGGGGTATAATACCGATCTGCATGCCGTTGGGTCCACTCCCTCATCCGGAGGATGGTAGAATGGGATGTCTTCCACACCTGACAACAGTGCCGCAGGTGGGCCCACACTAATGGTACTGCCACATCCTCTTCCTTGGCTGGAAATAGTGGAGGTTGATTTCCCAGGGATCACTCGAATGGGAAGAGTCCAGTAGCAGTGCTGACTTGGGTGTTATGGGCATATTCCATCCATGGCAGCTGAGAACTCCACAAAGCTGGGTGGGAAGTTGTGATGCACTGGAGGGTGGACTCAAGGTCTTGTTTCACCCATTCCACCTGGCCATTGGCCTCGGGATTGCACCCAGATGACAGACTAACTGAGGGCCTGAGTGCAGATGGAAAACATGGTGTCTCTTAGTGGAAAACATGGTGGACTAGGAGGGCGGCGGTCTCCGTGGTGGATTGCAGTTTAGGCAGAGCCGCAAAGTGTGCTGCCTTGGAGAAACGGTACATGATGGTGAGTATGGTGGTGTGACCATTGGATGGCGGAAGTCTGGTGATGAAGTCCAGACAGATGTGAGACCAGGGCAACTCACTGTGACCAGAGGTCAGAGAAGACTGGCCGGCAGTTGGAATGAAGTTTTGCACCGATGCAGATGGTGCAGGCTTGGATGAAGTCACATCTCAGATCTGTCTGGACGGTGGGCCACCAAAAATGGCATGTTACCATGTCTGTTGTCCTACGGGTTCCAGGGTGGCATGAGGTCCTGAATGAATGACAGAATTGAAGAACCTAGGATCGAGCAGCTGGTGGAACGAATGTTAGGTCCATGTCCGGGATCAGGATGTTGGTGTTTAGCCTCCCGGATGTCTCTCTCTCTCAATGTCACAAGTGAGGCTGCCCACTACCAAATTAGTGGGCAGGATCCGGTCCGGTGGTGATGGTTGATCTGTGGGGGTGAACTGGCAAGAGAAAGCATCTGGTTTAACATTCTTGAAGTCTGGACGGTATGTGATAGTGAAACTGAACCTTCCAAAGAATTGTGACCACCTGGCCTGTATGGAGTTAAGTCTTTTGGCTGACTGGATGTAAGCTAGGTTTATGTGATTGGGCCTTACTAAATACCGATCCTAAGTCATGATAACAGGTGTGGATGTTGATGAGGTCCAAGGGTGAACTAACAGACTCTCTAGCACTAGGACTAGGGGGCAGGGAGGATTGCAAAGACCTGAGGTGGCAGGCTTTGCT
The DNA here is from genome assembly GCF_902500255.1 of Thalassophryne amazonica. NCBI lineage: Eukaryota > Metazoa > Chordata > Actinopteri > Batrachoidiformes > Batrachoididae > Thalassophryne > Thalassophryne amazonica. Next base: position 25,216,824 of record NC_047109.1, read on the forward strand.
CCACCAGGCGATTTTACTTGATGGCCGATGCAAATCCGTGTTGAGTGTAAGCCATGAGTGCCCCAATACCAACAGAGAAGAGGAGTAATAAACAAAAAACTGAACTGTTTCCAGATGATTCCGTGATACCACTAGGTTCTGTTTGGTGGTGACAACTGGAAGTTTAGTGCGATCAAGAGCGTGGACTGCTATGGGGATGCTGATCTTAACTACAGGAATGTGTGCCTCGGTGATTACCCTGGTGGAAAGGAAATGACCCTCTGCCCCAGAATCAATGAGTGCAGGAACCAAAACGACATGGTGTGATAAAGTATATTTGCTAGAATATGAGTGTGCACGGAATCAACACCCATGGCCTTGATTTGGCTTATCCATAGCTCGGGACCTACGGGCGAGCATTGGCTTCTTGACCGAGCCAGACAGTCCTGTAGAATGTAATCTTTGGCACTATAATAAATACGCTCCCTGGCCCTTAGTCACACTGTTCTCCTTTGGGGACAATTTGGCCCTGTCGAGCTGCATCAGTTCGTCGGCAAGGGGCAAGCTTGTCCCTGGAGTGTACTGCCAGTGAAGCCCATGGAAGGAGTGCAACAGAGTCGCGGAGGGATCTGAGGGAAAGATGCACATTCAGCCCTATGGCTTTTCTCCTGCTGTCTCTATCTCAAACAGTATCAGTTTTAATGGCTAGATCAATCAATTGGTCTAGGTGACTCTGGTTCATCCGGACAGCCGACTCGTCTTTTAATGTTTGGCTTAAACCCTTTACAACGGTGCTGTGCAGCTCGCTAGAACCTGGAACTCGACTGAATAGTCCCCCATATTGTGATTATCCTATTGGAGAAAACAACAGCCGCATGGAGGTCTTCTGCCCATGCATCGGGTGATCGAAGACCATCTGGAACTGTGGATGAAAGAGGTGTATGGGTTTACAACCTGTGAGTCTTGGCCCCAGAGGGCCATTATCCATGCTAAGGCATCCTCCCAGAGCAAACTGATGATGTAGGCTATCTTGTTTTGATCAGCGATGTAATGAGATGTACGTTGCGAAAAAAAAAAAAAACTGAGCATGGGAGCAAATATGAAGCACAGGTATCAACAGTTGTTATTGATCAGTGAGAGTCTGTATTTGTTGTTGCTGATGGCCCAAAATAGTCTCCTGCAAGCTGAGGGCTTTTTTGGAGTTGATCTGTTCCTGCTGGGTCCATAACCATGACCCGATACTCCTGTTACGATCGAGCCAGTGGAACCAAAATAGGATTCAAGAATGCTTAAAGCTGTGGTGCAAAACAGGATAAGCATTTATTGTACAGATGGGTTTTACAGGATTTGGAAATGTGCAAAGAGACGTCAGAGGCAGGAGACATCAACTGGTCCAGAATGATGGTGATGTCAGGGAGCCGTGACCAGGTGGCCACACATGGAGTTGATGGAGGCAGGAATGCTGAGGAATACAGAGAAACAGGATCAGTCAGGACTGGATACAGAGTCAGGAGTGCCAATAACAAAACTAACAATAGTGATGGGAAGGCCAAGTACCACTGAATGAATATGGAGTTTCTGGTGAAGGTTGAGTGACTGAACCAGGACTTATATGCAGGTGGGTTGATTGATGACAGGTGAGTTAATCAGCTCTGTGAGACAGCGCCAGGAGTAAACAGGAAGGAAGGGGAAGTAGAGAAGAGCACAACTCCAAGGCAGCACAACACATCTGATGATGCACGGGGATTACTTTATTCACTTCTGTGACCAGTCTCAAAGCATATGGCATTCACAAAAAACAGCTACGGAGACTGCAGATAAAATAGTAATCATGAGTACTCGTTTTCCCGAGTGTTTCCGTCAACGTTTCCGTAGCTTTGAGGAAACATCCCAGCACACTTGAATGGAATGTAGCTGCTAATGTCAAGAACGGAGCCACAATCAGTTATTTGAAAAGCTTAAATAAGTGTAATGTTGTCTTATGATGACTCGTTTTAAGTGGTAACTGCTCATTTTGATGCTGTCATGGTTAAAGCAGCAGTTGCACTGTGAGAAGATTTCGTGCGCGTGCACGTCCATCGCAACAGCAGCCTGTTAAAAACAGTCTCTGCTAGAAGCTCAGCTTTGTGCATGCTTATAAGTGTTATCATCAATTTAAGTGTGAAAAATCTAAGAAATACATCTGTTTGATCAGGCAGCCTGACAAACAGCAGAGAGCTTTGTGTGCACTGGGCATATGGAGATTAATCTATGAATTGATATCTAGATATAAACGTGTGCAATGCAAGTGCATCGATTCATTCAGTGTACATCGATTCAATTGACGGGTTGAATCGCGATGGATTGGTCGCTGCCTGCTTGCATCGATTTTTTTCCAATGCATATTGAATGTACCACAGACGGAAGCCAGAAAGTGCATTTCTACCACAAGAAAAATGTTGACATCAATAGTCTTTTTACTTAACGATTCCCTTATCGGTCCTTGAGTTGCCGTTGTTTTTGAGGGTGTTTATCGGGAAATGATCTTTCCTATGAGGTCTGTTAGAAAAGTATCGGACCTTTTTATTTTTTGCAAAAACCTGATGGATTTGAATCACGTGCTTGCATGAGCCAACCTTGAACCTTCATGCACATGCGTGAACCTTTTCACGCCTGTCGATTGCATCATTTTCTGGTAAGCAGCCTTTGTGTGAGGACATGTATAGTGCGTTCGGCGGATTTTCATTTCAAGGAAAAAGACGGAACGAATGGAGCAGCATCGCATCAGATTTTGCCAGAAACTGGGCGACAGCAAGGTGGAAACCATTCGGATGATTCAGACGGCTTTTGGTGACTTTTCAGTCATAGTGACTATCCGAGAAATTGTGGAAGAGGTGGGCATGTCACAGTATGTCCTGTGAGACTTCAACACGGAGGTGCTTTTGCTCCACCGTTAGCGGCAGCATGAATTTCACCGCCACTCTTTTCATGGCCAAATCTTCTGTCACAGTGGAATGTACCGAAAAAGTGCTGATGTCCACCTCTTCTGCAATTTTTCGGATAGTCACACGACGGTCCCGCATCACCACAGCGTTCACTTTGGAAATGATGTGGTCGTTTCAGCATGTTGATGGCCGACCGGAGCGTGGCTCGCTCTCCACCATTGTGTGGACGTCTTTAAACCAGTTGTACCGCTCCTTAATCTGTGTGATGCCCATAGCATCATCACCGAAAGCTGTCTGAATCTTCCGAATGATTTCCACCTGGCTGTCGCCCAGTTTCTGGCAAAATTTGATGCGGCGCTGCTCCAGTCGTTCAGTCTTTTTCCTTGAAATGAAAATCCGCCGAGCACACAACACACATCCCACACAAAGGCTGCTTACCAGGAAATGACGCAGTCGACAGGCGTGAAAAAGTTCACACATGCGCACGAAGGTTCAAGGTTTGTTAATGCAAGCACACGTGATTCAAATCCATCAGGTTTTTGCAAAAAATAAAAAGGTCCGATACTTTTCTAACAGACCTCGTATATGTTGATTGCAGACTGCAGCGGGTCTGCTTCAAGCTTGAATCAGTGAAGCAGTGCTTTGACCCTCTGTTCACTGGCTTTCTGCTTTGCTTCCACCGGCAGGTCAGCAATTTCTTCATTAACCTCTCTCAAAGCCATTTAAAGATATCAATTGTGAGTCACCTTTGTGTGGATTAAAGTCACTTAAGACTCTTGGGACGAAACGAGAATCATCCTCTGCTTCGCACCGGAGTTTTACACGAGGGTCTCTGGTGTGAGAACCGGTTCACTGCCGTGACCACCAGCCGGTGCGTAAACTGAAGTTGTCCATCAGGTAATGTAAATAATAATAATAATAATCATAATGATATCCTCTGTTTTGTGGGACTAAGTGCACAGCTCCAAAGCCGTGCAGATTACAGTATGAATTAATAACTTCAGAGCGAATTGCCATTTTAAATCAAATCACACCTCTTTCCAAATGTTATAATAAATAATAAACTACAGCTGACCATAACTATTTTTTTCCTCTCCCAAAATGAGATGTCCTCTGTTTTTTAATGAATTACACCCTGACATGCAGCGCAGCCGGCTGAAGAGCTCAGCTCAGAGTCTATGGAGTTACATTTTTGTCATTAATATCTGAAAGGAAATGCTATGACAAAAACTACAGATTTTGTTCATTTCTATTTATGTCCAGAGATCAGGGATCCATCATGTACATCAGTGATCCAGTGACCATGTACAAATTTTATTGATTTTTATTTATGTCCAGAGATCATAGATGGACGATAAGTCCATTCCATCAAAGATGTTCCAACTGGCTTTGTCACTCACGGATGGTGGGTGATCGCCAGCAGGAGAACTATGTCCAGGTCCTCACCATCGTCTTTTGGTCAGATGTCCTTCACGGTTCCACTGTGATTAAGCCCACCTCTGTGCACAGGGGCTGACCACAGCCGCCAGCATGAGATGTTTTCCCATTGTAGTCCTGATTTAGAAGAAGAAAAATCATAATCCCAGTTGATGCAAATAGGTGTGTCCAGCCCACTCCCATGAGCCATGACTGCTGGAGTCTCTTGGCCACTTCCAAAAGCGGCTCTCTCTCCAATGATCTCTGCTATTTTGGCATGCTCCCACGACGGCACCTCATTAAGTTCTGTCATGATTCTGGCAAATCATAATCCCAATTGATGCAAATAGGTGTGTCCAGCCCACTCCCATGAGCCATGACTGCTGGAGTCTCTTGGCCACTTCCAAAAGCGGCTCTCTCTCCAATGGTCTCTGCTATTTTGGCATGCTCCCACGACGGCACCTCATTAAGTTCTGTCATGATTCTGGCATGTTCGATAGAAAGTCCATTGTCTCCTGAAAATAACGTATTCCGACTTTTTCCAATGTATGAAATACATCTGCGTGTTCAGGCAGTCTGTAAAAACAGCGTTGCGGAGATGTCCCACGTGCACATTCATGGTGGCAGTAAAATAGCATCCTCTGACTCAGACAGTAGAGTCAGCACATGTTAAGATCCAAAATTGGATAGATGTTCTCAAGAAATTAAGAGTTTCTGGGTGAAGTGTGTCACTTTCTGTCTGTACATCCTATGTAGGTCCGAGCCATCACTTTCGAATGAAAGATCAGAAGCTTTGTTCCTGGATGTAACAGTATTCATTTCACTTTATATAACAGCTGAGTGGATCCTTGTCATTTGATTGGTAGGTTATATGTGACGTGACATGGATTATTCATGCTATTTGCTGTTGTGTTTCATTGATCATGCAATATTTCTTTTTTAGCATGCAAGTTTGGGCTATTTCAAATTTGCTATGGCATGCCCCGACCACCACACATGCTCACAATACCGGGGGCGGCGTTTAGCTAAACATGACAGGGTTTTTTTTTTTTTTTTGCTGAGAGATGACGATTTGAAGGAGCTATTGACAGTGCTAATTGTTCTAACACACACAACAACAATAGCAGCAACAACAACAAAAACAAATCCACTGTACTGTAAGCCATCTGGAGGCATGAAGAGCTGTTAGGATGAAAAGCTGACATGATTTTTCGCAGAACTGAGGAACGACACAAAGTCTTTCTTTGGAAGTACACAAAGCCAGTGTATGGCATCATGGCCTACATTGTTGCAATTTTGGACTCCTATTTAAAGTTTGTGTTGGACTGTTCCGCCCCAGTGGAACACCAAAAATGTGTCCCTTTTTTGTTGTTTTTAAATTAATAAAATATCAAATGACAACAATTTATTTTTGCCATTATATAAAACAAATAATGAATGTTTTTTCATTCTTTCAATGGAACAAATATTTAATTTGTGAAATATTTGTGCAATTGAACTCATAAACTTTGCACACAGATTGCAGAACTTCACATAAATTTAAAGATTTTAGAGTCAGTCTGTGTGTATTTCACATGACTATTAAAAATTTTCATTCTCATGTAGGTTTATAGCGCGGTTGTTCGATTATTTTCTGGTTCAAAGCACCATGTTTCACTACACTTACTTGTAGTTGCCATGGCAATAACAGTAAAGACTAAATTAAATATGTGCTTTTGCTTGGAAAACTGTCTTGAGTGCTTCCATGGGCAAGAATGGGCAAGACAACTGAAAAGCCAAAAGGAATAACTTCAGCTCTGTATTTTTTTTTTCTTTCATGTTTTTGGCTTTTTGCATTAAAGCATTTGTATGTCTGTGAGATCTAAGTTCTTAAAACTGTCTGTGCAAATATTTCAGTAAAAGCAAGTTATCATTAAAGTAACCTAAGTTGAGTGCAGTCAAACTAAGGCTGTTGCTGCCTGTGCATGTTAACCTTCTGGTTTTGTAAGACTTAAGATTTAATAACTGAGTAAAGTTGGTACACAGAGTAGCAGTGGTGGGCGCTGTTGAGCTAATCCAATAACTGATAATTATCAAAGATAATGCTTTTGTTCGCGGATTAGCTTTTCATATAAGTTTTAAAACCATCATCGGACCAATTATCTTCTGATAAATTTAGTTCTGATAACTTTTATACCACTAACCTTTTTTTTTTTTTTACATAGTAACATTGAAAAACATTTAGAATTCCTTTTGCTCCTGTCTGCTATGTATTTTGCAGCAGTGAGGTAGCTAGGAGGAACTGAGCTCAACTCTGCTCGCAGCAGAAGGGGCCTAGCCACCAGACTACCACAAAAAAGTCATTATTCCTTAACACCATACAGTGGTCAAGCCATGAGGCAGAGGGTTTGAAATGGAAAGCAGGTTTTGATTTATAAATCAAGTTATTCCAAATAGAATAACTACATTAATGTAAACTCTTTAAATGTACAAAGTGATATACAGTGAGGAAAATGTTGCAAGTTCTCCCACTTAGAAATCATGGAGGGGTCTGAAATTTTCATCTTAGGTGGATGTCCACTGTGAGAGACATAATCTAAAAAAAAAAAAAATCCGGAAATCACAGTGTATGATTTTTTTAAATAATTTATTTGTATGTTACTGCTGCAAATAAGTATTTGAACACCTGTGAAAGTCAGTGTTAATATTTGGTACAGTAGCCTTTGTTTGCAGTTACAGAGGTCAAACGTTTCCTGTAGTTTTTCACCAGGTTTGCACAGACTGCAGCAGGGCTTTTGGTCCACTTCTCCAAATCTTTCAGGTTTGGAGTTTCAGCTCACTCCAAAGATTTTCTATTGAGTTCAGGTCTGGAGACTGGCCAGGCCACTCCAGGACCGTGAAATGCTTCTTACGGAGCCCCTCCTTAGTTGCCCTGGCTGTGTGTTTGGGGTCATTGTCATGCTGGAAGCCCCAACCATGACCCATCTTCAATGCTCTTACTGAGGGAAGGAGGTTGTTTGCCAAAATCTCGCAATACATGACCCCATCCATCCTCCCTTCAATATGGTGCAGTCGTCCTGTCCCCTTTGCAGAAGAGCACCCCCAGACTATGATGTTTCCACCCCCATGCTTAATGGTTGGGATGGTTTTCTTGGGGTTGTTCTCATCCTCTAAACATGGTCTAAAGTGGCGTTGATTCCAAAAAGCTCTATTCTGGTCTCATCTGACCACATGACCTTTTCCAATGCCTCCTCTGGATCATCCAGATGGTCACTGGTGAACTTGAAACGGGCCTGGACATGTGCTAGCTTGAGCAGGGGGACCTTGCTGCCCTGCAGGATTTTAAACAATGACAGCATCATGTGTTACTAATGTAATCTTTGTGACTGTGGTCCCAGCTCTCTTCAGGTCATTGACCAGGTTCTCCTGTGTAGTTCTGAGCTTTCTTAGAATCATCCTTACCCCACAAAGTGAGATCCTGCATGAAATCCCAGACCGAGGGAGATTGACAGTCATCTTGTGTTTCTTCCACTTGCTAATAAATAATCATAACAGTTGTTGTCTTCTACCAAGCTGCTTGCCTGTTGTCCTGTAGTCCATCCCAGCCTAGTGTAGGTCTACAGTTTTGTCCCTGGTGTCCTTAGACAGCTCTTTGGTCTTGGCTATGGTGGACAGGCGTCTTTGAACAGGTGTCTTTTATACAGGTAACAAGTTCAAACAGGTGCAATTAATACAGGTAAAGAGTACAGAATAAGAGGGCTTCTTAAAGAAAAAATAACAGGTCTGTGTGAACCAGAATTCGTGCTGGTTGGTAGGTGTTCAAATACTTATTTGCAGCAGTAACATACAAATAAATTATTAAAAAATCATACATTGTGATTTTGCGGATTTTTTTTTTATTTATTTATTTTTTTTTGATTATGTCTCTCACAGTGGACATGCACCTAGGATGAAAATTTCAGACCCCTCCATGTTTTCTAAGTGGGAGAACTTGCAAAACCACAGGGTGTTCAAATACTTATTTTCCTCACTGTATAACACATGTTAATTTTAAAATCATGCACTATTCTGAAGATTTGAACATTAACACAGGGATTATGGGTTAAATTCATTCTATGTAAAAACCATCACAAGTGAATCAATGTAATGTGTGTGTTGGTGTTTACAAAAAAAAAAAAAGTCAAAGAGTATGTTAAATTGTAATTCAGGCCGTGTAATATAGCCAGTGTCAAAATGTATAGAACACTGCCATCTACTGGTGACCCGTTATATCACAGTGTTGTCAACCGCAGGATCTGAAAATTATCTGTAGGTTTCCAAAACCTGAGAGACCACATACATGGAGATTAAAAAAAAAAAAAAATCATAGATCTGATAGGTTTGGTCGTACAGTGTGTGGTGTGCAGCCACACTGTAAAAACAGACCACACACGAACAAAATTCACACACGAACATTCCCAGGTCAGACAGGAAATCTTGCAAAATCTCTCGAGATTAGACTTGAAGAAAAGGCATTCTTTAAATGAGTGGAGACAACGTGACCAGGAGACCTTCTGTTAAGCCGTTTTTATTTTAGATTTCACTCCGTGCGTCCGTTACCTTGTTTTCTGATTGGCTGCATATCACATTCAGCAGGCTGCGTGCTCGTTTGTAGTTGGACACCACACGCTATGATATCGGGCCAAGACAATCCACCATGTTGAATATCCCAGATTTGCGATCAGAGTGCTCCTGACGTCCTTCCAAGCAGATCAGATCGCTCTTAACACACCACACGCGGCAGGAATATCTGATAAGATTATCTTTAGCATCATCACAATGCCGGGGCATCCTTAAGCTTGTCGGAAGGAGAAGATTGGGTCTGATATCGGCCTAATTATCTTGCCGTGTGAACCAGGCTTAACAGATCCGTTGTTATGACACCGCATGGAGCGACTGACCGATCAGATGTTATGACGCCTCACGGAGCGACTGATTGATGCGTTGTTATGACACTGCAATGCAAAGTTCAACGACCAAAATACCAACGTTCTGGGTGCAATGAACATGTTTTCACTATTATTTGATTTCATTTTGTGACTGACATCGTTATTCATGCATTCAAAAGGCTATTCCTATCACCACACAACTCCAACCACACACGAGAAAGTTTTTTGACAGTTGTTATTGAAAGCAGCCGTGTCTCCCTAACCGGATAGAGTTGTGATGTCATCACGCTTGCGCTTAGGTGCTGTCTAGCAGGATCTTGAAAATCCTCCATTACAATTTAACAGACTTTTCAGCTTTACAAATGGCTTTTTTTTTTATTTTATTTTTTTTTACAAATGAAACAAAAAGACATATTTTACAAAAGCACATTTATTTGTAAACACCAACACACATTACATTGATTCACTTGTTTTGGTTTTTACATAGAATTAATTAGTCAACCAACCAGTATGAGCGGAGACTAAGTTTAACCATAATCCCTTTGCACATATGTGTGTTAATGTTAGTCTTCAGAATTAGTGCATTATTTTAAAATCAACAGATGTGTTTTATATATATATATATATATATATATATATATATATATGTCTTTGTACATTTTAAGAGTTTACATTAATGCAAGGGCGCAATTTAGAAGGGGGGGGACAAAGTGCGAGGCCTGCAGGGCCGAAGCTCACAGGCCGGGGGTCTGGAGGCTGCTTTAGGCCCCCAGAAGCCAGCAGTTTCTTGATGAGCTCAGATGCATTCTGAGCATCCAGAACAGTAATTTTAATGTTTTGAGAAGACCATAAAGTGGACACCATTTGACTTATGCAATTTGAAACTGTGGATATAAGTACTTTATTCTGAGAATAGCCAGCATTGATTTTATTAACATCCTGGTGTAAATAAGGTATCACCACATGTGTAGAACTTAAAAAAAAATGATAGGTTGAGTTTTCATTAAAAAAACTGCAATGTGGTAAAATGTATTCATAAATATGAAAGAACAGGCTCTTAATAATTATTAACTATCGCATACTGTATTTTTTTTTCTCAAGATTTGTTTTTGCATAAGTTTGAAAAAACAACAGATCATAAGTTTAGGATAAATTACTTATCATGAATTTAATTTTCGAAGTGGCACTAATGACAACACTCATACTGAACATAATTTCGCTTGCATAGACTGATTTTGGAGATCAAGCAATAATTGCAGATGGGCTTTCTGAGGTCCCAGATAGCTTTTTTGATTTCCTTTTCTAACTTTCAGAATTTAGTAAATTAGCATATGGTCCATTGATACTTATGTGCAGACACTAGTCCCTAATGCAGTCCTAGAAAATTCCGAATGTGACAAACAAGAAACAGGTGTTGTAAACAAGTCAATGCTGCTAAAAATACAAACTTGCAGAAACAAAGATATTATTCTGACATGGTTTTGCACATAAGACTGACATGGTTTGCACATAAGACTGGAATAGCATGTTTCAAGTACATACATATATGTCAGAAGGTGGGGGGGACATACCATATTCTGTCTCCCCTGGTTGAAAAGGTGGGGGAGACATGTCCCCCCTATCCCCCACCAAATTGCGCCCATGCATTAATGTAGTTATTCTATCCAGATTAATTTGATTTATAAATCAAAACCATAAGTCAGACCTGCTTTCCATTTCAAAGCCTCATGGCTGGACCACTGTATGGTGTCAAGGTAAATGATGCTTCCTTACAGCAGGGGGCAGGGTGCACAAAGACAGAAGCGCTGAGTCATTAGCTGTATTTGGGATTGTGATCGCATTTGATTCTGTTAAAAGCTTTGGTGGTGTTTAAACTGAAAATCAGCTTGTTAGTAGCTGAGAGTGTACGGGAGACAAAATTCAAAGTTATTGGTTATCAGTTAGTTGTAGCTTCCGATAAATGTTTAGGCAGTTTATTGGTTTAGCATTATAAAGGATAACTTTTCACTTAGCTGATTAACAGTTATCGAAGCTAACTTTTTGGTTAGCTGTGCCCACCACTGCAGAGTAGTCATTTGTCCATTCAGCTGAACAACGGGTACATTACATCTAAGCGCCAGTGTTTCATAGAGAGCCACACTGTGATTCCTAGTAAGCCACTCCACCAGCTTTTCTTCTTAGTTGTAGAAAGTGAGTGGAGGCCAAAGAAAAGGAAATGAAGTGTGTGGGTTGAGAACGTGTCTCTTTGAACTGGGAGTGAAGCTGAAGTGGTGGATTCAGCTTGAAATACTGACCTCCTTCAGGCTGAGCTCGGGCAAACATGCATATCTTTTACAACCAAACCAACCAATCCAAAATTTAAGATCAGAGATGCACATCTTAAGAGTTAAAGTTGAAAGCTGTCTGGATTTATGAAGAGTGAATTGTGTGTGAGGTAAGTGGTGGTGGCTGTAGGCGGAGTTTATTCCAAAGAAATGAGGCCAATTCCAGCTAATCTGGAGGTGTATTAAAGAAGCGTTTCCATGAGGTCATGTGGGAAAGAGAATGATTATTCAGATTCATGGCATGTGCAGCACTTTGCTGCCTGTGTGTCACGTGTACTCATCCTTCTCTCGCTGTCACTTTCATTATCGCTGTGACTCCACCATTTGTTAGTGTCAGCGTGTTTGCACAGAGAGTCTGAGTGAAAGAGTGGTGCATGTTTCACACAGGCTGGAGTGATGCCATGCACTGGAACCTTGGTTGTACCTCATCTGTCCTCAGGCCTCTGTGTGTTTGTGTTATAAACACTACACAAACAGCTTCGCCAGAGCAGATGGGAATTACTGGCATTGCCCAAGGGCACCTCAGTGTTGGTGTTGAAGGTGGGCAACTGATGTTCTTTTGTCAACCTCCAAATTTATTTTGGGATTAAAGCAGTGAACTTTCAGTTATAGACACTTTCTCTGAAGCTTTATACCTTTTACTGCCTAAACCAGGTTAGAGAGGCTGAGGTAACAGCTGGGTTATGTTTGTTTGTGTTCATGATAGTTAAAACAGAGGATAAACTTTCAAAAAATGTGAACAAATGGTACTTATGTCAGGGAACACTTAAGTTACTTTTTATGCAGATCTGGATGTGAGTCAATACATTTATTTTAATCTATTTTTATTTCTTTCCTGGTATTTCAAGAACTGACCTTATGACATCACAAAGATCTACAGAGTAAAGTTTTCCTCTGTTGGTTGGCAGGGTGGAGGAATGTGCTGCCCAAATAGTTGTTCGAGATTAATGTTGCAGTAATGGTATTACTAGTTAATAGTTTTGCACTTTGTCTGTGTGACTGTCAAAAACAAATGAACAAAAAGTAAAAAAAAAAAAACTTTCTAACTTAACAGAAACTGCCAAAATCTTTCTGTAATGTGACTCTTTCCATGAAGACAGCTTATTTTTCCCATTTCTTACTGTATACATGTGAAACAAACTTGGAAAGGCTCAGTGTTTTTGAATCAGCTCAGAAAAAATATGCAGTGGCCTTCAAAGTGTGTCTAAACACAGTCCGTGTGTGTGTGTGTGTGTGTGTGTGTGTGTGTGTGTGTGTGTGTGTGTGTGTGTGTGTGTGTGTGTGTGTGTGTGTGTGTGTGTGTGTGTGTGTGTGTGTGAGAAACATGTATTTATGGACAGAACATAGACGATTCTGCCATTTGTGGTACAGCGGAAGAACCCTGGTGTTTTGTTCCTGTGTTGGGTTTTGTTTATTATAAAGGTTTGGTTTATTCATACTTATACTGACCCACAAGCTTCGATGCTGTTTAGAGACAGGTTTGGTTGCTATGTTTCTGATTATTTCTTAGTGTCCAGTTTTAGTTATTATCCCACCTGTGTTTATTTTGGAGTGTCCTTTTGGTTTAATAATTCTGGTTATTATGTTTTGTTGAATACAGTGGTCCCTCGCTATATCGCGGTTCACCTTTCACGGCCTCGCAGTTTTTCAGATTTTTTTTTAGTGCAATTTTGCACGCATCTTCTTTTTTTTTTTTTAACAGCGCATTGTGTTCTGCGTCCTCATCAGGCAGGCCGGTCGGCATCACCGCGATTGCTCTCATTGCCTCCGATGCACTTACCGAGTCTGCGGGCTCGGGAAGCGCTGCAGCGGGCCACTCACACCACCCCCCTGTCTGCTGTGCGGAGTTGCGGCCAAAATCTGGCAACAGGTCCAGAGACTACGCTCGCTGTTTTGATGCAGAGCGCTCCAGCAGCCCGCAAGGATAGAATTCTTGCGGAAGAATCCGCAGCGCTGCATGGTCTCGGTAACCGCAGCCGCAGAGCTCCATGGCCACTGAAAGAGGTTTGTATCTTTTTAATGACCTCGTAGGTTGATCGTTAAAATTAAATTCGTTAGTTCTAAAAGCTATCATAATTATTTATAGGAAAATGTTCTATTTTTATTTCTCAAAAAATGTTTGGGCCTGAAAACAGGTTTTGATCTTTGGTTTCATTCTATAATACTGGACTTATTTTTCTACTAAGGTTTGAACTTTGAGAGTGTTTACACAGGAGACAAAAGTGAGAAAATGTTAATGCCTGTTTGAGAAAAGTGTATAAAGTGTGTAGTGAGGGGTTTTACAGCCTTAAAACATCTATAATAATTGTAAAAAATAATGCTGACTACTTTGCGGATTTTGCCTATCGCGGGTTATTTTTAGAACGTAACTTAACGATAAATGAGGGACCACTGTACTTTTCTTATTCCATGTGGGTTTTTGGTTTATTTCCAAATGTTTGTTATTTGGGTTTATCTTTTGGTATTAAGAGTTGTTGTTTCTCTCTTTATGAATAGTTCTAGTTTATCTCTTATTGTTAACAGTTCTAGTTTATCTGGTTGTGTTCCTTTGTATTTCGCAGTGGGAATGTAGTGGGTTTTACCTGGGAACAGGTCTAGTTGTACCTTGTGGTGGGAATTGGTCTGGTTTTGTCTTGCTTTTACTCATGGTGAGAACAGGTCTGGTCTTGTTTTATCTTATGGTGGGAACCGATCTGGTCTGTTTTTTTTTCTCGTGGTGGGAACACTTGTGGCTCTATTTCAGTCCTCCTGACTGCCAGAGGGTAGTGCTTAGCACCTGGTTTAACCCACGCGTGCATGCACAGAGGTTGAGATCTTATACCAACAAAGTCAGGTTAATGGGAGTAACCTGGGTGATGTCAGCCAAAAATATGGAAGACCGTGTCACCTAGCATTTGGTTCTTTTTCCATCTCTCGCATGAGAGCAGAAGGTCAGATTGTTTGAATCACTTGTCTTGTTGAAGCCTCACAACCATTTTGGTTGGAGCGATGCATATGCATCCTCCAGAGGGTGCAAGGAGACTTTCTTTTTTACCAAGTAGGCTGCCACTCACGGTGAGTAAATCTGCTTACTATGAGTAAACGTTGGTGGCTTAACTTGTTATTGCTAATGCTTGTGATAGTTCACTGACCACTGGCATATTCTTTGGATTTAGCTGCATATTGCGAGTGTTTCAGGACAGGACATACTACGCTGTCTTTGGCTGCTATGGTGCGAGTGTTTTCCTGCTATCTGCTGCACTGCCATTTTGATGGCTTGGCTTATTGCCGGTGTGTTACTCTAACATCTGTGTTAGCCCAAAAACCGCTGGAGTATTTTTCAAAATTAAACTGCTCATTGTGAGTGTCTCCCGCTCTGTTTATACAGCAGTTATAGCCGGAACATACTGTGTTAACTTTGGCCTCTGTAGTGCAAATGTTCCTCGCTCTCTTCTACACCGCCATTTGGGGCTCTATCATTGTGACAGTTGGCAGTGAGTTTGAGGTACTGTGAATGCTTTCTGCTCGCTGACACGAGCATCCTATAGCACAGAGTGAAGTTGGTGGTGGACGGAGTGTGCTTCCTGCTCCCCGTTTTACTCCGTTTTGCCACAGAATTTGACTGCTTAGTGTCTTGAATGTGCTTGACTTACTGCTACGCACACACAATAGTGTCAACCACATTGGTGCACACCTTCAGTAGCTGTTTGGCCCCTCTGATCCCTCTGTCCACTGTAAAGCAGGCCATTCAGTTGGCCTTATCATGGCTTGACACTGATGCTCCTCCCACAGAGACTTCTGCTTCTACTACCTGTTTTATTGTCACTTAGAAACCAGCGTTCAGTGTTCCACCCTCTTTACCACATATTGAAGAGCTTCAGAGGTGCTGTCTGATCCTAAAGCTTTCACCCATTTGCCACAAGATTGCAGGTCACTGTGTGCAATGAAGGATGAGGTGTAGTATGGCTTACACCACATGCTATCAGTTGACAGTGTCATACTGCCTGTATGTCCTCAACTAGGGCATTATATGACAATAAATGGAAGCTTTTTAACCAGTGGTGCCGTACACAGGGTATAGGGCCAGAGTATTGCTCTGTGCCAATACTGCTTCGCTATCGTCAAACATTGTTTGACAGTGATCTTTCTGTCTCTACTGTTATGGTCTATGTTGCTTCTGTCTCTGCTCGCACATTGTGGTGGATAGTTGGTCAGTAGGGTCACACTCTTTGATATGCTCTTTGATATGCTCTCCGGCTGCGGCTTTGGAGGGTTGCGTGTGTGCCATTCTGGGATCTTCCATTGGTTCTAGAGGGCTTGTGTCCTCTACCATTTAAGTCACTTGGATGTAGTGACCTCAGAAGTCTGTTAAGTCTACATTCCTTCTTTCAGTTTCATTCGCAAAGCATGTTGGAGAGCTCCATGCTGTGTCAGTCGCTGAGAACTGTGTGCGCTGGAATTCTGATGGGTCAGGGCCTACTCTATGGATTTCCTCCAGGCACTCTGGTTTCCTCCCACAATCAAAAACATGTTTATTTAGAGTCTTCTCCTTTCTCTGCCCCTGGAGTTGGTGCCTGGGCGCCGGACTGTGGCTGCCCACTGCTCCTAGTGGTTAGATTGTGTCCAACTGTAATTAGGATGGGTTAAATGCAGAGGAAAAATTTTGTTGTATGTATGTATGTATACATGCACAATAACAATGAAGGCTCTATTCTAACCCTTCCTTTCTACCAAATTGAGTTTTGACTTTTCATGATAACCACCCTGTTACCTTGGCTGTTTTTGCTCCACAATCTGGTGCAGAGACTAGTCTGTTTGCTCCACAATCTAGTAGAGTGACTAATTCTAGTCTGTTCTGTCCTGTTTGTACACTTAGACGTTACGTTGAATTGACAGCTGGGTTCTGCAGAACTGATGCTTTGTTTCTCTGTTATGTGGGACACAGGAAAGGCTGTGCCTTGTCCAAACAAAGACAGTCACATTGGATTGTAGACGCTATTTTCATGTTTTGGCCCTGGTCATGCCCAGAATCATGTTTTGTACCCCAGTCTTCGTCTGTTTCCCTCTCTATGTCCTTCTGTCCAGCCCTGAGTGTTTATATTCTGTTTTTCCACTTTAGTCATGGGTTCTGTTAGGTTATATTTTTACCACACAGTGAGTTCCATGCTAGTTTAGTCATTGCCTTTTTATTTTCATGTTACTGAGTCATTCTGTTTATCAGGTAAGTTTTTGGGGTTATCTGTTACACTTCAGACACTTGTTGAGTTCTGTTGTAGTTTAGTCTTTATCCCTTATTTTCTGGTTGTTCAGTCTTTCTGCTTTCATCATGTTAGTCTCTGGTTTTATCTTTTATACTTCAGCCACATGTTAAGTTCTGTTCTAGTTTTTACCCAGCCTTTTAATTTTCTGTTGATCTTCTTCAGTCCTTTCATTGATTTACAGTGTTCCTCTCACTATTTGATTTTGGGTATCTTTCTTAAGTGTTTAGGATTTGTGTTTTCGCTGTCACTTTTCTGTTACTGCTGCTTGTGTTAGACACACCCACCTGTCACTCCACCCTTGTCTCTTGTCTCGTCCGGCCACGCCTCCTTCCGTACTTTTTTGTTTGCTGAAAAGTACGCTCCCCTGACTTTCGTTTCAGCCATCCACCATGTTTGTAGTCCTCATAGAAGCTGTGTGATGACGTGCGCAATGTGAGTGTCCAATCGGAATTGGTTCACCATCACATGGTTTTCCAATATCCAATCGTAGGGCAGATTTACCTCATGTGATGAACCAAAGATTGCAGCGATGTGTTAGTAGTTTGCCCGTGAATGCCATTTGAATAGCCCTCTGGCTGCTGGCTCCAATGTGCCCTGCACCATTACGCATATGAAAGGTTATAGTCTTTTATTGTCACTGTACATTAGTCACATTTCTCCTCTGCATTTAACCCATCCGAAGTACAGTTAAGTACATAAGTAAATAAATAAATAAAAATAAGCCACACGTGGTTCTGGGCAGTCAGAGTCCGGCATCTGGGAACCCATTCCAGGTTAAAAAGTGGTGGTCTTTGGGGCATTTTTCCGTAAAGTGCATTGTTTTGTTTGTGGGTGGAAATCAGAGTTTTGGAGGAATCTCTACCCAGAAAGGAAGGCTACAGTGGTGGAATTGAACTTCAGACCTTCCTGCTGTGAGGCGGGAGTGCTCGCTACTCTGCACCATCCTGTGATGACAGCATGAATGGTATAAAACACAGTAACTTTAAAGCAGCTGCTACAAGTCACTAATGAAATATCAGGCGGGTTTGAGTGTTGCTACTTATTGTAAATGTCCAGGAGGTTTTGTTTCTTAATGTCTCGCCACACATGAACACAAACATAATTTAATGTCTTTAAGTATTCTGTATATGTCTGTCTTAGATCATGTAGCACATGGTACTTAGAGTTCAGCAGAGCATTTGTTCCTACACCTGTCTCATGGCAAGAATGTCATGGGATAATTTCCACCAAAGCTCAGTTCATTCCAAGGAGAAGTTTAAATTTACCCTTGTCCTCCACAAATGGATGACACACCCACTCCTCTCTCATTGTGCAGATGTGTCCCTAATAGCTTATTACTTAGCCTGTCCTCAGTCAAACCAGGCAAACATTAACCATGTTCAGATGCCATTTTAATACTGTTGTTTGATGGTACCTGTACTGTTCCTGCCATGGTTGTTATACATCATATAATGGTATGTGAACATACAAACCCATAGCACTGACAGGGGTGACTATATCAAAGGTTCGCCCCGCATAAGGTGTCTTTGTAAGGTACTGGACCACCACGTTTTATCTTTAGTCAACTGAGGCATAGATTCTGTCCATCTCTGGAACTCTGCTTTGTTTGAAAGAATGGAACACATTCTTCCAAACAAATCAATACAAAAGTTATTCCCTCATTTGGCCATGGTTATTATGTTTGTGGACAGCACTTTCTATTACATCAATCCAGAATGTATCATGGGATTTCATTTGTCAAGATCTAGCAATTGCTTTTTTCTGCTACAAAGCATAATTGGATGTGAATTGTATAATTGTACCATGCAGTGCACCTGTTCTTATTTTTCCCTGAATTTTTCACCTGTTTGTTCACTGAATGCTATTATAACCTCTTCTGCGGGTTTCCAGTTAAAATTTATTTTCTGTCACATACAAGGGGCGATTGAAGTTTTGAGCCAGACCCAGAAAATGTAGGGCATCGTTTTGTATCTTTTGCTTTCTGAGAAGCCGACATTTTTCAACATTGCACCCAGTGAGTCAAAACTTCATACATTTTCGAGAAATGTTGGTTTCTCTTAATGCAAAAGGTGGAGAACCATGCCCTGCTTTTCCAACATCAGGCCGACGTCTCAATCACCCCTCGTACATCAAATAGTCTTCTGCAGTCAGATCAAATTCCTCATCATTCATTCATTCTTTCATTTTCTATACTCACTTTTTGTTTCTGTGTGCGAAATAAAATAATGTAAGCATCCAAAAAAAAACTAAGATGTTTAGAAATGTTTTGTTGAAAATTCCTTGCTTTGTTAACCCTCTGGGGCTGACACCATCGTATACGATGGCTAAGACCAAGCTTTATTAAATTATAAATAACTTTTTAATGATATGAGATAGAAACCTACTGAAAAGTTAACTTGCTGAAAAGTTAACTCTGCGGACTTTCGAGCCAGCCATCGGCCATCTTTGTACTCCTCATAGAAGCTGTGTGATGACGTGTGCAATGTGAGTGTGGTTCACCATCACATGATTTTCCAAAATCCAATCATAGAGCAGACTCATCTCACGTGAAAAGCCAAAGATTGTTTTCAGGAGTGATATGTTACTCGTTGGCTCGTTTGAATAGCCCCCTGTGTGCTCCAATGAGTACATAATATTGCAGTCCAAATGCACCCTGCGCCATTATGCACAGCGATCACTGAAAGCAGACGGAGAGCCTCTGACGACAGTCTCACATGCTCAAACAAATAGTGTGTAACTATCAGGATTGCTCCACTAGTTTGCATGTGAATGTCACTGGATAACTCTATTGCTTTTACCATGAAGACAAAAGAACGCATAGACCATTTTGTATATATTGTTGAAAATGTGCAATTGTTTATTGTTTGAACCTTTTTGTTGCACAGTCTTTCACACAAGACCTCAAATTACCTTTATAAAGTGTCAAAACAGTTGTTTATTATAGTTTGCTGTGTGTTTTGAATAAATGTGTGTCGAAAATTATTTTCCGCTTTACTTTTTCCTTCCTTATTTTTGATTGTAAACCTTTATTGCACTTACCGTATTTTCCGGACTATAAGTCGCACCGGAGTATAAGTCGCACCAGCCACTTTATCCATTATAAAGAAAAATAAACCATAAATAAGTCGCACCAGCCACTTTATCATTATAAAGAAAAATAAACCATAAATAAGTTGCACTGGACTATAAGTCCCATGGACATACAGGTATGTTAACTTGACATGAAAAGTTCAGATGATGAATATTGTGACGGCTACCGTTTTCAGATGCATATTTCACCAGTCGTAACTTACAATCTGCAGAGTATGATTTTCTTTTTGGTGGCATTTTTTCGGGCCTTCTCCGTTGTCTTGTTAAGTTATCAGTAACGTTGAAATTTTTATTTTTCTATGGTAGTCAGAAGTCGCAGGAACAGTCACACAAGCCTTGAGTGCCCTCTCGTGAGCTGCATTTTACATACAGATATGTTTGTATTTTGCGGACCACATTGCGAGCCGAACCATGCAGCACCTACCTGCGCAGCTCATGACCACCCAGCGTTGTCGATCCAGCTCCTTCCAAGTGCAGACGCTAATCCTCCGCCGTCGCTCAGTGCTCCCATGCAGCTCTCAGCGTCAACTCTGCTCACACTGATATCCAAGGGTTGAAGCTGTTTTGTTAGCCGTCCCGGAATAAACACCATGTTCGTCTGCTTCAAACGCTATTCACAATCTTTGACGCCAGCTCCTTCCAAGTGCACACACTAATCCTCCGCCGTCGCTCACCCGGTGCTCCCACGCAGCTCTCAGCGTCAACTTAAACACTCTGCTCACACTGATATCCAAGGGTTGAAGCTGTTTTGTTCGCCATGCCGGAATAACAGCAAGCACCGTATTCGTCAGCTTCATACGCTGTGGGTGAGGTGAGGAATACGCGTCCAACGTTCTGTTCTCTGATTGGTTATCGCGACCAGCGTGACTTATAGGACGGCCGCCATACTACAGTGTCCATGATGCATTGCATTTCCTTTTCTGGTGGCCATTTTAAAACATAGATCGACTCTGTCACGTAAAATTGTTTTGTTACAGTAAATTAATTGAGATCCTACCGGTATATTTTTCATTTATAAGTCGCACCGGAGTATAGGTCGCACCCCCGGCCAAAACATGTAAAAAAAAGTGCGACTTATAGTCCGGAAAATACGGTATAAAACACAACAAAAGAATATATATTATGAAAGAACAGGTTGTCCTGAAAAAAAAGTGACATAAAACTTGATTGTGGGATGCAGGGAGAGCTGTTAACAGCAGTAATAAAACATTTATGCCAGGCGAGTGAACTGTCCAAAAAGTGTCCTCGGACCCCAGAGGGTTAAAAAGCACCTGGGAAACTTCGAAAGAAAATGTTAAGTTTCATAGGGGGCTAATACTTTTGTCCTCATCTGTATTAGTGTGGACAGATTCATTCACATTTGCATGTACACCTATGGTAAATTTAAATTATCTGATTCATTTAACTTGCATGCCTTTGGTAATGGGAGGAAACCTGAGCACCTGGAGGGAACCCACATGAACACCAGAACAACATGCAAACTCCACACAGAAATGTGAAATTGGGAAGCAATGGCACAACCTTCTTGCTGTGAAGTAAAATTCCTCATCAGTGTTGCTGAAAAATCTCACCAGAAGTTCCTATTGGCTTTCTGAAATGTCGCTAAATGTCACTAGTGTCACAAGTCGGAGTCAGGAACTAATTGAAAGTAGAACCTCAATATGCAGAACAGCCAAGACAAAGATGAGTTCCAAAAGAAGTCAAAGTTTAATGTACAGTCAGTGAGACAAAAACACCCTGAAAACAGGGTGAGGAGAAAAAAAAAAAAAACAGTGAAACGGAGTGCAAACAAAAATACTGAAATACCTCAAGCCCAAGATAATCACCTGAACACATAAACTAACAAGTAATCATAACAAATTCCAATTATATGTAACAAAGGATATACACACCACCAACTCTTGAGAAGTACAAACAACAATGGTCCTGCAAAGACTAACAAAAAAGTGTGACCTTAAATAACCAACTGAACTAATTAGACATGGGTGTACTGATTCAACAGCAAGAAATGCACTAACCAAAAGGGAACACAAGGAGGCAGCAAATACAGAGACATACCCAAGTGACAGAACACCCATGACACATAACTGAACACAAACACAGAGACACTCAACATAGAATAATCACAGAAACCAAGGACGCTGGAAAATAAACAAAATGCATACTGATATTACATAACAGAAAATACAACAGACAAGAGACGGGGGAATATGAGCAGAGTGGACAGTGGACGTGAGACACACAAGGCTGGGTGGAGAGAAGACAAAAGAGGACGACAAAACCACACTGCCAGGTGAGGATGCAGGGGTGGAGCAGACCTGATAAAATGCAGACAAGACAGATGACAAGAGTGTGACCTAAGGCCGCGATCACACGGCAGGATAGTTTGGCTGATATCGGACCCGATATTCCCCTTCTGACAATCTTAAGGACGCCCCGACAATCGTGATGACGCTAAAGATAATCTTATCAGATATTTCTGTCGTGTGTGGTGTGTTAAAAGCGCTCTGATCTGCTCGGAAGGACGTCAGGAGTGCGCCGATCGCAAATCGGGGATATTCAACATGTTCGATTTTTTTTGACCCAATATCGCAGCGTGTGTTGTGTCTTCCGACCAAAACGAGCACGCAGCCTGCTGAATGTGACGTGCAGCCAATCAGAAAGCGAGGTAATGGACGTACGGAACGGAAAATAAAATCAAAACAGCTGTTCTGACTTACCAGAAAGTCCAGTGGTCATGCTGTCTCCACTCCTTTAAAGAACGCCTTTTCTTTTTCTTTTTGTATCGTTTTTTTCCCTCTGTTTTAAATAGTCCACAAGTATCTCCGTTTGTTTACTCTGAAGTCACATTTAATCTCGAGAGATTTTGCGAGAGTTCCTTTCTGACCTGAGAATGTTGGTGTGTGAAATCTGTTCGTGTGTGGTGGTGTTGTCCTTACCGTGTGGCTGAACACCACACGCTGTATGACCAAACCTGTTAGAGCTATGATGTTTTACCTTCACGTATGTGGTCTCTCAGGTTTTGGAAACCTAAAGATAATTTTAAAATCCTCCCGTGTGAACCAGGCTTATGTTTCTAAATTGGGAACACTGTTCCTCATACTATCATTTAATTAGGTAATGGTTCATTAGTACACTAAAATTGAAATTTCCATGTATGTAAATAAATGACTTTAATGAATTCTTGCATGGTAAATGCTAAATGGACTACATTTAGATAGATAGGTAGACAGATAGAGAGAGAGATCATTGTATTCATCCCCAAAGAGAAATTTCAGTTGTCGCAACAGCCAGGTACCTCAAAAAGATAAATTCAAAACAATAAGAAAAACTGAAATAGAAACACAGAGAAGTGCAGTTATATAGCGCTTATCCATCTGCTTCAGAAGCTCAAAGCTTTCCAATTATGCCTCGCTACACACACTCACTACACACCGGCAGCAACTCTGGGATTAAGGACCTTGCCCAAGACCCTTCGGGATTTTCCAGTCTGGCTTTTCAACTGAGGATCCTATGGTCTGAAGCCCAACTCTTAATCACTAGATCACTCCCCCACCCCACTCCACTCCTTGATGAATAAAGTAAAAGCATAATTAAATGTACAGAAATAAATGAGTCTCTTGTACAAAGAACTCTGGCCTTTGTGTCCACCAGGACAGGAGGAGGATTGGGATGGCCTGACATAGAGGTGTTAGTGTTTAATGCTGAAATGCTGTTTATGTACTGGCAGGAAGTTATGTGTAGCATCTTTAACTTTGCCAGGTATCTTCATCCAGTAAATGGCTGGCAGATACCAAACTTGGCTAATCAGGTGTGAATAATAGCAGGGGGTATGGAAATTCTCTGAGAGCAAAGTTGGCAGCCTCTGTTCTCTGAGAGCTACAAGACATGTCTCAAGTGTTTCCCATGTGCTGCACAAATCAAGGAATTCAGCACTCAGAGTACATATCTCCTTTAAGGTTTAACAGTCCTTAGTTTACTTGGTTTCTCTTGACTTGCATTCTTTCTGTTTCCTTCCTGTGTGAGAGCCTACAGTGACCAAGAAGTATTTGAGGATCAGTATTTAATAGTAACATTTTGAGGGTGTAGAATCTGTGTAAGGACAATATGACAATTGTGAAATGTGCCATTGTAATGATGTGTGCATTCACTGTGGAAGTGGAATTCAATTTCAATTCATTCCATTTATATAGCACCAAATCACAACATAGCTGCCTCATGGCGCTTCACGCAAGGTCTAACCTTACCAACCCCTAGAGCAAGTACACAGGGGTTGTGGTAAGGAAAAACTGCCTCTGATGATTTGAGGATGAAACTTTAAGCAGACCAGAGACTCAAAGGGGTAACCCTCTGCTTGGGCCATGCTACCGGCACACTTGACAATACAAATATAGAAGAAATTTTGGGAGTCCATGCTGGTGTCCAGGACAGGAGGCTTGCAGAAGAAGACACCCACTCCCACTTCTGGATGGAGCTGCACCTCAAATAGAGAGGAAAAAAAACAGAAGCAGGCAGCAGAAAGACAACAAATAAGGTATTAATTGTCAGCATTAAGCAACAAGAAAGACAGAAGAAATACTGAGGTGATCGCCAGCCACTAGTCTCAAGCTTCACTAAAAGAATTACGTAAATGTTCAGTTTTAACCCTTGTTTTGCTTGCAGGGGTGTTGGACAAGTTGATATACACAATGTCTGCATGTTAAACTACTCTGCAGTGACAGTAGAGAACAGGTTGAAGCAAATCTGGAGAGGTGGAGGTCCACTTGGAGACAAGGAGAATGAATGCCACTAGGAGCATGATGGCATATGTGTGTGTGAATGAGAGGGAGCATGTTGGAATAGTCCAGTTGGAAGGAGTAGACCAGGTGAAGGTTTGGAGTCTACTTTTCAGTGCCGTGAAGACTGTGGTAGAGATATGAAGCAGAGAGTGCAGGCAGGGAGGAGTGGGTGGAGATTATTGACTAATGTGATAGAAGGTCCAAGAGGGAAAGGGAAATTTACAAGAGACCAGCTAGACAGGAAGCAGATCTGAAGATGTTGTGATTTTCTTTGAGAGTGATGAGGGTGGACAGGATTCAGAATGAACATATATATCAGAGGAGCCAGCACAGGTAGGATGGGTTGGAAACGAAGTCAGAGAGGTGAGATTGAGATGGTTTGGACATGTGTAGAGGAGGAACCCAGGGTATATAGGGAGAAGGATGCTGAGGATGGAGCCATCAGGCAGGAGGAGAAATGGGAGGCCAAAGAGGAGGTTTATGGATGTGCTGAGGGAGGACATGCAGGTGGATGCTGCGAGAGAGGAAGATCCAGAAGACAGGGTAGGATGGAGACTGATGATGTGGCGTGGGAACCTCTAACAGGAGCACCTGAAAGATGAAGCAGTAGAAGGTTTTTTTTTGTTGTTTTTTTTTTATTTCTTGTCTTTTGAAAGACTTCTATTAGTTGTGGCAACTTTCACTGCTCTGAGAGAATTCTGTCTGGCACATTTTGCTGCATGAAATGTTTGCAACGCAAGTGTTTTTGCAGGAACAGTTTTATTCAACCTTACCGTCATGCACAGCCACTGATATGGGAGGTGAAAAGTACATGATTTGTGGCTTTAGTTATAATTAGTTATAGCTAGTAACAATATATGGAACAGTTCTACAACTCATTTTTCATTTGTGATTTCTTACTGTATAAGAAGCAGAAACGGTTCCTTGTAAATTGCTTCACTCAGACTGTATAACTCTACAGACTAAATAATCCTTTTCAGCCAAACTGTGTTTTCTTGTGTGTTTTCTTGAGACACTTAAGAATGTACTTTGGCCTGTGCACTTTTTGCAGTAGTTCCAGTTAGGAACAGGTGCTGGCTTTTCTTCTGCTGCTTCTTTTTTTCTTTGAGCAGCTCACTCTGTAATAGCTAGATAGACTGATTTAAATGCAAACTAGAGAGGACTTAATGAGCTTCTTTGACAGAAAGGTTTTAATTGGAATTTCCACACCCACAGACAGGTTGTGAAACAGTTCACGTATCATTAATTATGCATTGTAGAATGTTTTTACTTTGAAGTAAAAAAGTAAAAAAAAACAGGCTTTGCAGTGCAACAATGGACACTAAGCAACTTGCAAAAAAGTCTGACACTTGGTCTCCAGATACATAACTCACACAGCCTTGAAATTTGATAGTTATTATTTGTAAATTAAAACAGATAGAACCCAAGTTTTCAATCATTTGCCCTTGAAAAAAAAAATTGTAAATGAAGGTGCTATTGAACACTGAGAAAATCCCCCATATGACACATTATCTAATGGAGGACTGTTGGTTGTTTATACGGGCTCCTTTATACATAGTGCGAATTTGGTCAAATTGTGCATGAAGTCCGCATGAAGCAGGAATCGTATGCAAAACGTGTACTGCTTCTCAAACGTACACTGCTTCTCATTCATTTCATGACTGGACGTCTGTGACCACGGGTCATCTACAGAGGAACAGACGGATCTGCTTTAGTTTGATCCTTGAGTATTGTCCGCTTGATAAGAGGGATTCAATAAAATGCGGCGTTTTTATATGGTTTGTGTTTTTTTTTAGGGGTGGGCAAACATAAAAAAATCTTAATCGCATTAACTCAACGACTTTCTGTGATTAATCATGATTAATCGCATGGTATATGTGAAGCGCAAAAATGAATTCAAAAGCCGCTTAAAAGCACAGTTTTATTTGAAAATGTAAATGAACGTTGCATTTGAAAATGTAAATTTCAACTGAAACACTCTAATGAAATCAGATACGAGTATAAAACCACTGGCAGGTCATTTGTTATCCTGTTTCATATCAAAATGAGAAAATGTAAAAATAACTAAATAAAAAACAGTAACCATTGAGGTGGTACCTGAGACTTGTATAGCTTTGGTGAATGATTACAGATAACTTTGCTTCTCTCCAATGCGCCATCCTCAGGGCTGGATCCAGAGTGAAAATCTGACAGATGCATTTTTGCCCAATGATAAAATAAAAATCATACGCGTCTTGTTATTCAATCTTCATACTTTTATTTGTGTGCAACATACACTGTCACACTTTTTTTTATGTATTTATTATACTTCATGGACCATAGTGAACACTTCTTATTTGTATAAATATGATGTCCTAAAAAAATAACACTACAAGTATAACAAACATTGACTGTAAACAGGATCAAATTTATTGCCCAAATCTTTCAATTATACCTGAATCTACATGTATATATGATTTTTTTTTTCAATCGATAAAATCAATAAAAATTTGATTGCATATATTCTTAATAATATATTGAGATACAGACAGTTCACAGAAGACATTTTCCATTGATACAATCAAAATTAGAAACATTCCAGCAGGTAACAATATTCATGTCCATGACTAAATATACTAAAACAAATACATCACAATTGTACACATACCACAATTTGATATGTGTACAATTGTGATGTATTTGTTTTAGTTTATTTAGATTTTGTTGTGATTTGGCACTTTATAAGCCAATTAAATTGAACTGAAATTGAACATTTTATTGAGTCTTAAAGTAAATAAATATGAAATTGGTCACTGGATCCTTAAACTTTAGACATAATAAACTCTACATGGTGAATCCTTGATCTCTGGACATAAATAGGAATAAACAAAATCTGTAGTTTTTGTCAAAAGCATTTCCTTTCAGACATTATTGGCATAAATGTCTTTCCATATGTCTGAGCTGAGCTCTTACAGCTGCTGTGCTTCACTTCAGGATGTAATTTGAAAAGAAAATACAGCACGTTTCATTTTGGGAGGAAAAAAACGTTTTAGTCGATTGTAGTTTTTTGTCTGTATTACAACGTTTGGAAAGAGGTGTCATTTTATTTAAAGCGGCGATTCATTTTGAAGTTATTAATTCCGACCGGACTCTGTCTCTGCCGCGCAGCGTTTCGAGTTGTGTGAACGGAACGGAGGACGATTCTCGTTTCTTGACAGCAACAAGACAAGAGTCCCAGTTAGTGACTTTAATCCACACAAAAGTGACTGACGATATTTTAATTGTTTTGAGAGGGGTTAAGAAGCAGACTTGCCAAAGAGCAGTGAATCAAAGAACCAAAGAGCTACTGGATCAAAGCAATGCTTCAATGGTTCATGGTTTCAAAGTGGAGCCACGCTGCAGAAACGGTTGATTACTGACCAAACACTGAATATCCGACTTTATTTGTACGTCGTATGACTCTGAAACTCGGAAAAAATCTGTATAATTTACGGACTATAGGTTGACATGAAAACCACCGAAAAGCTGTGTTCACCGTGGGGACACGTTCGGCACTATTCAGGATTATTCATGATTTTTTTTTTTTACCGATGACGAACGATGCGTAAATAACATTTGACCGATGCAGCTGCATCTGTCCAAACCAGTCTGGATCCGGGTCTGAC
This sequence comes from Thalassophryne amazonica, assembly GCF_902500255.1. NCBI lineage: Eukaryota > Metazoa > Chordata > Actinopteri > Batrachoidiformes > Batrachoididae > Thalassophryne > Thalassophryne amazonica. The sequence goes on from NC_047109.1 coordinate 25,245,126, forward strand.
CCTGTAGAACTTTGTACCGAAAATGTCCACTCAAAAGTTCGGCGTCTTTCTGCATTTTGTTTTGTTGTGCATTGCATAGCCTGTACTTTTCTCGATCCTCATGTCGTTTTCTGTGTGAACTCAGCTATCAGCAGGAAGCAGCAGCATAAACTCGCTCCCGACTGACACTTTCAAAATAAAAGGCAACAAACAGTCATAAAAGGCTTAAAAAAAAAAAAAAACCCGCAGCGTTAAGGGGAGGAACAAAATTGTCGGCGATAATGACCTCAATAATTAACGCAACGTTAGCGCGTTAATGTTGCCCAGCCCTAGTTTTTTTTTTTTAATACGTCAACGTCCTTCTTGATTTTAGGCATTTTCCTGCACTGTTTACAGGCCAGCGATGGTAGCACAGTCGTAAAGTTTCCATCTGGTAATCAGAGCTTACAGGTTCAAATCCCATGAGTGACTTTTTTTTTTAAACCAGGGTTATTTAACTGCAGGGTTTTGTATTGCGTCCCATTTTAGTATGTACTATTTATATCAACCCAGTGATATTCACTAATTATACAGCTGGTTTTTATTTTATTGTTCTCCACATCAGCGTACTATGTGTGAAGGGGCCCTAAGATTTGAGGTTTTGAAGTTAGTCACCCAATGATAACATTACATTTTTCTATGTTGTACACTGAGTCAAGAGACTGATTTTCAAAGTATGATGCACAAAACAAGAATTTTAACTAATACTTCACGTATACCAAATCACAGTTGTTTGATTAATGTGGGGTCACGTTTGGAATCACTTCAGCAATATTAGCTGTAATGCCAATAGTTTTGTCATATCTTATTTATGTTTGTTGTACAAGTAGATGGATTCATTTCTAACTTTTATTTGGCGTAAACTGTCTCTTCCAGGCATGCCCTAATCACATTCACACCTCTAAGCTTTCCAGTAAAACTAGTTTGATCTCTTGGCTATTGCACAAAGTCCCCCATGATGGTGGGAGTAGGTGTTTGCCAAGTACTACTTTTCAGCTTTTTCACTCGGATTTCTCTGTCGAGTCTAGAACTGAATTGTCAGTATTTTATTCAGACCTGCTTCTTTGGTTTTTGGCTGACCACTTCCACATTTAGTTTTCTTCCTGTCCAGATAGTGGCAGGTGTTGTGCTTGAAATAAGCACCATTAATGAAGCGTTTCTTCATCTGAACACTTTTAAAGTGTATCAAAGTTTTGTCACAAATTTAAACCAAGTCACAAGTTTTATAACCCCAAATTAGAAAAGTTGGTTTGGCATATATATTAAAAAATATAACACAATGCTAAAATACTCTCGGCCGTATGAGCATTGTGTTGTTTATAATTTGCAGTTGTTTAATTATTAAGATACTATTGTCTTACGTACAATTTGTTGATGTTCTATAAAGCCCCTCTGTCAATCAGTCAGTCAAAAACAATATTTACATTTTAACGACATCTGCAGAAGGCCTTGCGTGTGCGCATATATGAGCTTTTGACAAGAGCAGATGTTGTACAAATCAAGGAATATTTGTAGATCACCTTCTGCATTTGCAAGAATTAATGAGACAAATTTTAATGATTGTGAAGCACGGAGGAGTACAGTCTAGTAGTTAGCTTTGAGTTAACGGGAGTTAGTGTGCATGCTAATGTCCACATATTGTATTATAAATCATTTCAGATGTGTTATTAGGTTCCAAAACAGGTTTAGAATTGTTTATTTCTCGCTAGCGTTTACATAATATATGATAAAGATGTTATTTCTAGCCAAAAATGAAGTGAAGTTAGCAGCTAGCGAAACGAGGAAGTGACACCACCACACTAGTAAGTCCCTTCGGCTGCTCCCTTGTTTGCACTCGGGGTCGCCACAGCAAATCCAAGGTGGATCTGCATGTTCAGGTTTTACGCCGGATGCCCTTCCTGACGCAACTCCACATTACATGGAGAAATGTGGCAGGGGTGGGATTTGAACGCGGAACCTTCTGCACTGAAACCAAGTGCATTAACCACTTGTCCACCACCACACTAACGTTCACTAAATGTTTTGTAAATCCTTCCAGAGGTGTTACCAGGTTACAAACACAGCGTTTTCAGTTTTAGAGGTGTATATTTCTCGCTAGCCTTTACATAATATATGAGAAAGGTGTTATTTCTAGCCAAAAAACGAAGTGAAGTTACCAGCTAGCGACACCAGGAAGTGCCATCACCACACTAATGTCCGCGAGATTGTGCCATAAAATTAGGTACAGTGAGATTTGTGAGATTTTAACCTCTCAAAATGCCTCTTAAAATATGTCAAGGTTAGCCATCTTCGAACTTGTCCAAGGTCTGTGTCCCAAGAATGTTCCCTGTGAATTTGAAGACTGTGGCAGTAATAGAACTGGAGTTATGCTCTACACGGACGGACAGACAGACGGATGGATGCCAGGTCTTCACAATACCCTATGGCCATATGTTGTCCTCAGGTAATAAAAAGTGGCCATTTTTATTACATTTGTTTTGACTTCTATTTCATTGCAGACATTGTGAACCAAAGGTATTTTGTGTGCTCAACTCTATTTAACACACAGAGGTCCAAGCTTTTCTCTTCTACCTGTAAAGCCCATGGAGAGTCAAATGACCCTGGCTACTTGACTTGGCTAGCCACAGTCTTGTGTTTGCATAAAGCCCATGGAGAGTCAAATGACCCTGGCTAGCTGACTTGGCTAGCCACAGTCTTGGGTTTGCATATTTGCTGTCTGTGTGTTCTGAGACTTCCTTGTTTACATAACAGAAGTAGCTCTCCACAGGGGATCTTGGAGTCACTTGCCTGCTTAGCTGAAGGGGCTGCGTCTGAAGCAGGAGTTGTGTGCAAAACGTGTAAAATTACAGCTGCCTAGTACACCTATTGCTACAACTATTTGTGCACCACAGCGGCTGAAAGATCTGTCGTTCTGGATGTCCCAGCTGGACAATATGTACTGTGTTTGGATAGACATGGACTAACAACTGCCCACTGTGACACATGTGTGTCTGCTTGCTGTCATCATGTGGACATAATGACATAATAGTGTGGGGACTGTTAGTCATTGTGAGTGACTGTAACCTGTACCTATTGTATATATTTTGGTTTTCTGGTGTGTTTTTTGGTACATTTTGGTACATTTCAATAAAATCCAGAAAACAAAATTTCATCTCTCCCCCAGGAAGTTTTCTTTTGGTGTGTTTTTTGGTACATTTCAGTACAATTCAGAAAACAAAATTTCATCTCTCCCTGAGGGTAAAGTTATTTATCCACCTAAGCACAAATCAGCAGCCCTTTCAGCTAAGCAGGCACACAGACAGCAAATATGCAAACACAAGAATGTGGCTAGCCAAGTCAGCCCCTCCCCTGAGGTGTTCTGAGACTTCCTTGTTTACATAACAGAAGTAGCTCTCCACAGGGGATCTTGGAGTCATTTGACTATCTGTGGACTTTAGAGGTAGATTGGTCATTTGACCAGACCTTGGCCTTCTGAGTCCATTCCAGCTTTTCAGGCCTGCAACACATTCCGAAAAAAGGGTTAGGGACAGGAGGAATTTAGTGCTTGTAATGTAGTTAAAGTTTAAATATTGATATTTCAAATAAGTGATATCAACAGATGATTATATTCCTTATTTGGTACAAACACAGTATCCACGGGTCTTTGAGGAGCAAAAATTGGGAGAGTATCTGCAGTTTGTCAAGATGTGAGAAAAAAATTCTAATTTTTTAAACCAGTGTTCCTCAAAGAAAGATGGGAAAGGATTTGTGAAAGTCTAAGCTGAACACCCATGATCGCAGATCACTGTATAAATAACTTTCATTCATCAACAGCTAATATAACTGCATGGACAAGGGAATACTACACTACATTATGGACTTATATTGACAAATATCACTTAAAACTAGGGATGCACGATCCACAATTTTTCACTTCCGATCCAATCCCGATACTGGAATTTGGATATCTGCCAATACTATTCTATTATTGTCATTATTGTTGATTTAAGATGAGGATATTTTGTGTCCCTAGTTGTAAAGCTTCATGATGAAGTGGTATAGAGGAGTGGTATATAGGATTTTCTTAAAAAGACCGAAAGTTCAGCTACAATTTGCCAGAAGGTACATCTCAGATTCAAACCTAGATTTGATGTTTTCATTAGAGAATTTACTTGTATGTATTGTTGGGTCAGTGGCTGAAGTTTCATCTCTTGAACACCAGATGACACACACGCTCCGAGTACATGAACCATTTTTAGATTAGGGAGCATATTTCCTCATTTTCAAAACACAAGAAACCACCAATAAATAAATACAAATACCTAATTTACTCATACTTGGAGTCAGCTGGGGTAAATCGTTGTACTCTGGCTCAGTTTGTTGTCTGCTCCAGGTAATATGCTTTTTCAATTATTTGATTCAGGTCAAGATGGAGTGTTTGCCTCTCGGTACAACAGCTTTGCAAACATTGCACGTTGCAGTCCTGTTTTGCAGTGTTCAGCAAACATGTCAGTGACAGTACTCTTGCCTGTTTGGTGGCTGCTAACTGCGGAAGAGACCTCTCGAATGGAGACATCCCACATTACAGTACACCGTCTCAGTGAGAGACACGCCTTATTTCAGAAACTCCCCTCCTCGCACTTTGCATCGAGCAGAGCAGCAAACCAGCACCTGTGGAGATGGTTTACAGACATTTCACAGTTTTTCTGGATTGGAAAACTCCACAGGTTGTTAAGGAAATTTCCAGTCTATGAATTACGTTGGTATCGGAAGCCGAGAATACAAGACTCAAAGACAGACAGGAAACGGACTTCAATTTTACATTTCATATTAAAAGATGCCTCCACTGAACAGAGTTGACTTGCAAGCTGCCCTCACCCCACGCTCTCCCTGCCTCTTCTGCCTGCCCTCAGCTCCGCATCCATGTGGGCAGGCCGTTGCCCTGCGTGGATCAGTAAAGTTATGCGATTGGTTGAAAAATGTTGCATTTGACATTTACAGTAGTGTTCAGAATAATAGTAGTGCTATGTGACTAAAAAGATTAATCCAGGTTTTGAGTATATTTCTTATTGTTACATGGGAAACAAGGTACCAGTAGATTCAGTAGATTCTCACAAATCCAACAAGACCAAGCATTCATGATATGCACACTTTTAAGGCTATGAAATTGGGCTATTAGTAAAAATAGTAGAAAAGGGGGTGTTCGCAATAATAGTAGCATCTGCTGTTGATGCTACAAACTCAAAACTATTATGTTCAAACTGCTTTTTTAGCAATCCTGTGAATCACTGAACTAGTATTTAGTTGTATAACCACAGTTTTTCATGATTTCTTCACATCTGCGAGGCATTAATTTTGTTGGTTTGGAACCAAGATTTTGCTGGTTTACTAGTGTGCTTGGGGTCATTGTCTTGTTGAAACACCCATTTCAAGGGCATGTCCTCTTCTGTATAAGGCAACATGACCTCTTCAAGTATTTTGACATATCCATGATACCTGGTATGCGATATATAGGCCCAACACCATAGTAGGAGAAACATGCCCATATCATGATGCTTGCACCACCATGCTTCATTGTCTTCACTGTGAACTGTGGCTTGAATTCAGAGTTTGGGGGTCATCTCACAAACTGTCTGCGGCCCTTGGACCCAAAAAGAACAATTTTACTCTCATCAGTCCACAAAATATTCCTCCATTTCTCTTTAGGCCAGTTGATGTGTTCTTTGGCAAATTGTAACCTCTTCTGCACGTCTTTTATTTAACAGAGGGACTTTGCGGGGGATTCTTGCAAATAAATTAGCTTCACACAAGCGTCTTCTAACTGTCACAGCACTTACAGGTAACTCCAGACTGTCTTTGATCATCCTGGAGCTGATCAATGGCTGAGCCTTTGCCATTCTGGTTATTCGTCTATCCATTTTGATGGTTGTTTTCCGTTTTCTTCCACACGTCTCTGGTTTTTTTGTCCATTTTAAAGCATTGGAGATCACTGTAGATGAACAGCCTATAATTTTTTGCACCTGCGTATGTTTTCCCCTCTCCATTCAACTTTTTAATTAAACTTCGTTGTTCTTCTGAACAATGTCTTGAACGTCCCATTTTCCTCAGGCTTTCAAAGAGAAAAGCATGTTCAACAGGTGCTGGCTTCATCCTTAAATAGGGGACACCTGATTCACACCTGTTTGTTCTACAAAATTGACGAAGTCATTGACTGAATGCCACACTATTATTATTGTATTATTATTGTTTATTATTATTATTATTGTATTATTGAAAGCCCAAAGTTCAGATTTTTCATTACCATGGTGACCAAATTGCCAGAGAACCACACAACAGGAATCTGTTAGTCAAAATATATCTACCAAATTTGATTGTCGGCCTTGTCAGTAGCCTTGGAGGTAGCATTGTTACAATTGTGGTGTATATAGTGTGCACATATCAAAGCTAAAATCTGTTATTCCTTACTCAACCACTTACTCCGGTTAAGGGTCACAGGGGTCTGGATCCTGTCCCAGTCATAGGGCGTGAGGCGTGGTACATCCTGGACAGGACGACAGTCTGTCGCAAGGTCACATATAGACAAACAAACACATTCACACCTGCACGCACACCAACGGACAATTTTCAAAGTTTACAATCCACCTAACCCGCATGTCATTTGGATGTGGGAAGAAGCTGTCGCACCCCGAGAGAACCCACGCAAACACAATGGAGAACACACAAACTCCACACAGAAAGGCCACAGGTGGGAATTTACCCCATGACCTTCTTGGTGCGAGACAACAGTGCTAACCACTAACCCCCACCATGCTGTCCGTTTTGTCATTCCTATGGTAATTAGGTTACAAATGCCCCCCACCCACAGGGCTCAGAGGATCACAATAGACATCTGCCAAATCTGGAGCAAATCTCTTCAATATCTTTGGGGAAAACACAGGATTCACTCATACAAACATGTACAGTAAAGTTCAAAATAATAGTGTGTTTTAAAAAGTGAGTAAAGCTTAAATTCCTTAAAATAGATTTTATTTCTCTACAAACAAATGCATTGGGAACACTGCACTTTCTATTCCAAATCAAAACTTGAAGAAAAATGTATCACATTTGTTAATACTTTACAGAAGGTGAAGAGAAAAAGAATAGGTTTAAAAAAAAAAAGCAATCTTGTCTGCATTTTTCTTTACAAACTCAAACGTATAAACTGAAAAATGTTTTAAGTTTATATTTCCTGAGAATTACTGAACTAATATTTAGTTGCATAACCACTGTTTCTGAGAACTGCTTCACATCTGTGTCGCATGGAGTCAACCAACTTCTGACACCTGGTTACAGGTATTCCAGCCCGGGACAGTTGGATTACATTCCACAATTCCTGTTACAGCACATATTGTCGCAGGGCATATATTGTCATTATGACGATATATGCCGACGTTTATGGCCCCATTGCGACACATATTGTCGCCAGCGACAGTATGTGTCCAGTTTTTACAGCACATATTGTTGCCAGGGACAATATGTGCCAGGTGTGTTACTACAAACAATCCACTGCACCAGCGACAATATGTGCCATGAACAATGGTACATATTGCCATGATATGCTGCAAAAGTTGTGCATGTGCGTGTGTGTGTGTGTGTGTGTGTGTGTGAGTGTGAGAGAGAGGGAGACAGACACAGAGAGAGATCATAACAATTTTATATTTTATTAATTTGTGTATATAGATGGCTTTGTGTCCATTTTTAAGTATGTTTTTTGTTTTGTTTTTTATTTTATCAAAGCGCCTTGGGGCAACTGTTTGTTGTGATTTGGCGCTATATAAATAAAATTGATTTGATTTGATTTTTGTTGTTTGTTTTTCTGTGTTGTCATGGGGACCGCGATGGAAATAAGTCTGTGCTTTTTCGTGCCATCCTCGGCAAGTATATGTATGTATATTGTAATTTTTATTTCATATCATGTATTTTGCCAAATCAATCAAAGAGAGCGAGAGAGACTCTTGCTCAAATTAGATCCACGCACCTCAGGCGTAAAAGCTGGTTGGATTCACACGTAAATCTGTGGATTAGCGCAAGAGCTGTCGCAGCATAAATCCTTGTGTGATCGTTCCACTGGCAGCAGTTGAATCATCCTCATCTGCACATACATGACAATATAATATTGTGCACGCTTAACAGAACTTCACAGTAAAAAGCACCTCTTTAAATGTGTGCTGTTGCTGGCAGGGGCTGTTTAATGTATTTCTCATTTGTAATTGTGCCAGTCGTTGCCATTTGTTCGCTCCAAAGGCTACGATACTGAATTTAAAATGTGTATTATAAAAATATATAAATCAGAAGGCAACATATAGGAGGATTTCCTCGTAAGTGTCACTTCAGGGATCCACAGTAGGCCACAGCCCAGCTCGTACAGACCTGTCATTCTAAAACATAATGACGAAATAAAACTTCTCTTCTGATTTGCACCACCTCGTAGGTCCTCAAGTCTCACTTTGGGGATATCTCATCACCATGCAGCAGTCATTTTCTGTTCAACTGCGCACTTTGGCAAACCAATGATGAGGAAGGGAGGGGCGCGAGAGGACTCAGCAACTTGCATGGATGGTGAATATATCATGCAAAATTGTCACCAGGCTTATGCACAGTGCGACGGTTCAGGGTCTCCGGTGCGTGCCCTGTTCTGTCACCGCTATCAGCAGCAGAAGCAGCAGCAGTGCCAGCATTTTTATTATTACTGAGCCAATATCACCCGACCGCTTTGAATAATTCACCAAGTGCTAAAAGTCATGCTGAAACGATGTGGCGTTCTGCAGCTGCGCAGATGCATGTCTGTGTACCCATTGCAAGTCAGTACAGGATGGATCAAACCATTCTCCTCGATCCTGTGCACACTGGTCGCAAAACGTCCTGGTGCTGTTGAGAAGGCTTGCAAGAAAATAAATGTGACACTTTTCATGCGCTTAGAGCGCTAAAACGCCAGATCCGAACCTGATGCGCATCCACAGGAAGCCTACTTTTTAGACCTCTATGTGCAAGCTGCCCACGTCATCGGTTAGCGGTAAAGGCACAATGGTCTCCGGCGATGGTGTTGCCTGTAGCCTCCCGCCGGCACCCCTGGGGGCCACTCGCAAAAAAACAAAACAAAAAAAAAACACACCTTTGGGCTACAACTTTGGATCAGACGACACCATCTGCTGAATTTAAGCAGCATATTAAATAAATAAATAAATGCCAATGATTTTATTTTTGACTGAGCAAGTGTGTGTGTGTGTGTGTGTGTGTGTGTGTGAGAGACAGGGAAAAAAAACAATTCATAGGTAAACATCAAGTTTTACTTCTTGCTCTGATGTGCCTCGATTGGCAGTATATATTGTCGCTTGGTACAGTATGTGCTGGCGACATTATGTGCTGGTGCCTTTGTACATTGCTGGCGACAATATATGCCCTGTGACAAAACATTTGGTAACAATTCATCTGCATTTGTTGGTTTTGCCTCAGAAACAGCATTTTTTATGTCACCCAACAAGTTTTCTATTGGATTAAGGTCCAGGGATTGGGCTGGCCACTCCATTTCTCTAATCTTGTTGATCTAGAACCAAGCTGCTGCTTACTTGCTGGTGTATGTTTCTTGTTGAAATACCCATGTCAAGGGCATTTTCTCTTCAGTATAAGGCAGCATGGCCTGTTCAAGTATTTTGATGAATTCCAATTGATCCATGATACCTGGTCTGCGATAAATTGGCCCAACACCATAGTATGAGAAACATCCCCATATCATGATGTTTGCTTCTAATTCTTACAGTACTCACAGATAACTTTAGATCAGTGGTGTCCAATTACATTCTAGAAAGGGTTGAGAGGGTGCAGCTTTTCTTTGCAGCCACTGACTCCAGCAGGGGATTTCACTGATTACCATCACTTTAAGGAGATTGGACGAGTTCACCTGCTGGAGTCAGTGGCTGCAAAGAAAACCTGCACCCTCTTGGTCCTTTCTGCAATGTCCTTGGACACCACTGCTTCAGACCTTCTTTGATCACCCTGGTGCTCATCGTTGGCTGAGTTTGCCATTCTGACTATTCTTCAATCCATTTGATTGGACGTTTTCTCTTTTCTTCCATGTCTTTTTGGTTTTGGTTGTCATTTTAAAGCCTTTCAGATCATTCTAGCTGAGCTGGGCATTTTCTGAGCATCATTTTTTTTTGTACTTCTTTATTTGTTTCCCCTCTGCAATCAGCTTTTTAATCAACGTACACTGCTCTGAACAATGTCTGGAATGACCCATTTTACTCAGATTCTCATAGAGAAATGCACTACAGCCAGCATGTGCAACATTTGCTACCTTAGTCCTTAAATAAGGGCCAACTGTAAAGGTGTAATAAGGGTCACAAAAAGAAAAATGCAGACACGGCTGTTTTTTAATTTCTTTTCTTCACTTTGTTACATAATAAACTTGATAAATTCTTTCTTTGTTTTGATTTGAAACAGAGTGCTCCCAGTGCATTTATGTGCATAGAAATAAAAGCTATTTTAAGGATTTTTTAGCTTTACTCATTTTTTAAACACAATGCTGTCCTTTTGAGCACAACTGTACTTACTTGGATTGCAGTGACATTTTGTTTTTGTATACATTCTTGCATGAATCGCTCTCTTTATAATGAGAAGGTATTTCACAAAGCCACAACCTTTTTCTTAATATCTGCGCTTTTGTTGTCAGATGCTGGTGACCACACCGGAGAAATGGGACGTTGTGACCAGGAAAAGTGTTGGAGATGTTGCTCTGTCTCAGATCGTGCGTCTCTTAATCCTGGATGAAGTTCACCTTCTCCATGAGGATCGGGGCCCTGTCCTGGAGAGCCTGGTGGCCAGGACCATCAGACAGGTCTGTCTTACCCTCTCAGCACTATCAGTTTATTAAACATCACTTTATCAACATTGTCATTCTGATTCCTCTGTATGTGCCATATTTTCTGGTCTATAAGTCGCACTGGACTATTGGAAGTGTAGAGAGAAAACAACAACATACATGTCAAACTGGTCTATAAGTTGTATTTTTGTTTTTTGTGGGTTTGTTGGAACATGGTGCTGCTGCTTCATGCAACAAGCAGCAAAATGAATTTAATTGATGGGATTATATATTTATAACAGGTGCAATAGGTATTTCTGATCATTTATGATATAGGTAAGGTAAATATGCAAAGCAGGTAGGTTTTTTTTTTTTGGCTTCTTGGCTTTTTTTAATTTATAATGCAAGCACAGCATTAGTGAGCAGAGGCTAACAAGCTAATTAATGTATTGTATGAGGCACAAAATGTGAGTAAACTGCTTTGTCATCACTGCGCAGACAATAATGGGTGTTAAACAGGAGTTTAACATTTGAAATTTCTTTTGTGAAACATTTGTAAAAGATAATACTTATCATAGCTTAGCTGACCTGCTGTTGCTGTTCGTGGTGTCTCATACAGTCCAAACAAGTGTTATTCTGAGTAATATAAAGGTGTCATTCCATGTGAACTCATGGTGACCAACTCAGACTTGTCTTGAAAACTATTTTGTTGGTGTCTCTACATATATAATGAACATATGCAGTTTTTGGTGGAAAATCCTAAAGGTTTCTGAAGTATGGGCCTTTAAAAAAGGGATGCTGTGCCCTTTTTGAGTCCCGCAAATTGCATATTTTCCTGTCTAGCAAATTTGGACACCAATATTTCTGAAATAAGCAAAGATTGCTGGCTGAAATTGGCTTTCCTGGGTATTTTGGGCCAAAGCTTTTAGTTTCTGTCAGTCACTGGATGAAATAGGTTGATATTTTAAGAAAAAATTTGCCAGTCAAAAATTGGTCAAAAAGTGTATTTTTTTTTTTTTAAGCCAAAGTCCCATAAGTTGTAAATTAAGACCTTTGCAGAGACAGGTGCCCTCTTGCAGACGGTCCTGTCTTCATATTGAAGGAATCCAGCATTAATAGCCTGTTGTAAATGACTGTAGGCTACACTGGCACCGTAAAGATAGATTTTTCCATTTTTGTACATATAAACATCACGCCGTTGAAGACCAATAACTCAGAACCTAAAAAACATAGACCTTTTCAGATGATAGAATCTAAAAGCCTGGGCCCACATTACCCAGAAAAGCAAATTCCAGCCATATATTTGCTTGTTTCGTAGATACTGGCATCCAGGTGTGGCTACCCAGGACAATTCCTGAGTGTCAGAAATAGGCACAACAACCCTTTTTCAAAGGACCATAGTTCAGAAACCCTTAAGATTTTCAACCTAAAACTTTCTACATGTTCATTAAGCATGTAGAGGCACCAACACAATAGTTTTTAAGCCAAATCTGAGTAGGTCACTGTAGGCAAATCCTGGTCTTTGGGTGCGTTCATATGGAATGAACCGAAGGTTAATTTCCTGTTTTGATTCTGGTGTGTGGTATTTCAATTTGAGAACAGGATTATAGAATTCACTTTTTTCTCAAAGACAAAAATCACAGCTGCTTCATCTTCTTAGTTGCCATCCATCTTAACACTGCACTACCTCAAATTTCTGCTTCATAGCCATCTTGTGGCCACATTTAGTAATGCAGTATTTTCTCATATATATGTCGCTTTGGAATATAAATTGAAGAACCTCCCAAATGAATTAAAAACAAAAGGGATAGTAGTACAGAAAATACTGTGATCACAATCCTGGGAAGTGAAGGTGAAATTTCATTTATTTTTTCAGTCTGTAATAGCATTTCAAACACAGAACCAAACATATGCTAACAGTGTTTGCTTAGCATTGCATGCTGTTAGTCCTCCAGTCCTTCACCACATTTTACATAAAATCTCCATAGTACTCACCCAAATGCTCATAAACGGCTGTGCCTCCAAGGAAAAGGAGAAAGGGAGGGAGTACAAAGGCAAAACAAGAGCATATAATAATATGTGTGTCTGAGTGAGTTTAAAGAGGCAAGTCACAGCGCAGCACCTATCTTTGAATTTATAGGCTTTGTTACTTGCTTCAGGGTGAATGGTTACCTTGGTTGGAATTGTTTTCTTGTATTCTTAGATTGATTTTAAACTCTTTATTTTGAATTTCATTTTAATGGGATGGCAATTTAACATCACTCCAATACAGAGCAAGAAGCTGATGTGTTGTTGTGTTAACCAATTTGTTCACTGAGAATTAACTGGCTCTGTGTCCCCGTGTCAGAATGTTATACAATCACATCGTTCTATGTTGCCAGTCCTAACATAAACCTGTGTTTTCTCATTTCACATGTATATGCATAAAGTTCTATATCCTGAAAGGGATTTGGTTTGATATCAGCAGGGTTTATGTCCAGTGAACCAAATAGAATGGTCTTGTTCATTAGGGATATGAATCATACAACAACTCACGATTCAATTCGATTCCGATTCTTGGGGTGACGGTTCGATTCAGAATCGATTTTTGATTCAAAGAGCTCTGAGAAATAGTTATATTACTTAAAAAATGTTTATGTTTAAGAAAATGCAGCTTTACAAGGTTAATCAAGTGATTCTAGATGTACGAGGGCTGTCCATAAAGTATAGGTCCTTTTTATTTTTTTCAAAAACTATATGGATTTCATTCATATGTTTTTACGTCAGACATGCTTGAACCCTCGTGCGCATGCGTGAGTTTTTCCACGCCTGTCGGTGACGTCATTCGCCTGTGAGCACTCCTTGTGGGAGGAGTCGTCCAGCCCCTCGTCGGAATTCCTTTGTCTGAGAAGTTGCTGAGAGACTGGCGCTTTGTTTGATCAAAATGTTTTCTAAACCTGTGAGACACATCGAAGTGGACACGGTTCGAAAAATTAAGCTGGTTTTCAGTGAAAATTTTAACGGCTGATGAGAGATTTTGAGGTGATACTGTTGCTTTAAGGACTTCCCACAGTGCGAGAAGTCGTGCTGCGCTCTCAAGCGGCGTCATCATCCTGTTTCAAGCTTAAAACCTCCACATTTCAGGCTCTATTGATCCAGGACGTCGTGAGAGAACAGAGAAGTTTCAGAAGAAGTCGGTTTCAGCATTTTATCCGGATATTCCACTGTTAAAGGAGATTTTTTTAATGAAAGACATGCGGACGGGTCCGCGCGTCGGGACACAGCCGACGCGGTGCGGCGGCACAGGAAAAACACCTCCGTGTTGTTAACCATTTGTAAAATCCAGGCAGCTTTTGATGGCTTTCAGTGGAGTGAGTATATGAGAAATTGTTTAACAGCTGGACATGTTCCAACTTGTCCTTAAGGCTTCCAACAGAGGTGTTTTTCCTGTGGTGGAGCGTCGCGGCGGCTGTGAGCCGACACGCGGACCCGTCCGCACATCTTTCATTAAAAAAATCTCCTTTAACAGTGGAATATCCGGATAAAATGCTGAAACCGACTTCTTCTGAAACTTCTCTGTTCTCTCACGACGTCCTGGATCAATAGAGCCTGAAATGTGGAGGTTTTAAGCTTGAAACAGGCTGATGACGCCGCCTGAGAGCGCTGCGCGACGTCTCGCACTGTGGGAAGTCCTTAAAGCGACAGTATCACCTCAAAATCTCTCATCAGCCGTTAAAATTTTCACTGAAAACCAGCTTAATTTTTCGAACCGTGTCCACTTCGATGTGTCTCACAGGTTTAGAAAAAATTTTGATCAAACAAAGCGCCAGTCTCTCAGCAACTTCTCAGACAAAGGAATTCCGACGAGGGGCTGGACGACTCCTCCCACAAGGAGTGCTCACAGGCGAATGACGTCACCGACAGGCGTGGAAAAACTCACGCATGCGCACGAGGGTTCAAGCATGTCTGACATAAAAACATATGAATGAAATCCATATAGTTTTTGAAAAAAATAAAAAGGACCTATACTTTATGGACAGACCTCGTAAATTTACTTATCTGCTTTGCTCGTTCGGAGTTGGCTGGCAGTTTAGCGAAGCGCTGGTCAGTAGTCGCTGCTCCCCTCTTTTAGCTCCAGGTGATGACGTAGCATGTGGGCTTGCGGATTTGAAGTGTTTCCAAAGTACTTGACTTTCATTTTTCAGATTTTGCACACTGCATATTTTGCCAGGTATGCCTTTTAGCACAGCTGATTTTTCAGATATCAATCAGCCCAGAAACAGTCCATCTTGTGACTTTGCTGTCTAAATCAACCATTAATGCTTTTATGGTCATGAAAGATCTTGTTTGTACAGTGCAAACACTGTTTATAGACATGGGCGCAATTTGGTGGGGGATAGGGGGGACATGTCCCCCCACCTTTTCAACCAGGAGGGACAGAATATGGTATGTCCCCCTATCTTCTGACTTATATGTGTGTAATTGAAACATGCTATGCCAGTCTTATGTGCAAACCATGTCAGTCTTATGTGCCAAACCGTGTCAGAATAGTATCTTTGTTTCTGCAAGTTTGTATTTTTAGCAGCATTGACTTGTTTACAACACCTGTTTCTTGTTTGTCACATTCGGAATTTTCTGGGACTGCATTTGCCCAGATTTGAAATGAAAAATAGTTGCCTCTAGGGACTAGTGTCTACACATAAGTATCAATGGACCATATGCTAATTTACTGAATTTTGAAAGTTAGAAAAGGAAATTAGAAAAGCTATCTGGGACCTCAGAAAGCCCATCTGCAATTATTGCTTGATCTCCAAAATCAGTCTATGCAAGTGAAATTATGTTCAGTATGAGTGTTGTCATTAGTGCCACTTTGAAAATTAAATTCATGATAAGTAATTTATCCTAAACGTATGATCTGTTGTTTTTTCAAACTTATGCAAAAACAAATCTTGAGGAAAAAAATACAGTATGCAATAGTTAATAATTATTAAGAGCCTGTTTTTTCATATTTATAAATACATTTTACCACATTGCAGTTGTTTTTTAATGAGAACTCAACCTATCATTCTTTTTGAGTTCTACACATGTGGTGATACCTTATTTACACCAGGATGTTAATAAAATCAATGCTGGCTATTCTCAGAATAAAGTATGTATATCCACAGTTTCAAATTGTATAAGTCAAATGGTGTCCACTTTATGGTCTTCTCAAAACAATAAATTACTGTTCTGGATGCTCAGAATGCATCTGAGCTTATCTAGAAACCGTTGGCTTCTGGGGGACTAAAGCTTCCCCTGGACCCCCGGCCTATGGGCTTCGCAGTTTGTCCCCCCAATATCTAGTTCTAAATTGCACCCTTGTTTGTAGAATGGCACATTTTAAATAAAGTGTTGAGATAGCAGTTATTTGAGCTCTTTTAAACAAGCTTTGAACACCATTCTTTAAAAAAAAAAAAAAAAAAAAGAAAACCAGCTGGTACCTGTGGAACCACATTGCGCCGCTTATGGCAATAAATAAAACATAAAAACCAGGTGGTACCTGTGGAATCACATTGTGCCGCTTATGTAGAATAAATAAAAAATAAAAACCAGCTGGTACCTGTGGAATCACATTGCGCCGCTTATGTAGAATAAATAAAAAATAAAAACCAGCTGGTACCTGTGGAATCACATTGCGCCGCTTATGTAGAATAAATAAAAAATAAAAACCAGCTGGTACCTGTGGAATCACATTGCGCCGCTTATGTAGAATAAATAAAAAATAAAAACCAGCTGGTACCTGTGGAATCACATTGCGCCGCTTATGTAGAATAAATAAAAAATAAAAACCAGCTGGTACCTGTGGAATCACATTGCGCCGCTTATGTAGAATAAATAAAACATAAAAACTCGCTGGTACCTGTGGAACCACATCACACCACTAATGTGGAATATATATATATATATATATATATATATATATATATATATATATATATATATATAAACAACCAAAAAACGTACCACCCACAGGATTCGTACCTGCACTTTACTGAAACTTTACCACTGAGCTACCGTCACTGGCCTGTAAACGCTGGGGAGAAAATGCCTGAAATCAACAAAGAGATGGACATATATAAAAAATAAAACCATACACCGTAAAAAACACAGCATTTTATATTGAATCCCTCTTATCAAGCGGGCAATACAAATATGATCCGTCTGTTCCTCTGTAGATGACCCATGGTCACAGACATACAATCATGAAATGACATGAATGAAGCAGTTCGCTCTTCTCGGGTCCACACCTGCTGGTGTGTGCATGTCCAGCATGACATGCGTCTTGTGGAACTGACACTGTGTCATATGGAACAGCGCTCACGTGGGTGACGTGAAAATCAGATTGCCCACTTCGTCTTCTGATCTGACAGTCCATTTCAACCTGGGGGTAGCCTGTCAGTGGGCTGCAGCGTGCATGCGCTCCCTCGCTGCAGCCCACTGACAGGCTACCCCCAGGTTGAAATGGACTGTCAGATCAGAAGACGAAGTGGGCAATCTGATTTTCACGTCACCCACGTGAGCGCTGTTCCATATGACACAGTGTCAGTTCCACAGCATATGTCGCCACAGCAATATGTTTTTATTTATGTCCATGTGATGACAGCAAACAGACACATGCGCCTCACAGTGGGCAGTTGTTAGTCCATGTCTGTCCAAACACAGTACATGCTGTCCCGCTGGGATGTACAGAATGACAGATCTCCTCAGTAGGGGTGTAACGATACACAAACTTCATGGTTTGGTACGTACCTCGGTTCTGAGGTCACGGTTCGATTCATTTTCGGTACAGTATGGGAACAAAATGTAAAACCTAAATTTGCTTGTTGTTTAAACCAACAATTTATTGTAACATTATACAAACAGGAAAATAAAATAATTGCAAAATGCTGCCTGGTAATAAGTTAAATAAAATGTTCTCAAATAAATGACAAATGTATGAAATATTATAAAAAATACATTCCTAGTAAACAGCTTTTAGAGCAGGACAACGGTTCCAGCAAAACCTTGTTCAATTTTATTCAACCTTCATATTTTTTCTAGAAAAAATAACTTGTCCAAAACTGTCACACTCTATAAGGGATTTTTAAGAGAATTAATGTTAAAGAATCTCTTTACTTTTGTACAATTTATTTTATTTTTTATCTGTTTGTTAATATATCTTTTCAAATAAAGTTTTGAAAACAAAAACATTGTGGGAGAGGCAAAAAAGTGAGTAAAACCACCTTTAAATTACTTAGAACCACAAATAAACTTGATTCTTGGTTTGTGTATTTCAATCAATCATTTTTTTTTTCGAACTTAGTTGTTAATTCCAGTATCATGTCAGTTCACAATATAAGCAAATCAAATGAACAAAGCTTCTTTGTACTCTCTGTACCTCTACACTCATATGAAAAAATAAACAAAATCAAAAAAGAAGCAAAACAAAAATGACAACAAGAAAGTTCGAAAGGGAGTGGGAAGAAGTAAATACTTTTTAAATCCCACCCCCGGTGCACATATCTTCAGTGGTTGCTTAATTGACAGTAAATACAACTGCAGTTAATTTACAATACCTCAATATATTTACAGTTCCAATAACTCATGAATAGACAACAATTTCAATAATTTATCAATATACTTACAATTTCAAGAGCTCATGAATGGACTTACAATTCCAGTACCCGTGAATATGCTTACTCTTCAATCACTCAATATACTACAAATACTAAATAATTTAGTAAAGATTCAGTATTCAATGCAATACAATACAATACCTTAACTCTGATATACTTATTGTTACTAAATGATTTAATGTTATATGATCTTAATACTATAATGACTATAGTAAGAATTTTCACTGTGTACTGTACCGTAGTAAAATGTTTTCTTTGTATTTGTCTTTGAATTGGTAAATCTTTGGACATTGTTTTAAATTCCATTCTAAACTATTCCACAATCGCACTCCACACACTGAAACACACATACTTCTTCTCGTGGTTCTTACAGCTTTTGGTCTAAGTTTACCATTTCCCCTCAGATTGTACGAGGTCTGTTAGAAAAGTATCGGACCTTTTTATTTTTTCAAAAACCATATGGATTTGAATCACGTGTGATTGCATCAGCCAAGCTTGAACCTTCTTGCGCATGCGTGAGTTTTTTCACTCCTGTCGGTTGCGTCATTCGCCTGTGAGCAGGCTTTGTGTGAGCAGTGATCCACCCCTCTCGTCGGATTTTTATTGCAAATAAATGTCTGAACAATTTGGAGCTTTGCTGCATCAATTTTTTCCAGAAACTGTGAGAGACCTCCAGGTGGACACCATTCGGAAAATTCTGTTGGCTTTCAGGGACGATTTTATGGGGATTACACAGATTAAGGAGTGCTCCAGCCGGTTTAAAGACCGCCCACAGCTGCTGAGAGCGCGCCGCGCTCCGAGCGCCGATCGACAGGCTGAATCAACCAGATCATTTCCAACGTGAAGGCTTTGTTGATCCGGGACGTCATCTGACTTACACAAAAATGGCAGGAGACATGGACATCAGTACTTTTTCGGCACATTCCACTGTTACAGGAGTTTTTTTCATGGAAAGAAAAGCGGACGGATGCACCACCGTGCCGTTCATGGCGCGGCACAAAACCACCTCCGTGTTGGTCTCACAGGACGGCTTTGAGATGGCTTTCAGACGGCTGTCGGTGGGTTTTCAGTCGTGTGACTAACCGAGAAATTGTGGATGAGCCTGGACATGCCAGAACATGTCCTGTGAGGCTTCATCACGGCGTTGCTTTGCGCCATGCGGCACCGCCGCAACGCGCGGAATTCCTCCGCTCCTCTTTCCATGACAAAAACTCCTGTAACAGTGGAATGTGCCATTCATTTCCAAACTGGATGCTGTGTTTTATCTGGGACGTCCTCTGACTAGCATAGGAATTGCGGAAGACGTGGACATCAGCACTTTTTTGGCACATTGAGACGGACGTTCTGAGGAATTCCACGCGTCGCGGTGGAGCCTCATGGCGCAAAGCAACACCGTGATGAAGCCTCACAGGACATGTTCTGGCATGTCCAGGCTCATCCACAATTTCTCGGTTAGTCACACGACTGAAAACCCACCGACAGCCATCTGAAAGCCGTCTCAAAGCCGTCCTGTGAGACCAACACGGAGGTGGTTTTGTGCCGCGCCATTAACGGCACGGTGGCGCATCCGCCCGCTTTTCTTTCCATGAAAAAACCTCCTGTATAGGGATGGGTATCGAGAACCGGTTCCTTTCGGGTATCGTTAAGAAATGATTCGATCCACCGACATCAATAAACTTTGTGCTTAACGATTCTGTTATCGGTCCTTCAGAGTGGCCGTTGTTTTGGCGGGTGTTTGTCAGGAAAATGATCATTTCTCTACATTGATTACAGACCCTGCAGCAGGTCCTTAATCAACTTTTCTGCAGCGCGGCTTTGCTTTGAACCTTGAACCAATCGAAGCGTGGTTCGGTCAATTGCTTTGTTTATTTCTTTCTTTCGCTTAATTTTCCACCGCTAAAACCCTAAAGAGCATACGTCTGTGAGTATTATTTACCTTTTCTATGTTAAACCGACCTGTTATGGTCTTCTGAAACAGTTGATAAATGTATTTTATAACTTAACGGGAGCGATGCTAACGTGTTAGCATGTCTATGGCATTTTCAATGTTAAAAGTTAGCATTTAGCAATTGCAGCCATCATCACGTTAGGGTGCATTTGTTTTCAAATTGTAATATTCCTTAAATTTATTTTTGCTTATATATTAATAATCTAATGATTATTGTATACAATTTTAAAGAAAGAGACAAAAAGAACCTGAATAGAAACACAACAGAAAATACGAGGTCTGTCAATAAAGTATCGTACCTTTTTATTTTTTTGAAAAACCATATGGATTTGAATCACGTGTGCTTGCATGAGCCAACCTTGAACCTTCGTGCGCATGCGTGAGTTTTTTCACACCTGTCGGTTGCGTCATTCGCCTGTGAGCAGGCTTTGAGTGAGCACTGGTCCTCCCCCCTCGTTGGATTTTCATTTCGAAGAAAATGTCTGAACGATTGGAGCAGCGCTGAATCAAATTTTTCCAGAAACTGTGAGAGACAGCCAGGTGGAAACCATTCGGAAGATTCAAACGGCTTTTGGTGGCTTTTCAGTTGAGTGAGTATCCGAGGAATTGTGTAAGAGCTGGACATGTCACAACGTGTCCTGTGAGACTTCCAACTGCCGCACGTCTTTCATTACAAAATCTCCTGTAACAATGGAATGTGCCGAAAAAGTGCTGATGTCCAACTCTTCTACAATTTCTCTGGTAGTCAGACGACGTCCCGGATCAACACAGTGTTTACTTTGGAAATGATCTGGTCATTTCAGCCTGTCGATGGCCGCTCGGAGCGCGGCGCACCCTCCGCCATTGTGCGCCGTCTTTGTAACACTCCTTAATCTGTGTGATGCCCATAGGATCGTCACCGAAAGCCGTCTGAATCTTCCGAATGCTTTCCACCTGGCTGTCTCTCACAGTTTCTGGAAAAATTTGATGCAGCAAAGCTCCAAATCGTTCCACCTCGCAATGAAAATCCAACGAGAGGGGAGGACCAGTGCTCACACAAAGCCTGCTCACAGGTGAATGATGCAACCGATGGGCATGAAAAAAATCACGCATGCGCATGAAGGTTCAAGGTTGGCTCATGCAAGCACACATGATTCAAAAACATATGGTTTTGAAAAAATAAAAAGGTCTGATACTTTTTGGACAGACCTCGTATATGGATTTCATTCATATGTTTTTATGTCAGACATGCTTGAACCCTCGTGCGCATGCGTGAGTTTTTCCACGCCTGTCGGTGACGTCATTCGCCTGTGAGCACGTCTTGGGAAGGAGTGGTCATGCCCCCTCGTCGGATTTTCATTGTCTGGAAATGGCGGAATGAAAAGGACTTTTTTTCCATCAGAATTTTTTCAGAAGCTGTTAGAGACTAGCACCTGGATACCATTCGAAAAATTTATCTGGCTTTCGGTGAAAATTTTACGGGCTTCACAGAGAATAAGGACTTTTACTACAGCTTTCAGGACTGCTTTAAGGATGGTCGGTGCTCTGCGCTCCGAGCTGCGACTACGCGGCACAAACCACTGGATCATTTCTAAACGGATGGCTCTGTGGATACGAGACCGTCGTGTGCTCTTTCTCTGGTTATCACAAGACAGATTTCACTTTTAACAAGAGATTTTGTCATGGAAAGCCACGCGGAGACTTCGCGCGTCACGACCGATTCGCTGATGAAGCGAGACAAAGGAACACCTCCGTTTCGGAGTGTTAGAGGACAAGTTGGGACATGTCTATCTCGGCTTTCAGTGCTTACCAGTCGAGTGAGTATAAGAGAAATTGTGGAGAGCTGGACATGTCCCAACTTGTCCTCTAACACTCCGAAACGGAGGTGTTCCTTTGTCTCGCTTCATCAGCGAATCGGCGAAACAATCTCTTGTTAAAAGTGAAATCTGCCGGAAAATGGCTGATGTCCAGCTCTTGTGATAACCAGAGAAAGAGCACACGACGGTCTCGTATCCACAGAGCCATCAGCTTAGAAAAGATCCAGTGGTTTGTGCCGCGTCGTCGCAGCTCGAAGCGCGGCGCACCGACCGTCCTTAAAGCAGTCCTGAAAGCTGTAGTTAAAGTCCTTATTCTCTGTGAAGCCCGTAAAATTTTCACCGAAAGCCAGATAAATTTTTCAAATGGTTTCCAGGTGCCAGTCTCTAACAGCTTCTGAAAAAATTCTGATGGAAAAAAGTCCTTTTCATTCCGCCATTTCCAGACGATGAAGATCCGACGAGGGGGCGGAACCACTCCTTCCCAATGGGTGCTCACAGGCGAATGACGTCACTGACAGGCGTGGAAAAACTCACGCATGCGCACGAGGGTTCAAGCATGTCTGACGTAAAAACATATGAATGAAATCCATATAGTTTTTGAAAAAAATAAAAAGGTACAATACTTTATTGACAGACCTCGTATATAATATCAACTAACATAAATAAATAAATACATACAGAAATAAATGTTTCCTGTGAACACCTAGTGACTCTCACACCTCCATTTCATCCCTGTCTTATTTAAGTTTAATGACAGTTTATTTCGGTCAAACCACATTTTCAGTTTGTTAATTTCTTCAGTGATTTCCTCCAGAACTATCTGTCAAACTACTGGAATGAATCCGAATAAGGAAAGTTGTATTTTTTTTTCTCACCTAAATGGATTCAGCACTCACTCCAGTTTATTGTCTGGAATAGTCCCAGATTGCATTTCAGAGCTTCTAGAATTCAAACATTTTCATGCAGGTGGTGTTGGGGGGGTAATTTTGGGTTTCAGCTTTTTGTGTTTTTCACCACTTTCATCCCTGAATATGAGTTGTGATTCACTTTTGTGCGGATTAAAGTTACTAACTGGGACTCCTGTCTTGTTGCGAGAAAGAAACGAGACTCATCCTTCCTTCTGTTCACACAGCTCCAAACTTTGCGCGGCTCTCTGACAAGTCAAGATAGAATGATAGATTTCAGTCTGAATTAATAACTTCAAAGCGAAACACAGTTTTGTTTATTTTTATTTATGTCCAGAGATCAAGGATACAGTGACTAATTTCATATTTATTTACTTTAAGACTCAAGGAAATACATAGAAAACCTGTAAAGCCTACTTTTAGTACAAAATTCACGAGGTATCGATAAGGGAATCGATAAGGAATCGGATCGATAAGCAGAATCGATAATGGCATCGATATCGATAAAACCTTATCAGTACCCATCCCTACTCCTGTAACAGTGGAATGTGCCGAAAAAGTACTGATGTCCACGTCTCCTGCCATTTTTGTGTAAGTCAGACGACGTCCCGGATCAACAAAGTCCACCTGTCCACCTGGAGGTCTCTCACAGTTTCTGGAAAAATTTGATGCAGCAAAGCTCCAAATCGTTCAGACATTTATTCGCAATAAAAATCCGACGAGAGGGGTGGACCACTGCTCACACAAAGCCTGCTCACAGGCGAATGACGCAACCGACAGGCGTGAAAAAACTCACGCATGCGCACGAAGGTTCAAGCTTGGCTGATGCAATCACACGTGATTCAAATCCATATGGTTTTTGAAAAAAATAAAAAGGTCTGATACTTTTCTAACAGACCTCGTAGACACTTTCCCTTTATATAAATTTGGCTTGAATGTTGGCCGGTAGAGAATTTTTACTAGCTTTGTGTATGCAGTTGAGCTGTGCAGAAATCCACCAAATCAATTAATTTCAATAATTTGGACTGTAAGAAGAGTGCGTTAGTGTGTTCCAGGTAGCTTTTCTTTTGGATAACGCATACTACACGCTTTTGAAGTAGTACCAATGGCCTTAGAGTACTCTTGTAATTGTTACCCCTAACTTCTATAACATATGATAAATAAGGATAAATTAAACTGAAGTATAAAATGTACAGGGCATTATAGTTAAGTACCCACTTTCCTTTATTTATAATAGCTATGTTTTTTTATACTTTCTTTTGTATGTAATTAATGTGGGATTTCCAGTTTAAATTCTTATCTATTTCTTCTTATCTATTCCTCATTTACAGTGTTTATAACATCGTCATAATCATCATCTGCATAGAAAATATTTGTATCGTCAGCGAATAAGACCAGTTTCAGCAGAGCAGATACATTGAAGATGTCATTTATATACAGATTAAATAATTTTGGACCCAATATGGAACCCTGTGGCAGTCCACATGTGATAATTTTGCATGAAGATTCGTACTTACCCATCTTCACGAACTGCTGCCTCTCAGTTAAATAACTTTTGATCCATTCCCATGCTACCCCTCGAATCCCATACTTTTGTAATTCTTCTAGTAAAATTGAATGATTAATTGTGTCAAACTTTTTTTAAGTCAATAAAAACTCCAATAGCATTTTTTTTTTCTTTTCCAGTGAATGTGCAATTTCCTCTACAGCATCAATAATGGCCATAGATGTAGATCTTCCAGGTCTGAAACCATACTGGCCTTCATTTTACAGGCAATTTTTTTCTATAAAATTTTCAAGTCTGTCATTAAATACTTTCTCAAGTATTTTTGAGAATTGTGGGAGGAGAGAGACAGGTCTATAGTTAGTAAAGATGTGCTTGTTACCCGTCTTAAAAATTGGAATTACCTTAGCAGTTTTCATTTTATTTGGGAATATCCCATTTTGCAGTGAAATATTACAAATGTAAGTTAATGGTTTTGTTATGCCATCTATGACTTTTTTTTACTAATCTCATGTCTATGTCAAAACAATCAGTGGAGCATTTATTTTTACACTTACGAACAATTTCTTTAATTTCTGTTTCATTTACTCCTGAGAGAAAGATACTTTTTGGATTTCTTTCAATTGGTGATTGACCTTCATTACTTGCAGGGATTCCAGCCGCTAGATCTGGTCCCACATTTACAAAAAACTCACTAAATTTGTTCACCACATTTTGCATATTATAATTCTCATCATTTCCGTCAATAAAATACTCTGGATAGGTGTCCATGATATCTGCCTTATCTTTAAGTAATCCATTATTCCTTTGATGTTATTTTTATTTTGATTCAATAACCTTTCAAAATACAACTTCCTACTCATTCTTAGTATTGTGGTCAACTTATTTTTGTATACCTTATATTTTTTTCAGATTCCATAGTTTTAACTTTCAAGAACTGTTTATATAGATAATTTTTTTTCTTACAAGCATTTTGTAGTCCCTTGGTCAACCAGGGACATTTGACAATTTTGTTCTTTCTTTTGTATTTTTTCACAGGGCAATTTTTATCATACAGGTTACAAAAAATTTCAAGAAACATGTTGTAAGCTTCATTAACATCCCTTTCCCTTAATACATCACTCCAGTTTTGAATTGATAGATCATATTTCAATGATTCAATTCATCTTTCAGATAGTAATCTTTTGTAGATATAATTCTGAGTGTTTGTGCTCTTCATATTCCCATGTTGACATAAAATAAAAACAGGTAGGTGGTCAGTTATATCTATCTATATATATATATATATATATATATATATTTTTTTTAGGGATGTCCTGATCAGGTTTTTTTTTTTTTTTTTGGCCCCGATCCGATTCCGAGTCATCTCATTTTGAGTATCTGCCGATACCGAGTCCCGATCCGATACTTTTGAAAAACTGAATGAACAATGAACAAATGGTAAATATATAATATTAAATTTTAATCACCTTATTTTATTATTTATCACTTAAACAGTGCACTTCTCCTTGAGGTAGCTTGAACAGTCAAGTAATAATCTACCAGACTTAAAAAAATGTACAAATTTCCATGTTATTTTATTTGTCTAAAAATAAATTTCCAAGGTTCCTTATGTTAAACAAGAAATTATCTAATCTGAAGTAACAGGTGGTTTTAATTTGCAGAGGAAAGGTTTCTAAAGAACCATTTATTGATTTAGCTATTTTAATTACAAGTGTTCTAAACTTTTTAAACAGTAATGAGAAATTTTGAGGTGACAAACAACAAAAACATTTCCAATGATTTTTCTTCAGAAAACTGCTGTATAAATGAGCAGTCCTGTGACATGTTTCTGTTTTGTACAGATCAGTGGTTTCTGCACCGACCTTTTTTGTACAGATCAGGTTTCTGCCACTAGTCTCCTGTGTTTTGGCCCTACGCGTCGTTCCTATTGGACAGCGCAAAGCTATGTCATAGCTCAGAGCATCGAAAATTGGATTGGGTTGAACTTATGTTTTTTCTTTTGTTCAATAAAAAAAAAGATTGGGTTAAACTTTGACCGCATCAGCCTGCTGACAAGCGGTAATGCGCACTTCCGTCAGAAGCGTCGCTTTAGCTCAGCTTTTGACGCGACGCTTCTGATGCCTCTAAAAAGCAACGCGTCTCATTGAAAATAATGCTTTGTAGACCGATCCTTGACGCCGCTGATACTTCCGACGTGTAAAAGGCCCATTAATCTGCAATAATGAGCTTGAAATAGAGCTGATCAAAATAATGAAGATAAAATCTATATTGGATTCCTGATCGGGATGCAACGTCCAATTTCGATCAAGTCTGAAACCACATGATCGGGCCCGATTTCTGTTCACGTGATCGGATCGGGATATCCCTATTTATTTTACCATTAAAATTTGCCATCACTTATTGAAATAAAATAACTTGTCAAGGCCAGGGCTTCACAAAGTCTGAGGACTATTTAATCACAGCGCAGCAAATGAGGTGAGTAGGCTGAGCAAGTCTGAGTGAGGAGGATTGTAGATATCCCTCCGCTCAATGCTTTACAGACAGGCTGCTGCAGCAGAGGAGGGGGAGACCTGCTGCAGTTCAGTGACAACAGAGACTTTCACTTTTAGTCGCCAAACATCAGAAAAGTCTCCAGTTACACCAGGAAAAGTAGTTAGATTTGTCGCTCGTCCCTTTTGAGAAAATAGTCATTAAGAGGGTTTGGAAAGCCGCCAGATTTAGTGAGAAAGTCGCTAAATTGGCAGTGCTGAATGTAAACACGCAATGCGAACTCACCCGTGTACCGAACTGAACGTCCCATACTGAACGATTCAATACAAATACATGTACACAGATGGAAAGATGAAAATTTCAGATGCCTCCATGATTTCTAAGTGGGAGAACTTGCAAAACCGCAGGGTGTTCAAATACTTATTTTCCTCACTGTAGTTGTAGCAACAGGTGTACGAGGCGTTGGACACAGGGACAATTTTACATGTTTTGCAAACAATTCCCGCTTTATGCGCACCTCGTGCGCACTTTGACCGAATTTCGCACTGTGTCAAGGGCCCATAATGACAACAGAAACCACACAAATGACACTGACCAAAAGTTTGCATACCCCAGTTCTTAATTCTGTGTATTCCCCCCTTTAACATCAGTAGTAGCTTGGAGTCTTTTTGTGGTAATTGTGGATGAGGCTCTTTATATTCTCTGATGGCAAAGCTGCCCGTTCTTCTTGGCAAAGCCCTCCAGTTTCTGTAAATTTCTGGGCTGTCTTACATGAAGTGCACATTTGAGATTTCCTAAGAGTGGCTCAACCTGCACTGAACCTTCACTTTATTCTGTTGCAGCCAATGACAGGTCGACTTGGCCTTGTGTTTTTGATCATTGTCATATTGGAACGTCCAAGTACGTCCCATGTGCAGCTTCCTGGGCTGATAAGTGCAAATTTCCCTCCAGTATTTTCTGATAACATGCTGCATTCATCCTGCTGTCAATTTTCTACCAAGTTTCCTGTGCCTTTGTAGCTCACACATCCCCAAAACATCAGCGATCCACTGCCGTGCTTCACAGTAGCAGTGGTCGTACATCAACATCATAGGCCTTGTTGACCCCTCTCCAAATGTAACGTTTATGGTTGTGGCCAAAAATTTTAATTTTGGTCTCATCACACCAAATGACTTCTGGCATATTGTAAGCGGGATACTTTGTGGCATTTACATAGTAATGGCTTTCATCTGGTGACTCGACCATGGAGCCCATTCTTCTTCAAGTGCCTCCTTATTGTGCATCCTGAAACAGCCACACCACTTTTTTTCAGAGAGTCCTCTATTTCAGCTGAAGTTATTTGTGGGTTTTTCCTTTGTATCCTGAACAATCTTCCTGGCACTTGTTTCTGAGATTTTTGCTGGACTACCTGACCATAGTTTGGTTCCAACACAATCCCCCATCTTCCATTTCTTAGAGTTTTAACACTGCTGATTGGCATTCTCAGTACCTTGGATATCTTTTTACATCCCTTTTCTGTTTGGTAGTTAAATTACCTTTTCTTTGACAATTGTTTTGCTTTCCCTATGGCTCAGAAACCAGAACGTCAGTGCAGCACTTGATAAAAGATGCAAGGGTCTGGTCTGTCAGGAACCCAGAAACTCACTGACCTTTGATACACACACACACTGATTACAAGCGAACAGCTCACAGGTGAGGATGGTTATCTTTTGTAGCCATTCAAACCCATTTGTGTCAACTTGTGTGCATGTTATCAGGCCAAAATCACCAGGGTAACTTTTGATCAGGGTCA
Organism: Thalassophryne amazonica; assembly: GCF_902500255.1. Taxonomy (NCBI): domain Eukaryota; kingdom Metazoa; phylum Chordata; class Actinopteri; order Batrachoidiformes; family Batrachoididae; genus Thalassophryne; species Thalassophryne amazonica. Next base: position 25,274,032 of record NC_047109.1, read on the forward strand.
TTTGGTTACTTTTTTGTCTTTTTGTGTTAGTTAATACCACTAAGTAGGCAGGAATTGGACCCCAAGATGCAAGTAGCCAAAACACAGGTGGATTAGGTGCAAAAGCAAAGGTATTTTAATGATTTAAAAGGGTGGCAGTGATACAATTAATGACTCAGAAAATCCAAATCCCAAAAAGATGCAGATAGCATCTATAGCAAAGAAGACACAACTAATACACAAGTCCAAACTTCTTCAGTTAAAAATTGACAAACAACAAAAATCCAACAAAGTGAACTGAGAACAAGGGAGAAACCCAAAAAATCCTCAATCACAATACTTATTTTCATGCAATTTAAAAATCATACAATGTGATTTTCTGGTTTAGTTTTTTATTTAGATTCTATTTCTCACAGTTGAAGACCTCTCCATTTTTCGTAGGTGGTAAAACTTGCAAAATCGACAGTGGATCAAATACTTATTTGCCTCACTGTGTGTGTGTGTGTGTGTGTGTGTGTGTGTGTGTGTGTGTGTGTGTATATATATATATATATATATATATATATATATATATATATATATATATACACACATACACACAAAGTAGAATATACTGTTGATGATCTAAAAGAGGCTTAAAGTGAAGCAGTGTGTTTGTGTGTTTTTAAAAATCCTCAGTGCTGTGTGTTGATCCAGGCAGCTTACAAACACTGGCTGCTCGCTCCACCTTGCAGATGAGGAATCACACTTTTTTGGTGAGTCAGGCTAAACTGACTAATCAAAAAAGCAGTTTTATCAGGCTGATTCATATCAGATTGGATCAGATTTTTGATCTGTTCATCAACAGGATATGGATTTATCAGTGCGGCTTTGGAGAAAATTAATGTGTGAAAAGCCGTACTCTGCAGCCCCAGGAACATCCCTGAAGCACAGCACGAGGCTATTTTTAACAGGTGTTTGTGACTGCATGATGTGTATGCGCAGCTGCTTTAACTCCCACTCAAACTGTAAATTTACCACAACTTCATTGAAATAAATACAGTTATTGCTTTAAAAACAAGTCACCATGACACAAAATCATGTAAGCTTTGCAATTAATTCACAGTTCAGGTGTGCTGAACTGTAGAAAGCAGTTTGTATGGACCACGGATCATGTGGTTCCACCAAGTATAAGAGGTCACACAGAGAAAGATTAAAATTGTTACCCAAAATGTCAATAACGCCCTTGTGACCGGAGAGCAATCTGCAAACGCTGGTACTTTCATGTTAAATTCTGTCAGTGTTGTTGGTCCAGTATATTGTGTAGCAATGATCTTGAATCAATGAATTTCGTCCTTCATTAGATACAAAATGAAAATACCAAATTAGCCAGAAAATTAACAGAAAAAAAACACTCCTGAGTGGAAGTACAACAAAAGAGGAACCAGTGGAATTCAAATCCACAATCAGATCCAAAGTGTTTCATTGCTGTGAGTGGGCCTGTTGAAATCCAACACTGTCCAGCAGTATCGAAAACGGCTCTGCACAGTGATGTAACACGCAAGGTTTCTGCAAAGCAGTATGTGCATCAACAACCACAACTGTGACACCTCCCATGAAGGAAAATATTTCCACTCCAGTGTCTTCAAGGAGCGATAATAGGACATTTGTTACTTATTTACATTGTATTTCTTCATTTGATCATTGCATATGTAAATAAACCTACTAACCGCTTCAATACAAAGGTAGACCATTGAGCTAATTCACATATTTCATCATGAAAAATTTAATGAGCACCAAGGAACTACTACGACATGGGCAGGGGTAAGATTTTGTGAGCTTGTTCATAGACATTGATATATTTTTTTACTTAGATTTGTTTGTGCTAACCCAAAATAGTCAACAGAAATTCTGCTCCCTTGAGCTGAGTCAGTGCGACTGCTGCTGCTACCGAGAGCGGGGGGAAGACAACAGTATCTGTGAAGCTGATTTCCCCTGATCACTGACAGGACTCGGTTGCAGGAATCAATCTGGACATTTCCAGTATCAGTCATGATGTGACTTCAGGCCGCATATGCACTGAAAGACACTGTGACACTCGACAGCAGAGGATTTCACATCCCATCTTGGTGAGCTGCTGTCATTTACGGAGACTCATTTATGCATTACAACTTTAATCACCATCTATTTAATAAAAAATCTTGGGCTTCCCACTTCACCCCTTCTCACAGCCCCTCAGTCGACATCCCAGACTCTCGCATCCATCTCACAATCTCGATACCTAAATTTGGATATCTGGCGATACCGATACTATTCCGATACCAGAGCTCTGTTTGCTTAAATATTACTATCATTTTTATTGCTTTTATATGAGGATATTTTGTATCCCCAGTTGTACAGCTTCATGATGAAGTGGTATAGAGTAGGATTTTCTTAAAAAGAAGACCTGAAATATCAGCTACAATTTGCCAGAAGGTACATCTAAGATTCAAGCATAGATTTGATGTTTTTGGTGGTTTCTTGTGGCATTTTAGAAATGCACTCGTTCCTCAAAATGGCACATGTACTTGTACGCAATTTTTGGGGCGCCCCGTGGGGAAAAAAAAATCCAATCAATCAAATGTTGATTGATGAGAAATGGCAGGTCTTCGAAAATAGCATAGACTTTATATTGACATGGCAAACATGTTTAAATTGTCAAAGCAAGTGTTACATAGAATATGTACATACAGTCAACAATATTCTACAGTAAATAAATGTGTAAACAGGAGATATGGGATTGAAATAAAAGCAAAAATTGTGCTTTTGGTGTAAAAATATACTATCCTATAGAATGAGTTATATTATACACAGATAAAGTGACAGCAGTTTAATCTCCTGTTTTGGGTTTATGGTGGTTTATGTCTCTCTCTGTCTCTCAATTCAATTTCAATGGAGCTTTATTGACATGGGAAACATGTCATACAGTTAAGCAATATTCTACAGTAAGTAAATGTGTAAGCAGGAGATATGGGATTGAAATAATAGTAAATCGTCTTTTCTGTGTAAAAATATACTATCCTATAAAATGTGTTATTATACTCACTCCCTCTCACTCTCCCGCTCTCTCTGTCTCTCTCATGATGGAGCTTCCTCTCGGTAGAATGGCTTTGCAACATTGCATGTTGCTGTCTTGCATTGCAGTGTTGATAGTATAAAACATTTCCAACCAATGACAGTCACTGTTTTGAATCTTCTCCAAAAGAAGCCCCCATGCAGTCAGCCCAAAACAGTGAAAATTAAAAAGCAAAACACAGTTGAAAGAGAGCTGAGAGGATCTTCTTTCAGAAACTGTTTGTCAATGTGGCTTGGGACAGAGCTGTAGCTGTGGGCTCCCCTCACACCGGGCAGAGACACAGCAGCCGGCCACAAGGTGAAGAGTCACTCCCCACGTAGAGCAGACCGTGTGTTTTTTAAAAATAGACAAACACACTGCTTCACTTTAAATGCACAGTAGGTCTAGTTCAGATGATCAATGTGGACCATCTTTCTCTTAAAAGGCTATTTTATACTCTGTGTGTCATGTTGGAAAGGTGTAGCTATCGTTGCTAATTTGATTACCTGTTATGCTCTAGTCTTCTGTTTTTTTTTTTTTTTTTTTCTGGGGACATGGCAGTGTCACACACTGGCCTGGTATATGCACTACAATGTTAAAGCTTTGAGGCACAGGATTTGCCTCAAACATTTTTTGTAATCGAATTATTCGAGTTACTCGACTAATCGTTTCAGCCCTAGTCGAGTCCTCCGGACAAAAGATGGAAAAGACTATCCAGATTGTTACCAGCGCAAAGTTCAAAAGCCAGCATCTGTGATGGTATGGGGGTGTGTTATTGGCACCATCAATGCTGAAAGGTACATCCAGGTTTTGGAGCAACACATGCTGCCATCCAAGCAATGTCTTTTTCAGGGACGTCCCTGCTTATTTCAGCAAGACAATGCCAAGCCACATTCTGCACATGTTACAACAGAGTGGCTTCGTAGTAAAAGAGTGCGGGTACTAGACTGGCCTGCCTGCAATCCAGACCTGTCACCCATTGAAAATGTGTTGCGCATTATGAAGTGCAAAATACTACAATGGAGACCCCAGACTGTTGAACAACTTACGTCGTACATCAAGCAAGAATGGGAAAGAATTCCACCTACAAAGCTTCAACAATTAGTGTCCTCAGTTCCCAAATGCTTATTGAGTGTTGTTAGAAGGAAAGTTGATTAACACAGTGGTAAACATACCACTGTCCCAGCTTTTTTGAAACGTGTTGCAGGAAAATTAGCAAATATTTGCACAAAAAACAATAAAGTTTAACAGTTTGAACATTAAATATCTTGTCTTTGTGGTGTATTCAATTGAATATAGGTTGAAGAGGATTTGCAAATCAATGTATTCTGTTTTTATTTACATATTACACAACATCCCAACTTCATTGGAACTGGGGTTGTACAATAGCACAACTCTTCTCTTGGCACCCTGTTATAAGATTTCTCCATGGCTGCAAAATCTCCGTCTGTATATGGATGTCTGTCAGTTTTTATTTTCTGGTTCCGTTTATTCCGTCATTTATAATCGCTAACTGAAAAAAATATTTTATTGCTTCATTTCGACACAAAACGGGAGAGAACGACGGAATTTGCTTTAAAATGTATTCCATACGGAGGCCGCCATTACAGGAAGCGGTCGTGTGTGCGCAGTGGTGTTCTGGGCAGCGACTCTGTCACCGCGCTCATTGCTTTCTGAAGGTAAACGTGAGCAAAACCTCCGTTTATGGATTTCCGTCCAATTTTTTTTTCCATGTTCCGTTTATATCATCGTATAAAACCGCTAACTTAAAACATATATATATTTTATGGCTTTATTTCGACACGAAACGCGCTCCTATCAAACCGGGTGTCCGTATGAGAAAATCAAACTCACCCCTCTCTTCTTCTATGGCGTTTAATGGCAGCCGGCATCCTTATTGTTGGACTGCTGCCACCTACTGTATCAGGCCGTTAAAGCAACCCTAAATCCTCTCATTGAGCCGTGTCTTTCAAGCAGTGGTGTCAAAAGTACACACATTTGTTACTTAAGTAGAAGTATAGATACTGCAGTTTAAAAACACTCTGGTAAAAGTTGAAGTATCAACTTGACCTCTTTACTCAAGTAAAAGTGAAAAAGTATGTGCTTCAAAACCTACTTAAAGTATAAAAGTATAAAGTAACCTTTAAAAAAAAAAAAAAAAAAAAAAAGGTAGATGCCACTATATGAATTGAAAGCTTAATTTAAAAACTGATTCATTCTACATGTGGCCCAAGACCCAAAACCCAAAATTACCCCCCAACACCACCTGCACGCAAATGTTTCAATTCTAGAAGCTCTGAAATGCAATCTGGGACTATTCCAGACAATAAACTGCAGTGAGTGCAGCATCCATTTAGTGAAGGAAAAAAACACAACTTTCCTTATTCAAATTCATTCCAGTAGTATTCTGCTCTTACTAGGATGCAGCAGTTTTCTAGTTTGGCAGATAGTTCTGGAGAAAATCACTGAAGAAATTAACACAATGAAAATATGGTTTGACCGAAACAAACTCATTAAATAAGACAGGGATGAAGTGGAGGTGTAAGAATCGCTAGGTGTTCACAGGAAACATTTATTTATTTATGTATGTATTTATTTATGTATGTTCTTTGTTAGTTGCTTTTATATTTTCTGTTGTGTTTCTATTCAGGTTCTTTTTGCCTTTCTCTAGAATTGTATATAATAATCATTAGATTATTAATATATAAACAAAAATAAATTTAAGAAATATTACAATTTGAAAACAAATGCACCCGAACGTGATGACGGCTGCAATTGCTTAATGCTAACTTTTAACATTGAAAATGCCATAGACATGCTAACGCATTAGCGTCGCTCCCGTTTTTAAGTTATAAAATACATCCATCAACTGTTTCAGAAGACCATAACAGGTCGGTTTAACATAGAAAAGGTAAATAATACTCACAGAAGTATGCTCTTTAGGGTTTTAGCGGGGGAAAATTAAGCGAAAGAAAGAAAGAATAAATGAAGCAATGGTCGAAGCATTGCTTCAATCTGCGAACCACTGCTTCAATTGGTTCACGGTTCAAAGCAAAGCCGCGCTGCAGAAAAGTTGATTACAGGCGCACATGATGTGAAATATATACGAGGTCTATTAGAAAAGTATCCGACCTTATTATTTTTTTCAAAAACCATATGGATTTGAATCACGTGTGATTACATCAGACATGCTTGAACCCTCGTGGGCATGCGAGAGTTTTTTCACGCCTGTCGGTTACGTCATTCACCTGTGGGCAGTCTTTGAGTGAGGAGTCGTCCACCGCTCGTCGATTTTTTTCATTGTTTAGGAATGGCTCAGAGACTGTTGCTTTGTTTGACACCATTCAATAAATTCAGCTGGTTTTTGGTAAAAATTTTAACGGCTGATGAGAGATTTTGGTCTGGTAGTGTCGCTTTAAGGACGGTCCACGGCGCCTGACAGCGATCTGCGCTTCGAGGCGGCAGCGTCTCGCCGTTTCAAGTTGAAAACTTCCACATTTCAGGCTCTGTTGACGCAGTAAGTCGTCAGAGAACAGAGAACTTTCAGAAGAAGTCGGCATGAGGAGTTTATTCGGACATTCCATTGTTAACGGTCATTTTGTAATGAAAGAACGTGCGGGCAGAGTCGCATGTCGGGCTGGACCCGACCGCGGGGGGTCGCGGCAGGAAAAACACCTCCGTGTTGAAAACCATTTGTAGAATTCAGGCGGAATTCACGGAAACGACTCGGCGAATTTGCGCGTACGTCTTTCATTAAAAAATGTCCTTAAACAGTGGAATGTCCGCATAAATTCCTTATGCCGGCCTCTTCTGAATCTTCTCTGTTCTCTCACGATGTCCTGGGTGAATTAAGCCTTAAATTAGGATGTTTTCAGCTCGAAACAGGCCGACGACAGCGCCTGGAAGCGCTGCAGGACGTCCCGCTCCGTGGGAAGTCCTTACACCGACAGAAACACCCCATAATCTCTCATCAGCCGTTAAACTTTTCACAGAAAACCATCTTAATTTCTCGGATATTCCTCACAGGTCCAGAAAAAAGTTTGATAAAGCAACGCGCGCCGTCTCGAGCAGCGTGTGAAACAAAGGAATTCAGCCGAGAGGGCGGGACCACATCTCACTCAAGGCCTGCCCACAGGGAAATGACGTCACCCGACACGCGTGAAAAACTCACGCATGCGCACGAGGGTTCAAGCATGATTGGTGTAATCGCATGTCATTCAAATCCATATAGTTAAAAAAAATAATAAAAGGGTCGGTTTATTATCTAAGAGACCTCGTATATAAACATTAAACTGAAGCCAAGAGTAACGAGGCTTTTTGTTTTAAAAATGTAAGGAATAGAAAGTACAGATACTTGTGTGAAAATGTAATGAGTAGAAGTAAGAAGTAGGCAGAAAAATAAGTAATGGAGTAAAGTATAGATACCTAAAAAGTGTACTTAAGTACAGTAACGAAGTATTTGTACTTCGTTACTTGACACCTCTGCTTTCAAGTATTTAAAAAGGCAACACTTCCTCCTCTCACTGGACTTTACTGCTAAAATACTTCCTACAGAAACTCCTTTCAGGCCTTACAATTGATTTCCTTCCGTTTTTACACTTTATAGCTTTCTTTTGACATGAAATGCACTCCTCTCCAAACGTGTGTCCCGGTGATGAAATCTAACTTACCCCTCTCTTCTTCTACGGCAATTAATGGCATCGCACTGCTGCCACCTGCTGCATCAGTCCATTATAGCAGTACTAAATCCTCTCGATGAGTCCAGTGTCTTTCAAGTACTTAAAAAGTCAACACTTCCCCCTCTCAACCTTCTGGCTAAATTGCTTTCTGCATAAACTTCTTTTAGTACTTACAACTGATTTATTAAGTTTTTACTCTTTAATCGATTAAAAAATGACAAGATATATTTTGAAGTAAAATAAAATGCTAATACTGTAAAAGTGTTCATTGGTTATAATTTTTATCATTTATATTAAAACTTGTGGCATTTGAAAGTGCTGGATTCTGGTGACAGTATTTCACAAGACTTTATTTAAAACTCAGTTGGTCTCGTGGTTCAATCAATCAATTTTTTTTTTTATTTCGGACTTAGTTGTCAATTCCAGTATCATGGCAGTTCACAATATAAGCAAATCAAATGAACAAAGCTTCTTTGTACTCTCTGTACCTCTACACTCATATGAAAAAATAAACAAGATAAAAAAAGAAGCAAATCAAAAAATGACAACAAGAAAGTTCGAAAGGGAGTCGGAAGAAGTAAAAATCCCACCCCAGTGCACATATCTTCAGTGGTTGCTTAATTGACAGTAAATACAACTGCAGTTAATTTACAATACCTAAATATATTTACAATTTCCCCCAAAAAGTGATTTCCAAATTAAATAAAACATTAAAAAAGAAAACTCAGCAGTGCCACACAGATAACATGAATGCAGAATGCCACCATAGACTTCCATTTTTTTTTTATCTAATAACAGCCATGGACTTGCTGCCAGTAGAACTGCAGGTTGAGGTGCTGAAGTATGTAGGTATCATGGACCTACTCAATGTGGAGAAGGCCTACGGCCACATGCCATCCATCCGCACACCAAGTGTTTGGAGAGAGGTGAAGATGTACAGGGTTGATGACCAGTACTTGCCAGAAGTGTGGGAGTTTATGACCAAGGAAGTGGGATGCCACTTGAAGGAACTTCATTTGCCCTACATGGCAGAAGAAGAGATAAGCTTCAGCAACGTGGAAAAAGACTTTTCATTGGCAATACTTATCATGTCTTTTAGTGTCTTTAAGTGTATTATTTATTTTACCAGGTAATAGCATAAAGGTTCGAATAATTTATTTATTTTGTAAGACACACTTAGGATTTGGTTAATTATGTAGAATGAAAGCAGAAATTATAGTCAGTTAAATTATTGCAGACAGTCATTCCATTTGTGGATGGTAACTTATTACGGACACATACTGTCATACAAAATAGTAAATAAATTGTGATGAAATTAATACACTTTAGTCATTTTTTGCAGTATGATAAAAAGCACTGTTTTAGGCAAAGGAAAACTGTCCAAATTGCACTCAGAATGCATCAAATTGCACCATTTTTTTTTTTTTCAAAATTTCCGATGGGGGGCATGCCCCCAGACTCCCCTAGATGACTTCGCGGCTTCGCTGCACAGTCCGTCCACTCACGGAAAATGTTCAGTCAAAAAATTTTCAGTTGCTTGCAGCCATGTTTCTCTAAATCCACAAACGCACAATGTAACTCCTTCTGGCCTTCTCTATACTTCTCCATCATATTCTCAGAGGAAACATTGCATCGTAGTGCACTTTCTCAGCATGAACCCATATTGCTGCTCACAGATCTTCACCTGTTTTCTAAGCCTAGCTGCTACTCCTTCCCATAACTTCATGCTGTGGCTGATCAACATTATGCCTGCACATCTTGCAGCTCTGCACATCACCCTTGTTCTTAAAAATAGGAACAACACACTTTGTCTCCACTCCTCAGGCATCTGCTCACTTTCCAAGATTTTATTAAACAATCTGGTTTTTAACTCCACTCCCATCTCTCCTAGACATGTCCGTGTCTCCACTGGAATGTCATCTGGACCAGCTGCCTTTCCACTCTTTATCCTCTTCATAGCTGCCCTCACTTCATCCTTACTTATCTATTGTACTCCCTGATTTACTCTTGCCACATCATCCAGCCTTTTCTCTCTCTCTCATTTTTTTTCATTCATCAGCTCCTCAAAATATTCCCTCCACCTTCTCAACACACTCTCCTCGCTTGTCACCACATTACCATGTGCATCTTTTACCACCCTAACCTGCTGTACATCCTTTTCAGCTCTGTCCCTTTGTCTGGCTAACCAGTACAAGTCCTTTTGTCCTTCCTTCCTATTCAACTTCTTGCACAGCTCGCAGTATGCTTTTTACTTATCTTAGCTCTTTTTGCCTTACACCCCATCTCCTTGTTCTCCTGTCTGACTTTCTTTCATCTCTCCGACTATCCCAAAACTTTTTTGCCAACCTCTTTCTTCTTATGCTTTCCTGGACATCTTTGTAACACCACCAAGTCTCCTAATCTTCCTTCCACTGTCCAGATGTCACACCTAGTACCTTCCTAGCTGTCTCCCTCACCAGATCTGCTTTTCCAGTTGTCCCAACTTGCTTCCCCTCCATCCAGTGCCTCTCTCACCTGCTCACTAAATTTCACTCAATTACACAAAAATCTTGTGAAAGTTCTAAAAACTACTACCCAAATGCCTGTCTCTACAAAAAGGTGTCTTAAAGTTGTTGACACAATCCATTTTACAAAACTGACAGAAAACTCATTACCAAGTTTAAAAACTACAGTTTGAAAAGCACAGTCACCACTAGTTTTTAAACAAGTATGAGGGACCTCCAATAAGCTTTTGTCTGACAATCTTAATGAGCAACTTATAGGGCTTTAACAAGTCTGAGATGTACTCAGGTGCTTGACACTGCAGTGCTTTTATTGTTAAAATCAAAATTCACTGTCTGTACACTTGTCATGGAGGGGAAAAACTATCTATGGAGACTAACACCATTTTTATACCAGACTGTAAACATTTTTATTTGTGCCCTAAAGTTGAACATTTTGGACATTCATGGACTTAAATGGGAACCTGCTCACTTTTGGAGCAAACCTCAAGCTTCCAGTCAAGGATCTACAACTTTTTCTTCTTTCAGGTGGGTTTCATCTGAGATTATTGAAGCTTATGTCTTGGAAGCAGACCCAGTCACAAAATATTCATTAAAGCTGCTGAATCTGAACAAAATTTAAGTGATGTAATAGGGAGTTCATCAATTGGACAATATGACTGTTTCATATTACTCATCACAGCAATAATATCATATTGTAATATGATACAGTAATATGATCTGTTGCCTCCTGTGCTCAGTGTGGCACTTCAGATCAGTGACTTACTACAGTTGACAATGATCATTTTAATTAGGAATGTGAAGAGGACTTCCTTCACTTCATCATCACCAATGGGCAAGGGGTAGCTGACCAATGAATGGCAAAAAAACAAAACTGTTAAAAATCATGGAACAAGCTATCTTTTAACATCCCTCATATTTGTTGTGTGGTTAATTAAATAGGTATACTCGTCAGCTTCTTAACCAGCAGGTAGGTTGAGTGGTTATTCAACTCAAGCAAGGGAGTGCCACAAACTGTTATTCTTAATTTCCAGAGCCAAGGTAGAAGTTAAAAGAATGCCAGGGGACTCAGAATCATCTGCCACATGCACATCATGATGTGGGAAGGAGCAGCAACTGTTGGTGGGGGGATGGTCACCACAGTTTCACTGGCAACGTGGCGTGCTCAGGGGTGGTCTGGCCTGATGGCATGTGCTCTCATTTAGCTGTCAGAGGATGATTCTTGGCATTAGCCTGGTACCACAGGGCCCAGTTGACAGTGCCCAGCTGTATGCCAAGCCTCACCTAGAGGGCAAACCCCCAGGAGGAACTGGGGTTGGTGCTGGGAGACGACATTCTCTCACTCATCACCAACCACTTATCCGGGATCAGGTCATGGGGGGAGACGACACAAAAAAATAAATACTTAGACCTGTGTATACCTAATCTTAACCAAGATGGCACACTCCCCGACCAACTTGAATGGGCCCTGTGGTGATTTCCGCCACCTCATGATGGCAATACTTTTACACAGTCTAACCAAGCCTCACTGTAAAACCTACACACCCATATGGGTGTGAAAACAGGGGAAGCAGCACCAGGTGAAAGATTAGGCCTGTAACCTTTATTGTCTAACGGGGGCCTGTTATTTGTTGATCCTGGAAGGACCCAAAGCTGCGTCACCACCCTGTGAACATGCAGGTTAGAGAGGTGAATCATTTGTTGAGCTTGGAACATTAAAACTGATCATATAACATATACTAAAGAAGCAGACAGTAAAAAAAAAGTTTGTTAAAAAATTGTACTGCATCGTTCATCCATTCATTTTCTATACCCACTTACTCTAAGTAAAGGTCATGGGGGGCTGGAGTCTATCCCAGCAGTCATAGAGCATGAGGCATGGTACACCCTGAATAGGACACCAGTCTGTCGCTGGCCACACACACACACACATACACACACACACACACACACACACACACTACGGTCAATTTACATACTCACCAGTTCACTTAATCTGCATGTCTTTGGAAGTGGAAGGAACCCGGAGAACATATAAACGCCACACAGAAAGCCCCAGGTCGGAAGCAATCCCACAACTTTCTTGCTGTGAGGCAACAGTGCTAACCGCTAAGGCAGCGTGCTGCCCATTACTGCATTGTCTTTTACAAAATGTATTCATTTCCTCAATTAAAATTCAGTCTGTATCAGTCTAAAGTGTGAAACACTCACACATGTGCATACACACACACACAGATGTCCTACAGTCACCTCAGCTTCTACTTGATGTTGTATTATATTATATTATGAAGAAATATAAAAAAGAAATGATGGCAAATTAAAAGCATGTCAAAGTAATTGTCTGGACTAAAAAGCAGCAGAGATCAGATGAAGGCAGTGATGCAGGATGATCTTCTGTCCTGTGCAAAGATGGAGACCTCTTGGAGGGGTTAACCTCAAGGTAATTGAAAACAGCTCTGCACATGTGACCGCTGTTTACTCGGTTCAAAGCCCATTTATCTGCAGGTTTCACTGATATTACGGGAGAAGGGCTGAGTTGGCGCTTTGAGCACCTGAACACTGCGAGAGTTTGTGCTGCAGTGCAGACATTTAAAGCTCCTTGACTGTCTGTCTGTCTGTGGGTCGTGATCACACTGCAGGAGCCTGTGGTATTAAAGACATATTGAAACTGATGTCAGACACCTTTTGCATCTGTGTTGTGGGGTATTTCTGAACAAATGGGACATTTTCTTTGAGTATACTGTTGTGGCACATGGAAAAACAGAATCTCCAGAGAGCCACAGGGATTTATAACTGCATACATCTTTGGAGTTGTTCACCATTACTGCCACATCTCTAGTGCTGGTTCAGCCTCATCTGAATAAATAAGCTGAGGGAATGAAGGCAGGTGCATAATTCACCTGACAGCGTTTGGATTGTCAAAAACAACACAAAGTACTTGTTTAGGAGCCAAAAGGAAGCATCCTGTAAGTTTTCTAACTTTACTAGTGAGATGTTGTTTCCATGACAGACTTGTGTGTTGATTGAGCAGATGTTTGGTAGTATCTCTAAATTGGGTTGTTTTTCGTAATTCCTCCTCCAGGCTGTTATTGATCATTACTCATAATATGACTTTTATTGATACATGCAAGACAACAGCAGCAATGAAAATGTAACACAGAAATAAGAAAGTGCTGCCCATCCCAGTATGTTTCTAATATATAATTATTTTCTAATATTTTAATAATCTAATCTATAAAAACAGGGGTGGGAATGTCTAGACACCTCGCAATTCAAAGGACTGTGAGTTGATTATCAAATGTTTATCAATGCATCTTGATGCATGTTTTCTTCCGCCATCTGTGTATGTTTGGCCTTATGTATTTACTGACTCGGATTATTACCACTCCAGCAGTTAAAAGGTCAAACACGTATGTGCATCTCACCGTGATGCAGTTGCGCACTGGCTGTGGTGCACTTACAGTTTGTACTTGTTAGAATAATTCAAACAGGAACGTGTGTTGTGATAATAGCAAGACTTACTTGACTCCAGATATTTTGACTCTCTGAAAACTGCAGAAAATGTGGTGTACAACATCTGTTCTCATCCTGTGCATGCATATTTCCTTTTAATTGCACTTTGGGTTCAATGGATTGAACTGTGCTCATAGTGCACTCCAACATAATGCATATTGAAGTAAAAACAGTGGTGGAGATGATTTTGGGTTACCAGCTGTAAATGACAGCTGTGATACTCAGCAAACAAGATGTTTGGATTTTTTCTTAGCCATTTATGAAAAAGAATATCCATCTTTTTTCACTAAAGACATCAGCTGAACTTTCAGTGTGCTTACAGAGGGTGGAAGATTTTTAACCCTCTGGAGTCAGAGGGCATTTTTTGGACATTTCACTCGCCTGGCATAAATGTTTTATTATTGCTGTTACCAGCTCTCCCTGCATCCCACAATCAAGTTTTATGTCTTTTTTTTTTCAAGACAACCTGTACTTTCAGAATATATATGTTTTTGTTGTGTTTTATAAGTGTAATAAAGGTGTACAATCAAAAGCAGGCAAGGAAAAAATAAAGCGAAAAATAATTTTCTACACACATTTATTCAAAGCACACAGCAAACTATAATAAACAACTGTTTTAACACTTTATAAAGGTAATTTGAGGTCTTGTGGGAAAGACTGTGCAACAAAAAGGTTCAAACAATAAACACAAATGCACATTTTGAACAATATATACAAAATGGTCTATGCGTTTTGTTGTCCATTGATATTGTAAACAGTGCTTTACGCAGAGAAAGCAACAGAGTTATTCAGTAACATTCACATGCAAACTAGTGGAGCAATCCTGATAGTTACACACTCTTTGTTTGAGCACGTGAGATTGTCATCAGAGGCTCTCCGTGTGCTCCTGCTTTCACTGATCGCTGTGCATAATGGCGCAAGGCGCACTGAGTATGTACTAATAGTATGTACTCATTGGAGCACCCAGGGGGCTATTCAGACGGGCCAACTAGTAACACATCACTCCTGAAAACGAGCTTTGGCTTTTCACGTGAGGTAAATCTGCCCTATGATTGGATTTTGGAAAACCATGTGAAGGTGAGCCAGTTCCGATTGGACACTCAACATTGTGCACGTCATCACACAGCTTCTATGAGGAGTACAAAGATGACCGATGGCTGGCTCGAACATCTGCAGAGTTAACCTTTCAGCAAAAAAAAAAGTAAGTTTCTATCTCATATCATTCCAGAGTTATTTATAATTTAGTAAAGCTTTGTCTTAGCCGTCGTCCCCAGAGGGTTAAAGCAAAAAATTTCTTTGGAGGCACAAGTGCTCTGTCACAAGTGTTTCATTTGTTCATATATATATATATATATATATATATATATATATATATATGAGGTCTGTTAGAAAAGTATCCGACCTTTTTATTTTATGCAAAAAATATATGGATTTGATTCATATGTTTTTACGTCAGCCAAGCTTGAACCTTTGTGCGCATGCATGAGTTTTTTTCACGCCTGTCGGTTGCGTCATTCATCTGTGGGCAGGCTTTGAGTGAGCACTGGTCCACCCCTCTCGTCGTTTTTTCATTGTGAGGAAATGGCGGAATGATTGGGGCTTTGTTCCATCAGAATTTTTTCAGAAACTATTAGAGACAGGCAGCTGGAATCCATTCGGAAAATTCAGATGGCTTTCGGTGAAAATTTTATTTGCTTCACAGAGATTAAGGAGTGTTACTACTGCTTTAAGGACGGCCCACAATGGTGCATGGCACTCTGAGCCGCGATCGACGGGCAGAAACCACCAGATCATTTCTAAATGGATGGCTGTGTGGGTCCGGGACCGTCGTGTGCAATTTCTCTGGTTATCACAAGAGCTGGACATCAGCCGTTTTCCGGCAGATTTCACTTTTAACAAGAGATTTTGTCATGGAAAGCCGCGCAGAGGCTTCGCGCGTCACGACGGATTCGCTGATGGAGCGAGACAAAGAACACCTCCGTTTTGGAGTGTCAGAGGACAAGTTGGGACATGCCCAGCTCTCCACAATTTCTCTTATACTCACTCGACTGGTAAGCCACTGAAAGCCGAGCACAGAGCCACCCACTCTGACGAGTGGGTGGCTCTGTGGCGTAAGAGTTCTACCAACCTATAAGCTCCGGTATGATTTCAAGTCACTGTCAACCAGGAGTCGTCGGTAGCCAGGGTTAAGCACCGGCCCGAGGAAGACCAAATCACAATGGAAATATTCCAGTGTGGATGAGAGGTGTGAGCTTCAGCTGGGGCACAGAAGAAAGAAGCGGGATTAGAGCCCATGCTGGACAGTTTCTTCAACTTCCACAGCTTCCACCACAGCCTGTGCTTCCATCCTTTCTGCTGTTCTAATCACTGCATAAATTACAGCAGTGAGCTTTCTTTTTATGTTTACTGAAAAACGCTGTTTATGTTTGCTCCATCACGATTACGCCAAAAGTCGTTCTCAAGAGTGCACAAAACTCCGGCCATCTGTTCTCCATCTGTATATTTCTTCCAAGAGAGCTGTTATATTTGTGCGTTAAAGAGACAGCAAATTGTGTTGTCACCCGAGTCAGTCATTAAATGTGTACTGCTCTTTTTTGTTTTGTTGTTGTTTTTTTTATCGTCAATCATAACTGAAAAACATTCCCCTCAGCCTGTCAGAAAATAAAATGCTGTTTATTCAAGGCCAGAGATGAGATAATTATTTTACGTATACAGTGTGACACGTGTGACTCAAACCATCAATCAAAGCATTTATCACCATCTTTTTTTAAGTGTTATATATTCAAGGCATTTGAGCTTTTGTTGTTTGTGCTATACAGCTCAGAGAAAGTAAACAATACTGCATTCTGTTTAGCATTAAATAAAAGCTTAAAAAAAAAACCTCCCTCTGCAACTTGTGTCCATGACGCCGTGATGAGTGACATCAGAATGGCTGCAGAGGTGAGGATCTGCACATTTAGGTTTTGCATCATTGAACATTCTTTTCTAACCTGAATGAAAATCCTTTAATAATTTAACCCCTTTAAAAATGGACTTTTTATTGACCTTGGTCAGTTCAACAGTTTCAGACTTTTTGAGTTGTCTTCATCCATTAGAGCATATGTTGGCCAGCATAGATGCCGGTGTCATGAACTGGCTGATGTTCCATCCAGCTGAGCTTGCTGTTTAGTGAAACACATCTCAAGATACAAAGCAATGCGGAAAATAACACAGGGTAAGAAAAAAATGGAAGGGACAAAGGTAAAAAATAAACAGAGCAGGACTGTATTACGAGGCTCCAGCTTCAGCATCCTTTGGCTGTCCTGGCTGTCGTCTCAGTCTACACTCTGACTGCAGTCAGTAGTATATTGCCAAGGAGACTTTTTAC
Organism: Thalassophryne amazonica; assembly: GCF_902500255.1. Lineage (NCBI taxonomy): Eukaryota > Metazoa > Chordata > Actinopteri > Batrachoidiformes > Batrachoididae > Thalassophryne > Thalassophryne amazonica. The sequence goes on from NC_047109.1 coordinate 25,291,144, forward strand.
TCGCTGCTTCATTCTGTGGTTTATGACTGCGCCAGAGGTGACACTCCTCTGGTCGCAGGTGATTTCAGTGCTACCACTGGCACTGGGATGGCAGCAAACAAAGGCAGCATTGGCTCTCATGCATCTGTTAACTCCTTGCTTCTTCAATTTTCAAAACCTGGAGTTATGAGTTGCTGGAGCTTAGTTTCAACATCCAGACTAGCAACACTGGACGTGGTTATTCTGATAGTCACGATGAAGTGAAGTTTGATCGATCACATTCTCATAGGAAGATGCTGAGGACTCCTGTAGAATTGTAGGATTTATGGAAGTGCTCAGTAGTGAACTCTGATTGCAGATTTAATGTAGCTTAATCAGCCTGATCATTAATATCAGGCTGATTTGCACAAGTTTGCACACAATTTAACAAATGAGCCGAATGGAATATCGGAATTCTTTCATGGTAAGGTAATAAAAACTGAAAGATTCCAGGGATTGCACTGAAGTTGCCAATCTTCACAGGAGGAGGAATTTTATCTCTGAGATCATTTTGAATACCATCCAGGGAAGTCAGGGAAGTCAAGGGACTTGAAATGCCTCCTCCAAAAATATTTGTAGTCCCATCACAGTCCTAGCAGGTCATAGTACGGTTGAGCACTTGTATCTGGACTTATTCATGTCAGAGCCCTGTTGAGTGACCCTCCAGACTGCTGTGAACCACATTAATGTGAGGTGGTGAAACCAAGGAGGAAGGAGGAAGTAGAAATCTGCAGGAGTTCAGTCCTCCAGCTAGGTGTAGATGTTCTCTTCATGCTCTAAGCATTGCTTGCTTGCATCTGGGAGACAGGGATCATCCCAACAGTCTGTAAAACCTGGTTCACACGACAAGGTAATTAGGCCAATATTGGACCCGATCTTCCCCTTCCGACAACCTTAAGGATGCCCCGACAATCATGATAATGCTAAAGATGATCTTATCAGATATTCCTGCCAAGTGTGGTGTGTTAAGAGCGCTCTGATCTGCTCGGAAGGACGACAGGAGCGCTGCGACCGCAAATCGGGGATATTCAACATGTTGGATTGTCTTGGCCCAATATCGCAGTGTGTGTGGTGTCTTCTGACCACAAACGAGCACGCAACCTGCTGAATGTGATGTGCAGCCAATTACAAAGCCAGGTGACGCACGTACGAAGCGGAAAATAAAATCAAAACAGCTGTTATGACTTACCAGAAAGTCCGGTGGTCGCACTGTCTCCACTCCTTTAAAGAACGCCTTTTCTTTTTCTTTTTGTATCTTTTTTCCCTCTGTTTTAAATAGTCCACAAACTATCGCTATCTGTTTACTCTGAAGTCTTGTTTAATCTCGAGGGATTTAGCGAGATTTCCGGTCTGACTTGGGAATGTTCGTGTGTGAAATCTGTTCGTGTGTGGTGTGTTGACTTCACCATGTGGCTGAACACCACACGCTGTACGACCAAACCTGTTAGATCTATGATTTTTTTTATTTCCACGTATGTGGTCTCTCAGGTTTTGGAAACCTACAGATAATTTTAAAATCCTGCCATGTGAACCAGGCTTAAGAAAGGACTTGTTGTTCCTTTCAGGAAAGTAAAGGGTGACTGCCTGGCTTGCAACAGCATCAGTCCCCATTACAGTTACCTCACACTAACCCTAACCACCATTATTCAGGTAACTTAAATAATTTGATGACAAAAAATGTTTGAGGCAAATTCTGTGCCTCAATGCTTCGTTTAACATTGTTGTACATTTGCCAGGCTGTAACATCCCCAGGGAAAAAAAAAAAAAAAAAAAACAGAAGAAGACTAGAGCATGCGCATAAGCCGTGTAAGAGCTATTCTGTAGCACCATAAGCTACAGCTTTCCAACGTGACACACAGTAAAATAAAGCCTTTTAAGAGAAAAGGGGTCCAGGCTTATCATCCGAAATAAACTTACTGCGCATTTAAAGTAAAACTGACTCCAGATATGAGTAAATGAAGTGCGCTCAGTTCTCAAAACGGTACATGAAAAGCAAACAGCGCTCACCTTTTGCAGACGTACAGCGGGACGCACTGCTGCCTTGTCAGGACTCGTAACATCAGATCTTAAAGTTCAGAGTCTGTTGTATGCCCCCCCCCCACCAAAAAAAAATTCCCAGTACAAATGTACTTAAACATCCCTTATATATTGTTTCAGCATTCTAAAGAGACAGTGAGACAGAGGGAGGGAGAGAGAGCGCTTCATGTACTGTTTTGAGAATGGAGCACATTTCTGCAAATAAATAAAAGTACTTTATTTAGTCATTTGGAGTCAGTTTGGGTAAATCGTCGCACCCCTCCAGAGCCCAGTTTTTCACAGGCTGTGCTCACATTTACATGCAGCCTGACTCACTGAGGGTTACACTGACCACCTGCACTTACGGTCTGCTGTCAGGGGAGGGCTGAGCTCCTGACACTGGGAAAGATTTACAGTGGGAAGACACTGTAAAGATGTGAAAAAATAAATAATTGCAATGATTTCACCACTCATAATCATATGTGTTATACATACACTCATGCAATGATACAACCTCAATTACAATTAATTTGGGGCATTGTGTAAAATGTGAATAAAAACAGAATACAATGACTTTGCAAATCCTCTTCAACCTATATTCAATTGAATACACCACAAAGACAATATTTTTAATGTTCAGACTGATAAAACTTTATTATTTTTGTGCAAATATTTGCTCATTTTGAAATGGATGCCTGCAACACATTTTAAAAAATCTGGGACAGTGGTATGTTTACCACTGTGTTACATCACCTTTCCTTCTAACAACACTCAGTAAGTGTTTGGGAACTGAGGACACTCATGATTGGGTATAAAAGGAGCATCCACAAAAGTCTCAGACATTCACAAGCAAGGATAGGGCGAGGATCACCACTTTGTGAACAACTGCATGAAAAAATAGATTAACAGTTTAAGAACAATGTTTCTCAACATTCAGTTGCAAGGAATTTAGGGATTCCATCATCTGCAGTCCATAGTATAGTCCCTTCGGCTGCTCACTTGTTTGCACTCGGGGTCGCCACAGCAAATCCAAGGTGGATCTGCATGTTGAATTGGCACAGGTTTTATGGCGAATGCCCTTCCTCACGCAACTCCACATTACATGGAGAAATGTGGCAGGGGTGGGATTTGAACCCGGAACCTTCTGCACTGAAACCAAGCGCATTAACCACTTGGCCACCACCCCTCTACAGTCTATGGTATAATCAGAAGATTCAGATAATCTGGAGAACTTTATACATGTAAGCGACAAGGCCAAAAACCAACACTGAATGCCGTGACCTTTGATCCCTCAGGTGGCACTGGATTAAAAACCGACATCATTGTGTAAAAGATCTTACCGCATTGGCTCAGGAACACTTCAGAAAACCATTGTCAGTTAACACAGTTTGTCTCTACATCTACAAGTGCAAGTTAAAACTCCATGCAACCATGCAAAGCGAAAGCCATACATCAACAACATCCAGAAACACCGCCACCTTCTATGGGCCTGAGCTCATTTGAAATGGACAGATGCAAAGTGGAAAAGTGTGCTGTGGTCTAACGAGTCCACATTTCAAATTGTTTTTGGAAATCATGAACGTCGTGTCCTCTGGACAAAATAGGAAAAAGACCACTTATTGAGTGTTGTTAGAAGGAAAGGTGATGTAACACAGTGGTAAACATACCACTGCCCCAGCTTTTTTGAAATGTGTTGCAGGCATCCATTTTGAAATGAGCAAATATTTGCACAAAACCAATAAAGTTTATCAGTTTGAACATGAAATATCTTGTCTTTGTGGTGTATTCAATTGAATATAGGTTGAAGAGGATTTGCAAATCGTTGTATTCTGTTTTTAATTACATTTTACACAACGTCCCAACTTCATTGGAATTGGGGTTGTACACTAAATTTGACAATCTGAGTGGTGGCACAGCGACATTGTGCCATTGCTTAGGGAGAGGCCTGGTCTATTTATGTTGTTTAAAAACGCAAAAGTAGTTTTTATCCGATTAGTCGATTAATTGCCAGAATAATCGATAGAATATTCAATTACTAAAATAATCGATAGCTGCAGCCCTATTTGCAACCCCTGTTGATTTCCACAAAATGTTTGGAATTGTTGGTCAGGCTGTTCTGTCAGACATCCTGAGAATTTACAGAATCCCCAATATGTTGCTGGACATCACATCCAGCCTAAACACTGGTACTGTGTGCTGTGCAGAGTAGAGGCAGAATCTCTGATTTCTACCCAGTGAAATCTGGTTGTAATTAGGGATTTCTTCTGACTCCTACTCTGTGAAATGCTAACATGCCCAGGTTTTTGTGTAGGGCTGTGGAGTCATGATCTTTAGCAGTTTAGGTGCGTTCATTGGTGAAGAATAGTTCATTGGCTTTGACTGTGTGATGTGATAATGCTATGACCTTTATGGAGTCGAAGGGTGCCCCAGTTGCAGCACTTGAGAACTTGAGCATACCTGGCAACATTTGACTTTACCAGTGTGGGATACCCACGCGTGGTCGCGAGCGCCAAGGGCACAAAGCATAACTCGGGGGTCCAGGGGCATGCCTGGACCCACACAAATGCTAGACTAATGGCTGTCACACACACACACACTCATGCGGGAAGCTGGGCCTGGGGTCAGTACCAGGACTGTCCCTCCCATTGCGGGACGGTTGGCAGCACTGCTTGAGTGAAGTGTTGGAGCATCTGGATTTGTGATGGTCCTGGATCAAGAGTAAGATCCAGGCTTTCAGTGACTTCTAGGACTGAGGCATCAGCAGTATTTGTGGTGAAAGTTGGAAGTCACCCTATGAGGTTCAGAGATGTGAGAAGAGCTTATGAAGTTGTGAAGTTGCTGGACAGAGGTTTATGTTAATGCTGTTCCCTTTTTCAGGACAACAGAAGTTCAAGTCTTTGGTATCCTGGTGTTTCAGCTCTTACTGCATGGTTGTGTGTCCTGACTGCTAACCACTGACCTAAGATGATGACATGATGGTTTTGGTACTACATTCTTTTGGTGGATCCTTGGGCACCGCCAGAATGACTTTATGTGAAATGAAAATTTACTTAAGGAGACACAGATGAGTAGTGCCATTTGCAGTATGAGGCATGGTCAGCCCTGACATTTGGACCAAGTGGTGCTCTTCCCTGTGCATGAGCTGCTGTGCAGGTATCTCATTGCAGAGCACCCTAGCAACAGGAAAGGAGTACCTGAGTTTTGCTTAGCTGCAGAATATGGATGGCTGCTTTCAGGAGTTTGGGACAGGCCAGTCTGCCTGAGTGGTTGCTAACCAAAAACTGAGGGCAGAGCTTTAATTTTGTGAAATTAAAGATCTTCTCTACCTAAAGAATTTTTTTTTGAAAAAACTGATCCTGAGTATGCACCTAGACCTGGTCTGACTTATCCTTAAACAAATCAGAAACACAATTTCTTTGTACAACCTTAAATGTATTGTCTAAATCAAATCAATTTTTATTTATATAGCGCCAAATCACAACAAACAGTTGCCCCAAGGCCCTTTATATTGTAAGACAAGGCCCATACAATAATTACGGAAAAAACACCAACGGTCAAAACGCCCCCCTGTGAGCAAGCACTTGGCGACAGTGGGAAGTCTAGTATGTAGTGAAAAAAAACACATTGACATATTCTGAGGAGGACAGTGGTGTTAATTTAAATTATAAGTTCATTTTTATGTGTACAAGATGAATTACAGTCTGGTTCCCTAAATGAGAACCTCCTTTCACTTTTCCATTTTTTACTGAGTGCACACTGTGGACTATTGCAGTACCCAGGTTTTTCACCTCTCTCTCTCTCTCTCTCCTTCTCTCTCTCTCTCTCTCTCTCTCTTCTCTCTCTCTTCTCTCTCTCTCTCTCTCTCTCTCTCTCTCTCTCTCTCTGTCGTAGTCCTTTCATTCTGCACAACCTCTAGCTCCAAAATTATTTCAATCCTCTCCTTCCTCTGATTGAAAGTCTTTACAGCCCGACATGTAGAAACACAATCTTCAGCTCCCTCATTTCATCTCTCTGTCCACTTACATTGTCTACTCCAAGGAATTCATTCTTATTCCTCTCAATGTTTCAAAATTATGTACCTTTGAATTTCTTTTTTTTTTTTCTATTTTAATCTCTATCTCTCTCTTTCTCTCTCAAATTATTGGAGTTAATGTTTTATTTCAATTTTGTAACATAGTCTTTTAAAATTTGTTGTGCATTTTACACTCAACAAAAATATAAATGCAACACTTTTGGTTTTGCTCCCATTTTGTATGAGATGAACTCAAAGATCTAAAACTTTTTCCACATACACAATATCACCATTTCCCTCAAATATTGTTCACAAACCAGTCTAAATCTGTGATAGTGAGCACTTCTCCTTTGCTGAGATAATCATCCTCTTCACCCAGGAGCGTTCTTCAGGTCCGTACCCCTCCCAGTCCACCAAATACTGGAAGCCCCGGCCCATCCTACGGACATCTAAGAGCCGGCGCACAGTCCAAGCCGGCTCGCCATCGATGATCCGGGCAGGAGGTGGTGCCGGACCGGGAGTACAGAGGGGTGAGGTGTGATGGGGCTTGATCCGGGACACGTGGAAAACGGGATGGATCCGCAGTCAGGCTGGAAGCTGAAGCCTCACTGCGGCTGGACTGATGACCTTGATGATCTTGAACGGACCGATATACCGGTCCGGCAGTTTAGGGGAGTCCACTTGAAGGGGTATGTCCTTGGTAGACAACCACACTGCCTGCCCTGGCCGGTACGTAGGGGCCGGGGTCCGCCGACGGTCTGCATGGGCCTTCGTCCTCATCCGGGCCCTCAGCAAGGCAGAACGGGCGGCACGGCACACCCGACGGCACTTCCGTAGGTGGGCCTGGACTGAGGGCACACCGACCTCTCCCTCAACCACGGAAACAAAGGAGGTTGGTACCCCAGACACACCTCGAAAGGGGAAGAGGCCGGTGGCTGCGACACCTGGCTGTTATGGGATACTCGATCCAGGCCAGATGGGTACTCCAGGCGCGGTGGTGCGCGGCTGTCACGCAACGCAGGGCCTGCTCCACCTCCTGATTGGGCCCGTCTGCTTGCCCGTTGGTCTGGGGATGATACCCGGATGAGAGACTCACCGTGGCCCCAGTTCCGGCAGAAGCTTCTCCCAGACTTGCAAGGAGAATGGGGACCGCGATCGGAGACGATGTCTGTTGGAATCCATGCAACGGACGACGTGGTGGACAGGAGGTCCGCTGTCTCCTGGGCCGCGGGAGCTTCGGGAGGGCCACGAAGTGGGCCGCTTGTAGAATCGGTTCCACTATCGTGAGGCTGGTGATGTTGCCTGGGACGGCGGGAGGCCCGTGACCAAAATCCAGGCGATGTGGGACCAGGGGCGAGGGGCACAGGGCAGCGGCTGGAGCAGTCCCGAAGCCCTGCGATGATCAGCCTTGCCCCTGGCGCAGGTGGTGCAGGCCTGGATATAATCCCGGACGTCGGCCATCTCGGGCTGCCACCCAGAAGTGCTGCCGGACAACTGCCACGGTTCTTCGCACCCCTGGATGACAGGAGAGCTTAGAGCCGTGACAGAAGTCCAAGACTGCAGCCCTAGCTTCTGGTGGGATGTAGAGTCTGTTCTTCGGCCCAGTTCCGGGGTCCGGGCTTCGTGCCAGGGCCTCCCGGACGGTTCTCTCTACGTCCCAGGTGAGGGTGGCCACGATAGTGGACTCCGGGATGATGGGTTCCGGTGGATCCGACAACTCCGTTTTGACTTCATCTTCATGTACCCGGGACAAGGCATCCGATCTCTGGTTCTTGGTCCCGGGACGGTAGGTGATCCGGAAGTCAAAACGGCCGAAGAACAGTGACCAGCGGCCTTGCCTGGGGTTCAGCCGCTTGGCGGTCCTGATATACTCCAGGTTCCGGTGGTCAGTGAAAACCGTGAATGGCACGGACGTTCCCTCCAACAGATGTCTCCACTCTTCAAGAGCCTCTTTCACCGCAAGGAGTTCTCGATTGCCGACGTCATAGTTCCGTTCGGCCGGGGTCAACCTGCGGGAAAAATAGGCACACGGGTGAAGGACCTTATCGGTCTTCCTGCTCTGGGAAAGCACAGCTCCTATCCCTGAGTCCGAGGCGTCCACTTCAACCACTAACTGGCGACTAGGATTGGGCTGCACCAGAATGGGTGCAGACGAGAAGCGCCGTTTCAACTCCTTGAACGCGGCATCGCAACGATCCGACCAGGTGAAGGGGACTTTTGGTGAGGTCAGGGGGCTAACTACCTGACTGTAGCCCTTAATGAACCTCCTGTAGAAATTAGCAAAGCCGAGGAACTGTTGCAGCTTCCTACGGCTAGTGGGTTGGGGCCAGTCTCTCACCGCCGCAACCTTGGCCGGATCAGGAGCGACGGAGTTAGGGGAGATGATAAACCCCAGGAAGGACAAAGAAGTGCGGTGAAACTCGCACTTCTCGCCCTTCACAAACAGTCGGTTCTCCAACAACCGCTGCAGGACTTGACGTACATGCCGAACATGGGTCTCAGGGTCCGGAGAGAAGATGAGTATATCATCCAGATATACGAAGACGAATCGGTGCAGGAAATCCCGCAAGACATCATTAACCAATGCTTGGAACGTCGCGGGGGCGTTTGTAAGACCGAACGGCATGACCAGGTACTCAAAGTGACCTAACGGGGTGTTAAATGCCGTCTTCCACTCGTCTCCCTTCCGGATCCGAACCAGGTGATACGCATTTCTAAGATCGAGCTTGGTGAACATATGGGCTCCATGCAGGGGCGTGAACACTGAATCCAACAAGGGCAATGGGTATCGGTTATGAACCGTGATTTCGTTCAGCCCCCTGTAATCAATGCATGGACGTAGTCCGCCATCCTTTTTTCCCACAAAACAGAAACCTGCACCCATCGGGGAGATGGAATTCCGGATCAACCCGGCAGCTAAAGAGTCCCGGATGTAGGTCTCCATTGATTCGCGCTCAGGTCGTGAGAGGTTGTACAACTTGCTGGACGGGAACTCAACGCCCGGAACCAAATCAATGGCACAATCGTACGGACGGTGGGGGGGAAGGGTGAGCGCCAGATCCTTACTGAATACATCCGCAAGGTCATGGTACTCCACCGGCACCGTCCCTAGATTGGGTGGGACTCTGACCTCCTCCTTAGCCTTGGAACCTGGAGGAACCGAGGAACCTAAACATACCCGATGGCAGGTCTCGCTCCACTGAACCACTACCCCGGACGGCCAATCGATCCGGGGATTGTGTTTTAACATCCAGGGGAACCCTAAAATCACACGGGAGGTAGCAGGAGTCACAAAAAACTCGATCTCCTCCCGGTGATTTCCTGACACCACCAGAGTTACAGGTGGTGTCTTATGTGTGATTGGAGGGAGTAGGGAGCCATTTAGTGCCCGCACCTGCACAGGCGAGGTAAGCGCCACCAGAGGGAACCCTATCTCCCTGGCCCATCTGCTGTCTAACAGATTCCCTTCAGAGCCCGTGTCCACCAGTGCTGGGGCCTTCAGGGTTAAATCCTCATAAAGGATTGTAACTGGGAGTCGTGTGGCAATGTGGGTGTGTCCCACATGAATGTCTCGGCCCACCCCTAGCCCAGTTTCTAGGGGCAGGCGTTGGTGTTTAACCGCTCGGGGCAGTCTCTTACCTGATGCTCTATCGAGCCACAAACAAAACACGCTCCGCGGGCCAGCCTCCTCTGTCTATCTGGTGCCCTAAATGTGGCCCTGCTCGTGTCCATAGCTTCGTCAGCAGGGGGAGCTGTAACCACACGGAGCGCAGGGGCCGTGGAGCGTGGGGAGGGCGGAACGCGGTCGGAACCGGAAGGGAGAGGGACGGCGCGTGCCCGGCCACGCCCTTCGTCTCGTTCCCGACGGCGTTCATCTAACCGATTGTCTAATCGTATAACGAGATCAATAAGCCCATCTAAATCCCGCGGTTCGTCCTTAGCCACCAGGTGCTCCTTTAGCACCAATGACAGTCCGTTTACAAAGGCGGCGCGGAGGGCAGTGCTATTCCAGCCGGACCTCGCAGCCGCGATGCGGAAGTCGACTGCATAGGCAGCTGCGCTCCGGTGCCCCTGTCTCATTGACAGCAGCACGGCTGAAGCGGTCTCTCCTCTATTCGGGTGATCGAACACTGTTCTGAACTCCCTCACAAACCCATCATATGTCAGAAGGAGCCGTGAATTTTGCTCCCAGAGCGCTGTAGCCCAAGCGCGTGCCTCACCACGAAGCAGGTTTATTACATAAGCTATCTTGCTGGCATCAGTCGCGTACATGACAGGACGTTGTGCGAAGACGAGCGAACACTGCATAAGGAAGTCCGCGCACGTCTCCACACAACCTCCGTACGGCTCTGGAGGGCTTATGTATGCTTCCGGGGAAGGTGGGGGGGGTCGTTGAACGACCTGTGGAACGTCACTTGTACGCACAGGGTCGACAGGAGGGAGAGCCGCAGCAGCGCCCTGAGGGCGCGCTTCCACCTGCGCGGTGAGAGCCTCCACCCTGCGGTTAAGGAGGACGTTCTGCTCGGTCATTAAATCCAACCGAGCCGTGAAAGCTGTGAGGATCCGCTGCAACTCACCGATCATTGCTCCTGCGGACGCCTGTGCGCCCTGTTCTTCCATTGGCCGTTCAACAGCCGGTTGACGCCCCTCGGGATCCATGACGATGGCCGAGATATCCTGTTGGGAAAGTGTAGGTACACGGACCCACAACAGGGGGCGCAAATGAACGGACAATGGAATAGGTCAAATAACAACACTTTACTGTTGTGAATGTGCACAACAAATACAACAGATTGCAACAATAGACAACAGTCAATTCACAAGGTGTTGTGTGGGCAGGCTCGAAGATAGGAGACGCCTGTCCAAAGCAGAACCGGAACCACACGATTTCCTCCGCCACCAGACCCCGGGAATACTGGAGCCGCCAAGTCCCGAACTCCCAGGTGGCCACTGCCTCCGCGTGTCGGATCTGGTACTGCTCAATCAGTCAATCAATCAATTTTTTTATATAGCGCCAAATCACAACAAACAGTTGCCCCAAGGCGCTTTATATTGTAAGGCAAGGCCATCCAATAATTATGTAAAACCCCAACGGTCAAAACGACCCCCTGTGAGCAAGCACTTGGCTACAGTGGGAAGGAAAAACTCCCTTTTAACAGGAAGAAACCTCCAGCAGAACCAGGCTCAGGGAGGGGCAGTCTTCTGCTGGGACTGGTTGGGGCTGAGGGAGAGAACCGGGAAAATTACATGCTGTGGAGGGGAGCAGAGATCGATCACTAATGATTAAATGCAGAGTGGTGCATACAGAGCAAAAAGAGAAAGAAACAGTGCATCATGGGAACCCCCCAGCAGTCTAAGTCTATAGCAGCATAACTAAGGGATGGTTCAGGGTCACCTGATCCAGCCCTAACTATAAGCTTTAGCAAAAAGGAAAGTTTTAAGCCTAATCTTAAAAGTAGAGAGGGTGTCTGTCTCCCTGATCTGAATTGGGAGCTGGTTCCACAGGAGAGGAGCCTGAAAGCTGAAGGCTCTGCCTCCCATTCTACTCTTACAAACCCTAGGAACTACAAGTAAGCCTGCAGTCTGAGAGCGAAGCGCTCTATTGGGGTGATATGGTACTACGAGGTCCCTAAGATAAGATGGGACCTGATTATTCAAAACCTTATAAGTAAGAAGAAGAATTTTAAATTCTATTCTAGAATTAACAGGAAGCCAATGAAGAGAGGCCAATATGGGTGAGATATGCTCTCTCCTTCTAGTCCCCGTCAGTACTCTAGCTGCAGCATTTTGAATTAACTGAAGGCTTTTTAGGGAACTTTTAGGACAACCTGATAATAATGAATTACAATAGTCCAGCCTAGAGGAAATAAATGCATGAATTAGTTTTTCAGCATCACTCTGAGACAAGACCTTTCTGATTTTAGAGATATTGCGTAAATGCAAAAAAGCAGTCCTACATATTTGTTTAATATGCGCTTTGAATGACATATCCTGATCAAAAATGACTCCAAGATTTCTCACAGTATTACTAGAGGTCAGGGTAATGCCATCCAGAGTAAGGATCTGGTTAGACACCATGTTTCTAAGATTTGTGGGGCCAAGTACAATAACTTCAGTTTTATCTGAGTTTAAAAGCAGGAAATTAGAGGTCATCCATGTCTTTATGTCTGTAAGACAATCCTGCAGTTTAGCTAATTGGTGTGTGTCCTCTGGCTTCATGGATAGATAAAGCTGGGTATCATCTGCGTAACAATGAAAATTTAAGCAATACCGTCTAATAATACTGCCTAAGGGAAGCATGTATAAAGTGAATAAAATTGGTCCTAGCACAGAACCTTGTGGAACTCCATAATCAACTTTAGTCTGTGAAGAAGATTCCCCATTTACATGAACAAATTGTAATCTATTAGACAAATATGATTCAAACCACCGCAGCGCAGTGCCTTTAATACCTATGGCATGCTCTAATCTCTGTAATAAAATTTTATGGTCAACAGTATCAAAAGCAGCACTGAGGTCCAACAGAACAAGCACAGAGACGAGTCCACTGTCCGAGGCCATAAGAAGATCATTTGTAACCTTCACTAATGCTGTTTCTGTACTATGATGAATTCTAAAACCTGACTGAAACTCTTCAAATAGACCATTCCTCTGCAGATGATCAGTTAGCTGTTTTACAACTACCCTTTCAAGAATTTTTGAGAGAAAAGGAAGGTTGGAGATTGGCCTATATTTAGCTAAGATAGCTGGGTCAAGTGATGGCTTTTAAGTAATGGTTTAATTACTGCCACCTTAAAAGCCTGTGGTATATAGCCAACTAACAAGATAGATTGATCATATTTAAGATTGAAGCATTAAATAATGGTAGGGCTTCCTTGAGCAGCCTGGTAGGAATGGGGTCTAATAAACATGTTGATGGTTTGGATGAAGTAACTAATGAAAATAACTCAGACAGAACAATCGGAGAGAAAGAGTCTAACCAAATACCGGCATCACTGAAAGCAGCCAAAGATAACGATACGTCTTTGGGATGGTTATGAGTAATTTTTTCTCTAATAGTTAAAATTTTGTTAGCAAAGAAAGTCATGAAGTCATTACTAGTTAAAGTTAATGGAATACTCAGCTCAATAGAGCTCTGACTCTTTGTCAGCCTGGCTACAGTGCTGAAAAGAAACCTGGGGTTGTTCTTATTTTCTTCAATTAGTGATGAGTAGAAAGATGTCCTAGCTTTACGGAGGGCTTTTTTTATAGAGCAACAGACTCTTTTTCCAGGCTAAGTGAAGATCTTCTAAATTAGTGAGACGCCATTTCCTCTCCAACTTACGGGTTATCTGCTTTAAGCTGCGAGTTTGTGAGTTATACCACGGAGTCAGGCACTTCTGATTTAAAGCTCTCTTTTTCAGAGGAGCTACAGCATCCAAAGTTGTCTTCAATGAGGATGTAAAACTATTGACGAGATACTCTATCTCCCTTACAGAGTTTAGGTAGTTACTCTGCACTGTGTTGGTATATGGCATTAGAGAACATAAAGAAGGAATCATATCCTTAAACCTAGTTACAGCGCTTTCTGAAAGACTTCTAGTGTAATGAAACTTATTCCCCACTGCTGGGTAGTCCATCAGAGTAAATGTAAATGTTATTAAGAAATGATCAGACAGAAGGGAGTTTTCAGGGAATACTGTTAAGTCTTCTATTTCCATACCATAAGTCAGAACAAGATCTAAGATATGATTAAAGTGGTGGGTGGACTCATTACTTTTTGAGCAAAGCCAGTAGAGTCTAATAATAGATTAAATGCAGTGTTGAGGCTGTCATTCTCAGCATCTGTGTGGATGTTAAAATCGCCCACTATAATTATCTTATCTGAGCTAAGCACTAAGTCAGACAAAAGGTCTGAAAATTCACAGAGAAACTCACAGTAACGACCAGGTGGACGATAGATAATAACAAATAAAACTGGTTTTTGGGACTTCCAATTTGGATGGACAAGACTAAGAGACAAGCTTTCAAATGAATTAAAGCTCTGTCTGGGTTTTTGATTAATTAATAAGCTGGAATGGAAGATTGCTGCTAATCCTCCTCCTCGGCCCGTGCTACGAGCATTCTGACAGTTAGTGTGACTCGGGGGTGTTGACTCATTTAAACTAACATATTCATCCTGCTGTAACCAGGTTTCTGTTAGGCAGAAAAAATCAATATGTTGATCAATTATTATATAATTTACCAACAGGGACTTAGAAGAGAGAGACCTAACGTTTAATAGACCACATTTAACTGTTTTAGTCTGTGGTGCAGTTGAAGGTGCTATATTATTTTTTCTTTTTGAATTTTTATGCTTAAATAGATTTTGCTGGTTGTTGGTGGTCTGGGAGCAGGCACCGTCTCTACGGGGATGGGGTAATGAGGGGATGGCAGGGGGAGAGAAGCTGCAGAGAGGTGTGTAAGACTACAACTCTGCTTCCTGGTCCCAACCCTGGATAGTCACGGTTTGGAGGATTTAAGAAAATTGGCCAGATTTCTAGAAATGAGCTGCTCCATCCAAAGTAGGATGGATGCCGTCTCTCCTAACAAGACCAGGTTTTCCCCAGAAGCTTTGCCAATTATCTATGAAGCCCACCTCATTTTTTGGACACCACTCAGACAGCCAGCAATTCAAGGAGAACAGGCGGCTAAACATGTCACTCCCGGTCCGATTGGGGAGGGGCCCAGAGAAAAATACAGAGTCCGACATTGTTTTTGCAAAGTTACACACCGATTTAATGTTAATTTTAGTGACCTCCGATTGGCGTAACCGGGTGTCATTACTGCCGACGTGAATTACAATCTTACCAAATTTACGCTTAGCCTTAGCCAGCAGTTTCAAATTTCCTTCAATGTCGCCTGCTCTGGCCCCCGGAAGACAATTGACTATGGTTGCTGGTGTCGTTAACTTCACATTTCTCAAAATAGAGTCGCCAATAACCAGAGTTTGATCCTCGGCGGGTGTGTCGTCGAGTGGGGAAAAACGGTTAGAAATGTGAACGGGTTGGCGGTGTACACGGGGCTTCTGTTTAGAACTACGCTTCCTCCTCACAGTCACCCAGTCAGCCTGCTTGGGATCTGCCAGGGGGGAACTAACGGCGGCTAAGCTACCTTGGTCCGCACCGACTACAGGGGCCTGGCTAGCTGTAGAATTTTCCACGGTGCGGAGCCGAGGTCTCCAATTCGCCCAGCCTGGCCTCCAAAGCTACGAATAAGCTACACTTGTTACAAGTACCATATGCTAAAGGAGGCCGAGGAATAAACTAAACATTTCACACCCAGAGCAGAAAAGTGTGGGAGAGACAGGAGAAGCCGCCATGCTAAATCGGCTAAGAGCTAGTAGCTACGCTAACCTAGCGGATTCCTAAAACACGCAAAGTGAATAATTTAGAGGTGATTCAGCAGAAGGACGTGCTTTAGTTAAGGCACGTAAAGATTACACTGGGAAACAAATCGTAATCTAGATAACTAGATCAATCTAACTGCGCAGATTAAACAGCTAACAGATACAGAAAAACACCGCTGTGCTCCGGAACAGGAAGTGATACAATACCGCAGTGAGTGCCAACCACGAGGCGAGGAACAAAAAGCAAGTGAATAAGGATGCGTTTGCACCCAGAAATCAGCACGGCAGGAAAGCTACCTCCACCTCTCGTTGGAAAAACAGTCCAAAAGATAATGCACAAAAGTCACAAAGGTTATTGTCAAGCAGACAGCTGAGGTACATTACCTTCCAGGTAGAATGATATCTCGGCAAAGAGGTGGAGACGTCGTCCTGCTGATATACTCCTGCCGATCAGATGATTGGTAACAGCTGTTGCAGGTGATACGTGACAGCTGTCACCCTGGCTGCTCCTGTGAGGCGGCTGCGCCCTCTGGTGCCTGGAGCCCGCACTCCAGACAGGGCGCCCTCTGGTGGTGGGCCAGCAGTACCTCCTCTTCTGGCGGCCCACACAACACAAATTAAACAATAATGTTACAAAAACTAAACAAACGATTTAAAAAACATCAAGAACAACAGCAAAACAAAACATGGATGAATTAAGGTTTTGTTCCCTTCGTTCAAAATTTTCAACAGTTTAAAAATCCTGAGGAAGTGCCAGCTGCAGGAACGAAGGTGCGCGAAGGTTAAACGATGCCAACGAAAGTCAATGAAAGTCCGGATTTCTTGTTTCGTCAGGGCTTCGTTGCCCTTCGTTAAGCGCCGTGTGACTGGGCCATTACAAACAGAAGAACCAAAATAACATATATAATGCAATGCTAAAATACCCTTGACAGTATGAGCATAATATCAATGAAAGAGTGTTTAGAAAGAATGTGACCTTTTGACCCTGAGAATAGGTCAAGGTTAGCCATCTTTGAACTTGTCCAAGGTCTGTGTCCCAAGAATGCTCCCTGTGAATTTGAAGACCCTGGCAGTAATTGAGCTGGACTTATGTTGAGCACAAATGGACAGGTGCAAAATCTTTGCAGTATCCGATGGCCATATTTTGGCCTTGGGTAAAAACAGCAACAATACAAAAAACAGAGTTCATTATTGAGATAGAAAGAGTTTGTGTTAGTGTTTTTTGCCTCCAGGTCTTGAATAGTTTGTGCTTCCTGAGGTCAGTCCAGTGCACCAGGGTGCAGGGCCAACATCCCTTAAAGGTCTTGTCACTGCCTTGGACAGAGAGAAAAAGAGCAGAATCAGTTGGCTGGGAATAATTGTACCTAAGGCATTAGTTCACCACCAGTAAATCAACAGGGAAGCAAAGAGATTACTAAAGGTGTCACAGCTGGCAAAGATGCTTTACTGACAGACCCAAACTTTAGACATAGTGAGGCTGAGACCTGTTCCATTGTTGAGAATATGAATTAAAAAGAGAGGAAACATAATTCCATACTACATCATCTACTGAATGATTATGTCACGAACGTCACGCTAAGATTTCTGGCAGTCTGGCTCCAAGTTCGTTTGTAGTTGAGGAGTTTATGTGATGCCATGATGATTAATAAGTGTCTTGTCCCAGTACACAAGGTAGTGAGACTGTAAACTTATTAAGTGAGTCATCTAAAACATCTGATGTAAAAGACACTGTGCATTGCTGGTATCTTAGTCTATAATGTCTGTAATGCCCACAAATGATTTGCAGAGGGGGTCAGAAGGCTTGTTTACATGAATGTTGAAGTCACCAACAATCGGAATGTTATCAGCACGGGTTGCTCAGTTAGTGATAAACTCATGATGAAGTGACATGTTTGAATTTTATTCTTCTGAACTTGACTATATGTGGCATCCTGAGCAGCACAGAGAGTCAAATGTTCAAATGAGTTATATTTTAGATCTCAAACAGTCATTAAGGCAAACACAAAGTTATAAACTAAAACTCCAAGGATATGTTGTGGCATTGAGGCAGTGGGGGGCAGCCCGAGTGTGACTTCATCCAGAGAGGATTACTCTGTGGATGAAGTCTGAATGAACTTTTCTGAGACCTCCTGCTTAAAACCCAAAAAGTCAGAAAGATCGTATAGAGAGGGATGTGACTCAATGTGTATGCAGGTGGCCAGGCTTCATTTAATGGGAAGACAATGGTGGGTTTCTGCCAGGTTTCACATAAAGCAATCATGTCTAGGGAATGTTCCATAATTAGTTCATTTATCAGCAGTGATTTTGAGGACAGTTATCTTATATTAATGAGACCCAAACTAAGGACCTCACTAGGGATGGTATTTGACTGTTGAGATTTGGGGGGTGGTTCCCGTGTAATATATGTAAGATGCCTTAAATTAGGTTTTGGTTTATTAAGTTCCACATGGGCTGAAGGTAGCAGACACAAAATATTTTACATTACAGAAGCAGCCAGTAGGGCACCCTCAGTTATAATGTTATCCGGTGTAAAGCATGACCCTCTATGCCAGTGGTGTCAAAAGACATTCCAGAAAGAGCCAAGAGGGTGCAGGCTTTCTTTGGAGCCACTGAATCCAGCAGGTAATTTCACTGTTGAACTCATCCCTTCTGCTGAAAGTGATGTTAATCAGTGTCATCACAAGGTTTCATCTGACTGTCCTTTCACATTGTCAGCACCCTATGGTGATAAGCAATGTCAGGTACTCGGGCCCCATGAATACATTTAACGTCGGCTGGCATCTGTATTCTGACTTTGTGGGTAATGGAGTCCCCTGTCACTAATATACTATGTTTTGGTCTTGAGATGGGGGGTAAAAGTTACCCATGGGCTCGGAGAACTATCAACAGGCATGTCTAAGGCTGAAAAATGGTTTGCAGTTGGCAATGGTGACTGTGAGCCGGGTATCCAATGCGTGAGGTGTCAAGCCACGGGATCGCCCAGGAAGAGTTACTTCCCCAGTGCCTCCTCCCAGATGTGCCTGGAAGACCTCCCTAAGGAGACAACCATGGGCATCCTCACCAGATGCCCGAACCTCCTCAGCTGGCTCTCTTTGAAGCACCAACTCTACTCAGTCCCTCCCAGATATTTAAGCTTGTCAAACTATTGCTGCTGGTGTCCAAGTAGTGTCCCCTGCGAGCTGAAGGGTTTTTGAAGAGAGTCTGCTCCTGCTGAGTTCATGGTATGGCCAGAAACTCTTGTTATGGTTGAGCTGATAAATGATTAGAACCCAAATGCAGGGAGCTGTGGTGAAAACAAGGCAACAGTTTATTTAACAGAAGAAAAATGAATAATGCAGGCGATCTTGGAGGAGGCACCAGTGCATGGAGATGCAGGCTGGACCAGAATGCATTGTATGACGAACAACCAGAACCAGGCAGCCTCAACAGAGCTGATGGGAGACAGGAACGCTGAAAAAAGGACCACAAAACAAGTCTAAAGACAGATTCATAAACGACCAAAGATTGGGCTATCTGGGGAGATAGTGAGAGGCCAGGTTACCACATAGCAGAACTGAGTTTCTGGCGAGTCGAGAGTGGAAGAACCAAGCTTATATACAGATGAAGATGGTTGCTGACTCTCGTGGTGTAATCAGCTCCATTGCCCAGTACTTAGGGAAAAGGCGAGGGAGAGAAAATAGAGCACTAGCCAACAACAAGGCAGCACAACAGTGGCAAAATGAAGTCTTTAATGCATGGATGGGTGGCGTTTGGGTGGGTTACTGTGCGACAAAAGAAGCCTGAACACATTCCTGTCTTCATATCCAAATCACCTAAGCTGAGCCTAACCTCAGTTCTGGTATTTATTAAATCATATTTTTGGGGACTGCACAGTGATTTACTTTGGTGTCGATATTAAACGCTATGAGCCACTGATTTTCTCAGTAATTGTGCATTGAAGGGGCTTAATGGATCAGGCTACCAACAGCTTCTAAAAGTGCTGACACCATCAGCATACAACATAAGACGAGACCAAATAGACAGTCTCCACAACATCGAGCAGCCGCATAGAGCAGACATTGAGTTACAGTCGCAGCAAGATGTGAGGACACTGGGCTCAGTCATTCTAAATAACCATGTCCCTAATTTTGAAGAAATGTATGATTTAAAACATCTTCTGTCAGGGTTCAGCCTGTTCTGGGTCCTGGTCCTGGTTTGATTGCCTTGCCCTGCTTCTGTTTCTGATTGTTGGTGGTTTCGGTTTATCGTTAGTGTTTATCATCTGGTTATGTTCCTTTAGTTTTTGATTGGATTATCTGTTTATCATTTATTCTTTGCTGTGTAGTCTTTTTTGCTTTGCTTTGTCTGCCTTCTATAGTCTCTAGTTTTGTTTTCTGTTCATCATTTATTTTTTTTATTTAGTCAGTAGTCTTTTTGCCAGTTTATCATTAATTGTATTACCCTTTATACTTTAGCCTTCATGATTTCTGTTTTAGTTTTTTGTTCAGCCTGCATTTGTTTTCATTGTATAATCATTAGTTGAATCAGTTGTTTTTGTTTTTATCATATGATCTATTATCTGTTTTTGCCACTTGTGAGTTCTACTTTAGTCTTTGCTTTTTATTTTCTTATTGTTTTTTTATTCTGCCTTTCACTGTAGTCATTGGTTGTATTTCCCTTTATACTTTAACCACGTGGTGAGTCCTGTTGTAGTTAAGTCTCTGCCTTTTATTTTCTGGTTCTTGTCATATTGGCACTTTACTTGGTCTTCATGTTAAGGATTTTTTTTTTTAATCTCTGTTGGTTGTGGGTGGTGTTACTTCAACTTAGTTGTTTCTGTCTGTCACACCCACCTGTAATTCTTCTCTTGTCTCGCCACGCCCCCTTCCACAACATTTCCTGCACCTGCTTCACATCACGTCCTGATTTCTGTCCTCACTGTCACTGTCCCCTCCCAGTTTGTTGAAGTCTTTCACATCCTCGCCTTTTGCCACAGTCTTGTTTTGACCTCGCTTGTTTCTCTGCCACGCCGTGAACCTGAACCCCGCTTGTTTTTTCTACCATGATTCTGCCTCACGATTACCTGTTACCTCCGCTCCGCTGACTGCCAAACCATCTACCGAATCCCTGCCTGTTTTTGATAAAGCCTTTATATTACCTCAGCTCCTCTGCCTGCACATCTGCATTTTGTGTCTTTTTACCTTCTGTGCCATGCAGCCATGAACCATTACATCTTCAACTGAGAAGTTAGAAAAACATTCACCCCCCCCACAGTAGTCATGTAGGAGGAAACTGCCTATACAGATGAAAACTGTTTTTTTTTTGTACCATGCTATAAACATGTTTGTTTCTGCTCCAAAGTTGGACATTTTAATACAGACTCCTAAGAGAATGTGCTGTGTTTTGGAGCCAACCTCAAGCAGCCAGTCAAGGAACCAAAACTTTTGGTACTTCCGGCATGGCTTCATCTGATCTGATCAAAGTTTACCATTTGGGTCAAATGCGAAAGATTGAACTATATCACAATGACAAGGGGTATGTTTAGAGGAGTAAAGGTGAGGCTTTCAAACTGAAAATCGTTGTACTAACTGTCAAGCATGGTGGTCATAGCATCATGCTCTGGGGCTGTTTTGCTGCCAGTGGCACTGGTGCATTGCACAAAATGAATGGAATAATGAAGGAGTGCCACCTTCAAATTCTTCAATGTCACCTCAAATCAGTATCTCATTATCAATATCTCAAATGACCTATCCAAAGGCCTGACCGCAACCCTATTGAAGTCTACACTTAAAAGCTGGAGGTGTGCCAGGAAACTAACCAAGTTAAATGAATGCCTCCATTTCTGCCAACACGAGTAATCAAATGTCCAGCCAGAATACTGCTGGAAGCTTGCTGATGGCTACCAAAAGTGACTTGTCAAGGTGCAGCTTTCTAAGGGGCATTTCACAAAAATTTAGTTTGGGTGTATGTGTATATTTGAGCCTGCAGGCATTATTTTCCTATGTATATTAGAGAAGATCCAAAATGAAATCAATTCTTGTTTTTTTTTTTTTGTTTTTTTTTTTTTGTTTTGTTTTGTTTTAAGTCATGAATGATGTCTGCTGTTCCACCCTGGCAAAAGAACTGTTCAGACATCATTAAAAGGCCAAAATTACCATGACATTCATGCCCATGATGGATGTGTGGAAACTTCTGACCACAATTGTAAATCAATTTAATTATTCTTCAGTCTAAAAGCTCTGTCACACGGCACTAATGAAGGACAACGAAGCCCAAATGAAACAAGAAATCTGGACTTACGTTGACTTTCGGAGGCATCGTTTAACCCTCTGGGGCCGACGTTGTCGTATATGATGGCTAAGACCAAGCTTTACTAAATTATGAATAACTTTTGAATGATATGAGATAGAAACTTACTTTTTTTGCTGAAAGGTTAACTCCGCGGACCTTCGAGCCAGCCATCGGCCATCTTTGTACTCCTCCTAGAAGCTGTGTGATGACGTGCGCAATGTGAGCGTCCATTCGGAATTGGTTCACCGTCACATGGTTTTCCAAAATCCAATCGTAGGGCAGATTTACCTCACGTGAAAAGCCAAAGATCGTTTTCAGGAGTGATATGTTACTAGCTGGCCTCCAATGAGTACATACTATTAGTACATACTCAGTGTGCCCTTCGCCATTATGCACAGCGATCAGTGAAAGCAGGAGCAGACGGAGAGTCTCTGATGACAATCTCACATGCTCAAACAAACACTGTGTAACTATCAGGATTGCTCCACTAGTTTGCATGTGAATGTTATTGGATAACTCTGTTGCTTTCTCTGCGTAAAGCACTGTTTACCATATCAATGGACAACAAAAGGCATAGACCATTTAGTATATATTGTTCAAAATGTGCATTTGCATTTTTTGTTTGAACCTTTTTGTTGCACAGCCTTTCACACAAGACCTCAAATTACCTTTATAAAGTGTCAAAACAGTTGTTTATTATAGTTTACTGTGTGTTTTGAATAAATGTGTGTGGAAAATTATTTTTTGCTTTATTTTTTCCTTGCCTATTTTTGATTGTAAACCTTTATTACACTTATAAAACACAACAAAAATAAATATATTCTGAAAGCACAGGTGGTCCTGAAAAAAAGAGACATAAAACTTGATTGTGGGATGCAGGGAGAGCTGTTAACAGCAATAATAAAACATTTATGCCAGGCGAGTGAACTGTCCAAAAAATGCCCTCGGACCCCAGAGGGTTAACTCATCCAGCTTTCTTCCTGAAGCTGGTGCTTCGTCAGAATTTTAAAATTGTTGAAAAATGTTAACGAATCCCGATGACAACCTCAATTCGTAGTTTCAGTAATGTCTGGGTTCCGTTTGGCTGTTGTCCAACTTCGTCCAACTTCCCAAGTCCGACGTGTAGCATGAATGTTGACGATATCTGAACGGATCAGTGACCGTAGCTCCGACGATCGTAACATCCTTGTATAGCTGATAACTCATCCATGTGTGTGACGAAAAGCAGGATTGTCATACAGAAACAATAGCAGTAAGAACATTTTATTAACTACTTTAGCTATTTACGCACATTCCAACCGTTTGTAGCTGGCCTGCGCGTGCACACATGTTGTGAAGACAGACATCACTCACCTATTGTCAAGACAACCACCCCCGCACCTGCAACTACTGCAGACATGAGGAAGAGCCTGGCTGTGCTCGGTCTCGTACCCGCTGTCAGTCATGTCATCGTGAATGTTTAGCTTTGATGCTGGTTAAAGGTTGACATTCCCTTCTTTTTTCTTTTGTTACTTTTGGTTTTGTTTCATTCCTTATTGTGCTCTATGCAGGCTTTTTGGTGATGGTAAAGGTGCAGGATAATTCGTCCATCTTTTCTCGACCATTTGTGACTTTCTGATGTTTTTTCCTTCATTCAGCTATCACCATGTGCCGTGTGACCAGGCCCTTACATGCTGTTTAGCGAGGCAGTCACCTTACTGGTGTGATGTATGTAAATCATGGACTCACTGAAAACTGACATGGTGGAAAACATTATTTTTAATAGAACTATTTTGTACCCATTATTTTAAAATGACTTCATGGACCCTATCATACATCCAGCACAAATACACCCACACACAAGTAGTTAAAACATGAAGTGCTTTACTGAGAGCTTATTTTCAGCCCCATGATTGAACACCTGTGTGTTCAGTTTAGCTGGATGTCCAGGATGTATTGAATTTCACTTTAGGTCAGACTCAGATTTTACTCAATTTTTTCTGTAATGAACTCCTTGAGTCCCCTGTGATTCTGGTCATATAATAATTCCAAAGGAGAAAACCCTGTGGTGGTCTGGGACTCGTCCCACTCACTTGAATTCTCACTCACAAAGTTCTTCATCAGGTTTTTGAGTGTGTTATTGCATCGCTTCCTGAGCCCACCTTCTCTGTCAATGATAGAGACTGATTATTCATGAAGCTAATTCCCAGGAGCTTATATAGCTCCGGCACCGTACATGATATAAATGAGGTGCCTTGATCCGTAAGAAGCTCCTTCTTGATCTTGATCTGGGAGATAATGATCTATGCCACATTTTTTTCTGAAATGTTATGCTGCCCTTCTGCTTCGGTAAACCAAGTTGCGTTTTCCAACAGGACAAACACATATTGGTTGTCACTGTTCTCACCCTCTCATGGTGGACCTCCATCAAAGTGAGAGGGAGTAGTGATGCACGGGAAATGGCACATGACTTTATTCACTGACAGTACCTGCAAATGCTGCACCAAGTCTCTACAGACTGGCTGAAGCTGGTCAAGTGGAATCTGGCTGCTGTGCATGGTAATGTTTCTTCATGCACAAGGTGTCCTACCATGGGGTTATGATGAGCCACCTGCAGAATCACTTCCCTTTGGCGTTTGGTACCAAAAGATGGTTAATCTGGTGCAAATCTCCCTGCTCACTTAAAACAACCGGCTGTTACATATTTACTGAAGGACGACAGGTCACAGTATCATCCCTTACAGAGGTCCACCTGGAGAAACCACCATGGTTACCTGTAGTGCATCAAATGGCTGGACACACCTTCAGTCCCTGTGCATGATGCTTTGCATCATTTAAAATTGAGTCCTGAGCCATCTTTGCCTTTTGTCAATTTCAAAAAATATGTAAGTACAAACACATTTTTGTGCTGACTGGAAATACTTGTTTACTCTCATCTTTGGGGTTCTGTGTCATTTCGAGCATGCCAGCTTGCAGTAAAGATTTGAACATGCTGTGAGCCTGATCAGTGACTTCCTTGCTCATATACTCAAATAATTCTTTAATTTGTATTACTGTCTTAGTGTTTGTTTTTTGAAGTATACTGATTCCTTTAGTCTCAGGTAATACGAGGTATGTCAGTAAAGTAACGGTCCTTTTTATTTTTTTCAAAAACTATATGGATTTCATTCATGTTTTTACATCAGACATGCTTGAATCCTCGTGCGCATGCATGAGTTTTTCCACGCCTGTCGGTGACATCATTCCCCTGTGAGCACGCCTTGGGAAGGAGTGGTCCCGCCCCCT
Source organism: Thalassophryne amazonica (assembly GCF_902500255.1). Classification (NCBI taxonomy): domain Eukaryota; kingdom Metazoa; phylum Chordata; class Actinopteri; order Batrachoidiformes; family Batrachoididae; genus Thalassophryne; species Thalassophryne amazonica. The sequence continues at coordinate 25,316,091 of NC_047109.1, forward strand.
TGTCGGATTTTCATTGTCTGGAAATGGCGGAATGATTTGGACTTTTTTTCCATCAGAATTTTTTCAGAAGCTGTTGGAGACTGGCACCTGGAAACCATTTGAAAAATTTACCTGGCTTTTGGTGAAAATTTTACGGGCTTCACAGAGAATAAGGTCTGTTACTACAGCTTTAAGGACCCCTTTAAGGGCTCTTGGCGCGCCGCGCTCTGAGCTGCAACGACGTGGCACAAGCCACCGGACCATTTCTAAACGGATGGCTCTGTGGATACGAGACCATCGTGTGCTCTTTCTCTGGTTATCACAAGAGCTGGACATCAGCCATTTTCCGGCAGATTTCACTTTTAACAAGAGATTTTGTCATGGAAAGCCGCGCGGAGGCTTCACGCGTAAAGACCGATTCGCTTTGGAAGCGAGACAAAGGAACACCTCCGTTTCGGCGTGTCAGAGGACAAGTTTGGACATGTCTATCTCGGCTTTCAATGCTTACTAGTCCAGTAAGTATCAGTGAAATTGTGGAGAGATAGACAGGCGGCTTTCCATGACAAAATCTCTTGTTAAAAGTGCGTCCTTAAAGGGGTCCGTAAAGCTGTAGTAACAGACCTTATTCTCTGTGAAGCCTGTAAAATTTTCACCGAAAGCCAGATAAATTTTTCGAATGGTTTCCAGGTGCAAGTCTCTAACAGCTTCTGAAAAAATTCTGATGGAAAAAAAATTCCTTTTCATTCCGCAATTTCCAGACAATGAAAATCCAACGAGGAGGTGGGACCACTCCTTCCCAAGGCGTGCTCACAGGCGAATGACGTCACCGACAGGCGTGGAAAAACTCACGCATGCGCACGAGGGTTCAAGCATGTCTGACGTAAAAACATATGAATGAAATCCATATAGTTTTTGAAAAAAATAAAATTGACCGTTACTTTATTGACAGACCTCGTATAATTGTTTGTGTTTCCAAAGAGCAGTTTTCTATAGAGGTCAAAAAAAAAACTGCACTGAATTAGTCTGCAGTGCCTGACATTTTAACCATGACATCAAAGCTGCATGTAACCGCAGAGCCGAGAGAGGATTATGGTTCACTGTGGCACATAGGCCTGCATTTTGTAGTTCTCATGATACCTATATGTGACTGCAAAAACAAACAACAAAAAATACAGAACACGCCTGCAGAATATTTTGAATGCAGATCACCCCCCCATCCCGACCCCACAGTGTTCCACCACTTCCTTCATTGCTTCCTGTCCAATTACTGCCACACCTGACAGACTCCTATAATTGATTGTGCTGAAGGAATTACGTGACTGCTTGTGATGCTCTTGGTGCTTAGGCTCACATCTTCAGACACATTAATATGGAAATCCCTGTAAACTAAATGATATTTGTCCCCTTTTTTCTGCATATGTTTTAGAACTGAGCCAGTTATCACTTTGATGTTTTGCTTGGAAGAGCTTTGGTTTGGTCTGCATTTACTTGGCAGCCTTGGCTGCTACCAATTATACAAAGCATTCAAGATTAAGTCCCTCTGACCTTTATTACAAAAACATTTGTTTCTTCATTGTAGGCCGTCTGCCTCATGCTTTGGTATTTTACATCCAAGCTTTTATAGTCACGTGAATTTGCTCATAACTACTGCAATTAATGCCTCAAAAAGAATGATATTGAATGGCTTTGTTGATAAATATAAAAGTCGAGTTGTCCTGAAGCGTAGATGTCAACACCTAAAACCCATAGTTTTGTCTATACTCATTCTGCAGACAAAGGTTTTCTCCCCACTAGAATTTCAGGATTTAAAAGCTGCCAGAGATATTTATTTTTTGACAGCTTTAATTTTCTTATCTATAATAGCCAATTGGCGTGTGTGTGTGTGTGTGTGTGTGTGTGTGTGTGTGTGTGTGTGTGTGTGTGTGTGTGTGTGTGTGTGTGTGTGTGTGTGTGTGTGTGTGTGTGTGTGTGTGTGTGAGTGTGTGAGCGTGCGCGTGCATGTATGGCTCGAGCACGCAAAAACCAAGGAGAGCTGAAATTTGCCATTTGGTATACTTATGTATTTTGAGTTAAGGATGAACGCTGTGAAAACAAAAAATTGATAAGACAAATATTGTTGGAGAAATTAGCAATTTTAGCTAAACAATACACAATGGATGCTATGCTGCAATGCACCATGGGAGTTCGGGGTTTTGAGGTTTTAAATGTTATTGTGGTTTATGTTAAAGTGTTTTTAGGGTTATTGATTTATTGTGTTTTTGTAGCTCAGTTGGTTTTATCAGTTTAAATAAGTCTCATATTGCAGTTGCCATGAGTGACTTAAATTTCATGTTGGAACCATGACTGAAATGGATAGTGGTCTTAATGTCTTTGGCCACTGTCGTCATCAAATTAAAACCACCTTTCATTAGCCGTGTGTGCGTGCGACTTTGATCAGGGACAGACAGAGCAAAGCTGATATTTGCTGTTTTGCATGCTTATGTATTTTGGGTCAATGCTGATAGGAGTAATAGTTTTGGAGAAGCTATGAATATTAGCTAACATTGCTAATTACATTTTGGACTCGCCCACCTTTCCAGCAGGGGGCATTCTTCTCCACGGAGCTCCCCGTACTACTCGGGAGTACATATATAACAAACAGTTGTAAAACTTATTGCTGGCCCTCCCCTCTTACTCAACTCTCCATGTGCATTTGTTTTCAATGGAATCAGTGAATGCAGTTCATGGAGCAATGTCTAGAACATGAGAATACACAGGAATACATGGACAACAGAGGCTGTGTTACATTGCAGGTGGCATTGGAGAAATACATTTTCAGATGCTACAGTTGTTTGTAACATTAGACAAGTTCACTAGCTAAATAGGAAATGGCGTTGACAGTGCAACAGTAAACAACATGAGTCCAGCACATGTACAACCCTGCACTGACAATAGTATTGAATTACAATAGTATTGAATTATTATTAGTATTACAGTAGTGTTCAGAATAATAGTAGTGCTATGTGACTAAAAGGATTAATCCAGGTTTTGAGTAAATTTCTTATTGTTACATGGGAAACAAGGTACCAGTAGATTCAGTAGATTCTCCCAAATCCAACAAGACCAAGCATTCATGATATGCTCACTCTTAAGGCTATGAAATTTGGCTATTAGTAAAAAAAAAAGTAGAAAAGGGGGTGTTCACAATAATAGTAGCATCTGCTGTTGAGGCTACAAACTCAAAACTATTAGGTTCAAACTGCTTTTTTAGCAATCCTGTGAATCACTACAGTAGTATTTAGTTGTATAACCACAGTTTTTCATGATTTCTTCACATCTGCGAGGCATTAATTTTGTTGGTTTGGAACCAAGATTTTGCTTGTTTACTAGTGTGCTTGGAGTCATTGACTTGTTGAAACACCCTTTTCAAGGGCATGTTCTCTTCAGCATAAGGCAACATGACCTCTTCAAGTATTTTGACATATCCAGACTGATCCATGATACCTGGTATGCGATATATAGGCCCATCACCATAGTAGGAGAAACATGCCCATATCATGATACTTGCACCACCATGCTTCACTGTCTTCACTGTGAACTGTGGCTTGAATTCAGAGTTTGGGGGTCGTCTCACAAACTGTCTGTGGCCCTTGGACCCAAAAAGAACAGTTTTACTCTCATCAGTCCACAAAATATTCCTCCATTTCTCTTTAGGCCAGTTGATGTGTGTTCTTTGGCAAATTGTAAGCTCTTCTGCACGTCTTTTATTTAACAGAGGGACTTTGCGGGGGATTCTTGCAAATAAATTAGCTTCACACAGGCGTCTTCTAACTGTCACAGCACTTACAGGTAACTCCAGAATGCCTTTGCCATTCTGGTTATTCTTCTATCCATTTTGATGGTTGTTTTCCTTTTTCTTCCATGCATCTCTGTTTTTTTTTTTTTGTCCATTTTAAAGCATTGGAGATCATTGTAGATGAACAGCCTATAATTTTTTGCACCTGCGTATAAGTTTTCCCCTCCCCAATCACCTTTTTAATCAAACTACGCTGTACTTCTGAACAATGTCGTGAATGTCCCATTTTCCTCAGACTTTCAAAGAGAAACGCATGTTCAACAGGTGCTGGCTTCATCCTTAAATAGGGGACACCTGATTCACACCTGTTTGTTCCACAAAATTGACGAACTCACTGACTGAATGCCACACTACTATTATTATGAACCCCCTTTTCTACTCTTTTTTTTACTAATAGCCCAATTCCATAGCCTTAAGAGTGTGCATATCATGAATGCTTGGTCTTGTTGGGTTTGTGAGAATCTATTGAATCTGCTGGTACTTTGTTTCCCATGTAACAATAAGAAATATACTCAAAATCTGTATTAATCTTTTTAGTCACATAGCACTACTATTATTCTGAACACTACTGTATATTTCGCAGGTAAGAAAGCAGTCCTCGTAATATCTGTAATGTGGAGGTCAAAGGACAACGTATAATTAAAAATTACCCCAAGGTTCCTCACTTTGTCAGTGTGATGTATGACACATGAGCCTAGGCTAAGTATGAGCTGGTCAAATTGATGTAGATGTCTAACTGGACCAAGAACCATTATTTCAGTCTTGTCAGGGTTTAAAAGTAGGAAATTGCTAGACATCTAGCTTTTCACTGATACAAGGCAATCTTCTAAGGATTTTATGTGGATGAGATTACCAGCAGTTATCAGCATGTGTAACTAAGTATCATCAGCATAGCAATGAATGGTATTCCCAAAATGCTGCAATATGCGCCCAATGGGTGCTATATAAAGGGAGAAAAGGAGGGGGCCTAAGACAGATCCCTGTGCACCCCAAATTTCACCAGACTCGTAGTGGTGTCCAAATCCATTTCAAGCAGAATATCATTCACTACTTTAGTGACAGCTGTCTCCGTGGAATGATATTTTCTAAAAGCGGACAACAGTGGCTCAAAAAGATTATTCTTAGTTAGGTGGTCCACGAGCTGCTGTGAAACGACCATTTACAGAATTTTAGAGAAAAATGATAGATTTGATATCAGCCTCTAGTTTTTCAAGATACTAGGATCAAGATTAGATTTCTTAAGTAATGATTTAATCACTGCACATTTGAAACATTTAGGAACACATCCAGAAGTTAATGAGATTAATAATTTCCAGCACAGTCAGCCCAAGAGTGGGCCACAGGTCCTTAAACAGTTTTGATGGTGTTGGATCAAATCAGCAGGTTGTACCTTTTGTAGATGTTACGAGTTTCGTCAGCACGCCTAGTGAGATACTATAAAATTCTGTAAATCTAGGTAAAACCTCAGTGATGGCACCCACCTCAAATAGCAGGGTGTAGTGGCTGGGTTAAGGCATGCTGGGAGATGTTTAACCTAATGACATCTATTTTCTTCTTGAAATAACCCAAGAAATCTTGTGCTGTAAAAGGAGAGCGACTTATACAGTGAGGAAAATACGTATTTGAACACCCTGTGATTTTGCAAGTTCTCCCACTTAGAAATCATGGAGGGGTCTGAAATTTTCATCTAAGGTACATGTCCACTGTGAGCGACAAAAAAAACAATCCGGAAATCATAATGTATGATTTTATAATTTATTTGTATGTTACTGCTGCAAATAAGTATTTGAACACCTGTGAAAATCAATGTTAATATTTGGTACAGTAGCCTTTGTTTGCAATTACAGAGGTCAAACGTTTCCTGTAGTTTTTCACCAGGTTTGCACATACTGCAGCAGGGATTTTGGTCCACTCCTCCATGCAGATCTTCTCTAGATCTTTCAGGTTTGGAGTTTCAGCTCCCTCCAAAGAATTTCTATTGAGTTCAGGTCTGGAGACTGACCAGGCCACTCCAGGAACTTGAAATGCTTCTTAAGCCCCGTTTACATATAGACGGTAAGAGCTCCCGGAAGCGTCCCGGAAGAGCTTTTGGCCGTCTTAAGGATCACACGCCGTTGTTAACACTGGCACTAGGAGGCGTGGCTTAGTTCCGGCTTTACCGGTAATCGTCTAAAAAATTATTCAACATGTCGAATAATTCCGGGAACGCTCCCGGAGAATTTGCGTGACGACGGAGACAACGCGAACAACGGAATTTGATACTTTTTAATCGCCGTTTTATCCTGCCCCTTCCTGTAGTGCCGCAGTTTACACCGCCGTAATTGGTGGCCGGCGTTGTATCCCTAATCAACGGCGTGTAGTCACGGCAGTGATAAATAATGCTCCACTAAATACAGCCGCAAAACTGTAAACCTAATTAGTGATTAATCAGAAACCACTGTTGCAGGAGGCATGATGTCAACATTTGTGACAATACCAAATGTGAGAACCAAATCCAGGGTATTTCTACTAATGTGTGTCGAATCATGAATGTATCTGGAATCCTAATACATCCATAATTTCCATAAATGATATGCAGAGGGGATCAGAAGGTTTATTTATATAAATGTTGAATTCACCAGTAAACAGAATATCTGGAGTAGTTGACAAGTTAGAGGTAAACTCACCAAAATCTGTTGGGAAAGTGTAAGTACACGGACCCACAACAGGGGGCGCAAATGAACGGACAATAGAATAGGTCAAATAACAACACTTTACTGTTGCGAACGTGCACAACAAACACAACAGATTCCACAATAGATCAAAGGTCAAATTACAAGGTGTCGTGTGGGCAGGCTCGAAGATAGGAGACGCCTTTCCAAAGCAGAACCGGAACCACACGATTTCCTCCGCCACCAGACCCCGGGAATACTGGAGCCGCCAAGTCCCAAACTCCCAGGTGGCCACTGCCTCCGCGTGTCGGACCTGGTACTGCTGGCGAGGAACAAAAACACAATTAAACGTGGGTGCGTCTGCACCCAGCAATCTGCACGGCAGGGAAGCTACCTCCACCTCTCGTTGGAGAAAAAAGTCTGTTATCACTCACAAAAATCACAACAAAAAGGCTTTCTATCAAGCAGTCAGGCTGAGGATATTACCTTTCAGGTAGAACGATATCTCGGCAAAGAGGTGGAGATGACGTCTTGCTGATATACCGATGCAGATCAGATGAGTGGTGACAGCTGTCACAGGTGATGAGTGTCAGCTGTCACCCCGGCTGCTCCTGTGAGGCGGCAGCGCCCTCTGGTGGTGGTGGGCCAGCAGTACCTCCTCTTCAGCAGCCCACACAACAAAAATCATCTTACAATTCATAGTATGGGCCAGGGGGCCTATATGCAATGACAAAGTAATAGGGTTAATTTTTATTCTTCTGACCTTGGCAATACGTAGCATTGTGGGCAGGGCGGAAAATCGGATGTTCAAACAAATTATATTTATGAACCCCCAACAACTAATAAACTAAACCTGGATTTGTAGATAAAAGCAATACCCCCACCTTGCTTTGCATCATGAGGGACATGCCTAAATGTGTACACCGGTGGGCAGGCCTCATTTAAGGCGAGGACAGGTGTAGGTTTAAGCCAAGTTTCACATAACCCAATCATATCTAAATGGTGATCCATAATTAGATCATTAATCAACAGTGATTTTGAGGACAGTAATCTTATGTTAAGATCCAGACTAAGGACCTCAGGGGGGTTGATAGTTGGACTGTTTGGTTTAGGGGTGTTTCCACAGTGGCATATATACGAGGTCTATTAGATAAGAAACCGACACTTTTATTTATTTTTTTAACTATATGGATTTGAATGACGTGCGATTACACCAATCATGCTTGAACCCTCGTGCGCATGCGTGAGTTTTTTCACGTGTGTCGGTGACGTCATTTCCCTGTGGGCAGGCCTTGAGTGAGATGTGGTTCAGCCCTCTCGGCTGAATTCCTTTGTTTCACACGCTGCTCGAGACGGCGCGCGTTGCTTTATCAAAATTTTTTCTGGACCTGTGAGGAATATCCGAGTGGACACTATTCGAGAAATTTAGATGGTTTTCGGTGAGAAGTTTAACAGCTGATGAGAGATTATGGGGTGTTTCTGTCGCTGTAAGGACTTCCCACGGAGCGGGACGTCGCGCAGCGCTTCCAGGCGCCGTCGTCGGCCTGTTTCGACCTGAAAACATCCTAATTTAAGGCTTAATTCACCCAGGACGTCGTGAGAGAACAGAGAAGATTCAGAAGAGGCCGGCATGAGGACTTTATGCGGACATTCCACTGTTTAAGGACATTTTTTAATGAAAGACGTGCGTGCAAATTCGCCGATTCGTTTCCGTGACGACTTGGCGAATCTGTGTGCGCCGCGACAGGCAAAGCATATCCCTGTTTGATTTTTACATACACGTCTGCGGAGACAGGCCACCGTCTCAACTGGACGAATTTACCTCCTTGCCATATAAACTGCACTATCACCATAGTGGATTTTCTGCAACAATTTCCCCACTAAAGTAATGGATTCCACACTCACATTCGTCATAAGCCTTGCAGGGTCTGTAATCACCTGCGCTGTGGCCTGCTGCAAATCCTAATGTTACCCTCCTTGTAGAGCTCTATCTATGTTCGCAGACAAGATAGCAGCGCCTTCCCCAGTAGGGTGAAGGCCATCTGGCATCAGCAAGCCATGGTGGCCCCAAAACAAAGGCCAGTTATCAATCAAACTAAAGCCTTGCTGTCTACAAAATTCTGCCAGCCACCTATTTAACAATGTCAGCCTGCTAAATGCCTCATCATTACCCTGGGAGGGGAGGGGACCAGAGACTATTAATTTATGGTGACAAATTTTTGTAACCTCGGAGTTCTTCATCCTGACATAATTGGTGCAGATGAGAATAACTATGTGGCTGTATGTAGTGTCATGTTCCTTTGTTTGTCTACCCTTCTGCAGCATCACCACTCTGAGATGAGAGGCAGTGTCAGGAGCTCTGGCCCCAGGAATATATTTAATGTCAGTCGATGTCTGTAACCTGACTTTGCGAGTGATAGACTCCCCTATCACTAAAGCCCGGCGTTTCGGCCTGGAGATAGGAGTGGAAGTAACCCGTGGGCTCAACTGACTAACAAGAGAAAACTGGTTCACAGTTCACAGTGGCAAGTGTGATTGGGGTACCACAACAGGGCACCGAGCCCTATGTGACTTCCTATGTCTAACTACGGTCCAAAAGCCATCATCCACAGCCAGTGATTGTAGGCTAATGCTAATGGGCATGCTGGCCGGGCCAACACTAACCTTGTCTGGAGTGCCTGTAACAGCTAACTCCACTGAACTAAGAAGCTGTTCTAGCTTACGGACACGGCTTTCTCAAAGAGCCACCCTATCTGCCAGCATTGCGTAGAATTTATGTAAAGTGTAAAGCAGTGTACGTTGTGCACCAGAAAATGCAAGACTGTAGCCAAGCCAGCACGAGCTAACTGCTAACAAAAATGCTAATATAACCACTCCTAAGATTCACACAGGAATAGAATAATGAGCTACAAATTCACAGCAGTTACACTGAAATGCTAACAGAAGTATTAGACTGGGAGTGACAGTAATAGAAGAAATGTTTAAAAAATGTGTAGCTGAGCTAGCACAAGCTAACCACCAGCAAAAAGCTAACCATTTCCAAGATTCCGAACAGGAGAAATTTAGTTAAATAAAATTCACAATAGATGCACTTAAAAACTAAAAGACATGTTAAACAGAAATAGAAGAAATGAATACAACTTTGATGTGATTACAAAGGCGTTGATTCAGCACGCAGTCCGTTGGACTTAGCTACATTTTTTCAGTTCAAGCCCCATGTGAAACAGATATGCTACAAAGATTCAGGGATACTTCGTCATCTAACCGTGATTGAAATTAATCCGTATGTGCTTTGCAGTGAAATGTTCCATCTGGCCCATTGGCTTGGAGCTGTGTTCACTGGCTAGCTTGGCCTTTGCTCTGCATGCTAACACATAACTACATATTACAAATGTATTCTCTTTATTTATGGATCCAAGAGCTCTGCAAAGTAGAGTAGCATGCCATTGTCTCTGAATGGAACCAGTTCTGCTTGTTTGTGACCAAATACTGTCTTGTCTTTAGGGCCCTGGTTCTTTCGGTTTGGTTTTTGCATTGTTATGAAACTTGATTAGTAATCAGTGAATGACGGTGACAACTAGATGTCTTTGGTACTCGGTCTGTTGGAGACCCTTGGGTATTGCTGGAATGACTTTTGTCAAAAGAGTGGCTACTTAAGGAGGCTAAGAGGAGGATTATCTCTTGCATTGTGAGGGAGTGTCAGCTATGATATTTTAATCACGTGGTGTATTTCTTTTTCCATGATGCAGTACACTCGTGCCTCATTGTTGAGGACACCAGCAACTGCAGAAGACCAAAGTCACACCGCACTTTACACCTGATTATTATTTTGGAGATGGGCGAAGGGCTGGTTGTCTTCTTGACTTGTTGATATCTCGGTCCCAAATCTGTTCGGTAGTGTGGTGGATCTGGGACTATGCCATCCATGGGAGCACTCCCCAATCTTTCCTGAACTGAGTGTCGTGTCCTAATATATTTTCATTGTCTAACTTAAGGAAACACTGCTGCCCAGTGCATGGTTTTATTAAACATGGGAACCAGGCAGTTTAACTGTTACAGATATTCCCTGCTGTTGTGTATGATTGTCTGTATATGTACAGACAACACAATTGCTGCAACACCAGGCTTCACACTCCTCTTATTTCTAATGCAAATATGAGTGAGGGCTCAAAATATTATGGTATAAAGACATTCATCTTTATACCATAATATTAATATTATGTTATACAATATTATGTTATTAATATTATATAATATTATACAATTAATAATAATTATGTTCCTTTATCAAATGAAGACGTACACCAGCTGACAGCTTTTGGTAGTTTTTCTTCCTTACAGTAGTACCATGGTTCCACTTTGGTCAGTGCTCAGTATGCACTGTAGTGTTTAATTCCCAGCTGACACGTTATAGTCTTCAGCATTGAACTCTACCCGAGTAAACAGTATCATTGTTGTCTCAGTGCCACATCGGGCCTTCCAGATTTATTATTTCTCTTCATATCACTGTAATCGCCTTTTTAATGCATCTCCTTTGGGAAAGTTCAAATTCAGCTGTTAATCACAGTAACTTCTTGAGGTTATAAAGTTTTATGGTGTGAGTTCCATGCTCAGAGCTAAAGCAGGAATTTTGTAGCTGTTAAAAGTAGATGCATAAAGAAAAAGGTCATATAAAAAGAAAAAAACAAATCCGTGCAGGTCGTTGGAGTCTGTTGTCGCACATGAGGCACATTTGCAGTACGGAGGTTGAACATCAACAGTGTGGATGCTTAGCACAGGCCGTATCCGCAGGCAGGGATTGGTTGGGTCTTATCTTGATGGGCTGGTTTGACAGGTACTGCATCACATTAAAGGCCTTACCAATCTTCCCTGTCACATTCAGCAGGAGGCTTGCAGATAGGACAGACTCCTTTCTCCTCCAGACCCCCTTCAAATTGCTCTCCTCTTACCCACATGGAGACAAAACATACCAAATTTTCTTCAACGTTCAATGACAAAATAAAGGCAGATTTTATTTTTACTGAAACACATTTTAAAAGCATTAGTTTCCATATTGATGATATATTTGCCTGAAGTTTTAACCTCAAAATAATTTTTTTTTTTTTTTTTTTTTTTAATATAGTTAATGCTCAGGACAAAAAATGATTTGTAAAATGTTGCTTTATAATGACATTATAAACACCCTGGAATGCATTTAACTTGGTGTCGTGTTCCACCCAGATGTTATGTTCAGGATTGTTTGGTGTAGCTGGTTATTAACCTTCATCTTGGTCATGTCACAACATGTCTCAAACTTATTTCCATCATCACAGCGGTTGTGTTGTTTTGTTCGGATTACTCAAAAACAAAGGAACTTGGTTTAATATAACTTGGCCAATGGACTGGGTATCTTCTGGAATGGTGACCATGACCTAAAATATGGTTATTTCACATTCCCCCATTCACACGCCAATGCCAAGGGGCTGGGAGTAGCAATTAAGGACCTTGCCAGGGACTTTTCTGTTTAGGTGTGAAATTGAGCCTATGACCTTCTACTCACAGGATCACTTATTGCACCTTTATGCCAGCAGCTAAAAGTCTGATTTTTGGTTGGATTCCTGTAAAGTGCCAAACCAAGGGAATTATGAAATGCTGTTTTGGATTGCAGGATGAGGCACATTACACATTGAAGCTTGGCTGACGTATTCACTCTACCACTGCACTTTTATAAAGTGTATAATCTTAGCTGTTAATGTTATTTTGTTGAGTACTACTGGAATAAAATGTGTATTTTGTCTGGATCACTGCTGAGAACTTTGTGTGATTCTGACTGCTCTGTTCTCTGATGGTTAGGTCGAGTCCACCCAGAGTATGATCAGGATCCTGGGCCTTTCAGCCACCCTGCCCAACTACCTTGACGTGGCAGCCTTTCTGCATGTCAACCCCTACATTGGCCTCTTCTTCTTTGACAGTCGCTTCAGACCGGTGCCTCTTGGACAGACATTTGTGGGTATAAAAAGTAACAACAAGGTAATTCAACACTTTTTATTTTTTTACACATAGGTAAACACAATCCCACATTGATGTAGATGTTTGCTTTTCAAAGGTTCTGCAGGTGCAAGCATTTTATTTGGGTTATATGTTATCTTTCGTTATTTTAGTCCATAGCACCATGTTGATAAAACAGATAGACAATAAAAATGAGTTTATAGCACACAGTAATATTTGAGGCTTTTACAGATTTGCACTAATAAAGAACCCTGGTGTTTCTGCATGAATGCATATGGTGTTTATTACCTCCGCCAAGGAGGTTATGTTTTCGGTCGCGTTTGTTTGTCTGTCTGTTTGTCAGCAGGATAACTCAAAAAGTTTTGAACTTATTTTGATGAAATTTTGTGGAGTGGTTGGAAATGACAAGCGGAACAAGTGAGTAAATTTTAGTGGTGATCCGGATCACGGTCCGGATCCTGATACTAATGCGTTAGCATGTCTATGGCATTTTCAATGTTAAAAGTTAGCATTAAGCAGTTGCAGCTGTCATCACGTTCGGGTGCATTTGTTTTCAAATTGTAATATTTCTTAAATTTATTTTTGTTTATATATTAATAATCTAATGATTATTATATACAATTTTAGAGAAAGAGACAAAAAGAAATAGATCACTGTGCCAAGGAGGGAATCTCTTTAGGGTCAGTGACCCTATGGCCTTGTTTAGAGAAGTGTTTCATAAATGTTAAAAAATTAATATATTTGCAGTTTAGTTGAATAATAAATTTAATTTTGTCTCTTATTTGTTTTTGTCTATAAGCACATGCAATATCAATATCAGTGCGCAGATGACAGTAGCTTCTGGGAAAGGTGCAAGTTGCAATAAACTGTGATGCCAAGCGCTAACGATACATGCTATCCAGTCACAGCAGATGAAACTTTTTTTTACTACTGAGCAAACATCATTGTTAGAGTTTTTTAGGTTCAGTGATTCCACGGCGTGTAGATGTTATGGCGTCAGTGACCCCATGGCCTTGGCGGAGGTTTGCACTCTCTGAGTGCTTCTAGTTTATTTATTAAACACTCAAATCTGAAATATCCAGTTGGACAGTTTTATGCTTTACTAAAGCAGTATCCTGTTCCCTGAGCTACCTGCTCTTTAACTGAAGAAAATAAGACACCTGAACAGGTTCAGAAAAGCCTGACTCAGTTCCAGTTTTGCACTCCACTGTGTAAGTCCACTAAAGATCGCCATTAGGGAACCGTAATTAATGACAAATAAATTGCTCAACATGAAGTTCTTGTGCAGTGATAAACAGGGGAAACAGAAGCTATTGATTTGATTTAATCTGTATTGTTTTCTCTTTATTATACATTGTTGTTGGGCTGCACAATTACCATTTTTTTTTAGCTAATATAAACATTTGTTGCATCCATCCATCCATCCATTTTCTTCCGCTTTATCCGGAGTCGGGTCGCGGGGGCAGCAGCTCAAGCAAAGCCGCCCAGACCTCCCGATCCACACACACCTCCCCAGCTCCTCCGGGGGAACCCCAAGGCGTTCCCAAGCCAGCCGAGAGATGTAATCCTTCCAGCGTGTCCTGGGTCTTCCCCGGGGCCTCCTCCCAATGGGACGTGCCCGGAACACCTCTGCAGCGAGGCGTCCAGGGGGCATCCGGAAAAGATGCCCAAGCCACCTCAACTGACTCCTTTCGACGTAGAGGAGCAGCGGCTCGACTCCGAATCAAGCCGCTGTAAATGAGTGCAACATTTGTTGCAGTCATTTACAAAATGCTCCTGAGGCCTATGAGGAACTCTGTTATTATTAAAATGTCACAGTTCAAAATAAAACTGCAATAAGATAAGACAAGAAAAAACAAACCTTCCAACATGGTCCACTGAAACCTTAACAGTGTGAGCGAGAAGCTTTACAGGAATGCTTGAGCACTTTTGGAGACACATGCACAAACCTAATGCAATATGCTCTTTTTAGTTTCTAGTGTTAAAACATTTAGAGTTAAATTATCAGCAGCTGCTTTCCCGCTCCTTCTTGCGGACTGTCCTCATAGTGTCACCCCATTTCATCGCTACTAGGGCCCAGTGATCTTTGGCTGCTGGATTTCTGGCATGTCCACCTGGAGTTGTCATCAGCCTGCTAACGACACTCACTGAAGGTCCACCACACTACAAAGGGTACCATAGCTAAAGGTTTAATAACAACTTTCATCTAGGTCTCACTGGTGATCTCTGGATTTAGGTTTCCACTGCTCTGCATCATGTGGTCTAATGCCATAATGTCTTTGCATAAAAAACCATGTAGGAGCACCTGTATTGTTGCAGTTGATGCCACCAGTGAACATGTCATAATCGTTGTCATTAAGAAATGAGATCACACACACAAGTCTGAATCAAGGTTCTGATTTTCATATGATTCATCCTGCAGCCGTACATCACTGGATTTTGAAAAGTAAAAGCTCTACAGGTCCTGATGATTGGTTCACTGTTTCTTATTCCCGGATTCCATAATGTGAAGCAGATCAGTCCATGAGTCCCCCTCTATGGGACACCAGTCTTATCTGGGTTATTTTACCAGCAGTGTCATGTCAGAGATTTTTGTATCTATTATACTTGTCTGAATCAGTCTGAACAATGCAGAAACCACTTCAGGGAATGTGTGAGCCTCCATTTTTAAGGGATCCGATTTGACTCCTGAGCTGTTTCACAGCTGGTATGTGCTGGTACCACAATTATTTTTACATAAGACTTCAAATAAAAGTCAGTTCCAAATGTTACACATCCCTTGGACTTCGGTTAAATCATCCATTAAAAATTGAAAGCATGTGGCAAATATGATCATCTTCAAAAGCCCATGAAGGAGGCAAGTGAGTAAAGGCGCTGTGACAAAAGAATTCAGCCTTCAATGGCTGTGATTGGAGAGATGGTGTGTGAAATAGTTTTTATCTGTTACTTAATCTTACATCTTCAGAGTGACATAGCAAAAGGATAATAGATGAAATCTAGATTCAGGTTTTCTCGAACCAAAGTGTCATGAATTTGGACCCAAAAAGCCTCAACACAAATGCAAGACTCACACAGAGGCACAGGTTGAGAAAAAGGCCGCAGTCTTAGACTTGTTTTTGTGATTCAGTAAAAAACATCACAGATGCTGTAACAGAACAAAATATCGATGCACTGCACGATAAGATAAAAACACAGAATAAAAGCACAGAATACCGATTCAAGTTGTGTGTTAGTGATGAATAGGGGTTAAAAAACTTTTGATAACTGTCTCTGTGTATACACAACATACAATAAATAAATAAGGGCATGGGATATTGCACTTATGAAGATGCTACAAGGATAAAGTTACTACCAGATGCTACAGTATATTCTATATCCTACATTCCATATTGCATAGTTCTTTCTATTACTTTACTCAGTAAACAGGCAGAGGTCGGTACACAAAAAGGCATCCAAATCATGAGGTGAAACTCAAGGTCAAAAAACAGGCAAAAGGTTTGAAAAACACAGCATGACAAAAACAAACAAGCAGACTATGGAAAGGCTGGTAGCAGCAATACAAAGGCAAAGACAAAGTGGAAATAGGGAGCTTAAAAAGAGCAGGTAATGGATGGATGATAATGGAGGTAATGGAGCGGGAGACCTCTTGCAATCTGCAGCCATCTTGTAGATCGCTGATGACCTGACGAAGGCACGGGCGGGCCTGCTCCCAGGTTCTCCTGCACCCTTGTCACCAGGGTCATTGCAGACAGCACGGGGAATCTGAGTCTGTGGGTGGAAACAATGATGGCTGAAAACCATGGACAATATGAAAAGGGGAGAAGCCAGACAAGAACTATGGTAAAGTGTTATGTGCTAGTTCAACCCAAGGCAATGTTCCGACCCAGGACGTGGGGTGTGAGATGACGTGATGAAAGGCCCTACTCCAACGTCTACTTGAAACATTCGTCTGACTGTTGGACTGGGGGTGATAGCCACAGGATAGGCTGACAGGAGCTCCAAAAAGGTTTGCAAAATTCTGACCAGAACTGAGACACAAACTGCGGGACCTGGTCAACACAATGTCCTGAGGAAAACAATGGTACCTGATAATAAAATGTTAACAGCCTTGGCCATCTCCTTGGCCAAGGTCTGATAGCAGAATCAAGTGGGCCATCTGAGAGAATCTATCCACCATGGTCAGGATGACGTGTTACCAAGAGTTTGGGAGAACCCATGGCAAAATCCACAGCAATATGTGACCATGGCTGCTTAGGAACAAATAGTGGTGCATATTGACCCTGTGGGTTACGAGTTGATGATTTGAACACAGCACATACCTGACAAGCACTTTCAAACTCTTTGATATTGTTGCCCATACCTGGCCACCAAAACAGTTGTTGTATCACAAGCAGTGTCTTATTAACACCTGGATGACAAGAAATTTGTTAGCATGAGCCCACTCAATCACTTCCCCCCCTTAGCGAGTCCACCACGAACAGTTTTGCCTGAGAAATCAGTGGTGTAAGACTTCAGCGGCCACTTTCACTTTGGCTTCAGTGTCCAGATGAGAATAGAAAGAAAACACTTTTCTGGCAGAATGGTCTTGGATTCAAGGGTGTGGCAGATCTAGTCAAATGAGCTGGAAAGTGAGCCTGGTTTAGTATTTTTGTAGCCGAGTCGATAAGACAGGACAAAGTCAAAGCACAGAAAAATATGGCCCAACATGCCTGCCTAGCATTCAGATGTTTAACTGATCTCAGATACTCCAAATTCTTATGGTCGGTCCAGACCAGGAACGGCATCTGGACCCCTCTAACTAATGACACCACTCCTCCAGGGCCACTTTGACAGCCAGCAGCTCCTAGTCACTAGTGTTATAATTTTGCTCAGCAGTGGATAACTTCTTGGACAAAAATGCACATGGGTGGAAACTTATCATCAGTGGGGCTAATTTCAGAAAGAACTTCCCTATCATAATGTCTGAGGTGTCTACCTTGACCACAAACTGCTAACCAGGGTTGGGGGGAGCAGCACTGGAGCAGACATGAAACGCTGCTTCAGTTCACAAAAAGCTGCATCACATTCCAGAAACCAAACAAAAGACCTGTGGGGAGAGGTGAGCTTATGTAAGGATTTCTATAAAAAAAAAGATTTTGATAAAAATTACCAAACCCCAGGAACCTCTGTACTTCCTTGCGGGTGTATGTTGTGGTCCACTCAGCCACAGCCACTACCTTGTCTGTGTCCATCTTGACATCCCCCTCAACCAGCACAAACCCTAGAAAAGATACCGAAGGTTTGTAGAGTTTGCATTTCTCTGCTTTCACATACAGCTGGTTCTGGAGTAACCACTGCAGACATCATTTACGAAATTGTGAAATGTTGCTGGAGCGTTAGTGAGACCAAATGGCATGACCAAATATTCATAGTGACCTATGGGCGTATTTTAACAAGGTCTTCCGCTCATCACCCTCCATATCCTGACTACAATGGTATGCGTTTTGGAAATCTAACTTAATTAATCCTTTAGCCCTCTGTAGGGACTCAAAAGGCTGATGCAAGAATGGGAGGAGATATCCTATCTGGACGTTATCTCATTAGTCCCTCTGTAATCAGTACAAGGTCATAGAGCCTATCCTTCTTTCTCCCAAAGCCGAACCCTGCCCCAGCAGGGGATGAGGATGGTCGAATTAAGCTAGCTGGAGTGACTCCGGATGTAATCCTCCATGTCTTGACACTCAGGTCCTGAATGAATACAGTTTTTCTCTAGGGTGTGTGGTTCCTGTAGCAAGTCTATAGCACAGGCATACGATCGTGGGGGCAGCAGGGACTTGGCCTTAGCCTTACTAAATACTGTGGCTAAATCACGGTAACGTGGTACCCCTGTTAAATAAGATTTGGAGGGGTCTGACCACTCCCTCATCGTGCCTTGCATGTATGCATGCAAGTCGGCCCTCAGAAAGGATCTCTCCGGTGACCCCAATCAAAATTTGGGTGTGTGTCTTAACTATGGATGTCCCAATATTAACCGGATGTGGACATATTACCAAAATGTGGAAGCACAGTGATTCCATGTGACCATCTGAAAAGGTCACTTACACAGGCAGAGAAACTGAGTTGATTCTCCCTAAGGCACTGCCGTCCATTGGCATTCACCTCCAGGGAGTTTGGCAAGGGGAATGGTCTACAACTCAGGTTCCTGGCGAAAGATGGGTGCAGGAGGATAGCATCAGAACCAGAGTCAGTAAACCACAGGGGCAGTTTCAGAAGCACTTTCAGAAGTTATGTGGCTTTGATCTTGTCGTGTTCAACTTCGGTATTCACGAGGTTCTGACTAACCCTCACTGATGATTTTTGCATGGGCCAAGAACTATGGACCTGGCAGCTGGAAACCAGCTGCCCGACCTGGCTGCAGTAAAAACTGCACCACTCTCATGATAACGGCTGATGCCCCTCTGTTGTCAGCTGCATTGGCTCCTCCGCTGCACTGATGAAGCTGTGGTCAGCCGAGATGACAGCTCCCTGCAGATGTTCTGACTCCTCGATGTCTGATCCTCAACCAGACCCGCCTGCCGGTGTCTTTCCAAGCCTCCTGTCCACTATTATGGCCAGAGCTATGAGAAAAAGCGTTGGTATCACCGTCATCGTTCATTCGCTCTTAGCGGCAAGAGGGGTGTAATCGGCTACCTGACCACAAACCTGAACACCAAGCAGTAGAAAAAATCCAACATGAACATAAAGCAGTACAAAATCCAGGGCAAAAACAAAGCCATATGACACAAGCAGAAGACTGCCTTCTGGCTTTGTGCCTCTGCCATGATTCTGTTGCTACTGAAGCAACAGTTGACTGCAACTGTTTCAAACTTACAATAGAAATAATAATAGTAGTAATGATCAGCAGTGGACACCAAACCTCTGAAAATGAGCAAAAAAAAAAAAACACGATTTCAAGCCACACATAACTTCAAACCATATACATGATGAGAGATGCAGTGGCTGCTTGCTGACACTGTGCAAAAAATTATTTTGGTTTGCAGTGCCACTTATTGTCTGACCTGGGCTGAGGACTGCCAAATATTTTGTCTCAGTATACCAGCACAGTTCAACAGCACCACAAATTATAGAAGCCAAGATCACCTTCAGATACATCAGAATTTCTCAAACATAATCAGGAGAAAAATTAACTTCGTAACTTCATAACCCTCATGAAGGCAGGGACTACAGGAGAACTGTTGTTACATTGTGCTTTATCGAGGTGTACCTAATAAACTAGCAATGAGTGTCCTTGTCAGTGGGTGTTTACTGAATCTAATCATTTCAGGAATAAATGAACAGTTAAACTCCACTGCCACTGTCCACAGTTGACAGCTGACGGGAGAAATCTTCCAATGTTGTGACAGTGTTGTTGAGTACATTTGGTGATTTTTAAAGAAACAAAAAAACTGCTCAACCCACAAAGTGCCCTGATCCAAACTTGATTCTCAGAAGAATTGTACACCATAGTCTCGAATACAAACTGGAGCCAAATGTAGTGATCAGTGAGTTAAAGTGTTTGGAGAGTGGGTCCAAGTAATGACAGCATGTACATTTAGTTGGTAGCACATCAAGAAAAATGTGTTGTGTAATGTATCATATCATTAGTATAGTTTAAGTTACAAAATGTGGGATTATTTTAGCTGCTTTCGGCTCTGGGATTTGGCACGTTTCCTCACGTTTGTCTCAAGATGTCACAGTCAAACAGTGTGAGATTGGAATCTGTGTCTCTTTGTGATGTTTGTGATGCATTCCAGACCCCTAACATTGCACCTAACAGCTAACGAAACTTAACCGGATCCAGCAGGATTATCATTGGTTGCTTGTTGTCTTTCCTGTTTGGTCTCCTTCACACATAATTGTTCAGTTTCTGATGGCAGCCTGCATTAGGTAGATTTGCCTGACTGTAGCATACACTTTACATTTTTTTTTAACGATTCATTTAACTGATCACCAGGGGATATGTAGTATTAGAAATGTACGCTTAACCTTTTAGCCACTGATGCATCACTATGATCATGTGAGAACAGTGCACATGTGAAGATGAACTCACAGTCAGTGACCTACCCATACAATAAACCTACCCATATGTGTGCCATCTTTGGAAAAGCTAATGTGGAAGCTGACATTGCTACTCTTCAGGAGTGATTCCTTCACAGAGTTTGTCGGCACTGGCATATATCATGTGACTGATGTTTCCAGTCAGTTAACCAAACCAATGAGCTTGTTGAAATGGTGAGAAACAAGTGTTTGTACCCAAGACTTTGTGAAATTACTTGGTGACAGAATCTCATCTGTCTTTGTGTTGCACTGTGAGACTTGTTTCACATCACTCTGTTTTCCATTACCTTTCATTACACCAACATGGCAGTCTGTGGGTGGTTCATTTTAGTGTCAGTCAAAACACCACTTTCTGCCTACATCATTAAAATAGAAGTGGACCAAACTTTACACCAGTCAGGAAAATTATGCAAACTTACAGCCACAAGTATGGATTTTTGAGCTGCTTCTATGTGTATTAAATTAAGTGAACTTTGACAACTGAACCTCACTAAATCCATCCGTTAGAACATAGTATAATACAAACCTCTGAAATTTCCACCACCTCACATCATCTTTAAAATATTCAATGGCTGGGAGAAACCAGGCAGAAGTTGACTTTAGTCTCCTCAAGGTGATGGTCAAGAGGTGGGCTTGTGATCAGAGGGTCCTTGGTTCAGATCCCCATCAGAAATCATCAAGGGCTCTTGGAAAAGGTCCTCAATCCTCAAGTTTATAGTTAAATAATGCTTTGAGCATTAATGTGCTGTATAAATGCATTCCATTTACCATGGGTGTGTGCACACTGTTCAGTTACGTAATATTTTAATTTAATGTGGGGTTTTTATTATCATTATTATTGAGTCTATCTTGTGTCAGAAAAAAATTTAGGCTTTTAGTTTGACACAAACCATGTGCATACCTGTGTGTGCACTTAAATTAGTTTCATTATTCATTTTTTTCCAGATCCAGCAGCTTCATGACATGGAGGAGGTGTGTTATGACAAAGTTCTGGAGCAGGTTAAAGCTGGTCACCAGGTAAGGGGCTCTCCTGCATGTGTCTTCTAGTACTTATTGATACACCAAATGTATCTGTGCTACAGTACAACCCCTGGCAAAAATTAAGGAATCACCGGCCTCGGAGAATGTTCATTCAGTTGTTTAATTTTGTAGAAAAAAAGCAGATCACAGACATGACACAAAGCTAAAGTCATTTCAAATGGCAACTTTCTGGCTTTAAGAAACACTATAAGAAATCAGGAAAAAAAAATTGTGGCAGTCAGTAACGGTTACTTTTTTAGACCAGGCAGAGGGAAAAAAATATGGAATCATGAAAAACAAAAGAACGCTCCAACACATCACTAGTATTTTGTTGCACCACCTCTGGCTTTTATAACAGCTTGCAGTCTCTGAGGCATGGACTTAATGAGTGACAAACAGTACTCTTCATCAATCTGGCTCCAACTTTCTCTGATTGCTGTTGCCAGATCAGCTTTGCAGGTTGGAGCCTTGTCATGGACCATTTTCTTCAACTTCCACCAAAGATTTTCAATTGGATTAACATCCGGACTATTTGCAGGCCATGACATTGACCCTATGTGTCTTTTTGCAAGGAATGTTTTCACAGTTTTTGCTCTATGGCAAGATGCATTATCATCTTGAAAAATGGTTTCATCATCCCCAAACATCTTTCAGTTGATGGGGTAAGAAAAGTGTCCAAAATATCAACGTAAACTTGTGCATTTATTGATGATGTAATGACAGCCATCTCCCCAGTGCCTTTACCTGACATGCAGCCCCATATCATCAATGACTGTGGAAATTTACATGTTCTCTTCAGGCAGTCATCTTTATAAATCTCATTGGAATGGCACCAAACAAAAGTTCCAGCATCATCACCTTGCCCAATGCAGATTCGAGATTCATCACTGAATATGACTTTCATCCAGTCATCCACAGTCCATGATTGCTTTTCCTTAGCCCATTGTAACCTTGTTTTTTTCTGTTTAGGTGTTAATGATGGCTTTCGTTTAGCTTTTCTGTATGTAAATCCAATTTCCTTTAGGCGGTTTCTTACAGTTCGGTCACAGACGTTGACTCCAGTTTACTCCCATTCGTTCCTCATTTGTTTTGTTGTGCATTTTCGATTTTTGAGACATATTGCTTTAAGTTTTCTGTCTTGACGCTTTGATGTCTTCCTTGGTCTACCAGTATGTTTGCCTTTAACAACCTTCCCATGTTGTTTGTATTTGGTCCAGAGTTTAGACACAGCTGACTGTGAACAACCAACATCTTTTGCAACATTGCGTGATGATTTACCCTCTTTTAAGAGTTTGATAATCCTCTCCTTTGTTTCAACTGACATCTCTCGTGTTGGAGCCATGATTCATGTCAGTCCACTTGGTGCAACAGCTCTCCAAGGTGTGATCACTCCTTTTTAGATGCAGACTAATGAGCAGATCTGATTTGATGCAGGTGTTAGTTTTGGGGATGAAAAATTTACAGGGTGATTCCATAATTTATTCCTCAGAATTGAGTGAGTCCATATTTTTTTTCCCTCTGCTTGGTCTAAAAAAGTAACCGTTACTGACTGCCACAATTTTTTTTCCTGATTTCTTATAGTGTTTCTTAAAGCCAGAAAGTTGCCATTTGAAATGACTTTAGTTTTGTGTAATGTCTGTGATCTGCTTTTTTTCTACAAAATTAAACAACTGAATGAACATCCTCCGAGGCCGGTGATTCCATAATTTTTGCCAGGGGTTGTAGAAGACAAAGAATGCAGGGTTACCTACATTGTTTTGTTTTTTAAACCATATTTTCTGCATGATATGTTGCATTGGAGTATTAGTTGCATCATCTAAAAATGCATCATGAAGAGGAAAAATCATATGTCTCATTTATTTTGTTAAAAGTGGCACTACTGCTTCATGCAACAAGAAGCCAAATTAATTTAATCGGCCCATTATTAATTTATTATGCCATCACCACGTTAGTCAACAGATGGAACAAAGACAGCGTTGGCATTGGTCCTGTCTGGCCATTCATGAACATAAAAGTCCACATCCGATGCAGTCTGTTGCTCTTTCCAGTTTTCAGTGATTTTACTTAAACTATAACATTTTTTCTATAAACTGTTAAACAAGAATAACTTGAAGAGGCAGAGTTGTCGGGTGGATTTGATAGACTTCAGATTTCACATGAAGTTACTGTATTTCTCTGAGGTTTTTCATGAATAGAGCCTCTGCAGTAAGTATTTGTGTAAACCTTTTGGAATGAACACCTGCTGCCTGACGTCTCTTATCTCCCCCAGTGTTGCCCTTCCCCACCTCCCTCACCACAATCCACCTCATTCTGCTTCCACTGTACCGGCCTCACAAGGCCTTCTGGGAATGCAGTCGCTGTGAATTCCAGCTTTAGTGTTTAGCTCCCATCTGCTGCAGGAGTTGAGCTCCCTGTTGAGCGCATTTGTTACCCTGTCTGCATCATTTTATTCTCAGTGTACACGCACGACAGATGCAATATTTTTTTACTTTCCTTCTTTGAGTCTTTCTGAATCTTCTAGAACTTGTAAACGAAGAACTTCCAGTTCTGACAACTTTGGTATCAGTTTGTTGTAAAGAGTCCAGTGGTCCAGTCTGGCTGTAGGTGAGAGTATTGATGCCACGGCTGTTTTGGGAAACTTCTTTTCTCAGTATTAAATTGTCAAGAAGGGACTGTGACATATATTAATTTGATCTGGGAAGATCTGAGGGATGAAATTTTCTTTATGATTTTTCCATCTCCCTCCTAGAGGGAAGCACAGTGGCAGAAAGAAGTTTAATAATAAGCTGCGGAGCCTCCGGTTACTGCCGACAATGCTTCCACGTAGCTCAGTGGCGCTGATAAAACACCTTCAATAAATAACATTTGCTGCAGTGGTCTCCTCAGACACAGCCTGTTTGGACCACACACACACAGCTTCTTGTAGGCATTCAGCATTCTAGGGTCTATTTATGTGGTGATGGAAAGAAAACAAACATGCCTGTGTGCCGCATTGTTGAATTATTATATTGATTACTACAGTATAGCAATATGAGCGATGATTACTATCCCTTATTGCACAAAACACGCATTTCCCATCAGACTAAAAGCACCGATGTACCGGCTGGAGGTGCGATTTCTGCTTTCAGCCTGTGAACTAACTAAGATTACAAAGCAAGAAATAATAAAACTCCCAGCACAGAAATCTGCCTTAAAGTTTCAGACACAAATTGGAAGTAAAATTTGAAAAATATCAGGCTTCATTTACAAAACTTGTGCTGTGATATGCATATCAGTAAATAAATTTTAGGTTATTTGATCTTAAACATACTTTTTCATTGCACACCTTTAGCAGATTTTCAGCCCCAGTTGGCTTCCTGATTCCATGAACTAGGAAAGTTGGCATGATTTATTACAATAATAATCTATCATTGTGTGTAATATTTACTGCTGTCAGATAAGTGAAAAAAATTATGTAATTAATTACAAGCTTTGAGATTAATTCATCTAAATTAATTGCATGTTTCTGTGTAGGTTCTGTGCAGTTGTCCAGGTGGTTTCCATAGTAGAGAAGCTTGAATCTTTGACTGGACTCGGTTGCTTGGACTCGGTTGCTTGACGCGAGGACGTTTCGCTTCAAATTGCAGAAGCTTCCTCAGCTAAAATTCTTGCTCTGGTAGTCTGACTTCTGTCTTGACTCCTGTAGAGAAGAATAAACAGAAGCCACAAAACCTGAAGTTTTAAACCTAACCAGACCCCTCCTATCGAGAGGCAGACTGCTGTAGGCTAGTGACTAAACAGTAGCTCTAATTAGCACCTATTGTGCTCTAGTTAGCACCCTCCTAATGACAGGGCAGCTGTCCCTCCTAATGATGGGATGGAAGCCTCTCCTGATGGCTGCCTTGACGACTCTCCTGATGACATGAATGACTCATTACCATGAACAAAGACTGAAACTGCTTTGACCTGAGTACCCCATTGTAAACAGGGGACAAAGTGTGTCTCAGACCCCCTCCCCGGTTAAGGCTGGGTTTCAACTGTTTCACATAGAATGCCTCCTTGACCCCTCTCTCAAACCATTTCTTCTCTCTGGCTAAGATTTTAACTTCCTTGTCCTCAAACATGTGGTTAGTGTCTTTCAGGTGGAGATGAACTGCAGACTGAGGTCCACTTGCGCCCTCTTTGCGGTGCTGGTATAGCCTTTTATGTAAAGGTTGCTTAGTCTCACCTATGTAGTGTTCATTACAGTTTTCCTGACATTTGATAGAGTACATTGCATTGCTCTGTTTGTAACTAGGGATCCTGTCCTTAGGGTGAACTAATTTCTATCTCAAGGTGTTAACCGGTTTAAAGTAAACTGGGATTTTGTGCTGTCTGAAGATCCTCTGTAGTTTTTCCCCTACTCCTGCTAAATAAGGGAGAGACACTCCTCTTCTTCTTGTCTCCGTCTCCTGTCTATCTGGTCTCTTTGTTTTCTGGGACTTCTGCACTTTGTACCCACGATGGTCCCTGGACAAAGTGCAGAAGTCCCAGAAAACAAAGAGACCAGATAGACAGGAGATGGTGACAAGAAGAAGAGTGTCTCTCCCTTATTTAGGAGGAGCTTTTTGGAATCAGCTTCACTTACCATGTTTAGAGGATGAGAACAACCCCAAGAAAACCATCCCAACCGTGAAGCATGGGGGTGGAAACATCATACATTGGGGGTGCTCTTCTGCAAAGGGGACAGGACAACTGCACCCTATTGAAGGGAGGATGGATGGGGTCATGTATTGCGAGATTTAGCAAACAACCTCCTTCCCTCAGTAAGAGCATTGAAGATGGGTCATGGCTGGGTCTTCCAGCATGACAATGACCCCAAACACACAGCCAGGGAAACTAAGGAGGGGCTCTGTAAGAAGCATTTCAAGGTCCTGGAGTGGCCTGGTCAGTCTCCAGACCTGAACTCAATAGAAAATCTTTGGAGGGAGCTGAAAATCCAAACCCGAAAGATTTGGAGAAGATCTGTATGGAGGAGTGGACCAAAATCCCTGCTGCAGTGTGTGCAAACCTGGTGGAAAAACTACAGGAAACGTTTGACCTCTGTAATTGCAAACAAAGGCTACTGTACCAATAGTAGCATTGATTTTCACAGGTATTCAAATACGTATTTGCAGCAGTAACATACAAATAAATTATTTAAAAAAATCATACATTGTAATTTACGGATTTTTTTTTTAGATTTTGTCTCTCATAGTGGGCATGCACCTAAGATGAAAATTTCAGACCCCTCCATGATTTCTAAGTGGGAGAACTTGCAAAATTGCAGGGTGTTCATTTTCAACACACGACTGGCTATGTTTATGGTGCAAAAACCTCTCAAACTCCAAATCAGACTTCAGAACACATTCAAAATATTCTTTATATTGTGATCCAAAACAGACTAGTTGGATGTAATGTGTGCAGATGTGTAATATTCAGCAAAAGTCAGCACATATGAGCAGTATAAGCGTAGATCTAGTGCAGTGTGGACCCAAGAGGACAGACTGTGGCTGGAGCGTGCATCAGACAGCATATTAGAAAAAGTTGACAGTCATCTTATCTGTTGCGCTGTTTCGTTCCACTGTCAGCACACCACACTTCTTACTTTATTATTTCAGAATGTTTTATTATTTCTTCAGTACCTTTTCTTGACTGTGCATTTGGCTGCTCAGTTATTTTTTATGCCAGGCTAAAGTTTAAACTAAAATTTAAAATGAAAGATTAACAATTTCCAGCACAGTCGGCCCAAGAACGGGCCATAAGTCCTTAAACAACTTTGTTGGCATAGGCTCAAATAAGCAGGTTGTGCTTTTTGTAGACATCCCAAGCTTTGCCAGCGCGTTTAGAAAAATAATATCAAATTCTGTAAATCTAGGTATCATCTTATTGATAACTCCCACCTCCATAGCAGGGTGCAATGATTGAGCCAAGGCATGCTGAGATATGCTCAATCTAATGTCTTCTATTTTCTTCTCAGAGTAATCCAAGAAGTCCTGAGCTACAAACGGAGAATGACTAACAAGTGGCCATCCATGGATAAAAAATGCTACCGTGTCAAACAAAAATTTTGAGTTGTGCTTGTTTTTATCGATCAAGTCTGAATAGTAGGCCCGCTTTGTAGTCCATAATGCATGCTTATACTCTACAACTGCATCATGCTATGCAAAGTGGAACACCTCAAATTTAGAGCTACGCCACTTCTGTTCCAGACTTCCAGCCTTATGTCTGAGGTCCCACAAGTAACCATTGAACCAAAGCGACTGCACTTTGGGAAGGCAAGGCCTTAATAGAGGAGGCGCAATCTTATCAAGTGTACTGAATTTAGATTATCCACCATACTGTCTACTGATTGAGCATTCTGCAAAGTTGAAGCTATTGAGCTTCGAGTCCAGTCCGAGTTGAAGGTTTACTGCGTCGCCATGGTAACAGGCAAGGTTGTTACTCCACTAAACGCGGCAGCGTAAATGTAAACCTAATAACTGAGTGGTCCAAGACCACCGATGCAAGGGGCAGGATGCCAATATTCGTAATAGCAACACCACATACAAGAACCAAATCCAGGGTATTTCCACCAATGTGCGTCAAGCCCTGAATGCATTGCTGAAATCCCAATGCATCCACAATTTCCATGAATGATTTACACAAGGGATCAGAGGGCCTATTCATATGAATATTAAAATCATCAATGATCAAAATGTTATCAGCACTTGTTGACAAGTTAGAGATAAACACACCAAATTTATCCAAGAATTGAAAATGTGGGCCAGGGGGCCTATAAACAATGGCAAAATAACATGACTGATGTCCATACTTCTGCCCCAGACAGTATGTAGCATCATGGGCAGAGTAGAGAATCAGATGCTCAAATGATTTATACTTGTGACCCCCAACAGTTAATAAAGTAATCGTAGACCTATAAATAAAAGCAACACTCCGCCTTGCCTCATACCACGGGAAACATGACTATATGTGAATCCCGGTGGGCAGGCCTCATTCAAATGACCTACTCCCGATTTAATGGCAGCCTCTGCCGCTGCAGCAGTCCCGGCCAATAGGCTCCGGCGAGTCGTGGGTCCAGCTGGTGACTGCTGCCAAGTCACAGGTTAGGCTATAGGCCTCCAGCGATTCACAGTCCTGGCTAGCGACCTCCCAAGGCAAGCCGCGGTCCGTCCGGCAGACGTCAGACGTGCCACAGACCCGATTTGCGACCCTCGACGAGCCACAAGCCTGGATGGTGCACTGACACAGCTTCAGCCCAGCCAAAGGACCCTAAACTGTGGTCGCAAACTGTATCAAGCAGTACAGCTGTCTGCACTGCTGCTGCTCGCTCTGCTCACACTCTAAAAATTCTACAGGTACATGCGTCTACATGCTTTTTTCACAAAAATGCACAACTATTTTGCCTATCTGTTACAATGCAGTGCCTCAGTGGCAAAAGGAAGACACTTCATCTTCATTCTCTCAGTCTACCCAGATGGAAAGTGGCAGAGAGAGAGACAGACTGCTGACGCTGGCTCACAGATCTGGCATCTTGTTTCCGACGGATTGTTTGTTGTTGTGACGCTCTTCTGAACTTCACACGGTTGTATACGTTTCTTTTATTTCTTTTTAGCACTCTTCTGGTTATTAATTGTATCTACTCTGAACGTTATTTAACTATAGTCCTGTTGTAATTCGCTAGCTGTTAGTATTCGCTAGTGGTTAGCTTTTGCTAGCTAGGTCGACTCCTCCTCTCCCCCCCCCCCGTCGTTATTTTTATAGCTGTTTCTTTTTTAACCTGGTTAATACTTCTGTTAGTTTTTCAGTCGAACTGCTGTGAATTTTCAGTAATTATTTTACTCCTGTGTAAATCTTAGGAGCGGCTAGCATTTTCGCTAGCAGTTAGCTTGCATTAACTACTTCGGATCCCTATTTTCATTTTTTCATTTCATTTTTTTTATATAATTCTGTTAGTTAAATGTTAGTGTAACTGTTGTGAACTTTAGCTTAGTACTTTACCCTTGTGTTAATCTTAGAAGTGGTTTATATATTTACTGTTCCTACATGTCGAATACTTCTGCTACTCTTTCAGTATAACTGCTGTGAACTTTAATTCATTTATTTGCATCTATGTGAGCCTTAGCAGTGGTTAGCTTATCCATTATTGGTTAGCTTGTGCTTGCTTGGCTATACTCTTGAATTTCCTAGTGTGCAAAGTACACTACTTTACCTACTTTACACCCTCCATAAATCCTGTGTGATGCTGGAAGATGGGGTGTCTCTCTTAGAGAGCCGTGTCCGTAAGTTAGAGCAGCTTCTTAGCGCAGTGGAGTTAGATGTTACAGGCACTCTAGATGAGGTTAGTGCTGGGCTGGCTAGCGAGCCCATTAGCGTCAGCATAGAAACGCCGGCTGTGGAGGAAGGTTTTTGGATTGGGGCTAGGCGGAGGAAGCCCCATAGGGCTTGGTGCCCGGTTGTAGCACCCTGATTATAGTCGCCACTACAAACTGTGAATTGGTTCTCCCCCTTGGATTTACCTGATGTGAATTCTCCGAGTGACTTCCACTCCTATCTCCAGGCCAAAACACCGGCCTTTAGTGATAGGGGATTCTATCACCCGCAAAGTCAGGTTACAGACGCCGGCTGACGTTAAATGTATTCCTGGGGCCAGAGCTCCCGACATTCCATCCCATCTTAGGGTGCTGACGCTGCAGAAGGGAAGACAGACGAAGGAACATGACATGAGATATATGTTGGGAAAGTGTAGTGACACGGACCCACAACAGGGGGCGTAAATGAACGGACAATGGAAGGAGTCAAATTATAACACTTTACTGTTGTGAAATACACAACCAAACACAGCAGATTCAGAATGTGCAACAGTCAATCAATAAAGGTGTCATGTGGGCAGGCTCGACGATAGGAGACGCCCGTCTGTAAACGAACCGGAACCACACGATTTCCACCACCACCGAACCCGAGGAATACTGGAGCTGCCAAGTCCCGGAGTCCCCAGGTGGCCACCTTCACGGCGTGTCGGATCTGGTACTGCTGGCAAAAAGCAAAAGACAGTCAAAGGGTGGGTGTGTGAACACCCAGTAACAATCCTGGAGGGAATTACACCTCCACCTCTCACTCAACACGTTGCAGCAGTCTCAGAAGAAAAAGAGCGCCGTCTTGCACAGCCTCCACAAAAACGACTGGTCCTCCTGCAAACACTCACAATAACAGATTTACAAATCTCACAAAAAGGCTGAGAGTATTACCTCTGATAGAAGATGATATCTCGGCAGTGTGGTGGAGGTGTCTTCCTGCTTTTATACCAGATGTGGATGATTAGTGACAGCTGTCACGGATGATGGGTGACAGCTGTCACCATGGCTTGTTCCTGAGGCGGCAGCGCCCTCTCGTGCCTGAAGCCCACACTTCAGGCAGGGCGCCCTTTGGTGGTGGGCCAGCAGTACCTCCTCTTCAGCGGCCCACACAACAGGACCCCCCCCTCAACGGGCGCCTCCTGGCGCCCGACCAGGCTTGTCCGGGTGGCGACGATAGAAATCGGCCAGGAGGGCCGGGTCCAGGATGAAGCTCCTCTTCACCCAGGAGCGTTCTTCAGGTCCATATCCCTCCCAGTCCACCAAAAACTGAAAGCCCCGGCCCATTTGACGGACGTCCAAGAGCCGGCGTACTGTCCAAGCCGGCTCCCCGTCGATAATACGGGCAGGAGGCGGCGCCAGACCGGGTGCACAGAGGGGTGAGGTGTGATGCGGTTTAATCCTGGAGACATGAAAGACCGGATGGATCCGCAGTGAGGCCGGGAGTTGGAGCCTCACTGCGGTAGGACTGAGGACCTTGAGGATGTGGAAGGGTCCAATGAATCGGTCTTTTAATTTGGGGGACTCGACCTGGAGTGGAATGTCCTTGGTGGAAAGCCATACCTCCTGCCCGGGCTGGTATGCGGTGGCCGGGGACCGTCGACGGTCTGCATGGGCTTTAGCCCTCGTCCGGGCCCTCAACAAGGCCGAACGGGCGGTGCGCCACACCCGACGGCATCTCCGCAGATTGGCCTGGACCGAGGGCACACCGACCTCGTCCCTCCACCAAGGAAACAAAGGGGGTTGGTACCCCAGACAACACCTCGAACGGGAGAGGCCGGTGCAGAGGACACCTGGCTGTTATGAGCTTACTCGATCCAGGCCAGATGTTCACTCCAAGCCGTCGGGTGTGCGGAGGTCGTGCACCTGAGGGCCTGCTCCAACTCCTGGTT